>NC_082392.1:24213379-24898379 GCF_031168955.1 Gadus macrocephalus
ATAAACCAATCACAGACCAACCATGAACCAACCACAGACCACCTGTAGACCAAATAGAGGCCAACCACCAACTAACCAACTTTTTCTGTGTCATCAAGGTTACTCATTCATTACCCAGATCCCTGAAGGATCATGGAATATCCAGATCATCGAGAGGAAGAAGTCTGCTGATGTTTTAGGTACACACGCACACATGCACGCATGCACACACACACACACACACACACACACACACACACACACACACACACACACACACACACACACACACACACACACACACACACACACACACACACACACACAGACACTCACATATGGTTTGATAGATATACATGCACGTGACATGTATATGTCACGTGCATGTATTTATAAATAGATAGTTTTATAGATAGATAGTTTGTTGTGTGCATGATAGGGTAGTGGCAGAGGCGCAGCTTGTGAAAATTAATGCCGAAAAGTGTGGGCACCCCTGAGCTAGGGCAATCAGTTGCCCTAGCAAAGGCCAGTAAACCGCAATTGTAGTTTGTTTGCTGTTGTATTAATGTTCAGAAAAATCACATGTAGCACCTTTGGCTGGTTCAGACTACACAATTTCAGCCCGATTTTGGCCCGTTTCTTTCGTCGTAGACAAATTTGCGAATCGTACACGATTTTTACAGGTCGGCGACGAGACGAGGTCTTGTAATGTGACATGCTTGCGATCTGCGATGCTTTCGTCTGCGACCTTCGAAAACCCCACGACGAAAAGTTTGGCATGTCAGAATTTTTTGGGGAATCGCATGACGTATCTATTGTTGACATGAGGGAACGACGCTCACAGTTGCGTGAGGGAAGCCCGCGAACAGCTGGAGCTCACGCGCAGTGTTTACCAACTGACTTCACTGCACTACGCTGAGTAGGAGTAACTATTGCAAAAATGAATGCGATCAATAACAAGAAGAAGGCTAATAAAGAAAACGATAGAAAATGGAGCAATATAATGGTGACAAGTTTGGTGGAAATGTGGCAGCAACGTCCCTGCATTTTCAACCCAAGATCGAGTCCACAATCTTTTCTTCTTTTTCTTCCTTTCCGTCTCTGTGCAGAGGACCGCCAGCATAATGCCTAGTGCTAGGTACTCGGGATCCATTGTTGAGGCTTTGTTGATAGGCTACGTTGTTGCTTCGTCTACTTTGTATAGTTCATGTCACGCGCAACGCAACTACTGTGAGGAATTGGCGCATTGAGCAGATATAAAAACTACTGGAACCTTTATGACAAAAATGTAAAAAGCATTTATGTTAGTTCTAAATCTTAGATTTTCAAAATATCTTGCAAACGTGAATGATACAAAGTAGAGAGCATCGCACCCTTGAATCCCTTGAAAGAGTGTGGCCAGTCTTACGACGAGACAAGGCCCGATTTCCTGGCTCTGAGATCGTATAGTGTGACATGTTAAATCGTGGAGGAATGTCTGAGAATCGTGTAGTCTGAACCAGCTATAAGGGTTTTGATGAGCACTGGAATTGTATTGTGGGCTTAATTACCTGATAAAACTATTAAAAAGCAATCAATTGCTGTAACTAATTTAAGATAATTAATTCCGAGATACCTCACACCTCTGTTAGGTGTGCTTTTTATACCATGTTTATATCTGGAGTCCTTGGGCTCACACACACACACACACACACACACACACACACACACACACACACACACACACACACACACACACACACACACACACACACACACACACACACACACACACACACACACACACACACACACACACACACACACACACACACACACACACACACACACACACAGACACATAACACACACACCCCCTGGACTCAATGCCTTCTGGATTCCCTCCCCCTCTCCATCCTTCGTTACAGTACAGTAACTTCCCCCCTCCCACATGTATTGCTTATGTCCTGAGGTGTTTTTTTTCCTAATCCCCTACACTGTAGGGGAGCCTAGTTTGGGAATTACCTTTTTTCCCCTTGTTTCCCCTCTTATTTTCCTTTTCTTATCTAATAATAAGGGGGCGCATGCGTCCCGACAGTCCCTCCATCCTGTCTCCCCACACTGTCTTTTTATGTTTCTTGGAAGGGATGTAACTGGTAATTTCGTTGCTCTGTACTTGTGACATGTGCAATGACAATAAAATCTCTATCTATCTATTTTTTTAGTTTTATTGTTCTATATTTGTATTAACATAGTGCTCACAAATGAATGTGAACACTAACTCTTTTTCAGTGGAGTGCAATATTCAACGTCTTTTGATGTGAGTACATAGCAGCATTTGCACTAGCCATGGCATGTAAAACAGCATTTGCAAAATAAATGCTTTGTGCATGGATGAACACTAGCCTGAATACTGGTTTGGTCAAATTATTTAGAACATAATGGTGATGAACGTTGGTCGGAGGGGCCCCCTAGGAATTTTAGCCTAGGGCGCCAACAGACCCTCAAATCGCCACTGGGTAGTGGCTAAGGTGTATGTCTTACAACTAAAAAGCTCTCGGTTCAATCTCAAATTTACACACTCTGCCTACAGCCAATCAATCAAAAAAAGTGAAAGACAATAGTGTCTGATAAATGACTAGATAAGTAAAGCAAGGTAGATCAGGATAACCTCTGCCCTCTTCCACAGCGGTGACCGACCAGGCAGGCAACTTCTTCTTCAACGGGGGTTACCGCGTCGACAGCCCCCAGAACTTCCACGCTGCCGGCACCATCTTCAAGTACCGCCGGCCCACTGATGTCTTTGAGACCGGGATCGAGTACATCGTTGCCAAGGGCCCCGTCGACCAGCCCATCAACATACTGGTGCCCAATATTAATAAAACATTGAAATTTTGCAGATTACAACCTCCTAGATTCTAACCTTAAAACCTCTCAGATTAGAACATTGATACCTCTCACATTAGAACATTGACATCTCTCAGATTAGAACATTGACACCTCTCAGATTAGAACATTGAAACATCTCGGATTAAAACATTGAAACCTCTTAGATTAGAACATTGAAACCTCTCAGATTAGAACATTGGAATTTCTCAGATTAGAACATTTTAACCTCTCAGATTAAACAACCTTGTGTCCTGCTACAGTTGTGGAACCAGAATGGTCGTGTCCCATACATCACCTATGAATACACCATCCTGCGTCAAGCCATCTCCCCTGTAGCTCCACCCCCTCTCTACACCGGCACAGAATCCTCAGCAGGGGGGCTCTCTGTGGAGCTGGGGGGCCTCCAGGGGCCCAATGGCAGCCTCTTCCATCAGGGGTCTCAACTAAGCCAGGTAAACATACTACTACATTGCTTTATTCATGCTACACTACCGTGGTACTAAATCCACACTATACAACTACAGAACTAAATACACACTATACAACTACAGTATAAAATACACACTATACAACTACGGTACTGAATACATACTATACAACTACAGTACTAAATACACACTACACTACTACAGTACTAAATACTGTAGCGGGCCAGTGGGTGTGGGGTTTCCACGCCACCAAGTCAAATGATACACACAACACAGAGAGCAGTTCAATAAGGTGATTTATTCAAAATAGACGAATAATTGTCACCAGGGTGGGGAAAAGGGTAATCCAGAGTCCATAATCCGTAGTCCGTAGTCCAGGGGTCGTCACCGGGAGGGTTCTCATGCAAAGCGGTCGGTACACAAATAATCCGTCAATGTTCAGGTTTCCTGCACTCTTTGGCCACACACAGTTCACAGGGGCTCACGCAGAGGCACTCCGTAGTAGGCTTCCCTCCATGTGGTTGCATGCTCACTTTTATCCCCAAGCACTCCTGCCTAATGCACCTCAGGCTTGCATCGTTAAGGGAGGCAGTCCCTGTAAAGCTTGGGGGTGGAGCCAGCATGCTGCCACATACCTCCCCTCAATCACCAACCCTCCCTGGCGTCTGCCACACACCCTCCCCCTCAGCTCCGACCAGGAGGGAGGGGCGGTCCAGCTCCCCAGAGCATCCCTCCTGGATAGGGCATCCGCATTCCCATGGGCTGCCCCTGACCTGTGAACAACCGAGAAGGCAAAAGGTTGTAATGATAGGAACCAGCGGGTGACCCTGGCGTTACTGTCCTTATTCCTTGACATCCAAACCAGTGGTGCATGATCTGTGACCAGGGTGAAGTGGCGCCCCAACAGGTAGTATTTCAGGGTTTCCAGGGCCCACTTGATGGCAAGACATTCCTTCTCCACCGTGGAGTATTTTTGTTCCCTCTGCAACAACTTCCGGCTGATATAAATAATCGGGTGTTCCTCACCTTCATGTAGTTGTGACAACACTGCCCCCACCCCTGTTTCCGACGCATCCGTCTGCACCACCATTGGCTTGGTGAAGTCCGGGGTTACCAGCACGGGTCCTGAACACAGTGCGCCCTTTAGGTCCTGAAAGGCTTTCTCCGTCTCCTCGGTCCATGTGACTCGGGCGGGCAGCTGGTCCCTGGTCAGATCTGTCAGAGGGCTGGCTATGGACGCAAAGTGGGGAATAAACCTCCGGTAGTAGCTGGTAAGCCCCACAAACGTGCGTACCTGTTTCTTGGTCAGGGGCCGTGGCCAGTCCTGTATCGCCTCCGCCTTCTTCATCTGGGGTTTCACACATCCCCTCCCAATGGTGTAGCCAAGGTACTCCGCCTCCTGCAGACTGAGCTGACACTTCTTTGGGTTAGCCGTTAGCCCCGCCTCCCGTAAGGCCTGCAATACTGCGCTCACCTGCTTCACATGAGTGTCCCACTCACTCCCATGGATGACTATATCGTCAATATAGGCCGCCGCATACCCCCGATGGGGACGGAGTACCCGGTCCATCAACCTCTGGAAGGTGGGCGGGGCCCCGTGCAATCCGAAGGGTAGCTTCCTGTAGTGGAACAGCCCGTCAGGAGTGGCAAAAGCGGTTTTCTCTCGAGCCTCGGGAGCTAAGGGTACCTGCCAATAACCCTTTGTCAGGTCAAGCGTGCTGATATACCGGGCGGTCCCTAGCCGTTCTATGAGTTCATCTATTCGGGGCATGGGGTAGGCGTCAAATTTAGATATCTAATTTAGCTTCCTAAAGTCATTGCAGAAGCGTATGGTGCCATCGGGTTTCAGCACCAACACTATGGGGCTGCACCACTCACTGTTTGACTCCTCAATGACTCCCACTTCCAACATAGTCTTTACCTCGGTCCTGACGGCCTCTCTCCTGGCCTCCGGTATGCGGTAGGGCCTCAATTTCACCTTTTTCCCGGGCTCAGTGATGATGTGGTGCTGTACCAGATTGGTGTGGCCCGGTTCACTGGAGAACACATCCTGGTTCTGGACGACCAACTCCATGAGCTCCTGCCTCTGTGCTGGGCTCAGCTGTTCCCCTAGGGGCACCTTGGCAGGCCCGGTTTCACTGGTAGCCTTTGGAGGAATAGAGCAGAGTACTTCCCGGGCATTCCATTTCTTTAACAGGTTCACATGGTAAATTTGAGTCGGGCTCCAACGTCCCGGCTGTAGGACTCTATAATTCACCTCCCCTACCTTTTCAAGTACTTCGTATGGCCCGTTCCACCGGGCCAGAAACGTACACTCTGTTGTGGGGACAAGTACCAGCACTTTATCTCCGGGCTGGAAGTCTCGCTGTTGGGCCCCTCTGTTGTAGACCCGTGCTTGGGCAACCTGGGCCTCCTGCATGTGTTCCCGCACCAGGGGCCACAAGGTGGCCATCCGGTCCCTCATGTCTCCCACGTGTTCCACCATGGTTTGATGGGGCGACGGTTGCTGTTCCCAGGCTTCCTTCGCTATGTCCAGCAGCCCCCGGGGTCGTCTCCCATAGAGGAGTTCAAATGGAGAGTAGCCGGTTGACGATTGGGGCACTTCTCTGATCGAGAACATGAGATAGGGAAGCAGCTGGTCCCAATTCCGTCTGTCCGCCTCCATCACCTTCTTCAGCATCTGCTTCAGGGTCCGGTTGAACCTTTCCACTAGTCCATCGGTCTGCGGGTGATATACTGAGGTGCGCAACTGTTTTATTTGCATTATTTGCATTCCCTGGTCTGTCAAGATCTCCTCGGGAATGCCCACCCGGGAGAACATCAGGACCAACTCACGTGCAATTCCTTTTGAGGCCATGGTGCGCAGTGGAATGGCTTCGGGGTACCTAGTGGCATAATCCAGTATCACCAGGATGTACTGGTGCCCCCGGCTGCTCTTGGGTAGTGGTCCCACCAGGTACATGGCAATCCTGCTGAAAGGAACTGAAATAATGGGTAGGGGAATTAATGGGCCACGGAAATGTGGTTTTGGTGCCACCTGTTGGCACTCCGGGCAACTGCGGCAGTAATCCTCCACTGCCCTCTTTACCCCCGGCCAGTGGAATCTTGCCTTGATCCGGTCCAGGGTCTTCTCCACCCCTAGATGAGCCCCAAGAAGGTGGGAGTGTGCCAGCTGCAGGACTGATTGAACAAAGGGACGGGGCACCAACAACAACACAACACATTCATCAATCCTCTTTACGACCTGATACAAAAACTTGTTTTTGATGGCAAAATGAGGGTATGTGACCAGACCTACCCCCTCGATGGCCTTCCCGTCCACCACGGTCACCTGCTGGAGAGCACTCGTCAGGTTGGGATCCTCCAGTTGGGCTGTTCCGAACCGTCCCGTTAATTAGGCAGGCTCTGGCGTTGCCTCATGGTCCATTGGGAACAGATTGTCCATACTCGCCTCCCCTGCCTCCTGTCCTGTGTCCCCTGCGTCACTTCCCGATAGAGGTTCAGTTGACCCCTGTGGGTCCACCTCGTGTAGGCCACACATCCGGACCTCAAGTGACTCAGCGGCTAACAGTTAGCCTTTAGGCTACGAACGCCAGCGACTATGCCCCCCAAGGTGGACTACAGTGAACTGAAGAAAGTCATTGATGCTCTGAGAGATGAGGTGGCTGCTGTGAAGGAGAAGCAGATGGAGATTCACAGACTGCTCGAGAAGTTGACCGCCATCGACACAGAGAACAAGTACAGAGATGAGAAAATCAGAGAGCTGGATGACAGGATGACGGATCTGGAGCAATATTCTCGGATCAATGATGTTATTATATCTGGGCTTCGCATCCGACCCCGGTCATTCGCACGAGCAGTGGCCACTAACAACGGGTCCCGGACAGAGCCAGAGGAGGAAGATGTGGCTTCTGCGGAGCAACAGGTGGTAGCCTTTCTACAGGCTAAGGACATCCACCTCGACTGCAGCCACATAGAGGCTTGTCACCCGCTGCCCATGAGGAAGCGCAAAACGGAGCGCACCAACGATAACAGAGATCAGCGACCCGACACCCCGAGAGTTATCCTGAGATTTACTAACAGAAAGCACAAAATCGCACTGCTGAAGGAGTGGAAGAAGCTGAAGGGGACGGATGTTTACATGAACGAGCACCTGGTTAAACGCAATGCCAACATAGCAAAAGAAGCACGAGATCTGAGGAAAAACAAGAAGATTCAACAAACCTGGACGAGGAACTGCAAAGTGTTCATCAAACTCAACGGCGATACTCCAGAGGAGGCCAAAGTGATGGTCATCAGGAGCATCGAGGAGTTGGGCAAGTACTGACATGACATCTGTCTCACAACACGCTAAAGTGTCCACCACACCAGACACTGACGCTCTACATTACTACACGCGCACTGTCAATACACACCAATCCCAGGATGACATTACCCGTTTATCTGACTTGATTACTGATTACGAGCATGTTCAGCTGAAACCTTCGGAATACACAGATCACCAAACACAGGATATTGATCAAGATATAGACCCGGACATTAACTTTTTCTACAACCTCAATGAGAACTGTCATTATTACACTAGTGAGCAGTTCAATGCAAAAATTTACTGTACTGGAAAACTGACAATAATTCACTTTAACAGCAGGCATTTGAGCAAAAATGTCCATGCAATCAAGGACTATTTACATACATTTGCCATTCCTTTTCACGTAATTGCTATATCTGAATCCTGGATCACTGAGGGGGAGGAGACCAACTATACTCTAGAGGGCTATGACCTGGTTAACATCAACAGACAAAATAAAGGAGGGGGAGGAGTGGGGATTTTCGTGATCAATGCATTACAATTTCACATAGTTGATGAAATGACAGTAACAATGGACAATGTACTGGAATGCATAACAATAGAAATCTGTATGGAGAAAACAAAAAACATCATAATAAGCTGTATTTACAGAACCCCAGGGACAAGTATTGAAATCTTCACTAACTGGATTGACTCTATGTTCTCAAAGTTTTGCAACAAAGTTGTTTTTGTTTGCGGTGATTTTAATATTGACCTCCTAAATCCAAGTAACTACTCAGCCATTGATACTTTTATTAATACAATGTACAGTGTGAGCCTGTTTCCCAAAATCACCAGGCCCAGTAGAATCACCTCCTATTCTGCCACCCTAATTGACAACATTTTCACAAATTACATTGAAAATAAATCAGAGAGTGGTTTATTAATCAAGGACATCACTGACCATCTACCAGTTTTTGTGGTTTACAATTGTAATTACAAGATAACCAGGGCAGATAGGCCAAAACAGTACAAACGCACAAGGACGGAGGAATCCATCAAACTGTTAAATAACGACTTGGGGGAGCTGCAATGGGAGGTGGTATATGAAAAGGGTGATTCAAATAGTGCTTACGACACATTCATGAGGATTGTTAAGACACTGTATGATAAAAATTGTCCTGTAAAGGAGTGGAATTGCACCAGCTGTCCCTGGATCACAAAAGGATTACAGAATGCCTGCAAAAAGAAAAACACACTCTATAGAGAATTTATAAGACTGAAAACAGCAGAAGCAGATAACAAATATAAAAAATATAAAAATAAGCTAACTCATATTATAAGGGCAAATAAAAAAGAGTATTATAAAAAAATTCTGGAGGATAATAAAAAACAATATCAAAGGAATATGGAATCTTTTAAACAGTATTATAAGAAAGAACTCTGGTTCTGACAAGTATCCGCAGTTCTTTATTGATAAGGACAAAAAGAACTATAACATGGAAGAAGTAGCTAACAGTTTTAATAAATTCTTTGTCAATGTGGGGCCGGATTTGGCAGAAAAAATTCCGGATCCAGGGACAACTGGTGAAATGATGGAGAAACTGGTAGATAGAAATCCCAGTTCTATGTTCTTAAAGGCAGTGGACGATGCTGAAATTTTGGACATTGTAAACAACTGCAAAAACAAAAGATCCACTGATTTTCAAGACATGGATATGGCTCTAGTCAAACTGGTAATACCGGCAATTGTAAAACCGCTGACTCATATATTCAATTTATCATTTCAAACCGGGATATTTCCGGATGGAATGACGACTGCTAAGGTTATACCATTATACAAAGCTGGGAGCAAACACAACTTCACAAATTACAGACCTGTCTCTTTACTTCCGCAATTCTCCAAGATTCTAGAAAAACTCTTCAACTCCAGGTTAGAATCTTTTTTAGAAAAGCATCAACTACTTTCTGACAGTCAATATGGATTTAGATCAAATAGATCAACATCATCAGCAATAATAGAATCAATAGAAGAAATCACAATGGCTATAGACAAGAAACAACAGGCAATTGGAGTGTTTATCGATTTAAAAAAAGCATTCGACACAATCAACCATGACATTTTAATTTGCAAACTGGAAAAGTACGGAGTAAGAGGAGTTGTTCTAGATTGGATTAAAAGTTATCTTAACGGGAGAAAACAGTTTGTGAAGTTGGGTGATTACTCCTCTTCATGCTTGGACATTGCTAGCGGCGTACCTCAAGGGTCAGTACTGGGTCCAAAGTTGTTTTTACTGTACATTAATGATATATGCAAAGTGTCCAAGCTACTGAAATTAGTCCTGTTTGCGGATGATACAAACATCTTCTGCTCTGGAGACGATCTCGCTGAGCTTCTGAAGGATCTTGCTGAGGAATTTATCAAACTAAAAAAGTGGTTTGATTACAACAAATTATCCCTAAACCTGGCCAAAACTAAAATTATGCTATTTGGATATGGTAAAAGAGATGTGCAGGTAAAAATGGAAATAGATGGGGTGGAAATTGAAAGAGTACACGAAATGAAATTTCTTGGAGTTATGATCGATGATCTAATCAGTTGGAAATCACACATAAAACTTGTTCAAACCAAATTGTCAAAAAGCATTGCAGTAATAAACAAAGCAAAGCAGGCTTTGGATCATAAATCACTCCACACTCTTTACTGTGCACTCGTTTCGCCATATCTAATGTACTGTGTCGAGGTCTGGGGGAACAACTACAAAACCTCATTAGCACCAGTAACTATCCTGCAGAAGAAAGCGATTCGTGTCATTCATAAGGTTGGATATTTGGACAATACTCATTCATTATTTCTACAGTCAAGAATAATGAAATTCACTGACATGGTGAAGTTTCAAACTGCTCAGGTAATGTACAAAGCAAAAAACAACAAACTCCCAAATAATATTCAAAAATGATTTGATGAAAGACAGCTTAGTTATAATTTGAGGGGGAAACTAAATTTTGACAGGTTCAGCATCCGAACAACCAGGAAAGGCTTTTGCATTTCAGTTTGTGGGGTAAAGCTGTGGAACAGTTTGAATATGGAGATCAAGCAATGTCCAAGCATGAAACAGTTTAAAAGAAGATACAAAGAGATGGTTTTCCAGAGTTACAGTAATGAAGGAGGGCTTTGACGTCTCATTACTTGTTAACATGACTAGTTAACTGTGTGATCAGCAGTGAGCTATTGGTCTTAAGGGTGGTGTCGCGTGCTGTGGTGGCTCGGCCTTCTGCTGTCTCCACAGTTGCTGTGGTGCTGGCAGTTGGAATATATTATTAATATATTATTAAAATATTTTAATAATTTAAAATATTTTTTTCTTTTATTTTTTTGTGGGCCCCCCCTGGGCTGTGGGCCCCCTGAATCGTCATCACCTTTCACCCCTTATCGACGGCCCTGTGTTGCGGCGTCAACTTGCGTTAGTGCTGGGCGCTATACCGGTTCAGACTGAATAACGGTGTGTATTTTCGTTAGGAAATGCTTTTGTTATATACCGCCATACCGGTGTATTTGATTACACAACGTTCGGAACGCAGCGCTCCGCGACACTGTTTCAGACGGGACCCTTTTCAATGTTGCGCTAAACACGCATGGTACGACTACGACTTTCTTTATAGGTCCATGACTGCGAGGCGTGGTATTTCAGGCCAACTGGTAATAGAGTGTGTCTGTGTCACGGCTTTCAAACATATAAACCATAAAGCCTATGGGCTCCTCGAGACTCGGGACGGACTTATCAACGCGCTGCGGTATCGCTTACTTGATGTTGTTTTGATTGAAGATCGGCAGGTTGTAGTGGGTGAACGTGAATGAACGCGCGCGTGTGTGTGTGTGTGTGTGTGTGTGTGTGTGTGTGTGTGTGTGTGTGTGTGTGTTAATTAAAGGTTGGGTATGGAATTCGCTTTTTTGGCCATTTTTGCAAAATTACTTGAAATCCTTATCATAACCCACTTACAGCCACTGAGTTAGAAGTACTGACATGAAAATTAAACAAGTCAATCATCTGTGGAACGGGCAGGGCTCGGAAAACTCCAGCCAATGATTTCCATTGCCACCGAGTTGCATTGGACAGTAAGTACGTCAATCAAACGGTCGTACTGCACTCCCCCTCCCCCGTGCCCCGCGCGCGACCCCTTCGTCCACGTACTCAAACCTCGTGACCCAGAGCAAGCTTCTGTTTGTTGTTATCCTGCGGTAGCTACTGGAGCTAGCTAACTAGCAAATGACTCGCTCTCGCGCATCTGTGTTCGCTCGTGCATGATTGCGCGTCCATGTACTTGGAATGGGTGGAGTCAGAGTCAGCGTTGAAGGAGAGGGGGTAGGACCATTTGAGTTGTGTATTTTCAAAATCTGCTGGCATTTCGCAAATCCCATACCCAACCTTTAATATGACTTTGGCAATAATGTTGCGCCATGATGCGTGCCTGCCTGCTTTCAGCAAGTAATTAATATTATTATTATTATTACTCAGAACAAGTCGTGCATGTATGCAAGTGTGTGCAGTTTCGTTTTTTTAAGTACCGGTTCGAGAACCGTTTTAGCACCGGAACCGTTTGAAAAGTACAGAGTAGGCACCGGTATCGGATAAAACCCAAACGATACCCAACCCACCTCACCATACCTTACACCTCCTTAGTGTACCTAACCCCACCTCACCATACCATGCCCTACACCAGCCTTTCTCAAACTTTTTTCAGCCAGGGCACCTTTCAAAAGTGCATATAATCTCAAGGCACCCCAGTGTAAAATATCATTAAAAACGACACTGCATAGCCTAAACGTAAATGCAAATGTCCTGTTTATTTAGACAGGACAGTAATGAACAGAGCATAATACAACTGTAAATATTAATAATAATAACAACTTCATAGCAACTTTATAGCACCTTTAAAAACACAGGTTTACAAAGTGCTTCACAAAACAATAAATCAGAGACACAAATGCCATAAAACCATAAGAGGTGGACCGCCCAAGCTATACAGCAACACAGGCAATACAAGAACCCAACAAATTGAGACCAGGAGAACTCAAATGAAGGGCAGAGATAGCAGGAATGTTTTTCCATCATAGTGCTTGTTTCCATCCGTGCCATACACGCACACACACACACGCACACACACACACACACACACACACACACGCACACGCAAACAATAATCCGCAATGAGAGAGGTCCACATTCGCGCATGCAGCGCGCATACGCACACAAATAAGCCGCAATTGAGAGAGAGAGGGGAGAGAGAGGGGGGTGTGACTCACAATCAATGAGAGACGTGAGCCTGGTGCGACGCACACAACCGGCCTATCCTGGCAGGGATGGATGAGAGGCAGACACGGAGCTCCTGGTCCACAGTCCTCAGTCGCTCCCTGTACTTGTTCTTGATGTATGTCAGGCTTGAAAAGCTCAGTTCGCACAGATAAGTTGTGGAGAAGGGAAGCAAAATAGCAACAGCGCTACTTGAAGCCACTGGATACTCTTTTTCAACTGATATCCAAAACCTGTCCAATTCCATGTCACCAAATCTCATTTTCAATGTGCGGTCTTCCCTGATCTCCATCAGTTGCTCCTGTGTTGGCAGTGGCCAGTCCGTTGCGCTCTCCAGTGCGCGTGAACTCCATGGATCACGCACCCAGTCAAACTGTGCATAACACTCCGATGGAAAATAATGATTAAATCGCTCGTCAAGAGATTTCAGATGCTGGGCTATGAGGTCAGAAAGCGTGCTGCTGTTTACATGCAGCACGCATGTAAACAGCTTTGTCAGACGAGGAGAGGAGGTTTTCTTCTTTGCCTTGCATTTTAATGTTCAGCTCATTGAGGTGCTTGAAGATGTCAGCCAAATACGCGAGTTTTACGCACCATTGCTCATCTGCGAGCAGCTCTGCATATGCAGATTTCTCTTCTGTCAAGAAGACTCTGAGTTCTTCTCTTAACTCGTACAATCGGCCCAAAACCTTCCCCCGTGACAGCCAGCGGACTGCCGTGTGTAGCAACAAGCTCTGATGCTCTGCCCCCATTTCCTTGCACAGAATCGAAAACAGGCGGCTCTTTAACGGGCGCGCTTTTATGAAATTAACAATGTCCACTGCTCTGTCAAGTACGTCCGAAAGTTCTTTTGGGAGCGTCTTTGCAGCAAGTGCCTCTCTGTGAAGGAAGCAGTGGGTTGTGCGGATGTCAGGGTTTTGGTGTTTGGCCCTGCTAATGAAACCTTTGGCACAGCCCGTCATTGCAGCCGCACCATCCGTACAGATACTAATACAGTTCTTCCAACTCAATCCACCCTTTTCAAGATACTCATTTGTCACACGATAAATTTCTTCTCCTGTCGTTTTGTTTGGCAGCGGTTTGCAAAATAGAAAATTCTCTCTAATACGGTCCCCATCCACAAACCGAACATTTGCCAAGAGCTGAGCGTGCCCACTCACGTCTGTTGACTCATCAAGTTGTAAAGAAAAATGTCCACTTGTCTTGATTTTCCCCAAAACGGCAGCTTCAATATCCACAGACATGTCATTGATACGCCTCCCTATTGTACAATCCGACAGAGGGACCTTTGAAATTTCTTTTGCAGCTTGAGGCCCTAGCATTTTGTTTACAATTGCTGTACAGGCTGGCATAATTACAGTCTCTGCAATAGTGTGGGGCGTCTTTGTTTTAGCTACTATTTCAGCTACGAGGTAGCTAGCTTCCAGTGCCTTCTCCGAGACTTTTGCAGATTTAATCATCATTTGTTCTTGACGGCTGTGTTGACTTTTCATTCGAACAAAATATTCAGCATCCTTGTCAGCAAGTGATGGATGATTAGTGGTCAGGTGTCTTTTAAGTTTGCTCGGAACCATCCCTTGGTTTGACAGTTTCATCCCACATATTAGACACAAAGGGAGAGGGCATGCTTCATCCCCAGTACTGATGAAGCCAAGTTTGAGGTAATTGTCGTTGTATGTTCTCTTTTTAGCCTTATCTACCTTTGCGACCTTTGGTGCAGACTCAGAGCTGGTGGACGAAGGCTCGCATGAAGTAGTAGGCTGAGGCTCCATTTCACAGTCAATCATGTCTGGTTCTTGTGGGGCTTTTCTTTTTAAAAAACGATCCATGATGCTTGTTCCTTGCTCTTTGTGAAATGTATTTTCGCGGTTAAATTATAAAACAATGTGCTGTGTGCTGCGCTGTCACGCTGAAACCGGTGGGGTCGTCACGTTACGTGAGACAGATTTTTATGGTTAATTTTATATATTTGTTTAACTAAAATTACTTTACAATTTTATTAATCCATTCATATGTAAGAAAGAATGTATTTATGCATTCAATATATTCATATATGTCATATATGAAATGTCCGATTCTCATTTTTTTTTAAATTAAATGTCAGAATACGTAATTTTTTGGCGGCACCCCTGACACAGTCACGGGGCACCCCAGGGTGCCGCGGCACCCACTTTGAGAAAGGCTGCCCTACACTACCTTACTATGCCATGCATTAAAGTAGCTTACCGTACCTTTCCTGGTCTCCCCGTCCCTCAGACCGGCCCTAGGGCCCCTGGGCGAGCCAAGGGCCCTAATGGGGAGGAGACTAACGAGGTGTATGAAGAGACAACGGGGGGCGTGGCCTGTGAGCCAGACGGATCCGCCGCGGCACCGTGTGCAGGTAGGAGGCGCTGAACAGAGTACCGGGTGCTACTACACAAACACTACTTAGAAACACTCACAGGACGTGGCCATGTAGAGTGACAGCGGGCTCTGTTGAAGTCATGCGATGATGTCATGTGAACCCTGTCCATGGAGCCAGGCCATCTCCTACAGCAACAGTGATGCTGCCGCCCAACACCACAGCCATCTTGAAACACCTCAAACTAGAATATTTTCTACATATTTCATTGCAATATTTCTGTTTAAAGCTCATAAAAAGTTAAAGTTTCCAGCAAACACACACACACACACACACACACACACACACACACACACACACACACACACACACACAGAAAGCACACACTATGCACAAAGCACTTATGCGCTCAAGAGAGAGAGCAAGAGAGTGAGTTGGTGAGAGGATAGATGAAACTGTGTTGATTTGTGGCACCTCAGAGTCATCGATGTGGAGGTACCGTGATGCATCATGGGGAAATGTCGCATAAGCTCTGGTTACTGTTAGCCATAAGCCATTAGCTTCCCAACCTCCCACATGTTCCTTCTAGTAACAAATACATTTTTACACACTGTAAATACATAGTATTCTGTCTAATTGTCATCCATGGCTTTCCCTCCTTTTCTCCTCCCTTCTCTACTCCTCTCCTCCTCTCCTCCTCTCCTCCTCCCTCCTCTACTCCTCTTCCCCTCTCCCCCTCTCCTCCTCTCCTCCTCCCTCCTCTCTCCCTCTCCTCCTCTCCTCCTTCCTCCTCTCCTACTCTCCGCCTCCCTCCTCTCCCCCTCTCCTCCTCTCCTTCTCTTCTCTAGAGGTGAACAGCAGCTTGTCTGCTCTCACGGTACCAGACTCCCAGAACCTCATCTGGAGGGTCCTGTTGGGGGACAGGATGGGTGCAGATGAGCTGCTTATCAACATCTCCACCAATCAGCTGCTGGCGGAGGGGGAGGAGGCGGGGCTAGTGGAGCTGGAGCAGCGGGAAAGTTTCAACGAGACCCAGGAATTCTCCATTGGCCGCAAGCGAAACGACAGTGAAGGCCACACCCCCAACAGAACTCTGGGAGGACAGAGGATCCACCGAAACAACAGGACCAGGTCCTTTCACACATACACGTCTGATACACAGGCAGACAGACAGTACTTGTGTGGGCTTATACACCCTTTTCACAGAGAGGTCTACTAGCCGTGCCCTGATACCCAAAAGAAGCAAGTCCTGTGTTTGCCCCACTATGATACCTCTGTGAAAAGGGTCTTTATTACATCTCTTCAATTCAATAGACTTTCACTTAAACTTTCAAACAGTACCTTGATCATCCAGAAGAACAGGTGGGCAGGTCGATCAGCAGGAAGGTTGATAGACTTCGAGGTGAATTGGTAATAGCATACAAAGACAAGGATTTGACACAATGTTTTATAAAAATGAGAAAAAAATGACAAAATAGCACAGATTCCTATGTTGAGGTTCATGTAAGACATTAATTTAGTTTTTTATTGGGGGTTCACAGCCCCCTTAAATTAATTCACATGCAAGGTGAAGAAGTGAACCTTTCTAATGGGTTCCTTCATCTAACAAACGGTTTGCTATGGGCCTTCAAAATAAGAGTCTCTGTTCTTCCTTTAGTCACTTCAAAATGAAAATGGACTTCCTACATTCAGTGCAAAACAAGATAGTCATATGAATGATTAACCTTAATGTTTGTGTGTGTGTGTGTGTGTGTGTGTGTGTGTGTGTGTGTGTGTGTGTGTGTGTGTGTGTGTGTGTGTGTGTGTGTGCGTGTGTGTGTGTGGTGTGTGTGTGTGTGTGTGTGTGTGTGTGTGTGTGTGCGCGTGTGTGTGTGTGTGTGTGTGTGTGCGTGCATGCGTGCAGGGGTAACCAGAAGAACCTGAAGCTGAGTCCGGCTGATATGTACCGTTGGAAGCTCTCCTCCCAGGAACCCTGCACCATGACCTGTTCTATAGGTGCACAAATACACACACACACACACACATACACACACACACACACACATGCACACACACACACACACACACACACACACACACACACACACACACACACACACACACACACACACACACACACACACACACACACACACACACACACACACACACACACACACACAAACTGGGGTGCATGTGGCTCAGGAGGTATAGTGGGTTGGCTAATTACCGGAATGTTGCTAGTTCGATCCCGGGCTCCTCCTACAGTGTCAAGTTGTCCCTGAGCAAGACACCTTACCCTAACTGCTTCTGAGTAGCTGGCTGTTGCCCTGCGTGGTTGACACCATTGTTGGTGAGGGAATGGTTGAATGTTAGGCCAAATTGTAAAAGTGCTTTGAGTGGCCACTGGTTAGCACTGTATAAATGCAATCTATTTAAATGCAGTCCAACTGCTACACAATCCACATAATGTGTGTGTGTGTGTGTGTGTGTGTGTGTGTGTGTGTGTGTGTGTGTGTGTGTGTGTGTGTGTGTGTGTGTGTGTGTGTGTGCGTGTTTGTGTGTAGGTGTTAGCAGGGCATTAGCCATGTGTGTGCGGTACGACGGTACAGAGGTGGATGACGTTTACTGCGACGCAGTGACCCGACCCCAACCCGTCCACGACTTCTGCATCGCCAGGGAGTGTCAACCCCGGTCTGTCTTCCTGCCTGCCTGTCTCCTTGAATGTTCTACCTGCCTGCCTGCCTGCATGTTGGTCTATTTATCTGTTGCTCTCTCTGTCTGTCTTTCTACCTCCCGGCCTTTAGTTCTGCTTGTCTCCCTGTTAGTCTATCTAGGTGTCTTTCTGTCTGTCTGCCTGTCTCCCTGTACTGAGTGGTACTTCCTGTGTGTCCAGATGGGAGGCCAGCACCTGGAGTGAGTGTTCGCGAACGTGTGGCGAGGGCTTCCAGTTCCGGCTGGTTCGATGCTGGAGGATGTTGTCCCCTGGGCTGGACAGCTCTGTGTACAGCGACCTCTGCACCCTTGCTGAGCTGGAGAGACCCCCGGAGAGACGGCCTTGCAAGAGCCCTGCCTGTGGGGCACAGTGGGAGGTGGCAGAATGGGCAGAGGTACAGCGGTCTCCCAAGGACAAACCCTAGCCCTAACCTTAACCCTAACCCAAACCTTATTACTAATACTAACCCTAACCCTATTACTAATACTAAACCTAACCTTAATCCTAACCCAAACCCTATTATTAATACTTACCCTAACCCAATTGCTAATAATAACCCTAACCCTAACCTTAACCCTAACCCAAACCTTATTACTAATACTAACCCTAACCCTAACCTTTACCCTAACCCTAACCTTAACCCTAACCCGAACCCAATTACTAATACTAATACTAAACCTAACCCTACTACTAATACTATACTATTATTAATACCATTCCTCTACCCCTCGTTCTAGCTCTACCACTTGCCCTAGCCCCATCACTAACCTAATCCGACCACCAACTAGTAGCCCTAGTTTTAGCCCCAGTCCAAACACTAACCTAATCCCACCACCAACTACAAGCCCTAGTTTTATCTCTAGCCCCAGCAGCATGTAAGCTAGACAACCTGGGGTCTGCAACCCGACCCAGATACATGGTTACAGAGAGCGACAGCAATGTATCATCCACCTAGATGTTGCAACAACTGAAATCTTGTTGTTTACTTTTGAAAGGTTTGTTACACTCCAATAGTATAATACAACAATGGAGTTGTGTTCACCAGTTAGAGGTAAAAAAAAGATGGTGAGTTTTTATTTTGCCATCTATTATCAACAGATTGGGTTGTATAGTTAAGCAATAGATCACGACAGGCTGTGGTATATTCTCATTATACCACTGTTTAGGGGCGTTGTCCGGCCTCCTAGTTCAAGCAAGGCGATGATCAAAAGAAAAAAGTGAGTCTGTAAAAACTATGGCTCAATCTGTGCTTCATGGAATCCATGAGAAGGAAAAGAAAAACCAGCGTAATACGGTTTCCATTAGGTCCGCTACCACTGGGGGCGGAGCTATGGAGTCCAACTTTCCAATAAGGAACTTCTCTCGTCCGTTTCTTATTTGAAAAAACGGCGGGAATGCTATACTGGCAGACAAATCCAACTCGTCAACTGGCGAGCCAATAGGAACCCCTCTAGTACATTTTTCATTTGACAAAGGGCGGGAGAAAAATACTGGCAGTCAAATCCAACTCGCCAGCTGGCGAGAGGATATTGACGATGCCGCAAAAAGAACATGCCGATATTCTTAAGCCGTAGAAGGGGCCCCGGACTCCAACACAGAGTGGCCGAGTGAGCCCCTGGACCTGTCTAACATGTAAAAACTGACAAAGGGAGTGCTATACTGGCAGACAAATCCAACTCGTCAACTGGCGAGCCAATAGGAACCCCTCTAGTACATTTTTCATTTGACAAAGGGCGGGAGAAAAATACTGGCAGTCAAATCCAACTCGCCAGCTGGCGAGAGGATATTGACGATGCCCCAAAAAGAACATGCCGATATTCTTAAGCCGTAGAAGGGGCCCCGGACTCCAACACAGAGTGGCCGAGTGAGCCCCTGGACATGTCTAACTAAAAAACAGACAAAGGAACTGGGGGAAGACCAAGACGCAGCCGCACAGATGTTTTCCACCGAAAAGCCTCTGAGTAGAGCCATTGAAGCGGCCACGCCCCGTGTCGAGTGAGCTTTAATGCCCAACGGTGGCGCTAAGCCCTGCCCAGAGTAGGCTAAGCACACACCCTCACATATCCAGCAAGAAAACCGCTGTTTGGAGAGAGCGCGGCCTCTGCCAGTGTCGCTATAACACACAAACAACTGTTGTGTGGAGCAGAACGCGGCCGAGCGTTTCACGTACTTAACCAGCGCCCGCACCGGGCACAGGAGATGCAACTCCGCCTCCACCTCACTAGAATGAGATGGGGGGAGAAAAGCCTTAAGCACAATATCTCTCGACCGGAAAGAACTGTTAATATTTTTTGGGAGGAACGCAGGATTAGGTCTGAGCAGCACAAAGGAGCTGTCCTCGTTAAGCAACAAGCAGCTTGGGCTGACTAACTCACCGGCCCGCTTGGCAGAACCCAAAGCCAATAAGAGCCCCGTCTTAAAGGACAGGGCATCCAAAGGGCCTGAGACAGAGGCTCGAAAGGGTCCCTGGAAAACCCCCGCAACACAGTGGGGAGATCCCAGCGTGGTGTAGGCATGCGCGAAACAGGCCTAACACGTCTAGCCCCACACAAGAATCTCTTGACCAGTGGATGGCTGAAGATCGGTCTACCATCACAGCCTGCTTGGCCAGCCGAAACGGCTGCCACATAGACCTTGATAGTGGAGAAGGCCAAACCTTTCTCCAATAAGTACTACAGAAACGCAAGCACGCTTCCCACCTCGCATTGAGATGGGACAGCGTGGTTCCTGTCACACCAATTAGAGAAAGCGCCCCACTTTGCCGCATAGAGGGAAGAAGTAGAAGGTGCACGAGCACTCTGGATAGTGTTGATAAGTGCTTCAGGCAAACCTTTGCCCTGCAGGATAAACCTCTCAGGAGCCAAACCAACAGCCGTCCCGAAACATCGGGCGGGCGGGTGCACTGTCCCGTGAGCCTGTGAAAGCGCATCCAATCTGAACGGTACCGGCCACGGCACCGTCCAAGAGAGCGCCGCTAGCTCTGGAAACCACAGAGCTGAGCGGTTCTCCGGAGCCACTATAATGAGGGACAATCTCTCCTGTCTGACCCGTTCCAGAATAGGAAGGATCAGCTGGAGTGGGGGAAATGCATACAAGAGAGCCCGCGGCCAAGGTGTGTGTGCCAACGCATCTACCCCTAATGGGGGAAGATCCCAAGGTGAGAGAGAACCACCACCTGCAGTGTGTGTTCTCCCTGGACGCGAACAGGTCCACCTGAGCCGTCCCGAACCTCTGCCAGATCAGTCTGACAATGTCGGGATGTAACCGCCACTCGTCTTGGCGAGGACCGCCGGGAGACATGAGGTCCGCCCCGAAGTTCTGGGCGCCCGCGATATGCAGGGCTCTTAGACTGAGGAGATACTGATGAGCCCAAAGCCAGAGCTCGACCGCCTTTCGGTGGAGAGTAGAGGAGCGCACTCCCCCCTGTCTGTTTATGTATGCCGCCACCGACACGCTGTCTGTCCTGATCAGAACGCGGCGGCTACGTACCAGGTGAAAGAAATGCAACAGCACTTTCCTCACAGTGGCGATTTCCAACACATTTATGTGTGCTGTGTGCGTGAGCCACTCGCCTCCGACTGAGTGGGAGAGGCACGTTCCTCCCAATCCCGTCAACGAGGCGTCTGTGAAGACCACTACGTAGGACGTCACTCTGCCCAGGGGAACACCCCTGAGAAGGGCGGGGACGGTTTCTGAATATTCCAGGTCTGGTGACACCGAACGGGGTACGAGGAGCACCCTGAGCTTGTGTCGCATGGGGTCCAACCGTTGGCGAGTAAACCATCGATGGAGTCTGTGCATAAAGAGCAGACCCAGGGGAACCACGGGATGGGCAGCTGCCATCCGCCCTAACAGGCGCATGGTGGACAGTGCGGTCAACTTTCTGCGAACGCGAAAGCTGGAGAGTGCCAACAGGATGGCGTCTCGTCAAGGAGGCGAGAGCATCACTGTCATGGTGGCTGAATCTAGGCAAAGCCCAAAGTAGACTATCTGCCGGCTGGGGAGCTGGGAGTTCTTTTCCCAGTTGATGGCAAAACCCAGGAAGGGGAGAGATGGTTTATCACCGTCATGGTGTCCCTTCTCGCAGCTTCTTCTTCAGAGCAGCGCTCTGATAGTGAAAATTCTGAATTTCCTCACGGCAACAAATCTGTTGAACATGCAAAGATCTAGAATAAGTCTCTTCTCCCCTGACTTCTTGGAAACCAGGCAGTAGCGGGAGTAAAACCCTAGGTGTGAACCGTGGGGGGGAACGGTAGTGATGGCCCCTTTCTCCAAGAGACGGGCCACCTCTGCTGCCAGAGCCGTGCTTGCCGCTGGGTGGTAGACGTTACAGAGTCAGTCGCTGTACACGCAGCGAGCTGTCTAGACGTCGCGCTTATGTCCACTGAACAGGCAGCGAGACGTCTAGCAGCTGCACTCGTGCCCGATGAACGAGCAACGAGTTGTCTAGCCGCCGCGCTAGGATTGCCGCGCTGTCCGCTAGCTGTGACCACAACATGCAGACCCGTCTTCTCACCTTCCACAGACTGTAGGAGGGAGATAGAGGGGGTAATGTGGGGAACTAGGAGACTGGATACAAGCGTCCGTATCTATGGGCTCGTGTAACGAGTCTCCAGTCTACCCACAAAGCTCAAAGGGACGCCGCTTATTTGAAGCAGGTGAACCAGAGATTATGTAAACACGCCGTCCGGCCGGCACCCTACAGCCACCAGACTGAGGGGGGAAAGATGCAGCCTAGCGGAATGCACAACAAGTATTGGACGCAGTTTGCCTAAGGAATATAGCTCTCTAGGAAGTATGTACTGCCGTTCGGCCAAACAGTCTTTATTATGGAAAGAAAAACTGGGAGCCAGCTTGAGGTGCTTCTGGCTCGGCTGTGCTGCTCTCCCCGGCTGCGGCTGTTGCGGCGGCTGCGGCTGCGGCTGCGGCGGGGGCTGCGGCATCGGGGTTGGAGGCAGCCCCCTGGAGCGTTGGGACCGGGCTCGACCCCGCTTCTTTGAGGCCTGCTGGTGGGAGGAGCCCGTGAGAATCTCCCCGAACCGGGGCCCTACAGCCACCAGACTGAGGGGGGAAAGATGCAGCCTAGAGGAATGCACAACATGTATTGGACACAGTTTGCCTAACGCCTCGTTTCCACATACGTATGTTTTTCGTATCCGTGCTTCCGTAAATTTACGGAAGGAGTCGCTAGTGTTTTACGTACGGGCATGAATTTATTTACGGACAAAAGATGTTAGGAGGAAACCGATGGATTGCTTACTCCGGGTAGGAAATTAGTCCTTAGCCCAAGTGAAGGAGTTCAAGTACCTCGGGGTCTTGTTCGCGAGTGAGGGTACTATGGAGCGTGAGATTGGCCGGAGAATCGGAGCAGCGGGGGCGGTATTGCGTTCGCTTTACCGCACCGTTGTAACGAAAAGAGAGCTGAGCCGCAAGGCAAAGCTCTCGATCTACCGGTCGATCTTCGTTCCTATCCTCACCTATGGTCATGAGGGCTGGGTGATGACCGAAAGGACGAGATCGCGGGTACAAGCGGCCGAGATGAGTTTTCTCAGAAGGGTGGCTGGCGTCTCCCTTAGGGATAGGGTGAGAAGCTCAGCCATCCGTGAGGAACTCGGATTAGAGCCGCTGCTCCTTTACTTAGAAAGGAGTCAGCTGAGGTGGTTCGGGCATCTGGTAAGAATGCCCACTGGGCGCCTTCCTTGGGAGGTGTTTCAGGCACGTCCAGTGTGGAGGAGACCTCGGGGAAGACCCAGGACTAGGTGGAGAGATTATATCTCAACACTGGCCTGGGAACGCCTCGGGATCCCCCCGTCAGAGTTGGTCAATGTGGCCCGGGAAAGGGAAGTCTGGGGCCCCCTGCTTGAGCTGCTCCCCCCGCGACCCGACCCCGGATAAGCGGACGAAAAAGAGATGAGACAAAAGATGTGGGAGCGTATGATAATGGCCGTTTTTAGGAGACCGGTACTTTGGAACATGAGGATCGACATATACAGAGATAAAAACAAAACCAACCAGGCTTGGAAAGAGATCGGTGAGGAGTTTGGCCTGCCAGGTACTTACAAGTTTTGTGAAAAACATAAAAACTTTCATACGGTATCTCCGTAAAACAACGGCGAAAGTTAAATTTTTTGAACGTATATTACGGACATACCGGACAGAAATTTTACGGAGGGGAGGAGTCTCGGAGGAAAAACGGACATTACGGAGAATCACATAGGAATGAATGGACTTTCGGTCGGAGACGGTTGGATCGCATACGAGAATGTACGTATGTGGAAACGAGGCGTAAGGAATATCGCTCTCTAGGAAGTATGTACTGCCGTTCGGCCAAACAGTCTTTATCATGGAAAGAAAAACTGGGAGCCAGCTTGAGGTGCTTCTGGCTCGGCTGTGCTGCTCTCCCCGGCTGCGGCTGCTGCGGCGGCTGCTGCGGCGGCTGCTGCGGCGGAGGCTGCGGCATCGGGGTTGGAGGCAGCCCCCTGGAGCGTTGGGACCGGGCTCGACCCCGCTTCTTTGAGGCCTGCTGGTGGGAGGAGCCCCTGAGATCTCCCCGAACCGGGGCCCAAATAGTCCATCCGGAGCTAATGGGCCCTGGAGGCTGGCCCGCTCTCGTTCGGGCACCGCAGTGTGGAAGAGCCATATGGCCCTCTGGATCATGGTCGTCCAGGCCATATGCCGGCCGGCCGAAGCGGCTATCGGCTGGCATAGCTGGAGGATGGCACTGGAGAAGCGGGAAACCGCCAGCCATCTTGCGGCTTCCTCCGGGCCGTAAGCCTCCCTGCCAGCCATCAAGGAGACCAGGTCAGAGGAGAGCAGGGCAAGGTTGTTGACCGCCGCCGCAGATTGTGAGGCACAGACGAACACTCTGTCCGTTAGACCGATATCTGCTATCTGCTTCTGGAGGGGGTCGGGGGGCAGCGGCTTCTCGTTAGGACGCCATCCGGCGCCCTGACAGAGAAGAGCTGCCAGGGGAGGGATCCCCCTCGCCTGAGTATCAGCCCACCACTCCATGTTCTTGAAGTCAGTGAAGGCCTGCTGAACAGGTGGGAACAGGGGGCACTGGGTTGCCCGCCGATAGGAAGACAGGGTGCGAAAGCACTCGCCCTGTGTTCAGCGCCGAGGCATCTGAAACATGCCAGGTGCCCGTCACCCGGCGCCAGGGAAGTGGGACAGGAAGCACAATGAGGCCCTGAAAAGGGCCCAGATCTTAAGGAAGTGACCCTGAAAAGGGCCGTTGGTCTGTCGCCTCGCCCACGCCGCTGCCAAGGGTTTTTGAAGCTTAGAAGTCATGCTGTTGATCAGTACAATGCTGAAAGAAAAGGGAGGAAGAGCGGCGGTATGTGCCGCATTATATACACGGTACCCTGGGAAATGTGGGCGGTGCCCAAGTTGATTGGTGCATAGTTGAAAATGTCAGTGCGCGCAATCACGCGCACGCGACAAGCCCGTAAGTCGAAGCCTAGACGGCGTTGCCTACATGAAATAGAACCTAATCATACCACTATAAACATAGCCTTATAATAGCCCTAATATTAACCTATCCCTACCACTATTCCTTCTCCAATCAAACCATTAAACCTAACCCTACTACTAGCAGTAGACCTTAGCAGGTACTGTACAATCAGCCAAGTGGTGACTGGTGTTTTTCTTTGGTTTTGGTCCAGTGTCCCGCCAAGTGTGGCCACCGGGCCAAAGTCGACCGAGAGGTCCGTTGTTCTTACGAGGACGGACCATGCGACCCCACGACCAAGCCCCCCCACACCAAGAACTGCACAGGACCGCCCTGTGAGCGTCAGTGGACCATGTCTGAATGGGGACCCGTAAGTACTTTTAAGAAAATCCTTGAGGAAGCCTGGAAGTCGAGCATTTCATTAGTGTCTGCTGCAGACTATTAAGTTAAAATGTAATTTAACCTGAATTATCTGAAACCATGTTTGTTGGTGTTTGGCTTAACAGATACACATGTACTAGATTTTTGGTGTCACTGAAACGGTTATTACCAGATGTCCGGTGTAACTGCCACGTTACCAGAGGTCTGGTGTAGCAGCCATGTTACCAGAGGTCTGGTGTAGCAGCCATGTTACCAGATGTCTGCTGTAACAGCCATGTTACCATGTTTGGTGTAACAGCCGCATGTTACCATGTTTGGTTTAACGACCACATGTTACCATGTTGTGTGTACTAGTGTTAAGTATTTTTGTCCTCCAGTGTTCAGGGTCGTGTGGTCAAGGCAGGATGACCCGCCACGTGTACTGCAAGACTCCGCAGGGTCGCGTGGTGCCCGAGGCCCAGTGCTCCCAGGAAGACAAGCCCCTTGCAGTGCACCCTTGTGGGGAGAGGGATTGCAGACCTCACTGGCTCAACCAGGACTGGGACAGGGTGAGGACGATGACTTCTCATACATAGGGTTGTATCAATCTGATGCAAAACTAGACAAGTAGGATTAAATGCCCCAACTGTCTACCTTTTGTGCATCTGAGGCATTTCCTGCAAAATACCGGAGGCCTTTTCTGCACACCTTACTGCACGCTTTCTCTGGTACGGAGGCTCTCTGGGCCCTCTCCTAGTTTCTGGCTTTTCCAATTGCTAGAGTAGCTTAAAACTCAATTTCTCTCTAAGGTTGATCAATAAATGAAATAAAGGGAATAAAAATGTGTTTGTGTAAAATATATATAGCAATATCTGCTATATTTATGATCAGAGTGTTTCATTAATCATATTTTCATCTGAATTATTTATTTGAGTTGGAGTTAATCACCTCTTTTGATAAAACTCTCAAATGAGTCCATTTTTATCAGGAACAGCAGTTCGGATACTTTGTGTTGCACCAGAGATGATTGGTTCACACTTTATTTGAAGTTGTCTATACAAGAGTGAAATGACACTATCATGTTATGACTATCAAGTCATAACTATGACATGACACAATCATGAACTTGTCATAAACGTTATGAACATGTCATAAACGTTCATGACTTCGGTCATTAAGTATCATTTGGTTGTTGTTATGACAAGTTTACATTGTTTGGGTTGTCTTGATTATGACTAGTTGACAATAATCAAAGTGATATTACCAGAAGTTGTCTTGGTCATGACAAGTTCACATTCATCAAAGTGACGCTACCAGAAGTTGTCTTGATCATGACAAGTTGACATTAATAAAAGTGACATTACCAGAAGTTATCTTGGTCATGACAAGTTGACATTACATTTGTTTGGGATGTCTTTATAATGACAAATTGACATTAACCAGGATGGAATTACCAGAGGATGTCTCTGTCATATCAACTTGACAAACAGAAAATGCACCTTTTTTTGTATTCATGAAATTACATACATATAATACATATATAAATACATAATGATTATTATAAGATTTGGAAAGTTAAAGACCAATTCTAGCACTTGGTCAGATAGATGTGCGACAGGATATTTCAGAAAACTGGTTTTGTTCTGTTATTAAGAAATCATAAAGGATAGACTGTTTGTCATGACACCATTATGAGAGTGTAACGAATAAATTGGTATGCGCTGTGCGGAAGAAGGACTGGACCACAATGGAGACTGGCTGTTTAGATCTGCATGGGCAAAAAGAAAAGTGTCACTGAGCATCTAGCACCCCATACATAGGTCAGCATTCCCCTCTTCAGTGAGGTTAGCGCAGGCCGCTAATATATAGAAATATATATTCAACAAAAAAATATGAAAATAAATATATACTTAATGCAATTTGCTGCATTCCCACAAGCGTAAATATGACCAGCATTGATATTACATATAGAAAAGATAAAACATTCATACCCGCGCCGCATGAGCCAAAAGAAAAGTGTCACTGAGCATCTAGTGGCGCATTTCCATCGGCGGGTCGGTTCGGTGAGCAAAGGTGCGGGACGGATCGAGTTTTTCACTGCCAAAATTGGGCGTAACCCGGACTGAGCCGTATTAAGCCATACTCGTTTTGAAGTAGGCCTGCTCCTCTGCTCGGGTACTGAGACACCTGAAAGGGTGCCGGTGGCAAATTCGAGCTACACACGCCGTCTGTTGATTGGGCGACAGAATCGCACTTCCGTGCGACAGGGGATAATAACAAACAAACACATTACCCGCGAGGTATTTCTGGACAACAGCGAAAGCTTCGTTTATTGATGAAAATGTCGCGCAAAAGTTTTCGTCCATCTTGGACGTCCTACATTGTTGCGCTTTATTCATTGTGCGCATTCTTCTTTTTCCTTGGATTTATTAGCAGGCTACACTGTGTCGGGCTGCTCTGAGGTCCCGATTCCTACTTAGCCACCGTGGCTATCGCTTTACGGCTTAAACCTCGCCCTACCATAAGCAGTGTTTCCTCTACATGCACGTGTTTTAAAGAGCTTTTCTCTTTAAAATACGAATCTTATATTATTTTGCGCTACGCAAAATAATATGAGATTCCGTCCGCTGGGTTTACACTTCATATCCAGGTCAATTCACACACTTCACACACACACACGGAGAGTAGAGGAGAGATCCGTCTTATCTCTTTAAAAAACGAATGTTATTTTGCGCTACGGACGCTTCATATCAAGGTCAATTCACCCACCTGAGTAAACTATTTAAACTGAGAGGAGAGGAGAGCTCCGTCTTCTCCTTAGAAAGAAATGTTATTTTGCTCCCCGGACACTTCATATCCAGGTCAATTCACATACCTGTGAGTAAAACATATAAACGGAGAGGAAATTCTGCAAAATTGGAAAATAAACTGGCAGATTCTGAGTTTGCGGTTCAATAGATCATCAGTGAAAAATCGTTGCGACACAATTGACACCTCTAGCTAAATATAGTAACTGTAGAGTTAGGTAATTGTAACTCGGAAATAAGTGGGGAGAGAGGTTTCCAGGGTGTGCTCTTGAAGCATGACTTTATTCAAGTGCCCTTTTATTCCTAGTCTGTTTTACATAGTTTTGAATGATGACTATATGCTCTGTAAGGTGACCTTGGGTGTCTTGAAAGGCGCCTCTAAATTAAATGTATTATTATTATTATTATTATTAAGTGCCTGTTTACAACCTCCCCCGCCTAACCACCAGGGGGCGACATTACATCCTGTGTCCTATAAACCCATTAACACTACAGTAACCTTGAGAACCAGCTACAACATTGTTTTCATCCAAACAAGCCGTCTTTACTGAACAGTGAATTGCATTGGCTTCTATGAGCTGTAGGCTTTCAGCCGCGAGCTTAGGGACCATCTGCAAAGTGCAAACTTGAAAACGACCACAATGGTAAAATTTCAATAGTGTCGCCATTATTGACTGTAGAGTCCAAATACTTGTTCCAAAGAGGTATGGCCTCTTTATGGTCCTACTTCTTATTTTTGAGGATTTTTTATTTAGCAACAATTTCAATAGCGTCGCAATTATTGACTCGAGAGCCCCAAAACTCGTTTCATAGAGGCATGGCTTCTTTATGGTCCTGCTACAACCTTTAGTTTTGAAAAATATATCTCTTCTTATTTTAAAGGATTTTTTATTCAGGAACAATTTCAATAGCGTTGCCATTATTGACTAGCCTGGCTCCGCCCGCCTGAGTACTATCGCTCAATTTTAATTTCCCTTCAGTACTACTTCTGGGTCTGCGGTATGTTAGTGGGTTTTCTCCGTCCAAATTTTGTGCGTCCAATCAGAAAACAGGGAGTGGCTGAGAACAATGACGTTAAAGTCAGGTCTCGTTGACGGACATCTTCACGCACGGTGTTTGGTTTGTTTACAGCCTGCGTGCAACGTGATTCCCGGCCAAACGTTAGCGATTGGTTATGGCAGGTCCAGAGTGGCACTGGGCAGATCCAATAGTTTTAGACTTCAACAGACACCCGCCTTCAAGTGAGTTAACGTCAGTCAATTGAGTGGGTCCAGAGTCTCTCTGTGAAAATGAAATGAAGTACGAGAGTCTGGTAGGACCAGGCTAATTATTGACTAGAGCCCCAAAACGTTTTCCATGTAGGCATCGGCTCTTTATGGTCTGACTCCAACCTTTAGCTTTGAAAAAGATATCTCTAATTATTTTTAAGGAATTTATTTTTAGCAAAAATCTCCTACATTTCTTTTAGAAACAATTTCAGTAGCGTCGCCATTATTGACTCTAGAGCCCCAAAACTTGTTCAATAGAGGCATGGCCTCTTTATGGTCCTACTGCAACCTTTGTGATGGGGAGAGGGGAGGGAGTGGGAAGATGCATTGGTTGGAGGCACAGACCTTTTCGATTGTTGTAGTATTTGTGTTATGTGATTTTACTGTATAGGGTGGTTGTTGATATAATATATTTTTTGTTAAATAAATGTAAATAATTGTTTTAAAGATTATACTTGTATGTTCAATCTCTCCGTATTTCCCCTGCTCATTACTGTGCACAAATGTACTATATACACCCTTATGGTGCTGGACACAGAGAAACCTCTCGGCAGGGTGCGCTTTGCAAGCACATAAAAGAAATTGCGAGCGGAAAAAACAACAACAGACACCCGCCGGTTCGTTTATGACAAGGTCATGACAGTGTCATGTCATAGTTATGACAGTGTCAATTCACTCTTACAAATATTCACAACTTCAAATATAGTGTTACCGATGATGGATAGTGTACAATTTCTCTCTCTCTCTCTCTCTCTCTCCCTCTCTCTCTCTCTCTCTCCATCTCTCTCTCTCTCTCACTCTCTCTCTTCATCTCTCAGTGTAACACAACATGTGGTCGTGGGGTGAAGAGACGCGTGGTGCTTTGCGCCGGCATCACAAGCGGAAAGTTCCAGATGTTTGAAGACGAGGCGTGCAGCGACAGCGAGAAGCCGGAGGAGGAGGACACCTGTTTTGAGAGGCCATGTTTCAAATGGTACACTACTCCTTGGTCGGAGGTAAGACCAACTCATAAGCTCAATGTTCCCCAGAGTTTCCCCAAAATTCTTAAAATATAATAAAAACGTGACCCCTTTTGTCCCTTAACAAGAATCATTAACAAAATTGGCAGCTGATTGGGTAGATGTGTTGACCATGTCATGTGGCCAGGTTTATAAAGTCAATTTTATTGTAAAATAATCTGTCACGACTACTAGATAGCATAGCGACAACATTTCTTAAAAAAATGTGATTGTTGAGCGAAATAAGTGAATGATTTTTGTTTGGCTTTGTTTTATTTGAGACACGTGCATTTTTTTCTCTGTAAGGATGTTGTGATTATTGGTCGCAGTTGCTATTGCAAATTCATACTTGCTTCTGTTGCAGTGCTGTTTTTCTAAAGGGTGTCTCAATGCTTTTATACATGGCACTTAATTTAATTTTTTCTGTGTGATCAGTAAGGGGCCCCACACAAATAGTAGCCTAGGGGCCACTGACCACCTTAATCCCCAACTGCTTCTTAACGTGATTGCTTTAATTTTGCAACTGCATTCTTTTGCATTAGTGCCCCTTTACTGCAGCACTGAGAAAAGCCTTAGGATCTTATAGTAGCGCAGTCATACTTCAGTTTGGTTCCTGGACACTGCACCGTGTTTTCATTGGATGCATTGTATCCTTTGAACCTAAATAGAGTTTAAATTGGATGTGTTTTTTCTTTGTTCAAATTTTGATTTGTCATTTCTGGGACAGTGCACCAAGACGTGCGGGGTGGGCGTCCGGATGCGGGACGTGAAGTGTTACCAGGGAAGGGAGCTGGTGAGGGGCTGCGACCCCATGACCAAACCTGTGGCCAAACAGACCTGTGCCCTCCAACCCTGCCCCACAGAACCCCCAGGTAAGACAACCTGAGATCACTGACTTCCATTGTACTATGATCCCCTGGAGAACACCTGTATGCTTACAATTACATTGCAACGGGGGTCAAAGTACAAGTCCCCTTTCATAAGTTTTTGTGTTTCGTGACCACACCAGGAACATTACATATTGTGCTGTCCTTTTAAATAGTTTCATTGGCAACATTCAATATTCAACATTTCTTCCTGCCCTTATATTGAATGTAATATCTGCAGAGGACGTAAATATCCCAGTACGACCTAAGCTAATGAGCTGAAATGTCCCCTTGGTCCCCAGACGAGAGCTGCCAGGACCGACCCACCACCAACTGTACCCTAGCTCTCAAGGTCAACCTGTGCAGCCACTGGTACTATAGCAAGGCCTGCTGCCACTCCTGTCGACCCATACGCCTTCATTAAGCTTTCTAGACCTGGACAAGCCCACAACCACCACCAGAATTGGAACCAAGACCACAACCATGCACATATGGGACAAATACAAACTCTCCAAGATGTCAGGTTTAGAACGTAACAGTCATGTCGAGGTTTGGCTCCTCCAGAACAATGAACCAATGCAGCACTAAATCTTTGGTAATGAAACAATTGGTGGACCTTTTTTTTTAGCTGCCCCATTCCCATGAATGTCCGAGTATTGTTAGGTTAGCTAAGTTTACATAAGTCGTCCTAGTTGATTAGCTAGGTTAACTAGTATCTTGGTTAACTTTGATCATTAGGTAGCTAGGTCGGCTTTGTTCATTAGGTAAGCTCGATCAGCTAGGTTCACTCGTAGCTAGGTTAGCTTTCATAAGGTTCATGTTGTTTAGTTGGTTTGGTTAAGGTTGATGGATAGATAGGCTAACTTGGTTCATTTGTTACAGGTCACATGCGCAGAATAATTCTCAGAGGATCATCTTACCGTTTTAAGTGTAAGAGCTGATTCATATCTTCAAAACATTAAAATAACTTAACTTACTGCTGCACACTGATGCATTAAATTATTTCTTAATGATTTGTTGATGGCTATTATTTAATTATATTTTAAAGCAGTCGGTGGCACAAAACAAACAATATTATCCTTAATATCATATAGCGATATTCATATTAATATATCATATTAATATCATATAGCGATATCCCTATATTAATTAGGGTACTGTGTTATTATGGTACCCGTGTCTGATAATTTTTTAAGTGTTCATCAAAGTGATTCGAAATAACTTGAGGATTTGTATTTAAGTGATGACTAAAGTACAACTCTTAACTTGACACATTTTAAGGCTAAGAGTAAGTAACTAAGAGTGCTGAAAATTAGTTGACTAAAAGCTTTTTTTACATGTTCAATATTTTAACTTTTCAGTTTGAAATTGACGACAACAGGATAACATCCAGGCTTTGACTAGCAAAACTCTTAGTTCAACCCTAGGTTAATGTATTATAGCTAAGAGATTAACATAAAGGATGCATACTTTTACTTTTGATGCTTAATTGTGTTTTATACTAGGTACAAGATAACAGATTAAGATAACAGTAACTATTTAAAGCAGAATGTTGTTAGAAGTAGGGTGGATATTTTTATTTTGACTTGAAGGAAATCAGTTACTGAGTAAAGGACATAAGTATGTTTGCCTGGATCGTCACACTTGAAGTACGATTGAAGTATATATTAAATGTATATGTTATATAACTATTGTTTCTTCTGTATTTCATATTACCTGATACCTCTTTGTACAAAAAGTTAAAAAAAATTTACTGTTGAAGAGAAATTAAGTCTTGCATTTCCAATAAAACTTGTAAACAAACATTTAACTCCTTTCTTTACAAACAACACTATATTTCACTACGTATCTTTAAAGGAATACTTCACCGGTGGAAAAATGAATTTGTATTAATAGTGGGTCAAATATTAAGTTGTTGTAAATCGTAACATCAATTTCAAATTTTGTACCTTCTTGACCGAGAAAAGACAGACAGTGACATTTTGGCGCTTGCGGATTGAAGACGACAACTCCCACAATGCCAATCAGCGTTCACTCCCTGAGGGATGTATCTATAACAGCCAATCAGCGTTCACTCCCTGCAGTCCAGCATGAACAGCAGCATGGAGGGGAAGTGATTTTGGCCGTATGCGGACTCCCGGAGATCTATATATTAACTAGAAAATGCATTTCCTGCATAAAATGTGTTGAGTGCTGTAGTAAAAAGTGAGGTTGAAAATAAATGAATTGAAGTGAGGAATCTGAAAGGTCAAATGTATTGCCCTGCACTGCTGGTGTGTGTGTGTGTGTGTGTGTGTGTGTGTGTGTGTGTGTGTGTGTGTGTGTGTGTTGTGTGTGTGTGTGTGTGTGTGTGTGTGTGTTTGTGTGTGTCTTTAACCTGTTAATCCCTCGGCCTATTTCACATGCCTCCTGCACGAAATGGGCAGAAGAAGATACTAGAAATTGCATTTCCTGCAGAAAACGTGTTTGAATGCTGACGGCTGAAGGAAAATCGCAAAGCATTGCTGAAAATGAAGAAATGTAAAATAAATAGCATATGAAAGTAGTAGTAGTAGCAGTTGAAGTATAAGTAGTAGTACCTGAAGTAGTAGTAGTAGTAGCTGAAGAAGTAGTAGTAGCTTAAGTAGTAGTAGTAGCTGAAGTAGTAGTTGTAGCTGAAGCAGTATGCAGTAGTAGTAGTAGTTGATGTATTAGTAGTAGCTTAAGTAGTAGCAGTAGCTGAAGTAGTAGGCAGTAGCTGATGTAGTAGTAACTGAAGTAGTGGTAGTAATTATAGTTGTATTGGTAAGAGTAGTAGTAATGGTAGCGGTAGTATTGGTAGGAGTAGTAATGGTAGTAGTAGTATTGGTAGGAGTAGCAATGGTAGTATTAGTATTGGTAGGAGTAGTAGTAGTAGTAGTGGGCAGTAGAAATGTTGAATCGCTTTAATCAAGTGAGAGATTTGAACAGAATTGAGAATTGGAATAAAGCTGTGTGTGTGTGTGTGTGTGTGTGTGTGTGTGTGTGTGTGTGTGTGTGTGTGTGTGTGTGTGTGTGTGTATCTTAAGAGAATGGCGGAGCCATTGCGTGTGTGTGTCTCTTTAAGAGAATGGTTGAGCCATTGCGTGTGTTTGCGTGTGTGTGTGTGTGTGTGTGTGTGTGTGTGTGTGTGTGTGTGTGTGTGTGTGTGTTTGTGTGTGTGTGTGTGTGTGTGTGTGCCTGAACGTCCTCACATTTAGTGGTGGATTTAATGATTCGTTTCGCGACCCAGTTCGCGTGATTCAGTTCGCCAAGAGGAGTCGTTTGCGAATCGTTCGTTCGTGAAACGATTCGCGAACGACTCCTCCCAGTTCAGTCGAGTTTCCGGTGAATCGATTCACCGGAAACTCGGTGGAGGAGTCGTTCGGGAATCAGCCTCGTTTCCGGTAGCGGTGAATCGCATCATGGAATGCACACCATTGCACGGTTCTCAGCTGAGTCAGTCAAGGCTCGATTCCACCGGAGGCGTACGCGCCGCGGGACGGCTGCGCCGCGGTCACCGCTGCTGATCGCTTCCACTATAATCAATGAGACCATTTCCACCGGGCGCGCCGCGGAACGTTTCAGCCGCATCCCAGGAGCGGCGTGCCGCGCCGCGGCGTGCCGCGCCGCGGCGCTATCTTTCCGTCCAATTCTATTTTTGCCGCGAGCCGCTGCTAAACCGCGTCAATTTCGACAGAGCAGGTCGAGCCGGGCAGGAAGTGAAAAGTAAAAGCCATAGAGCATCCGGTCAATTTTCAAAATAAAACACAATACTCAGCTCATGTAACTTCACATCAACATTATTACGTCATGACCGGTGGGTCTCAGAGGGTCGGCAACATGGACGACGAGAGACTCATTGTCGAAGTTCAGCAACATGAAGTCATTTATGTACCAAATCATCCTTTTTTTAAGGAAAATGTCAGAAAGGACAAAGCGTGGCATTTAATTGCAATAGTTTTGGGAGTGGAAGGTGAGTACATTAGGTTTAGGATTATCGCGTGATCTCGTGATCTCGCGTGAATACGGCTTGCTCGCAAGGCAGCGCTACGCTGCCGTTCCGCGCCCGGTAGGAATGGACGCAGGGCAGAGGACGCGGCCGTTCCACGGCGCAGCCGTTCCGCGGCGCGTACGCGTCCGGTGGGATCCCGGTGTCAGACTCAGTGCTACCGGAAACTCGACTGAACTGGGAGGAGTCGTTTGCGAATCGTTAGTTCGTTCAGCCTGGTTTCCAGTAGCGGTAAATCGCATCATGTAAGCCCTATCCAGCGGGGAAAAAACGCCCAATCTGGCAACACTGTCGAACGTCCTCACGCTCCAGCGTCAACGTAAATCAACGAGACCAACAGAAAACGAAGCTGGTATGAAACAAACTGTTATTCTGAATGAAATTTGACCGAGTTACGATGTCTTAAGTAATTGAAGTGTCAGAATGGGCAGACGGCTTCAATGGGACCAACTGTAGAATATGACGGTTTGAAACTGAAACTGTGATATTAAATAAAGTTTAAATGATATCGAAATTCCATATAGATATTATTGAAGATTAAAGTGTATCGATTTGTTAAATGGTTTGAACGAAGGTAAACGGTTGAAAATCGATTTAGTTACGTCCTAAACAGTTTGGAGTACCAGAGGACGGCTCTGCCGTCCTCCCATTGACTCCCATGTTAAAAAACAAAAATAGTTTAAACGTAGAATATCTTAAAAAGTATAAAATATTAAAAAATAATAGAAAAGAAGCGCACGATTCCAAGCTATTCTGAATATTTAAAAAATTTAACGGATTACCTAGGTGAAAAATAGAGGAAGGAGATAGGTCCCAAAGTTTGTAGAGAATAATAAAGAAAGAAAGAAAAAAGAAACTGATTAACTCTTTATTAACTCACCTAATAAAGATTTAAATATCTAGAGTGTGAATGCTACAGCACTAACACTAATAACTAGAAATTGCATGCAGAAAACCTGTGTGGATGCTGACGGCTGAATGAAAAGCGGAAAGCATTGTTAAAAATGAAGAAATGTGAAATTAATAGAATATTAAAGTAGTAGCAGTAGTAGCTGTGGTAGTAGTAGTAGCTGAAGTATAAGTTGTAGTAGCTGAAGTAATAGTTGCCGAAGAAGAAGTAGTAGTAGTAGAAGCTGAAGCAGTAGTAGTAGCTGAAGTAGTAGCAGTACCTGAAGCAGTAGTAGTAGCTGAAGTAGTAGGTAGTAGCTGAAGTAGTAGTAGCTGATATAGTAGTAGTAGCTGACGTAAAAGTAGTAGCTGAAGTAGTAGTAGTAGTAGCTGAAGAAGTAGTAGTAGCTGAAGTATGTAGTAACTGAAGTAGTTGTAGTAGCTGCAGTAGTAATAGTACCTGAAGTTGTATTAGTGGCTGAAGAAGTCGGAGTAGCTGGAGAAGTAGTAGTATCTGAAGTAGTAGTAGAAGCTGAAGTATAAATGGTAGTAGATTAAGTAGTAGTAGTAACGGAGATTAACCGAGATTTAAAACACTTAGACTAATTTAAGAGAGAGAGTGCAAAAGAAATCGAGGGGTCCGGAGCAAGAATTGACAAAAGACTTTATCGTGCAGAAAAACAACAACGATAACAGCCTGAGTAGGTTTGCAAAGTCACTGGCTGGACTTCGGTCCCAGCCCTCCTTTATACACATACAGGAACTTCTTTAATACAATGGAGGTTCCCTTTGTCCCTAATGAGGTTTTCCGCCTTGTCTCTTCGTCTCAGCATGTTATCAACCGTGCCCCGGTCTGAGGTCCGCAGGGATTAGCCTTGTCAGTCAAAATGACCCACGCCTGAAAGGTGGAGGGCAACATGACTTGACCCCGCAGTTCCCAGGGCATTTCTGCGTACCTACCATCTGGTGTGAACCCAGACTCAGGCGTCATGTGCTTTCCACTATTTAAAATATTAAGCCTATTAATAATCATGGTTTACTATAGAATATACTCACTAATTTCTACCACAGTAGTAGCTGAAGTAGTAGTAGTAGCTGAAGTAGTAGCCAAAGTAGTAGCCGAAGTAGTAGTAGTAGCTCAAGTAGTAGGTAGTAGTTGAAGTAGTAGTAGCTCAAGTAGAAGTAGCTGAAGTAGTTGTAGGAGCTGAAGTAGTAGTAGCTGAAGTAGTAGTAGCTGAAGTATAAGTAGCTGAAGTATAAGTAGTAGTAGCTAAAGTAGTAGTAGGAGCAGCTGAATAAATAGTTGTAGCTGAAGTAGTAGTAGTATCTGAAGTAGTAGGAGTAGCTGAAGTAGTAGTAGTAGTAGCTGAAGTAGTAGTTAGTGCAGTTGTAGTAGTAGCTGAAGGAGTAGTAGTAGCTGAAGTAGTAGTTGTAGCTGAAGTAGTAGTGGTAGTAGTAGTAGCTGAAGTAGTAGTAGAAGCTGAAGCAATAGTAGTAGCTGAAATAATAGTAGTAGTACCTCAAGTATTAGTAGCAGCTCAAGTAGTAGTGGAAGCTGAAGTAATAGTACTGGCTAAAGTAATATAGGTAGTGGCTGAAGCAGTAGTAGCTTAAGCAGTAGTAGTAGCTAAATTAGTAGGTAGAAGCTGAAGTAGTAGTAGTCGCTGAAGTAGCTGAAGAAGTAGCAGTAGCTGAAGTAGTAGTAGCAGAAGCTGAAGTAGTAGTAGTCGCTGAAGTAGTAGAAGAAACTGAAGTAGTAGTAGTAGCTGAAGTAGTAGTAGTAGCTGAAGTAGTAGTAGCTGAAGTATAAGTAGTAGTAGCTGAATTAGTTGTGGTAGTCTAATAAGTAGTAGGAGTAGCTGAAGTAGTATTAGTAGTAGCTGATGTAGTAGTTGTAGTAGGTAAAGTTGTAGTAGTAGCTGAATGAGTAGTAGTAGCTGAAGTAGTAGTAGTAGCTGAAGTAGTAGTAGCTGAAGAGGTAATAGCAGTAGTAGCTGAAGTAGTAGGTAGTAGCTGAAGTGGTAGTAGCTGAAATATAAGTAGTAATAGCTGAAGTAGTAGTAGTAGCTGTAGTAGTAGTAGCAGCCGAAGTAGTAGTAGTAGTAGCTGAAGTAGTAGGAAGTAGCTGAAGTAGTAGTAGCTGAAGAAGTAGGTAGTAGCTGAAGTAATTGTAGTAGCTGAATAGTAGTAGCAGAAGTAGTAGTAGCTGAGGTAGTAGTAGCTGAAGTAGTAGTAGTAGCTGAAGTAGTAGGAAGTAGCTCAAGTAGTAGTAGTAGCTGAAGTAGTAGTAGCTGAAGTATTAGTAGCTGAAGTAGTAGTAGTAGTAGCTGAAGTATAAGTAGTAGTAGCTGAAGTAGTAATAGTAGTTGATAAGTAGTAGTAGCTGATGTAGTAGTAGTAGTGGTAGCTGAAGATGTAGTAGTAGCTGAAGTAATAGTAGTAATAGCTGAAGTAGTAGTAGCTTAAGTAGTAGTAATAGCTGAAGTAGTAGGTATAAGCTGATGTAATAGTAGTCGCTGAAGTAGTATAAGTAGCTGAAGTAGTAGTAGTAGTAGCTGAAGTAGTAGTAGTATTAGCTGAAGTAGTAGTAGCTGAAGTATAAGTAGTAGTAGCTGAAGTAGTAGTAGTAGTTGATAAGTAGTAGTAGCTGATGTAGTAGTAGTAGTGGTAGCTGATGATGAAGTATTAGCTGAAGTAGTAGTAGCTGAAGTATAAGTAGTAGTAGCTGAAGTAGTAGTGGTAGTTGAATAAGTAGTAGCTGATATAGTAGTAGTAGTAGCAGCTGAAGTTGTAGTAATAGCTGAAGAAGTAGGTAGTAGCTGAACTAGTAGTAGTAGTAGCTGCAGCTGAAGTAGTAGCTAGTAGCTGAAGTAGCAGTAGTAGCTGAAGTAGTAGTAGTAGCTGTAGTAGTTGTAGCTGAAATATAAGTAGTAGTAGCTGAAGTAGTAGAAGTAGCTGAAGTAGTTGTAGTAGCTGAAATAGTAGTAGTAGTAGCTGATGTAGTAGTAGCAGTAGCTGAAGTAGTAGTAGTAGCTGATGTAGTAGGTAGTAGTTGAAGTAGTAGTAATTTTAGCTGAAGTAGTAGGTAGTAGGTGAAGTAGTTGTAGTAGATGAAGTAGTAATAGTAGTAGCTGAAGTAGTAATAGCTGAAGTAGTAGGTAGTAGCTCAAGTATTAGTAGTTGAAGTAGTAGGTGCAGTAGTAGCTGAAGTAGATGTAGTAGATGAAGTAGTAGTAGTAGCTGAAGTAGTAGTAGCTGAAGTATTATTAGTAGTAGCTGAAGTGGTAGTAGTAGCTGAAGAAGTAGTTGTAGCTGAAGTAGTAGTAGCTGATGTAGTAGTAGTAGCTGAAGTAGTAGTAGTATTGGTAGCAAAAGTAGTAGTCGTAGTAGTAGCTGAAGTAGTAGGAGTAGCTGAAGTAGTAGGTAGTAGCTGAAGTAGTTGTAGTAGCTGAAGTAGTAGTAGAAGTAGCTGAAGTAGTAGTAGTAGCTGAAGTAGTAGCCAAAGTAGTAGCCGAAGTAGTAGTAGTAGCTCAAGTAGTAGGTAGTAGTTGAAGTAGTAGTAGCTCAAGTAGAAGTAGCTGAAGTAGTTGTAGGAGCTGAAGTAGTAGTAGCTGAAGTAGTAGTAGCTGAAGTATAAGTAGCTGAAGTATAAGTAGTAGTAGCTAAAGTAGTAGTAGGAGCAGCTGAATAAATAGTTGTAGCTGAAGTAGTAGTAGTATCTGAAGTAGTAGGAGTAGCTGAAGTAGTAGTAGTAGTAGCTGAAGTAGTAGTTAGTGCAGTTGTAGTAGTAGCTGAAGGAGTAGTAGTAGCTGAAGTAGTAGTTGTAGCTGAAGTAGTAGTGGTAGTAGTAGTAGCTGAAGTAGTAGTAGAAGCTGAAGCAATAGTAGTAGCTGAAATAATAGTAGTAGTACCTCAAGTATTAGTAGCAGCTCAAGTAGTAGTGGAAGCTGAAGTAATAGTACTGGCTAAAGTAATATAGGTAGTGGCTGAAGCAGTAGTAGCTTAAGCAGTAGTAGTAGCTAAATTAGTAGGTAGAAGCTGAAGTAGTAGTAGTCGCTGAAGTAGCTGAAGAAGTAGCAGTAGCTGAAGTAGTAGTAGCAGAAGCTGAAGTAGTAGTAGTCGCTGAAGTAGTAGAAGAAACTGAAGTAGTAGTAGTAGCTGAAGTAGTAGTAGTAGCTGAAGTAGTAGTAGCTGAAGTATAAGTAGTAGTAGCTGAATTAGTTGTGGTAGTCTAATAAGTAGTAGGAGTAGCTGAAGTAGTATTAGTAGTAGCTGATGTAGTAGTTGTAGTAGGTAAAGTTGTAGTAGTAGCTGAATGAGTAGTAGTAGCTGAAGTAGTAGTAGTAGCTGAAGTAGTAGTAGCTGAAGAGGTAATAGCAGTAGTAGCTGAAGTAGTAGGTAGTAGCTGAAGTGGTAGTAGCTGAAATATAAGTAGTAATAGCTGAAGTAGTAGTAGTAGCTGTAGTAGTAGTAGCAGCCGAAGTAGTAGTAGTAGTAGCTGAAGTAGTAGGAAGTAGCTGAAGTAGTAGTAGCTGAAGAAGTAGGTAGTAGCTGAAGTAATTGTAGTAGCTGAATAGTAGTAGCAGAAGTAGTAGTAGCTGAGGTAGTAGTAGCTGAAGTAGTAGTAGTAGCTGAAGTAGTAGGAAGTAGCTCAAGTAGTAGTAGTAGCTGAAGTAGTAGTAGCTGAAGTATTAGTAGCTGAAGTAGTAGTAGTAGTAGCTGAAGTATAAGTAGTAGTAGCTGAAGTAGTAATAGTAGTTGATAAGTAGTAGTAGCTGATGTAGTAGTAGTAGTGGTAGCTGAAGATGTAGTAGTAGCTGAAGTAATAGTAGTAATAGCTGAAGTAGTAGTAGCTTAAGTAGTAGTAATAGCTGAAGTAGTAGGTATAAGCTGATGTAATAGTAGTCGCTGAAGTAGTATAAGTAGCTGAAGTAGTAGTAGTAGCTGAAGTAGTAGTAGTATTAGCTGAAGTAGTAGTAGCTGAAGTATAAGTAGTAGTAGCTGAAGTAGTAGTAGTAGTTGATAAGTAGTAGTAGCTGATGTAGTAGTAGTAGTGGTAGCTGATGATGAAGTATTAGCTGAAGTAGTAGTAGCTGAAGTATAAGTAGTAGTAGCTGAAGTAGTAGTGGTAGTTGAATAAGTAGTAGCTGATATAGTAGTAGTAGTAGCAGCTGAAGTTGTAGTAATAGCTGAAGAAGTAGGTAGTAGCTGAACTAGTAGTAGTAGTAGCAGCAGCTGAAGTAGTAGCTAGTAGCTGAAGTAGCAGTAGTAGCTGAAGTAGTAGTAGTAGCTGTAGTAGTTGTAGCTGAAATATAAGTAGTAGTAGCTGAAGTAGTAGAAGTAGCTGAAGTAGTTGTAGTAGCTGAAATAGTAGTAGTAGTAGCTGATGTAGTAGTAGCAGTAGCTGAAGTAGTAGTAGTAGCTGATGTAGTAGGTAGTAGTTGAAGTAGTAGTAATTTTAGCTGAAGTAGTAGGTAGTAGGTGAAGTAGTTGTAGTAGCTGAAGTAGTAATAGTAGTAGCTGAAGTAGTAATAGCTGAAGTAGTAGGTAGTAGCTCAAGTATTAGTAGTTGAAGTAGTAGGTGCAGTAGTAGCTGAAGTAGATGTAGTAGATGAAGTAGTAGTAGTAGCTGAAGTAGTAGTAGCTGAAGTATTATTAGTAGTAGCTGAAGTGGTAGTAGTAGCTGAAGAAGTAGTTGTAGCTGAAGTAGTAGTAGCTGATGTAGTAGTAGTAGCTGAAGTAGTAGTAGTATTGGTAGCAAAAGTAGTAGTCGTAGTAGTAGCTGAAGTAGTAGGAGTAGCTGAAGTAGTAGGTAGTAGCTGAAGTAGTTGTAGTAGCTGAAGTAGTAGTAGAAGTAGCTGAAGTAGTAGTAGTAGCTGAAGTAGTAGGTAGTATATCAAGTATTAGTAGTAGCTGAAGTTGTAGTAGTAGCTGAAGTTGTAGTAGTTGTTGTTGAAGTAAAGCTTATAAACTGTTACTCCTTAACACATACACTTGCAAACACTGACTTATAAAGATCACTGTCTGTGCTCAGCCTGCTGTCCATATGATTGTCCTACTGATGTCTGACGCGCTATGTCCCTGTTATGTGTTGTATGTAAATGTGACATGTGATGTGCCTTGTCCGTGTTACATGTTATATGTGCTGCAGAACAGGAACCTGCTGGAAATCAGCTATTTTACATAGACAGGCCCGTTTTAAATGGAAACTTTGTTACTTTTAATACTTACCTATATAATAACTATAAAAAAAAAATAAAAAAAAAATAGTAGTAGCTGTAGTAGACGTAATGGCTGAAGTAGTAGTAGTAGCTGAAGTAATAGTAGCTGAAGTAGTAGTAGTAGCTGAAGTAGTAGCCGATGTAGTAGGTATTAGCTGAAGTAGTAGCTGGAGTAGTAGTAGCTGAAGTATAAGTAATAGTAGCTGAAGTAATATTAGTTGCTGAAGAAGCAGTTGTAGCTGAAGTAGAAGTAGTAGCTGAAGTTGTAGTAGTAGCTGTAGTAGTAGTAGATTAAGTACTTGTAGTAGCTGAAGTAGTAGTAGCTGAATTAATAGTAATAGCTGTAGTAGTAGTAGATGAAGTTGTAGTTGTAGGATCTGAAGCAGTAGTAGTAGCTGAAGTATAAGTAGTAGTAGATGAAGTACTTGTAGTAGCTGAAGTAGTAGTAGCTGAATTAATAGTAATAGCTGTAGTAGCAGTAGCTGAAGTAGTAGCTGATGTAGTAGGTAGTAGTTGAAGTAGCTGAAGTTGTAGGTAGTAGCTGAAGTAGTTGTAGTAGCTGAAGCAGTAGTAGTAGTAGCTGAAGTAGTAGGTAGTAGCTCAAGTAGTAGTAGTAGTAGTTGAAGTAGTAGTTGCAGTAGTAGCTGAAGTAGATGTAGTAGCTGAAGTAGTAGTAGTAGCTGAAGAAGTAGCTGATGTAGTAGGTAGTAGCTGAAGTAGTTGTAGTAGCTGAAGCAGTAGTAGTAGTAGCTGAAGTAGTAGGTAGTAGCTCAAGTAGTAGTAGTTGAAGTAGTAGTTGCAGTAGTAGCTGAAGTAGATGTAGTAGCTGAAGTAGTAGTAGTAGCTGAAGTAGTAGTAGCTGAAGTATTAGTAATAGTAGCTGAAGTAGTAGTAGTAGCTGAAGAAGTAGTTGTAGCTGAAGTAGTAGTAGTAGCTGAAGTAGTAGTAGTAGCTGAAGTAGTAGTAGTATTGGTAGCAAAAGTAGTAGTCGTAGTAGTAGCTGAAGCAGTAGGTAGTAGCTGAAGTAGTAGGAGTAGCTGAAGTAGTAGGTAGTAGCTGAAGAAGTTGTAGTAGCTGAAGTAGTAATAGAAGTAGTCGTAGTAGCTGAAGTAGTAGGTAGTATATCAAGTAGTAGTAGTAGCTGAAGTAGAAGTAGTAGCTGAAGTTGTAGTAGTTGTGGTTGAAGTAAAGCTTATAAACTGTTACTCCTCAACACATACACTTGCAAACACTGACTTATATAGATCACTGTCTGTGCTCAGTCTGCTGGCTATATGATTGTCCTACTGATGTCTGACGCGCTATGTCCCTGTTATGTGTTGTTTGTAAATGTGACATGTGATGTGCCTTGTCCGTGTTACATGTTATATGTGCTGCAGACCAGGAACCTGCTGGAAATCAGCTATTTTACAGAGACGGGCCCGTTTTAAATTGAAACTTTGTTACTTTTAATACTTTCCTGTATAATAACTATAAAATGAACAAAAAAATAGTAGTAGCTAAAGTAGAAGTAATAGCTTGAAGTAGTAGTAGTAGCTGAAGTAATAGTAGTAGTAGCTGAAGTAGTTGTAGTAGATGAAGTAGTAGTAGTAGCCGAAGTAGTAGGTATTAGCTGAAGTAGTAGTAGTAGCTGGAGTTGTAGTAGCTGAAGTATAAGTAGTAGTAGCTGAAGTAATATTGGTAACCCTTCCATTTACAGTCCCCTAATTACTAGGTATTTACCCGGTACATACATGGTAAATCATAGTGTATTGCTGGGTAATTGCCACTGGTAATAAGAAGGTAAATACAGAGGTAGTTACCCGGTAAATACATGGTAAATCATAGCGTATTACTGGGAAATTACCACTGGTAATAAGAAGGTAAATACAGAGGAATTATCCGGTAAATTATAGTGTATTACTGTGTAATTACCACTGGTAATAAGAAGGTAAATACAGAGGAATTACAGCTGAAGTACTAAGTAAAACCTCCACTATTACCCATCAACTCAACTAAGTAGCGTGTAGTTGTAACTGTTTTAGGTTGGTAATAACTCCGATATTGTGTACTTCCTAGGAAATTAAGCAACCAATTCTTATAAACACCTATTATCCAAGGTTTATGATGGTAACAGCCCAAATTGAATGATGTACTATCCATAAATTAGCATAGTGCTTTCCAATAAAATACTTTTTCTTAGTTATTATTCATAGCTACACCCATTTAGAAAGGGTTTATTCGATTTACCACTATGGAATTACTTACCTGGTAACAACCTCTGCAGGAACAGTTTTCCTCGAGTGTCCTGGTACATCTTCTTAAATACTGGGTACGAAGCCGTTTGTTTCCATGGTATTACCAGGTTCTTACCATATAATTTATAATAGATAGATTCCATTATCCATGCAGTCAACACAAACATGTACCACGTACGTTCTGCGACGTTACCAAGTAAAACACGACAAATTACCCAGTAATTAAGCTGAAACTGTACTGTAAAAGGAAGCCTCGTTTGTTTCCATGGTATTACCAGGTTCTTACCATATAATTTATAATACATTTCATTGTCCATGCAGTCAACACAAACTTGTACCAAGTACGTTCTGCGACGTTACAAAGTAAAACACGACAATTTACCCAGTAAGTAAGCTGAAACTGTACTGTAAAAGGAAGCCTCGTTTGTTTCCATGGTATTACCAGGTTCTTACCATATAATTTGTAATACATTATTCCCTTTTCCATGCAGTCAACACAAACTTGTACAATGTACGTTCTGCGACGTTACAAAGTAAAACACGACAATTTACCCAGTAAGTAAGCTGAAACTGTACTGTAAAAGGAAGCCTCGTTTGTTTCCATGGTATTACCAGGTTCTTACCATATAATTTGTAATACATTATTCCCTTTTCCATGCAGTCAACACAAACTTGTACCATGTACGTTCTGCGACGTTACCAAGTAAAACACGACAATTTACCCAGTAATCAAGCTGAAACTGTACTGTAAAGGGAAGCCTCGTTTTTTTCCATGGTATTGCCAGGTTCTTACCATATAATTTGTAATACATTATTCCCTTTTCCATGCAGTCAATACAAACTTGTACCATGTACGTTCTGCAACGTTACCAAGTAAAACACGACAATTTACCCAGTAATTAAGCTGAAACTGTACTGTAAAAGGAAGCCTAGTTTATTTCCATGGTATTACCAGGTTCTTACCATATAATTTGTAATACATTATTCCCTTTTCCATGCAGTCAACACAAACTTGTACCATGTACGTTCTGCGACGTTACCAAGTAAAACACGACAATTTACCCAGTAAGTAAGCTGAAACTGTACTGTAAAAGGAAGCCTAGTTTATTTCCATGGTATTACCAGGTTCTTACCATATAATTTGTAATACATTATTCCCTTTTCCATGCAGTCAACACAAACTTGTACCATGTACGTTCTGCGACGTTACCAAGTCAAACACGACAATTTACCCAGTAAGTAAGCTGAAATGGAATTGTTTCAGGAAATTAATCACACAAATATATTGCAATATAGTTAATCATAATGCAGTTAATAGTTTAATATTCGACAAAAATCGACTAAACTATTTTTGAAATTATTAATTGCATCCTGTTTAACAATAATGCAATATATTAACAAAGTTACCTGCAGTAAGTAGCAGCCCACCATTGGCAACTACTACTACAATCAGGTGACAAAATGTATTTTTTTGTGATTTTTATGTTATTTTATATGATTTATTTCCAGAAACAATTCCATGGTAACGTCTCTGCCATCAGTCGGTGAGTGTAACTTGTTGACGGTCCCTAAAACAGGTAGCAGCCAGAACGTAAATTATGTTGTTGCACAGACATCGATGGCGACAACATGTGTTTGTGATTTTCGCGATACGCCGTCCTAAACCGTCCTCAACATACTAAGCCCGTAATGTATTGCACTTATGTTGATGAATCCGATTGGGTGGTAAACTGAATATCCGGCGAATATCAAACCGGAGGCTAACTTGCACCTGTTGAGGTGGCATGCTCCGGTAAAGCTGCTCTTTAGCATCGCGCTAACCGGGGCTAACAGAGCCTGTCTCTTCCCGTCCTATTAACTGTACTTATGGGAGAGAGCCCGATTAAATACAGATATTTTAATAAATTGGGTGTTATAGGTTTTAAACAACATGTCCGAGTTATTTGAATGACAGAAGCTCCGCTAGCTCGATGCTAAAGTGCTAACCGGAGCTAACAGCCTGTCCCCTCCCATCCTATTAACTGTATTTATGGCTATGCCTTTTTCTCTTTTCAATATGACCAAACACAATGGCCAGAGGACCAGCATCCTTTTTTAAACTAATAAACAAAATAATCTTTGAGTTCTACATGTTCTAGAAATGTTAATCAATTGACAGTCCTAATATTTATTTTCTTGTCCTCTGATTCTTTATTACAGTATGGAAGGGGAGATTTGGAGGTACCTGGTCAGGTCTTGGTCAGCCTTCAAATCCCAGATGTGGAGACTGCAGGGATACCTCACAGAGAAGACACTAAAGAGTCATCTCTCATTCATCGAGTGGACTCATTGGTTTGCGAATGACCACAAAGATGCTCCCATAGGCAGATTGCTGCATGGCATTAACCGCTTATTCAAATTGAAGAGGTTGAAGCAGTCTTCCTTATGGTCACTTGCCATAACAATGTCATGTGTTTTATGAAAACACCATCAGTAACATTTAAATTGAGTTGATGACGACGGCTCTTTTTTTTGTCCGATTTCTTCAGTGTTCAGTGCCTGTTTGTGAGATATGCATTGTTTGAAAGATAAGCCTTTGATTTTGTTTAATTTTAATATGCCTTTCATCAACAGTGGTTTGGGGTTTTATAACAACAATTAAAGTGCTTAACAACTACTGGTGAACGATGTTGCAGAACATATATGGTTTGTGTTGATTGCATGGAAAAGGGAATCACCAGTTACAACTTATATGGTAAGAGCCTGGTAATACCATGGAAACAAACTAGGCTTCCTTTTACAGTACAGTTTCAGCTTACTTACTGGGTAAATTGTCGTGTTTTACTTGGTAACGTCGCAGAACGTACATGGTACAAGTTTCAGATTCAGATTCAGATTCAGAAGACTTTATTTGCCATGACATGTAAACACGTTTGGAATTTGTTTTGGTACAGTGGAGTTTACAACAGGACAGACAAGACAGGACAAGACATTGCAAATGTAAATAAATAATATAATAAATGTAGAGTGCCAAAGTGCAGAGAGCTCACGTGATTGGGTACAACAGACCATTAGATCACTGGATCACTGAGTGGGGAGACTGGTCGGGGGGGGGGGGGGGCAGTGCATTTAGGAGTCGGATGGCCGTGGGGAAGAAGCTGTGCGAATGTCTAGTTTTTAGAGTCTTTAGTGACCGCAACCTCCTGCCTGAAGGGAGCGGAGCGAAGAGACCGTGGCCTGGGTGTGCTGGGTCCACCATTATCTTCCTGGCCCTCCCCAGAGCCCTGCTGTTAAACAGGGCCCCAAGGGGGGGCAAGGGGCATCCAATCACCCTCTCCGCCGAGCGTATCACCCGCTGCAGCTTGGCCTTGTCCTTGGCCGCTGCAGCGGGGAACAAGGTGATGATGGCGGAGGTGACGATGGACTCGATGATGGCCGTATAGAAATTCACCAGCATGGATGTTGGCAGCTTGAATTTCCTGAGCTGCCTCAGGAAAAACAGCCGTTTCTGGGCTTTTTTCGTGAGGGCATCGATGTTTGGCCCCCACTTCAGGTCCCGAGAGAGCGTCACCCTGAGGAATCTGCAAGACTCCACGGTGACGACTGGAGTGCCCCCCAGTATGATTGGTGGGGTGGGGGTCGGGTTTCTCCTGAAGTCCACTATCAACTCCACTGTTTAAGTTTGTGTTGACTGCATGGAAAAGGGAATAATGTATTACAAATGATATGGTAAGAACCTGGTAATACCATGGAAATAAACTAGGCTTCCTTTTACAGTACAGTTTCAGCTTACTTACTGGGTAAATTGTCGTGTTTTACTAGGTAACGTTGCAGAACGTACATGGTACAAGCAGAGTCGGCTCCAGAGCAGATCTACTGGAAGGGCATGGGTCGCCAGCGGGGGGGCACTGCCGTTTGTGAAATATTTTAACGCAAAAAAAGGGGGAGGGGTGTCGTGGATGCTAAACGCAAATAAGTGCAGTTTAACCACCTCTGCTATGTCATAAATAGTTTATTCACATCAACAGTTAATGAACCTCCAAAAAAACATTAAGTAGGCCTGGCACTGTTTATAAACCTTAGAGAACAGCCTCCACAATACTCAAAAACACCCCTGACAACATATAACAGAACAGGACCGCTGACAGAAGGCACGCATTGTGGCAGAAAGTAGCCTATTGAACAAGCCACGCACCAGGCAGAAATGACACAATGCCATACGTATACAAGCCTATTAAACACAAATAGATAGACAAAGCAAACATTAATCAACAATTTACCTGCTTAGTAGGCCTTATAATGAAAGCCAGAGCTGGCTTCAAGAAGTGAATAAATTAACAACCGGAAAACATCTCCCCTTACCATTGTAAAGAGTTACAGGAAACTGTTTTAACACAGTTTGGACAGGCCTGTCAGTCCCGAGATCATCAACCGCTGTCCGCTGACTTGGGGGGCTTGTAGATCGTCGTTGCTCTATGGCTGCGCGGGCTAAATCCGTTGGCGGTTGCCCGGAGCTTGCGTTAGCAGAAGGGCCAGCTCGGCTTTCAGAGACCCTGGCTGTACTAGTGGTGGTGGCCGGAGTGTCACAGTCTGCTACTGGCTGAGGAGGAGCAGGAGGACTAAGCCATTTTCGTAAATCCATGTTTGGTGATAATTAGCTAGTTAGGCAAACTTTCGTCTATGATGGAGGACCACTGTAATTTTCGATTAATACCAGGATTCTGCGGCTGCGCACTGCAGCTCAACAACGTTATTTTGAAATCAAATGTAACAAGTTTACTCAGCAACCAATGAGCATTAACCAAGCCTAACCTGCTATGCATGCACAACCAAATTGATGTGATTTCCCCGTTCATTTATTTTATTTCATTTAAGTTACAGTTTGCACATTTAATATGTAAGGGCAGAGAAATAGTCTGCCAAAGACGTTGCTAAGCAACCGAAGACTCTGGGGTTGACAAGTTACGGAATACTTTCGGAGTGGTACCAAAGACGTCATGAGAGGCAAAAAATCCTTTGTTTACCTTGACAGCGGTCATACTTGGCCCGAAGTTGTGAAGGACCCATGCAAGTGAACGGAGCGTTCCACAGCATTGAGAAGACCCGTTTAATAAGTAAGGGATAATGTATAGAACGCCGGTCATTATCGGGAAAATAAATAAAATAATGACCTGTGGTAGGAGGGGCATTAATGACCGCTAGGGGGGGCACGGCCCCCAAATGCCCCCCCTTAGCGCCGACACTGGGTACAAGTTTGTGTTGACTGCATGGAAAAGGGAATAATGCATTACAAATTATATGGTAAGAACCTGGTAATACCATGGAAATAAACTAGGCTTCCTTTTACAGTACAGTTTCAGCTTAATTACTGGGTAAATTGTCGTGTTTTACTTGGTAACGTTGCAGAACGTACATGGTACAAGTTTGTGTTGACTGCATGGAAAAGGGAATAATGTATTACAAATTATATGGTAAGAACCTGGTAATACCATGGAAACAAACGCGTCTTCCTTTTACGGTACAGTTTCAGCTTAATTACTGGGTAAATTGTCGTGTTTTACTTGGTAACGTCGCAGAACGTACATGGTACAAGTTTGTGTTGACTGCATGGAAAAGGGAATAATGTATTGCAAATTATATGGTAAGAACCTGGTAAAACCATGGAAATAAACAAGGCTTCCTCTTACAGTACAGTTTCAGCTTAATTACTGGGTAAATTGGTGTGTTTTACTTGGTAATGTCGCAGAACGTACATGGTACAAGTTTGTCTTGACTGCATGGATAATGGAATGTATCTATTATAAATTATATGGTAAGAACCTGGTAATACCATGGAAACAAATGGCTTTGTACCCAGTATTTAAGAAGATGTACCATAACACTAGAGGAAAACTGTTCCTGCAGAGGTTGTTACCAGGTAAGTAATTCCATAGTGGTAAATCGAATAAACCCTTTCTAAATGGGTGCAGCTATGAATAATAACTAAGAAAAAGTATTTTATTGGAAAGCACTATGCTAATTTCTAGATAGTACATCATTAAACTTGGGCTGTTAACAACATAAACCTTGGATAATAGGTGTTTATAAGAATTGGTTGCCTAATTTCCTAGGAAGTACACAATATCTGAGTTATTACCAACCTAAAAAAGTTACAACTAAACGCTACTTAGTTGAGTTGATGGGTAATAGTGGAGGTTTTACTTAGTACTTCAGCTGTAATTCCTCTGTATTTACCTTCTTATTACCAGTGGTAATTACACAGTAATACACTATAATTTACCGGATAATTCCTCTGTATTTACCTTCTTATTACCAGTGGTAATTACCCAGTAATACACTATGATTTATCATGTATTTGCTGTGTAACTACCTCTGTATTTACCTTCTTATTACCAGTGGTAATTACCCAGTAATACACTATGATTTACCATGCATGTACCGGGTAAATACCTAGTAATTAGGGGACTGTAAAAGGAAGGGTTACCGTAATATTAGTTGCTGAAGAAGCAGTTGTAGCTGAAGTAGCAGTAGTAGCTGAAGTTGTAGTAGTAGCTGTAGTAGTAGTAGATGTAGTAGTAGTAGATGAAGTAGTAGTAGTAGTAGCTGAAGTAGTAGTTAGTAGCTGAAGTAGTACTAGCTGAAGTAGTAGGTTGTTAATTGATGAATTGCCAACTGATTGTGCTCCCAATTCTTGATGATTAATTTCAGGTGTGTGTCATGTGACTGCCTATATAATCTGATGCACCTGCACAAAATAAATCGAGTGTGTGTTTTCTCAGAACTTGAATGCAGTTGTGTTATTTGTCCTCCCAAGTTGATAGAACGTTTCGTAGGTATATCTAGCAGTCAAGCTCTGTTTAACAGGTTATGGGCCCAGGAGCGTTTGACGTTTGGGCACAGAGATATCCGGCGTGAGTAGGCACCGAGAGACATTTGTTTGTGAGCGAGTTTGAATACATGTCTCACGGATTGGAGTGCCAGGACCATGAGCGAACGTACAAGTTCACGTTGGTCTCGTCTTGTGTTTGACGGAGACGAAAAGAACTATGAACTGTGGGAGACTAAGTTTTTGGGCCATATACGGTTGCAGAAATTGAAGGACACAATTTTGAATCAACCAGCCGATGGCGCGGAAGAAAACGCACTGGCCGAGGATGCGGTGAAGAACGCGGAAGCGTACGCGGAATTGATCCAATTCCTTGATGACAAAAGTTTGTCTCTGGTCATGCGAGAGGCAGCGGATGACGGACGTGCAGCTCTCAGGATTTTACGCGACTATTATGCAGGCAAGGGTAAGCCCCGCATTGTATGCCTGTATACAGAACTGACTTCCTTGCAAAAGATGAGTTTTGAGAGTGTGACTGATTATGTCATAATGCTGTCATAGCACTGCGTAATGCTGGAGAGGTTTTAAGCGATGGATTATTGGTTGCAATGATTTTGAAGGGGCTGCCAGAATCATTTAAGCCTTTTTCCATTTTTATCACTCAAAGTGATGAGACTTTGAGTGACCCCGGAGGATACTCCTCCGGGGAACCCAGGAGCGCTCCTCGGGCCCGTACCCCTCCCAGTCGACAAGATACTGGTGGCCCCGGCCGCGGCGACGTACCTCCAGGAGGCGGCGGACTGTCCACGCCGGATGGTTGTCGATGACCCTGGGCGGAGGTGGAGGCGGAGCGGGAGGAGACAACGGGCTGGTGGAGACAGGCTTGAGCTGGGAGACATGGAAGGTCGGATGGACACGGAGAGATGGAGGGAGTCGGAGACGAACGGCACAGGGGTTGATGACAGACTCCACTTCGAAAGGACCGATGAACCGGGGAAAGATCTTAGGGGAGATCCCCTTCAAGGGAAGATCCTTCGCCCGAAGCCACACCGACTGTCCGGGAGCGTACTGGGGGGCAGGCAGACGGCGCCTATTGGCCTGCAGTTGGGAGCGGGAGGATGCGCGGAGCAGTGCGGTGCGTGTGTGCTTCCAAGTGCGCCGGCACCTGCGCATATGAGCCTGGACTGACGGGACAGAGATCTCCTCCTCCAACTCGGGAAACAAGGGCGGTTGGTAACCCAGCGAGGCCATAAACGGGGACAAGCCGGTGGATGCGTTGACCAGCGTGTTGTGGGCATACTCGACCCAGGGAAGCTGAGAGGTCCAGGAGGAGGGGTTGGCGTGGGAGACACAACGGAGCGCGGCCTCCATCTCCTGGTTGGCCCGCTCCGATTGTCCATTGGACAGGGGGTGGAACCCGGAGGACAGGCTGGGCGTGGCCCCTAAAGCCGCACAGAATGCATGCCACACCTGAGAGGTGAACTGGGGGCCCCTGTCGGAAACGATGTCCGCAGGGATGCCATGGAGACGAAACACGTGCCTGACCAGGAGATCCGCCGTCTCACTCGAGGAGGGGAGCTTGGGAAGAGCGACGAAGTGTGCAGCCTTGGAGAACCGATCGATCACCGTGAGGATGGTGGTGTTGCCACCGGACGTGGGCAGGCCGGTGACGAAGTCCAGGGCGATGTGTGACCACGTCGGTTAGGAATGGGCAGAGGCCGAAGCAGACCGGAACGGGGACGAGAAATGCCCCCCCTTAGCGCCGACACTGGGTACAAGTTTGTGTTGACTGCATGGAAAAGGGAATAATGTATTACAAATTATATGGTAAGAACCTGGTAATACCATGGAAATAAACTAGGCTTCCTTTTACAGTACAGTTTCAGCTTAATTACTGGGTAAATTGTCGTGTTTTACTTGGTAACGTTGCAGAACGTACATGGTACAAGTTTGTGTTGACTGCATGGAAAAGGGAATAATGTATTACAAATTATATGGTAAGAACCTGGTAATACCATGGAAACAAACGCGTCTTCCTTTTACGGTACAGTTTCAGCTTAATTACTGGGTAAATTGTCGTGTTTTACTTGGTAACGTCGCAGAACGTACATGGTACAAGTTTGTGTTGACTGCATGGAAAAGGGAATAATGTATTGCAAATTATATGGTAAGAACCTGGTAAAACCATGGAAATAAACAAGGCTTCCTCTTACAGTACAGTTTCAGCTTAATTACTGGGTAAATTGGTGTGTTTTACTTGGTAATGTCGCAGAACGTACATGGTACAAGTTTGTCTTGACTGCATGGATAATGGAATGTATCTATTATAAATTATATGGTAAGAACCTGGTAATACCATGGAAACAAATGGCTTTGTACCCAGTATTTAAGAAGATGTACCATAACACTAGAGGAAAACTGTTCCTGCAGAGGTTGTTACCAGGTAAGTAATTCCATAGTGGTAAATCGAATAAACCCTTTCTAAATGGGTGCAGCTATGAATAATAACTAAGAAAAAGTATTTTATTGGAAAGCACTATGCTAATTTCTAGATAGTACATCATTAAACTTGGGCTGTTAACAACATAAACCTTGGATAATAGGTGTTTATAAGAATTGGTTGCCTAAGAGAACCGATCGATCACCGTGAGGATGGTGGTGTTGCCACCGGACGTGGGCAGGCCGGTGACGAAGTCCAGGGCGATGTGTGACCACGTCGGTTAGGAATGGGCAGAGGCCGAAGCAGACCGGAACGGGGACGAGTCGAGGTCTTATTCCGGGCGCAGGTAGCGCACGCCGCAACGAAAGCACGGACGTCCGCATCCATGGAAGGCCACCAGAATCGCCGGCGGATGAAATCCAGGGTGCGCGTGATTCCTGGGTGACAGGTGAGCTTGGAGGAATGGCCCCAGAGCAGCACTCTGGATCGTACATCGTCCGGGACGAACAACCGATTCGGGGGACCGGAACCAGGATCCGGCTGCTGCCCCTGTGCAAGGCGCACCGCAGACTCAACCTCCCAGGTAAGAATGGCCGATCCGACAAGCGGGAGGCAGGATGGTCGTGGGCTCAGTACTCGGGTCCTCGGGGGAGTACAGGCGGGACAAGGCATCCGGCTTGCCGTTCTGGGAACCGGGACGGTAGGTCAACGAAAAATCTAATCTCCCCAAGAATAAGGCCCACCTAGCCTGTCGCGAATTCAGTCTCCTGGCTGACTGAATGTATGCCAGGTTGCGGTGGTCAGTGCAGACAATAAAAGGAAGGGCCGCGCCCTCCAGCCAATGCCGCCACTCCTCCAATGCGAGCTTGACGGCCAAGAGCTTGCGGTTGCCGACATCATAATTCCTATCCGGCGGGGACAACCGGTGGGAGAAAAAGGCACAGGGGTGGAGCTTGTGGTCGGAGGGAGAGCGCTGGGAGAGGACCGCGCCCACTCCAGTGTCCGAAGCGTCGGCCTCCACCACGAACTGAAGGGCGGGATCGGGCTGGACGAGGATGGGAGCGGAAACGAAGCGTCTCTTGAGACCCCGGAATGCGGCATATTGATATCAAATACCATTTTGTGAGATCAACTGTTAATGACTGTAAAGTATGTTTGGAGTATTGCCCAACAAACCAGATGGTAGCTGACCTGATGACAAAACCAGCTACTAAAGCAAAGCTACTGACTTTTTCCATGTTCCTGTTTGGAGTATAGCCAGTTAAGTTCAGTTGGTTTCCATGTTTGTTTGTTTTTGTTTTGTTTTGTTTTATGATTTATGCTTGTCAATAATGTGTGATCAAGTGGGGGTGTTAATTGATGAATTGCCAACTGATTGTGCTCCCAATTCTTGATGATTCATTTCAGGTGTGTGTCATGTGACTGCCTATATAAGCTGATGCAACTGCACAAAATAAATCGAGTGTGTGTTTTCTCAGAACTTGAATGCAGTTGTGTTATTTGTCCTCCCAAGTTGATAGAACGTTTCGTAGGTATATCTAGCAGTCAAGCTCTGTTTAACATAGGTAGTAGCTGAAGTACTTGTAGTAGCTGAAGTAGTAGTAGTAGCTGAAGTAGTAGTAATAGCTGTAGTAGTAGTAGATGAAGTAGTAGTTGTAGGAGCTGAAGTAGTAGTAGTAGCTGAAGTATAAGTAGTAGTAGTAGTAGTTGAAGAAGTTGTAGTAGCTGATGTAGTAGTAGCTGAAGTTGTAGCTGAAGAAGTAGGTAGTAGCTGAAGTAGTAGTAGTAGCTGCAGTAGTAGGTAGTAGCTGAAGTAGCAGTATTAGCTGAAGTAGTAGTAGTAGCTGAAGTAGTTGTAGCTGAAGTATAAGTAGTAGTAGCTGAAGTAGTAGTAGCTGAAGAAGTAGTTGTAGCTGAAGTAGCAGCTGAAGTAGTAGTAGTAGCTGATGTATTAGTAGTAGCTGAAGTAGTAGGTAGTAGCTGAAGTACTTGTAGTAGCTGAAGTAGTAGTAGCTGCAGTAGTAGTAATAGCTGTAGTAGTAGTAGTAGTAGATGAAGTAGTAGTTGTAGGAGCTGAAGTAGTAGTAGTAGTTGAAGTATAAGTAGTAGTTGAATAAGTTGTAGTAGCTGATGTAGTAGTAGTAGTAGTAGCTGGCGTTGGGGCTGAAGAAGTAGGTAGTAGCTGAAGTAGTAGTAGTGGTAGTAGCTGAAGTAGCAGTAGTAGCTGAAGTAGTAGTAGTAGCTGAAGCAGTTGTAGCTGAAGTATAAGTAGTAGTAGCTGAAGTAGTAGTCGTAGCTGAAGAAGTATTTGTAGCTGAAGTAGCAGCTGAAGTAGCAGTAGTAGCTGATGTATTAGTAGTAGCTGAATTAGTAGTAGTAGCTTAAGTAGAAGTAGTAGTATTAGCCAAAGTATTAGTAGTAGTAGCTGAAGCAATAGGTAGTAGCTGAAGTAGTAGTAATAGCTTAAGTAGAAGTAGTAGTATTAGCCAAAGTAGTAGTAGTAGTAGCAGCTGAAGCAATAGGTAGTAGCTGAAGTAGTAGTAGTAGCTGAAGTAGTAGGTAGTAGCTCAAGTAGTAGTAGCTGAAGTGGTAGTAGTAGTTGAAGTTGTAGTAGTAGCTGAATTAATAGTAGTAGCTGAAGTAATAGTAGCTGAAGTATAAGTAGTAGTAGCTGAAGTAGTAGTTGATGTAATAGCTGAAGTAGTAGTAGTAGATGAAGTAGTAGTTGTAGCTGAAGTAGTAGTAGCCAAAGTAGTAGTAGTAGTAGCTGAAGCAATAGGTAGTAACTGAAGTAGTAATAGTAGCTGAAGTAGTAGGTAGTAGCTGAAGTAGTTGTGGTAGCTGAAGTAGTAGTATAGCTGAAGTCGCTATCTTCCGAAAAAGACTCACCTGTTCAGAGTCCACCTCGACTCTGCATAGCCACCTTCCCACTTCTGACCACCATTTTACACTGTATTGTATTGTATTGTATTGTATTGTAGTACTTAACTGTGTAGCAACTGCAGTAGCTGCTATCATGGCTGTAACACAGGGAATTGATTCAGGGATCGTGGTACTTGCACTTGGTTCTATGAAAATCCTTTCTGTACCGACAGCGATATATTGATGCACTTCTTATGACAAATGTACTTATTGAAAGTCGCTTTGGATAAAAGCGTCTGCTAAATGCCCTAAATGTAAATGAAGTAGTAGTAGTAGTTAGTAGGTAGTAGCTGAAGTAGTTGTGGTAGCTGAAGTAGTAGTATAGCTGAAGTCGCTATCTTCCGAAAAAGACTCACCTGTTCAGAGTCCACCTCGACTCTGCATAGCCACCTTCCCACTTCTGACCACCATTGTACACTGTATTGTAATGTATTGTATTGTATTGTATTGTATTGTATTGTATTGTAGTACTTAACTGTGTAGCAACTGCAGTAGCTGCTATCATGGCTGTAACACAGGGAATTGATTCAGGGATCGTGGTACTTGCACTTGGTTCTATGAATATCCTTTCTGTACCGACAGCGATATATTGATGCACTTCTTATGACAAATGTACTTATTGTAAGTCGCTTTGGATAAAAGCGTCTGCTAAATGCCCTAAATGTAAATGTAAATGTAAATGAAGTAGTAGTAGTTGTAGCTGAAGTAGTAGTAGTAGCTAAAATGTTAAAATCGGAAAATTGGAAATTAGTTCTGTGTGTGTGTGTATGAGGGGCCGCCTGGGACAGAATTCATACTTAGTCTTACACACACTATTATAATCTTGCATATACACCACTGTACTCATACACACACACTATTAAACTCCTTTTACATATAAGTATGAGAGTGTATAGTAGTGTATGTGAGAGGGTATAGTAGTGTATGTAAGAGGGTATAGTAGTGTATGTAAGAGAGTATAGTAGTGTATGTAAGAGAGCATAGTAGTGTATGTAAGAGAGTATAGTAGTGTATGTAAGAGAGTATAGTAGTGTATGTAAGAGAGTATAGTAGTTTATGTAAGAGTATAGTAGTGTATGTAAGAGAGTATAGTAGTTTATGTAAGAGTATAGTAGTATGTGTAAGAGAGTATAGTAGTATGTGTAAGAGAGTATAGCAGTATGTGTAAGAGAGTATAGTAGTATGTGTAAGAGAGTATAGTAGCATGTGTAAGAGAGTTTGAATGAAACGGGAGTGAGTTTGAATGAAACGGAAGTGAGTTTGAATGAAACGGAAGTGAGTTTGAATGAAACGGAAGGGTTTCCTCATTACCATTTACCTCCACAAACATAAAGTGTCCGTGGAAAATAAAGTAAATAAGAAGAAATACCACTGACATCTTTTTGCCACGGTTGTTTCTGCTGCTTGATTTAATAGGCCTATCTCACAAAAATCGGAAATGACGTCACACCGGGTAAACATTCTTCCGGCGAAGTCATTTTTGTGTTGCCGTCATTGCAAAAATGGATCGTTTCTTCGCCACTTCCGTGGTTGGTTTTCCCAAATTGCAATTCGAAGATGTGCAGAAGATTGTGGAGTCACACTCGGCAACACCACAGTCCAGGCTGAGAAAGGGGTACAAGTTTTTTGTGGAGGAGTTCGTACACAATTATCAAGGTCAGTGGTCTAAGGTGTTTTGTTGTCAGTAGGCTACTCAATGGCCTTGCTCATTCATGTTTTGTGATGACAAGCAAACCATATACGATCCATATAAATCGTCAGAAATATTGTCTGTGTGTAAAATGATCATATTTGTTATGTGTAGACTATAATATTATGAATTAGCCATGGTGGCTATGAAGTCTCCGTGTGTAGCGTTAGCATTTTAGCATTAGGTTAACCAAGGATAGGTTCAGCTAGTTATTTGCTGACCCGTTTTTTTTGTCCGATCAGCGACATATTATTAACATTATGTATATGCTCAATGTCAAATATAGTTGATGGAAAGGTGGTAGTGAGAGGTAGATGCAACCGCTCGATGAGGAGGAATGAGGAGCCCCACATACTACAGGTTTCTGCTGAGTTAGGGCCCGTTGGCCCTAACTCAGTTGCAGTTTTCCTCTTCTTCTGAAGTTCAGATCATTTTCATTGTTCTTTCTTACAAACAGTACAGTAGCGTGCTTAAGACTTGGCCCACCTAGCTTGCTGCAATGTTGTGGCTGTACAGACCTATGTATTTTTCTGCCTCTTCATTAAGGCACAAGCCGTAAATAAAGGAAATGTGTTCAGTACATTAAAAGGACAAACATCTAGGCTAGTTCATGTTATAACATTGCTAAAACAACAGATGTAATGGTGGCACAAGAGTTTTGCACGGAACTGTACATGGCTTTTCTGCGGTTGCAGACTCCTTGCCAGTTTCCAATGGCCTTATATCAAGGTCCTACCTACTAAGTTCAGTAACTCAATTCTTATGGTGTTCACAGATCACCCTGGAGGCTGTTGGACAACTGGGTCTCTCAGAACACAGCTGTAGCTGTGCTGCGGGCAAAGGCTTCTGTAGCCATATAACCGCTCTGCTCTTCCAGACAGCGCATTATGTGCAGCTGGGCCTTGATGTGGTTCCACCTTCCCTGGTCTGTACCAGTCAACCACAGGTGTGGCAGCGACCTCGAACACACGTGTGCTGTCGTGTCCTCTGTTCAAATCATACACTTCAGTATTTGTCTAGAGTATATGAGCATTTCCTGTATGACTAAATATTTGTTGTTCGTTTCAGGGAATCCATCCAGAGGCTGTGAGTGACCTGGTGGTGAAGAAACCCAAGTCGGTGGGGAAGAGTCAAGTCCACACTCTACAGAGCGTATGCTGGTAAGACATTTGTTTTGCAATTTGCACTCTGTTAAACTTGCTCATCATGACAAGATGCATATTAGAATATATCTGTTATCCCTACAATATAAAAAAAAACAGTCCCATTTTTATTTGACGTTTCCTCTAGGGCCCCTACCAGAACAACACATCTTGGCGTCTGGAGCAAAGCTGAGTGAGATTCACCCTTGCCCTTTGATGTCCCACATCCTAGAGGGAATATCCAGCTTGGAATTGGTACCCTCTCAGCTGTGCTGACCTGGAAGATGTCAGCAATGACCTGTTCTTTAAGGCCAGTTGCTACTCTACAACAGTAGATGAAAAACTCATCAATGACTGGAATCTTCCTTGAAGGGCTTGGTGTTGGAATCGCCTCTTGTCCAATCCTCTGTGCTTTTCTCCAATAAACAATATATTGTGTTGAGGGGCAAACAGACTCCCAAAACACTTGAAACACTTCTTGAGATGGAAACCGAGTGTAATATTTCATGGTCTGATCAGACACACAAAATCTGTTGAGGACAGTTTGTGGCCCCATGGACATTTCTTGCAGCCTTGCCTCGAGCTCAGCAATATACTCCAGGGCATCATCCAGTGAACCTACAAAAAAAGAAGACAAATCAGGCTTCATTACCATTCATTAGTATTCACCCTTTATTTATTGGTACTGTTTTCTGTTTTTCTTTTTTATATATTAACAAGAGGTTAAATGTTGAGTGTTGTACACAGGCCCGCCGACAGGGGGGGACAAACGGGTACGTTGTCCCGGGCCCTGGACTGGCCCTGGAATGGGGGGGGCCCATAACTGGACCCCCATGAAGTTGGGATTAATTATTGTATGTATACTTCAAAATGTGTTGATTTAGAGAAGAAAAGTGCTTTATTTGCATTCAATTAATGACTCCTAGATTGTTTGCCTTCATTGCCCTTGAAAAAACGGCCAATAACCCCCTATCACCCCTATGGCAAAATGGTTTGGTCTTTGGAGAAGAAAAAAGACGACATCATTCCATTAGTGGTCAGTGCGCGAGTCAGGAGCCCTGAAAAAAAAAGAAAGGCGAAAAAGAGAGGAAGAAGCCGAAAGCCTGAGGGGATCTCTTTATAAATATTTCAGAAAAGACTCAGGTGATGCTGCAGGTACCAGTAAAGGCAGCTGTGCAGCACAGCCAGGTAAGACACGGCCAACTTTTTCCAGCCCCGTCGTCAAGTAACACAGGCACAGGCGGCGTGTCAAACATATTAGCGCAGCACCACATCAGACAGACAGGGGGCATTGAATAATTTGATAACCACAACGGCTTTATTACACTGTGTTTCATACGCCTATATCTAATTGAATCTTAGAATATGCACATTACCCCGCAAATAGGCCCATGTCCAAATCAAATGTTTCAGGCAGGCACGCGCTGCGCACTCCAATCAGGCTGAATTGATTTGAGAATCATTCCCAGTCAGCTGAATTACAGCCAGTGTAACGCGGCTCATGGTTTAAAATAAGCCAGTGGCATGGCAACATGTGAAATTGCCATTTAGATAGAGTTGGATGTAACGAATGGGTTATAAACGTGACGTTTTGGGGTAGCCTGTAACTTAGTTTCTGATTGCCGTTAACTTGAAACTCGCCAGATGAATGGGCTCCGCCTTGTTCCCCAAACATTCTCTGGAAGTTCAGCGGACATAAACGCGGGTCTGGCGATAAATAAAAGTACCCTTGACATGATTCCCCTTGGTCAAGTGAAAAATGGTCAATGAAATGTGCAGTTAATGAGCTCTAAGTGAATACAATAGCGTGAGTTTTATTGTGGTATGATTCTGAAAGCCATAACTTCACTCAGTCCATATCCATAGCCTATCCAATTAAAGTTGCAAATAATCCTTTTGGTTTATCCGTAATAAATGGGCTTGTCATCCCGACGTCATGTGTTTGGGAGCTGCACAAGGGAATTCTGTGGTTGTGTTTCGGCGTTTGACAATTTTGGGAACAAAAAAAAAAACCTTCGATTTTTTAACTTTTGTAGTCTTTGGGATAGAGTTAGCCAAGTTGATCAGTCTATTCTTTTCTGTGTTAAATTATACGAAATGGGGCTTCAGAGCATTTATGGGGACCTCTGCATTTTGCTCAGGATCTACCTGTCCAAGCCTGTGTGACTATTGGCTGGAAGTGAGCGAGCCTTCAGCAAATTTAAGCTAATAAAAAACTACTTGCGCTCAAAGATGTCACAGGAGAGGCTCAACGGGCTGGCAATGCTTTCCATAGAGCACCTAAATAGTTCCACACAAAGTTAATGTTAAAATGTTCAAATAAATTGTTTGTTGAGTAATGAGTATTTTTTTGAATTTCCGTCATTTAAGGGTAGGGTAGGGACTGAGAAAGTAGAGGTGTGTGTGTTTTTTTTTTGGGGGGGGGGGGGGGGGGGCCATTGAGAGAATTTTGTCCCGGGCCCAGCCAAACCTGTCAGCGGCCCTGGTTGTACATAGAGAGCAAAAACCAAAGTCAAATTCCTTGTTTGTTCGCAAACCTGGCCAATAAAGCTGAATCTGAATCTGCATTAATATGCAACCCCAGTTTAACAGTATGTCTGATGTTGATTGAATGTTTTAACGTTAACCATGCCGTGTTTGGCAAAAGTATACAATAGCCCAAGAAGTGTTGAACACAAATAACAGACATAACAGCTAGTTAGCGCACATCTACTTACCGGCAGGGGGGCGTGTCGCGTAGTCATGTTCCCCGGTACCTCTCCGGTCCGTTTGTGTTTTGTCCTCTCCTTCAGCTTTTCGAGCTGACACCCGTTTATACACGGGTGTTTTCTTCGGGGCTGTGATGTAGCTGTTCCAGTCAAAATGACTGGGAACAGCTCCAGTATTCAGCGTAGCACTCCCGTCGTCATAATCAGCCGCTGAGAAATGCCGACTACAGACCAGTGTACTCCCCTTCTGAATTACGAAATTAACTCCTTCATCCCGTATGATCGCCCTGACCCACTGCTGTATTGGGTATTAGTTGGGAAGTCGTGGAAATGTAAATACGGTTGTTTTTGTTTTGAATTGGCGCATAGAGGTACACAACAGAAGCTTTTGTTTTTGACTGCGCCATTGTCAAATATCATGGACTACTCGACCGGTAGTCCCTTTACCCGGTGAAGGCAAAATCGAACGCCGAACCAGGAAGTTGTGAGATAGGCCTATTGTTCCTTGTTACTCTTGAGTTGGTGGTGCTAGCTTTACTTTCAAAGCAGCAAGCCCACTAGATAATATAGGCTTCGGGCGCGGAGCCACATAGGGACCAATGTGGGCCAGTGCCACTATGATTGACAGGCGGCCCACCCCATCAGGAACCGAGGAATCAAACTCACTTCCGTTTCATTCAAACTATTAAACTCCTTTTACATGTAAGTATGAGAGTGTATAGTCGTGTATGTGAGAGAGTATAGTAGTGTATGTGAGAGAGTATAGTAGTGTATGTGAGAGAGTATAGTAGTGTATGTGAGGGAGTATAGTAGTGTATGTGAGAGAGAATAGTAGTGTATGAGAGAGAATAGTAGTGCATGTGAGGGAGTATATAAGTCTATGTGAGAGAGTATAATAGTGTATGTGAGAGTATAATAGTGTATGTGAAGGAGTATAATAGTGTGTGTAAGACCAAGTATGAATTCTGTCCCAGGCGGCCCCTCATATGTGTGTGTGTGTGTGTGTTGGGCGGGGGGTGTGTGTGTGTGTGTGTGTGTGTGTGTGTGGGTGTGTGTGTGTGTGTGTGTGTGCGTGTGACAGTTTAAGTACCAGAGGAATTGTTTATTAAAAATTACATTTTAATCACACACTCTGTGTTCGTCAATCTACCTATCAGGTCTTAAAAAGAAGATGGCGTCGACGGGTGAACTACTGATGGTATTGTTTGTATAAAATGTCCTTTTTAATAAACAACCTGTACACTTACAAGATTATCAATCCCTCGTTTAATATGTTAAGACCCTTATTATACTACCAAAGAAGTGTCAGACTTCTAGCCTTTTAAGTGGTTTAAAATAGCGATTGAGTTTTTACCATAACACATGTCCCTATCATTCCAAATTTTTTAGCGTTTTGATAGAATCTGCAAAAATGCATCTATATGCGCTTTTTTGCTCCAAAACGAATGTTCCAACTCGTTATAATACCTAACATATCCAAAATCCATTTTACACCGGATTTGTCCTTTAAGTAATGTAAGTGTCAGGATGGGCAGACAGCTTCAATGGGACCAACTGTAGATTATGCCGGTTTGAAACTAAAACTGTGATTCTGAGGAAAGTTTAAATGATATCGAAATTCCGTTTAGATATTATTGAAGATACAAGTGTGTAGATTTGTTCATTTGTTTAACCGCAGATAAACGGTTGAAAATCGATTGAGTCACGTCTTAAAGTACCAGAGGAAATTGACTCCCATGTTAAAAAAATTTGGAAAAAGCTGAATAGTTTAAAAAGTTGAAAGAGTTGAAAGTGTTAAGAAATGCAGAAAAATATATGTATAATATATAATAGCCATCATGTCGTTAAAGAGCTGAACGTTTTAATAGTTGAATGGTTTCTTTCGCTGAAAGTATGGCGGAGGAGTTGAAGACCAAAAAACGGGGGGAAGAAGAATGAAAGTAAAGATTTAAAAATCTAGAGTGTCAATGCTACAGCATTCACACTAATAAAGATTTCAATATCTAGAGTGTGAATGCCACAGCATTCACACTAACAATAGTTGAGCGCTGTATGCAGCACTCATGTAATTAAAGACTGCGTCGGGTTCTTGGACGTCTCTGGTACTTCCACAACAAGTAAAGACTCGTAGTGGGGGTTATCTCGGCCAGATTCCAAGACGGGTTCGGGTTGCCGACGGCTAACCTGCACAATTTTGATGTAACGGGGGAAAGATTATGTAGATACTGTGTCGGACACGGGTGCTGGTCGGGTCGTACGCCTGAACAGCGCGGGTCTGTCGCGGGTTTTGCGATTGCGAGCAAGACTTCTCTGGTGCTGGAGATGTTATTCAGGAGCAGAGAAATAACTAAAACCGTCCACAGTGGATGATGTGCTTTTTTTGCACAGCAATATAAAGCACCACACCAAACACCAGATAGTGTTATTTCCGGCATTCAATCTAATGTTTCTAATTTTCCTTCGGTTGCGGGGCGGGCGTTGGTATCAATTTATAGAGGGACTGTTCGGGTGCGGAATGTAATTCTCGGGTACGGGCGGGTGCGGGTTTGCAATAAAAGTGACTCTCTGAAGTATAGAATGATCTGCAACTTCAGATTGATGTGGAACTGCGAACCTTGACATGGAGGAGAAAGGGATTGTTGCCCGCTATTGTCTCCCGCCGAAGCCCCGCTGCCGCAAGGCACCTCCACCTCGGCAGTGGGCAGTGGACAGCAGGCAGCACCGAGGCACCACCGCAACTTGGCGGTGGTGCCTCGGCGCGGGCAGTTGGGCTCCGGCGGAAGACAACAATCCCTTTCTCCTCCATGTCACGGTTCAGTCTACTACAGATTGATGTTGAAGTGAAAGAACCAGAGACGTCAAAGAACCCGACGCAGTCGTTTGAGATGATATTATGAATAAACGACTGCATCGGGTTCTCGACGTCTCTGATCCTCCCACATCAATCTGAAGTTGCAGTTGAATCTTGGGGAAGAAAAAACTTTTTATTATATTATAATAGCGATTTTATAATGCTAGAACGCCGGTTCTGTATCGGTGAAGTTTTCCTTGAAATCGAATATTTCCATCCTAATTATGTTTTCTTCCAAACTATATTTATCAGTGGTGGGTAGAGTACTGAAAATCTATAATCAAGTAAAAGTAAAATTACCTCCTTCAAAATCTACTTTAGTAAAAGTAAATATTCCAATTTGAAAACCTACTTGAGTAAGAGTAAAAAAGTACTTTGTTTTAAAGTTACTCAAATTACAAGTTACTTTACATTTTTGTATTGGAGTGCTTGGATCAGTGAAAAAGACATAACGTGTTAGAATCAGCGTGCGGTGCCCCTTCATTTTGGTGTGGCAGAAACTACTGGCGTATGACCACATCCACAATTTATATATATTTTTTACATATATATTTTGAGCTACATTAAAACATGTTAACTAAACTAATTGTGAGTAAGAAATAAACGAATAGCCTAATGTTACTGCACGCTTTTGAAGTGCCATCCGCAACACTCGTCATATGATGTCCCTTATAGGGAAGTTATTTCTTCCATATTTTATTTTAACAACAGGCTTAGCGAGTGCATTGCAAATACATGAAAAGTAGAAACACAAGTCATCAATCAAGCAGATCTTCGATTTGGAACTTGGCCCGACGATGTGTGCAAATCTCTTAATAACAACACTTTTGAAATCAGATATTTCTCAATAACAGCTGTTTAAATCAGGTATGAAATCAGGTATGCAATTTGAATACCTGCTGAAATAAATAAATAAATAGTCTTCAATGCTGAAAGATACAGGCGGAGTAATTCGATTTTAAACAACAACAGTCCTAGAATATGACCATGGGGCAGACTACTTTACGACCATATGGGCGTCGTATAGCGCTGATTGCAATTCTTATTGCAGCATGCAGGGTTATGCGAGAAACATACGGAGGGACGCGGTCGTTGAGCTCCGCCGACCCACATTGCATGACTCGTTAAACTCAACTATAATCGCCACCATCAATTTGATATCAACAGACCAAAAATAGTCGGAAAGCCTACAGAAATTATAGATAGTTAATGTGACAATCACATTATTAAAAATAAACTTGGAGCAATGATTTACTGAGGAACTATTTTTTTTGGGAGCATGCTTTTGCAGGGAGTTCGCCGCCCCACCTGCCCATATGGACGGCACGCGGCTGGTTAGAATGTGTGAGTGAGTGAGGGAGAGAAAGAGATGCACTCCTAAAACATTTCTTCACAAGTTGTACAACAAAAGCAATATGTAAAACAAAAAATGTAATTTAATTTCAAACAAATTTGCATTAAGCTCTGTGCATGTGACAAAAGGCAAGAGCTTTGTAGGAACACAACAAATTAAACACAAACGAGACTGACTTGGTTGGCTGATTGGGCAATCAGATTTATCCAGCCTACGCACATAGCATGCACGCACACTCACAGAGCCAGACACGACAATGACGAACAAGTTTGTGAGTGGACTGCAGAATACAGTGTAACATAGTTTCTTTAGAATTATATAAACTATAGCCTACGTGGACCGTAACTCCGCACCCCCTGGCGAAAATATCTTCCTGCGCGTCTGCATCCATGCGTTTCTAGTCCTCAGTCCCAACGTAACGGTCGACTCACGTTGCAACCTAGGGAAAGCGCGTCGCTAACGTGTACGCTTGTATTACAGTCAACGAAGATAATGTTTTTATCAAAATACTCATTTTAATGAAAGCACAATGGAAAATGTAATTGAGTAAAGAGTAGAATTCTAAATCAAATATTTACTCGAGTAAGAGTAAAATTACAGACTTAAAAAAGGAACGTGAAAAGTACTCGTCACCCGGAAAATGTACTTTTTTATTTGCGTTACTTGTAATGCGTTACTACCCACCACTGATATTTATATACTAAATATCTCTATATCTTAATTACCTTTACATCCTATCTTTACATCCTTACTATCCTTACATTACAACTATCTTCAAATTCTAACTATCTTTACATCATAACTGCCTATACTCATCTCTCTCTACATCCCACATCCTAACTATTGTACTGAAGGACGTTCTAGGAATGCATTGTTTTGACTGTCTTGTGTGGGGGGAGGGACCTAAGGGAGGAGCAGGTTGCATTAATTAATTGGTCGCACCTGCTCACTGATGAGTGTGGAGGAGCAGGAACTTGGGAAAGGGGATAGAGAATGAAAGAAGAGCACAGTGCCGGTTGAGTTGATCTGGGAATTGCTGTGTTGTCGCTAACGCCGACAGTAGGGCCGAGATCGTTTATTGGCCTGTGGCATGTGCCACCGCGACCACTGACATACCATGGCATATGCCGTTCTGGAACGGTAACTGCCGTTCTGAAACGGTAACTGCCGTCGAGACCACTGACATACCATGGCATATGCCGTTCTGGAACGGTAACTGCCGTTCTGGAACGGTAACTGCCGTTCTGAAACGGTAACTACCGTTCTGAAACGGTAATGCCATGGCATATGCCTTTCTGGAACGGTAACTACCGTTCTGAAACGGTAACTGCCGTTCAGGTGGAACGGTAACTGCAGTTCCCAACAATGGTATGTGACACCAGCATAACTCCTCCGTATAATTTCAAGACAGGTATTGCCATAAATGTAAAGGTATATATTTGGTATTTATTGACACAATATCACAACATAACGCCGTAAATAAAGGGATTTACACGTTTCTCTCGTCCGTGCTGTTGTTATATTTCCGATCTGTTTGTTGTTGCTTTTGTAATGACAGATGCTTTTGAAAACAGCCGGACTTGCTCCGGTGACGGTAGTTATAGCCTAGCCTTCTAGGTGGCCATAGAGTCTATTGCTTTGTTCCAATATCCATACTATCCGCAGTCATTATACTTTATTTTAGTATGACTTCTTTTAGTAGGCCTACGTAGTGCGTTGCAATTAAGATCAGGGCGAAAGGAAGTGTAGTGAAAGGACCCGGATGGTATACTCAAACGGTCAAACCGATGAGTGTGGATTGATGTACACCTTTCGTGCTCCACGGCAGCGATCTAATAGCTACGTAGCTGAAGAGGCGGAGCCAGGCTGAGCCAACGTCGGCGCATGCCACTCATGGAAAATGGTAATTACCAGTTTCTACTGGCACCTACCGTTTTTATAAGAATGATTGAGTAGCTGTGAATCATGAGTGGTATGTGTGTATGAACGGGCAAATAACACAGGAAAGGAATATCTACTGGCAAACGGTAGGTGCCAGTAGAAACTGGTAATTACCATTTTCCATGAGTGGCATGCCATCGGAAAAACGGTAGGTGCCAGTAGAAACTGGTAATTACCATTTTCCATGAGTGGCATGCCATCGGAAAAACGGTAGGTGCCAGTAGAAACTGGTAATTACCATTTTCCATGAGTGGCATGCCAGCGGAAAAACGGTAGGTGCCAGTAGAAACTGGTAATTACCATTTTCCATGAGTGGCATGCCAGCGGAAAAACGGTAGGTGCCAGTAGAAACTGGAAATACCATTTTACATGAGTGGCATGCCAGCGGAAAAACGGTGGTTCCATTAGGAAATGGAACTTCCGATTAACATAATTGGCTTGCCAGCGGAAAAACTTTTGGCCTGTATGCCATGATACCACTGGATCATGTCGATATAGAAAGGTTTATGACACTGGATCAGGGTTAAATGATAGGAACCTATAGGCCTGCTTAAATTATTTGGTTAAACACCAATAACAACAAATGCCAAACTTAATATTTGGCCTATTGAATAGTTATGAGCTGAAGCAGTCATACAGTAGGCTTTATTATAGGCTACGCTACTAGAACATCTTGATAAAACACGAGTGGAAAAATGGATGACTGTCTAGCCATAGCCTACAGTGCCACCCCTAAAGGGACCTGGCTCTGGTGCACTAACCGGAAACTACGATCGCAACCGCAATAAACATCTCGCTTTGAACGGTGAACTCTTTACACATAGTAGTTATAAAGCTATTAAAACAACAAAATGACTCCATTAATGCAGGATACGTGGAAAATGCATGGACCTATTAAAGAAAATGCGCCGACGTTGGCTCAGCCTGGCTCCGCCTGGCTCCGCCTCTTCAGCTACGTAGCTAAGATCGCTGCCGTGGAGCACGAAAGGTGTACATCAATCCACACTCATCGGTTTGACCGTTTGAGTATACCATCCGGGTCCTTTCACTACACTTCCTTTCGCCCTGATCTTAATTGCAACGCACTACGTACTCAAACTATATAAAAAAAGAAGTCATACTAAAATAAATTATAATGACTGCGGATAGTATGGATATTGGAACAAAGCAATAGACTATAGCTCTATGGCCACCTAGAAGGCTAGGCTATAACTACCGTCACCGGAGCAAGTCCGGCTGTTTTCAAAAGCATCTGTCATTACAAAAGCAACAACAAACAGATCGGAAATATCATAACAACAGCACGGACGAGAGAAACGTGTAAATCCCTTTATTTACGGCGTTATGTTGTGATATTGTGTCAATAAATACCAAATATATATACCTTTACATTTATGGCAATACCTGTCTTGAAATTATACGGAGGAGTTATGCTGGTGTCACATACCATTGTTGGGAACTGCAGTTACCGTTCCACCTGAACGGCAGTTACCGTTTCAGAACGGTAGTTACCGTTCCAGAAAGGCATATGCCATGGCATTACCGTTTCAGAACGGTAGTTACCGTTTCAGAACGGTAGTTACCGTTTCAGAACGGCAGTTACCGTTCCAGAACGGCATATGCCATGGTATGTCAGTGGTCGCGACGGCAGTTACCGTTTCAGAACGGCAGTTACCGTTCCAGAACGGCATATGCCATGGTATGTCAGTGGTCGCGACGACAGTTACCGTTTCAGAACGGTAGTTACCGTTTCAGAACGGCAGTTACCGTTCCAGAACGGCATATGCCATGGTATGTCAGTGGTCGCGGTGGCACATGCCACAGGCCATTAAACGATCTCGGCGTCTCTCAACGCCGAGCTGCACTCAAGATTAGGGGTGGGTGCCGTTCGCATGCTATTAGGGCTGCCGGCGGTGAAGACAGCTCAGCGGGATAAATGTAGATAGGGCCGGGGAATATGAGTGCATAGGCGGTGCGACTTTCCAGCAAGGGGATCTCTGATTCCGCTCCATTCGGAGGCCTCACGAGTTCTGGACGGGCGTCTTCCTTATCCCTTTTGCCTACCTGCACCAACACTAGACCCCAGGGTAGGGTCTCGTATCCCGGGAGAGTTAAGTTCTATTTCATCCTTACTGACCGGTGCATTAAGCACTGGATTTATCCGTCTCGCGCATGCGCAGTTCGAGTACCTATACCAACAAGGTCACATGTGACCCTCGTGACACCGGATTGGCTATATAGCCCGGTGTCGACAGAGGATCTGTTCCTTTCATCTTCTCGCAAAGACGCATGTAGTAGTACCGCTTGCGGATAGCGTATTCACTTTTTGGAAAGGATCGCGCTCCAGACTGTGTGCAGCCTCGCGACCAAGGGTCGGAGCAACGGGTGAACTCGTCCTCCAGGGGCTGTTTGTCTGTACAGCGCTGAAAGGCTTCCTTTGAGTAGAAGCTTCCAAGTTTTGTTAGTAACACTTTTGTTGGAAGAATATATCTATATATATAATCGTTCAGTCACTTACCGGTGAAGGCAGCGCTCTCGCGTCCTCTCCCGGCAACACTGCTGGGATTATTTTCACTACCGGCTACATTGTACAGTTCGCTCCCTTCCAGTGCTTGTAGCTGCTACTTGATAGCTCCCTGATAGAAACAGCTCGGCTGTGTTCTGGGTTACCAAATTTGTTTGGTAACACTTTTGTTTAAAATAAAAAAAAATAAAAAAATAATAATAAAATTCCGGTCAGTCACTTACCGGTGAAGGCAGCGTTCTCGCGTCCTCTCCCTGTAACACTGTTGCGTATTTCTTTCGGTCACTTACCGGTGAAGGCAGCGCTCTCGCGCCCTCTCCCTGTAACACTGTTAGGGTTTACTTTTCAGTCACTTACCGGTGAAGGCAGCGCTCTCGTGCCCTCTCCCTGTAACACTTGTGTGTTTCTTTTCAGTCACTTGCTGGTGAAGACTGCGCTCTCGCGTCCTCTCCCGGTAACACTTTCTTGGCTTTTCTTGAGTTAGTAGCTCACTGGTGAAGGCAGTGCTCCCTCTCCCAGTGTTCTGCTGATGGCTCATGTGTGTGGCGCCTGTGTGGCCCTCCTTGAGCCTGACGATGGCCATGATCGCTGCCCCTCTTGCCTCGGCTTCGAGCATTTGAGGGAGGGCCTTACCGAGAGGGCCTGTATGAACTGCGGCTCCATGCCCTTGGCACTCAGGCTGGCTAGGCTCGCAGCGGTGGAACATCCGGCAGCCGTCGACCTTCCATCAATGGCGCCACTTCCTCCAGCTCAGCCCGGCCGTTCTTGGCGTCGGGGTAGAGCAGGGCCTCCCCCCAGGAAAAGGGCTAGGGACGAGCTAGCATCCAAGGTGGATTGCTTGTCGTCCGACATGGTGAGGATACAGGAACTCCTCCTGACCCTGCAACCTGGGGCAGGTGGCGCGGTGGCTGACATCCGGCCTGACCCTTCCTTGGGATCTGCCGGGCACGGACGATGTCCTGTTGCTGGCGGCATCGGCTAACCTCTTCAGTGAGGGTGTCACGGGGGAGGAAGCCTCAAACGCTTTTGGGGAGGCCTCCCGCTCCTCTGCTCAGAGCTCTGGGCACAGCACAGAGGGTAACCCCATCGGGGCCGTCATCCGTACGGCCCTGGCTCGCCTGGGGCTCGATGCTCCTCAGGCAGACTTGGCTGCGCCTTTTTCAGGCGCAGCCCTGCCACAGCCCCTTTCTCTGTCCCTCCTTCAGAGGAGTATTTAAAGGAGCTGCACGTCTGCTGGAAGGATGCCAAGGCTCTCCCCCGTCCTTCTTTCAATGCTCGGGCCTTGGCTGCCATGCGGGATCCAGCGCAGTATGGGTTGGGTCGCATGCCACCCGTTGAGCCCGCCATTGCCTCCCTCATTTTGACCCCCGATCAGGCCTTGCGGCCGGATGCCAGGTGTCCTCGGCCCCAGTGCAGGGTCACAGACGACCTGCTCTCGAAGGCCTATGACGCAGCAGCGCGTATGGGGCGGATTGGCAATTCCCTCTCCCACCTAATGCTGGCGCTCTCGACCTCGCTGCAACAAGCTGCAGTTGAGCCGTCTACGCAGGACCTGAGCGATGCGTCCCTACAGGCCTTTGCCCTCATTTCCAGGGAATTGGGGCGTGTTAAGTCCACCCTGGTCCAGACTCGCCGCCAGGTTTGGTTGGCTCAGTTGCCCCTGACGGAGGCATGCAGGAAGGCCCTCAGAGCCGTGCCAGTGGTACCGGGGGAGCTGTTTGGGTCAGCTGCTCTGGAGACGCTGGAGCGAGCTGCCCAAGCTAGGCAAACCAACCTGCAGCTGTCGGGTCTTCACAGGAGTGTGTCCGCTCCTGGCAGGCCTAGAGCCCCCCCGGCTGCCTCCTGGGGCCGCTACCAGCCACCACGCTCTTACCCAGCGAGAGATGAGGGCCTACGTAGGTCTCGGCGGCCCGCCCAGCAGCCCGCTGATAGCTTTCGCGCCCCCGCCCGCCCATCGCCCGTGCAGCCTCGGGCCGCGGAGCCTCACCGGTACCCCTCCAGAGCCGATAGAGGCCGGGGGGCCAGGCGCTAGGACCACGGGGCCGGTCGTTGGCTGTTTTTCCCAGCAGCAGATCAGTTACTGGGCTGCCTGTACTATAGACCCCTGGGTGGTTTCCACCTTAACCCGGGGGTACGAATTACAGTTCCGACGCCGGCCCCAGGCCTTCGGCCGGGTCAGGATGACAGTCGTCCGCGACCTGACGAAGGCCGCAGCTCTGGCCCAGGAGCTATCCGCCCTCCTGGCCAAGGGTGCGATCGAGCCAGTGGATCCTCAGTTACAACCCGGGGGGTTCTACTCGGTGTACTTTCTGGTAACCAAGAAAGACGGAGGATTCAGGCCCATTCTAGACCTAAGGGGCCTGAACACGTTTTTAAAAGTTTTATCATTCCACATGCTCACCTCGGCGGACACCCTGAGGGTAGTTGCCAGGGGGGAGTGGTTTACCACCATAGACATGAAGGACGCCTATTTTCATGTGCCGGTTGCGCCACGCCACAGGCGGTTCCTGAGGTTTGCCTATCGGGGCAGGCATTACCAATTCAGGGTACTTCCCTTCGGGCTTTCCCTCTCCCCGAGGGTTTTCACCAGGGTTGTGGCGGCAGCCCTCGCACCCCTGCAGACGCAGGGCATAAAGGTCCTGCCGTATCTGGACGACTGGCTGGTCTGTGTGCCCTCCAGGTCCCAGGTGGCCCAGGACACGGCCCGCCTGCTGTCGCACGTCGCCCGGCTGGGCTTGACGGTGAACCAATCAAAGAGTTGCCTGGACCCTTCCCAACGGGTTACCTATCTGGGGTTGGTCCTGGACTCTGTCGCCATGAAGGCCTACCTTTCACCTCGACGGGTGAACGACATCCTCCGCCTCCTTCCCCTCTTCAGAGCCGGCAGGAGCCTGCTTTTTATTCAGTTTCTTCAGCTTTTGGGCAAGCTGGCAGCTGCTTCAGCTGTGGTGCCTCTGGGCTTACTGTCCCTGCGCCCACTCCAAATGTGGCTGAACAGCCTGCACCTAGATGCCAAGTGGCACAGGCAGAGGAGGGTCAAGGTGACCCTGCAGTGTCTTGTCTCTCTGGCTCCATGGAGAAAGAGAGCGTATCTGGAGGCAGGCATGCCCATGGGCGCAATTCCGGCACGCCGGGAGTTGGTGACAACCGACGCCTGCCTCTCGGGATGGGGCGCAGTGTGGCAGGGCAGGACTGCGCAGGGACGGTGGTCTGGCCGGGACGTGGCACAACATATCAATGTGCTGGAACTCCGGGCTGTGCAGCTGGCACTAGCCAGCTTTCTGCCCCATTTGACGGGCCGGCATGTCCTGGTCCGGTCGGACAACATGGCCAGGGCAGCTCCGGGTATCCCAGAGCCTGCGGACTTGGGCTTCTCCCCGTCTGGCCAGCCTACGGGCAGTCTATTTGCCGGGGGCCCAGAATCGGGCGGCAGACTTCCTCTCCCGACGGAAGCCTCCACCGGGGGAATGGCGGCTTCACCCCGAGGTGGTGGAGTCAATGTGGGGCCTCTTCGGCAGGGCAGAGGTGGACCTCTTTGCCTCGGAGGAGTCGGCGCATTGCCCCCTCTGGTTCTCCTGGGCAGAAGCGTCCAGCCCTTTAGGGCAGGACGCGCTGGCGCACGATTGGCGGGACAGGCCTCTTTATGCATACCCACCATTTTCTCTGGTTCTGCCGACACTCCAGAGGGTCCTTTTGCAGATATAGGCCTACAGACACCTGCTAAGTAGTTCCAGTCAGTGTTTAGATTCTCTGCCCGAGCCCGACCCGACCCGCGGGCCAGGTCGGGCCGATATTTCCCACCACTATCCTCGGGCCGGGCCTTTGATCGAGCGTTTTTATTTTTATTTTATCATTGGTTTATTGGCCTAATCTGAGGAGAATTAAAAAAAAAATTTGGGTTGAAATCGGGCTTGGGCTCATAATTACAGTTAATCTGTCGGGGCGGGCCGGGCTCGGACAGAACGTGTACGGGCTCGGGCTTGATTTTCTTTATTAATCGAATGGGAAAGGCCTATTTTAGGACCGAATCACCGTTAAACTAGTTTCTAATAACATTTCTAGCGAGAAATATTCATTTTACTTGCATAATCTTTAGTCAGTGATTACGTCTGATCTTTAGTTTTATAGTTATTAGGAAGATTTTATCGGCTCGCTCGCATGTTTCAACGACGTCAGGTTGCTAGGGACGCTGCTTTCGCTAAAGCAGCTCACGTGTTTCCTGCGTTTGTGTTATTAAACCGTTACTGTTTCTAACAATGATATCATCTTGTTAGAAACACGTATATCTGAGAGCCAACCCAGTCACCAAAAGCATACGTTGACAGTGTACGTTTTCGTGAACACTGGATTACGTCGCATTTCAACATAAAATAGCGTGATATACACACACACACACACACACACACACACACACACACACACACACACACACACACACACACACACATACACACACACACAATAGATTTCCATGCTAAAACAATAGCAAAAGATTTTCCCTCAATTATTATTACTTTCAAAACGTTGGCCAAAGTGGAATATCTTTTTTATTTGGGCTGCTTCTAGGACATTTTGGGTGGATTTGAACGGTATGTGGGCAGGACGTTTTTTGCAGTACATGGCAACCCTGCGCTGTGGCCCGAGGTGCTGAAATGCTCCGGAACAGATCTGGATCCACTATGGCCAAAATACTTGTATGCCCCCCCCCCCCCCCCCCTTAAATAAATACTATGGGAGAATAAAGAATAAATTCATGCATTATCATTCAACTTGAACATGTGTTTTTACAGTATAGCGTGGTGGAGGGATGACGTACGTTGGCCAACCCGGAAGTGAGCGTCGCCCTGGTTTCCCTTGACAAAAAGCCAACGGGTTTATCCATTGGATTTTGGATTATTGCAGAAAAATTAGCATCTTTGAAGCACCTCCTCAAAAACTGAAAATAAATAAAAATATCTGTGCTCCAAAGAACGAAATGTAAACTAATGCATTCTGAATGGGAGTGTTTCTCAGATTTTTCCATGCTACACAGAACGAAATGTAAACCCATGCAAATAAAGACTTCATGTTCATAATAATTTAAATATCAGTAATCTCCTGAGTGTGTAGGGTGGTATTCTATTTTTTTCAACGGGGCTGCATCCAGTCACTTGACCGTCATGGTTGCTATGGTGGTTGCTATCGACCGCCCCCTCTCTCCTTACATGGTTCTAAAAAACACGCGGCAAAGGAGCTGCCGTCAATTGTGTTGTTTTTGTCGTAAACTAGGGTCCGATGGTTAAAAAATAGACAGATACTCCAAGGTATCCTTAAAAGGCAGCTTGGATGTTTTTATTTTCTGCAGTTTAGACTTCTTCTATAACCTATTTTTGAAAGCAAAACACCAAGCTCATTGATTTAACGAGGCAGGGTTATTTGAAACAATTTATTGAATAAATATTTATGAGAGGTCATTCCTTCTCCTGAGTTTGCTTCCTAGTTATGTCTAGTGTACAACCCTACTGTCCACAAGCATCAACCCCCCCTCCCCATATGGATTTGGAGAATTGTTGCCACGTCCCAGTGGTGGAGGTATCATATGAAAGAGGGCATTCAATTAAACAACAATGATCAATTAGGAGGCCGAAGCCCTAAAGGAAGTGATGCAATAGGTGACTGAGTCGACAACATTTAAGTAAGCTGGGGTCTCTTATATATCAAAGGGGGTCTCAAAGGGGGTCAACCTGTGGCTCCAGCCCTCCAGGAAATGACTCGGCAAGTGCTGAGTCATTTCTTCCCAGACCTACACCCTAGTTCTTCCCAGAAGTACACAGCCATCCAACATGCATATCTGAGAATCAGGCCTCTCTTTAATAATGCCAAAAAGTTATGAGAGAAATACACATTAACTTTTTTTGTCTCATAAGCGGCGTGGTGCCGGTTCCTTTTGACCTTTTGACCCCAGACTTCGGGGGGAATAGCTGAATCAATTCATTAGTCAATCAGAAGTATGTAAATATCTTCCCGGTGGCGTAAGAGGGCGAACAAGGTGTCCTTCAACATCTACGCTTCCAGGCGATTGCAACGGTGCCGTACATGAGCATATTCGAACATGTTTAATGGTAGTAATTAGCTGTCAAAATTGGAGGCCTTAATCTATAATGAGCAGCTATTGATTTGCTTCCCGACAGAAATTTGTGACAAATGACTTGTTATTCAGCATCTACATGTTGAGCTGAGTCCAATGACACCAAGCATGACACTCTAGCAAATGGTAACATGTATTTTACATGGTACACCTAGGACATGATCTCGGTGTGGCAGGAGGGCGAGCTTGATCTCATTGGGCAGCTTAAAGTGTAGATGCTAAATAACATGTAACTTGTCAAAAATCTCCATCGGGAAGCAAATCTATAGCTGGTCATTATTGATAAAGGCCTCCAAAATCGACAGCTAAGTACTACCCCGAAACATATTCAAATATGATCATGTGTGGCACTGTTGCAATCGCCTCGAAACGTAGATGTCAAAGGACACTTTGTTTGCCCCGTTACGCCACCGGGAAGATATTTTCATACTTCTAATGGATTGATTCATATTTTAAGGAAACACTGCGAGAGAACACTTAGAGAAACTTTTTTTCTCTAAGGGCTAGAACTCCAAATCTCGGATATGTCGTTCTCGGGGCCCCGGAAAATGTGTGTAAACATTTTAGTATCCCTAGCTATCTCGAAAAGGCCGGAAAAGGGGCGTGACCTCCAACAGTACAGTAAATGTACATAAGACAGAGGTTAGTTTCTAGTCCCCATTTTTTGTGGGATGAATGTGTACATTTGTGGCTTAGGGTGTGTAGACACAGCTGGTCTGTGGCCACGTTTCTGCAGTATGGGTTCAAAAGGTCAAAAGGAGCCGGCACCACGCCGCTTATGAGATAACAGAAGTTAATGTGTATTTCTCTCATAACTTTTTGTCACTATTAAAGAGAGACCTGATTCTAAGATATGCATGTTGGATGGCTAGGGTGTAGGTCAGGGAAGAACTTCAGGCCAAAATCATGCAAGCGAGGCGCTGGGTGCCGGTGCAACGAGATGGAGCACTTGCTGAGTCATTTCCTGTAGGGCTGGAGCCACAGGTTGAAGCGTATGCGTCCTTTGAGACCCCCTTTGATCTATAAGAGACCCCAGCTTACTTAAATGTTGTCGACTCAGTAACCTATTGCATCACTTCCTTTAGGGCTTTGGCCTCCTAATTGATCATTGTAGTATAATAGAATGCCCTCTTTCATATGATACCTCCACCACTGGGACGTGGCAACAATTCTCCAAATCCATATGGGGAGGGGGGGGTGATGCTTGTGGACAGTAGGGTTGTACACTAGACATAAATAGGAAGCAAACTCAGGAGAAGGAATGACCTCTCATAAATATTTATTCAATAAATTGCTTCAAATAACCCTGCCTCGTTAAATCAATGAGCTTGGTGTTTTGCTTTCAAAAATAGGTTATAGAAAAAGTCTAAACTGCAGAAAATAAAGACATCCAAGCTGCCTTTTAAGGATACCTTGGAGTATCTGTCTATTTTTTAACCATCGGACCCTAGTTTACGACAAAAACAACACAATTGACGGCAGCTCCTTTGCCGCGTGGTTTATAGAACCATGTAAGGAGAGAGGGGGTGGTCGATAGCAACCACCATAGCAACCATGACGGTCAAGTGACTGGATGCAGCCCCGTTGAAAAAAATAGAATACCACCCTACACACTCAGGAGATTACTGATATTTAAATTATTATGAACATGAAGTCTTTATTTGCATGGTTTACATTTCGTTCTGTGTAGCATGGAAAAATCAGAGAAACACTCCCATTCAGAATGCATTAGTTTACATTTCGTTCTTTGGAGCACAGATATTTTTATTTATTTTCAGTTTTTGAGGAGGTGCTTCAAAGATGCAAATTTTTCTGCAATAATCCAAAATCCAATGGATAAACCCGTTGGCTTTTTGTCAAGGGAAACCAGGGCGACGCTCACTTCCGGGTTGGCCAACATACGTCATCCCTCCACCACGCTATACTGTAAAAACACATGTTCAAGTTGAATGATAATGCATGAATTTATTCTTTATTCTGCCATAGTATTTATTTAAGGGGGGGGGGGGGGGGGGGGGGCATACAAGTATTTTGGCCATCGTGGATCCAGATCTGTTCCGGAGCATTTCAGCACCTCGGGCCACAGTGCAGGGTTGCCATGTCCTGCAAAAAACGTCCTGCCCACATACCGTTCAAATCCACCCAAAATGTCCTAGAAGCAGCCCAAATAAAAAAAGATATTCCACTTTGGCCAACGTTTTGAATATAATAATAATTGAGGGAATATCTTTTGCTGTTGTTTTAGCAGCGAAATGCATTGTGTGTGTGTGTGTGTGTGTGTGTGTGTGTGTGTGTGTGTGTGTGTGTGTGTGTGTGTGTGTGTGTGTGTGTGTGTGTGTGTGTATAACACGCTATTTTATGTTGAAATGCGACGTAATCCAGTGTTCACGAAAACGTACACTGTCAACGTATGCTTTTGGCGACTGGGTTGGCTCTCAGATATACGTGTTTCTAACAAGAAGATATCATTGTTAGAAACAGTAACGGTTTAATAACACAAACGCAGGAAACACGTGAGCTGCTTTAGCGAAAGCAGCGTCCCTAGCAACCTGACGTCGTTGAAACATGCGAGCGAGCCGATAAAATCTTCCTAATAACTATAAAACTAAAGATCAGACGTAATCACTGACTAAAGATTATGCAAGTAAAATGTATATTTCTCGCGAGAAATGTTATTAGAAACAAGTTTAACGGTGATTCGGTCCTAAAATAGGCCTATTGCATTTCCCATTCGATTAATAAAGAAAATCAAGCCCGAGCCCGTGCACGTTCTGTCCGAGCCCTGCCCGCCCCGACAGATTAACTGTAATTATGAGCCCAAGCCCGATTTCAACCCAACATTTTTTTTAATTCTCCTCAGATAAGGCCAATAAACCAATGATAAAATAAAAATAAAAACGCTTGATCAAAGGCCCGGCCCGAGGATAGTGGTGGGAAATATCGGCCCGACCTGGCCCGCGGGTCGGGTCGGGTCGGGCTCGGGCAGAGAATCTAAACACTGCCTGGAACTACTTAGCAAGTGTCTGTAGGCCTACATCAGGAGTTAATACACACCCTGCAGCCAATCAGAATACGAGTATTCCCCCAGACTGTGGTATAAACAATATTATTCACGAGTTATAATCAACCCCTACACATCAATATTAATTAAATACGGTATGATTTCTAGATGTCATGGCAACGTCCGCTCGCGACGCTGGACTTGCGAGGCATCGACGCGGACTTCCATTCACATAGCCAAAAACAAGACAATAGATCTATGGCTAGATCAAAACATCAAGACATACAATTCTAAAAAGAACAGATGAAGCAGCTACCCTTTTTTCCTTTGCGGTTTGCCTACAGAGCAGCGCACCTGCATTTAATATATCCGTGAATTGTCACAATTTCTCAGAATCAAAGATGAAAGTAGAAACGGGTGGCCTAAAGCTGTCATATTGTTCACAGACAAGTTTAAGTAGAAACCGGTGGCCAAAAGCTGTCATATTGTTAGTTATCACAGACAATTTTTAACAATAAATGTTCTGTACGGAGCTCCTTAAGGGACATTAGGGAGAACGCTCCCGGACAGAACCTTAGTTTGGAGGTCGTGCTTAGTGACATGACAAATACTTCCAATTGAATTACATGGGTTTGAAATTTGTGCTTTTTGACACGAAATTTTTTAAAAAACTTGTCCCTGATCACGTTTCAATAGATTAAATAACGTGACAGTGTCACGTATTTTCGTGAGACCGGGTTGGAACCTGACCCAGTCTGACATGTTTGGTGACTGCCTGAATTACATTAAAAATGTTTTATTGTTTCTACCTGTGTGGTGCTTCCTGGGTTGTAGATCATATCCCTCAAGCCGCTAACATTCTGACCTCACATGCTAGGTTTATTACACTATCTTTACATCCAAAATATCTTCACAGCCTATGTTTCATTGCTAACTTTCTTCCGATCCTAACTAGATTTACATCCTTACAATATTTACAGCCTAACTATGTTTACATCCTAATTATTTTTACAGCCTGACTATCTTTACATCCTTATCATCTTTACAGCTTAAGTTTCTTCCAATCCTAACAATCTTTACATCCTAATTATCTGCACAGCTTGACCATCTTTAGATCCTATATTCATATCCTAGCTAACTTGACATCCTTACTATCTTTACATCCTAATTATCTTAAAACCTTATCTACCTTTACAGCCTGTTTGTCTTTAGATGTAAAATTTAGTAACTATCTTTTTATCCTAACTATCTTTACATCCTTAGTATATGTACGCCTTAACTATCTTTACATCCTAATTATCTCATTATCTAATTATCTTTAAATCAAAACTTTATTTATACATTTCCTCCAGAAACCAAAGTGCTGTTACAGACATCTTTTTGAGCCCTTTTAATAAGTACATCTGATATTGATTCACGGTGGCATATTATCTTAGAACCTCAATACAACGACACATTAATTCAAGGTTTATATTGTAATATCGAGGGAATCTGTGAAACACACACCAAAAAAAAGTGTATTTGGAATTGTGGGAAATATGAAATCCATGTCATAAAAAAACACACATCATACACTACTATGCAATAACCTTCTTGCCACGCAGATGTTTAGAGCTGTGCTGTATGTCTATCAGAAGAATGTTCACTGGTTTCCTTTGGGTCATGTGTAATCAACTGATTTACCCAAAGGAACCCAGAGAAGTCGTTTTGGTTCGGCTCCAATATACTCAGGGTTGTTCTAGTTTGAAACACTGGTTTGAATGAGATTAGTTAAGGTCGAGTTGGTTTGTTTCAGGTAGAGTTATTTGGGCTAAATCAGGGTTAGTTTTGTCCAGGTAGAGTTGGTTTCAATAAGGTAGGGTTAGTTTTGGATAAGGCAGGGATGTTTGTCAGGATTGGTTTAGTTCTAACCCTAACCTCGTGTCACGGTTTTTGAGTCATCATTTTGGAACAACAACAACAAAAATTATAACAAGACTTTAAATAACATTATCAAATGTGTAAAAACCAAGTAAAGAGAAAAATTAGGTGATAATCCTGCTTCCTTTAAGCATAGTAAATATTTAAAAAAAATTGCTTGTGTCCACATAAAACAAAAACGTATAAAAAATAAAAAATATTTTAAATCAGAATTAAAGTGCAATCTGAGGCATTATTCCTTCTTTTTTTTTTAACATGGATAGTAAATAATAAAAAAGAAAAACCTGTGTCCAAAGGAAGCACACCAGACCTGGATTTACAACTTTAAATTCAGGATGTCTGCATTGACTGGGGAGAGTTTAGAGTCTACTCTCTCCCCAGGCAATACTTTTTCATCAAGTATCGTAGCGAAATATAGTTTCTGTTGTGTTTTATTTGGCATTTTATAAATCCATTGATTTCTGTTTGAAGACTCATTGCTCTTTGACCGGAAACGGAAAGAGGGGCTGGTTGTCGTCCTTTCGATCGGTTCTACTGTTGATGCAGAGAACCGAGTGAAAAGACTACAACCAAACAACAAAGGCCCATTTCCGCTTCCGGTCCGGTTTCCGTTTCAATGGGATTTACAAAATTCTAAATAAAACGCAACAGAAACTGTATTTCGCTACGATACTTGATTAGGAACATCAACGAACAACACTAACCACTCGGTGAGTTGCACATTTCTGACAACGAACGTTTTGTTTTAATGACAGGTTTGTGAATGCCCAAGCCAGCCATTCTTAAGCGGGCAGAGGCGATTCGAAATGAGCCAAATTCCCGAGACAGGACCAATAGTCAACATTTCGGTGTGTCAACCACTATATTTCATCCTAGACAAATCAGAAAGGGCGCTCAATGTGCTAAATACCGGAATTGTCCTTTAAACATGCGCCGATCACATGAACGCAGAACTTTTTTTTATTTTTTATCAGCTGATCTGCGGATCACTTGCTTGCCGAACCGTGAGGGTCGATCCGTTGCACCACTAGTTGTGTTAAAGTGAGCGTGTCAGTAGGTTATTTTAGGTTGGTTTGGATTTGGTTTAAATTGTTCCATTTTGCAAGAGTTCAGTACCTCTGGTAACCAAGCCTCTGGTAGCAAACCAAACCTCTGGTATCAAACCTAATGTTGTCAGAGGACAGCAGTCCATCTGCGATCACAGGCTGGGTCAGACGTCGGTGCTGAAGCTGTGAGGGAGCGAGTGGGTGGGGCAGCTGGAGTGCCAGAAGCCCAGTTTGTTGTGGAAGGCATCCAGGTGAAAGGGTGGCTCTGGCTCCCCCTGCTGGACGCTTTGGTAGAGCACATCCCCGCGGGCCCCGTTGCACAGGTGCTCTGAATGCTGGAGGTGGAAGGGCAGCGCCCGGTGAGTGCACGACGGGCAGAAGCCGCGCGGGTGCTGCCTCCTCCGAGGGGGGGGCGGTGGTGGAGGGGGTGGGGGAAAAAGGGGGGAGGGGCTGGCAGGGCCGTCGGGCTCGGTAAGGAACGTAGGGGGGTAGATGTCTGAATCTGTGCAGTCGCTGTAATGGTCCTGGATGGGTGGGGTCGGGGGTGGAGGCAGGGCCAAGGGGCGAGGCGGATACATGTCCACCAGCCTTTGCTCCTCCCCTTCCTCCTCCTCCTCCTCCTCCTCTTCCTCCTCCTTCTCTGACTCCCCCCCCTTGCCGCAGTAATACTGGATTATAGTAAATATTATTAATTTAAGACAGGTTGAAAACAACAGGTCTTCAACACAGACAAGGAAGTGCATAGACAACCTTTGAGCCTAAAGCAGCCAGTCTACAAGTCGAGCTGGTCTACAGGAAGGCTAATGGGTTAGCCAATGTAGCAGCATTTGCAAAACCTGGTTATGTGGCTCGTGTGGCTTTACTGGCAACATGCAAGTTATCTGTGATGGTTCTTCTCATGTGAAAACATACCTGCAGTCTACATAAACATATGAAATAAGTGTTATCTAATGTGAAAACACACCTGACACTATATCTCTTTATAGTTCATTTGAGCTAGCTATATCTAATGCTCAACTGCAATATATATTATCAATTTTACACATCTTCAGCTTTTATTTAGACTTAAATACTTTTCATGCTTTTTTTTTTAATATACTTTCATGATTACTATTTTGATAAAACTTTATCATTTGTATTTGACTTGTTTATCTAACTCCCCTGTGCTGTTGAGCCTGGAACCCAATAATGTTATTGCCAGCAAAGACTGCTGCTGTCTGGTTATGCTTTGCATTGACAAATATAGAAAAAAAAGTAAGTGTAGTGTTATCGCATGTGAAAACACACCTGCAGTATATACCTTATAAAGTAAGAGTTATCTCATGTGAAAACACACCTGTAGTCTACATATACACAGCACAGCTACGATGGTAAGTAGGATGACTGCAGCCAGGATCCCTCCAGCGATGACCACTGTGCCAGCAGACATTCAAACACCTCCCCATCCACAGTCTGCAGGGGAGGAGGAGAAGAGAGAGAGGAGAGAGAGGAGGGGAGAGAAAGGCGGTAGAGAGGAGCAGGCAGAGTGGAGCAGAGAGGAGAGGGGGAGCTGACATGGGTATATGGGGCGGGGAAAGGATGAGGTTAGAGGGTTGATCATATTAAAATGTCATTCAAGATAACCCTTATTCAAGTGTAGTCGGCTTAGGTGTTTATGCAGCAAAAGTCAAAAAGATCATTAAATAACATAAAAGGACGGAAAAATATGTGTTGGTATCATTATTTTTTTTATTCACATTCACACACACACACACACACACACACACACACACACACACACACACACACATTCAGATCCATTTGTTATTGTTCTCTCCATGTTAACAAAGCTTCTCCTTGATAACAACTGTGTCCTAATCATTATTTAGAACATAACAGTTAAAACCATTTTCATTTGATCTACATTTTTTTCAATTCTCTGCATAGGCACATGATCCAGTGTATCTGCATAGATTAAAGCAGGAAAAAAACAAGAAGGTTACTCATGATAATTTAATTGATCAGTGCTTATCAGACTTTTCGTTTGGCTTTCTAATGGATTCATGACGTCATCAGCATCAATCAGCCCCAAGGACAGAACCATGACAACTATGCATTCAAAGATCATTGATGGTTTCGCCTATGTGCACTTATATATTTGCATACACATCTGTGCCCATAGTAAGTGAGGGTCGGTTTCTGATATGTGATCGAAGGCGACCCCCGAATACGTAAGATAAAATTGAGGACAACTTACCTTCCGTTAAATAAGTCTTCTCTTTCAGACACGTGACGTCCAGAAGCTTTAGCCTGGCAGACAGAAAACCCAACTCAGCTCTCACTTGTCAAAAGTCTGAACCTGACGGAATTCAGCTCCTGTCATTGTCCAACTCAGTTTATTTTCCACTTCAAATCCACTAAAGTTGTTTTGTTGTTCTTGATCATTCAACACATAATGCCTGTTCCTTGGTTCTCTGCCAAACAGTCTGAGGTCTCCTCTGTGTGACGGCAGAATAACGTACCACCACCTCTGCTGCTGAACTCACGGAGTGCGGCTCCGCGCTAACATCAAGGCTCCTCACCGGAGGACACTCAAAAGACGGGTAGAGGTGGCTGTGATTTCATATCCTCTGCAGAAAGAAGAGAAAGTCGAACAAAGGAAGAGATACAAAAAATAAAGATAAAGCAAAGAGACCGACAAACAGTATCTTATCCGTCCATCTCCCTCTCTCCTCTCCCACACAGGCCACAGTTTGCAGGCCAGCAGATAAAAATGGGTTTTTAATGGCTGAATTATTCAGGCCATAAAGGAGCAGAGATTTCAGAGTATTGTGCCGGACTTGCAATATTGATGAGAGGAGATGTGGAGAGTGAGGGTATGCATCATCCCTAACCCCACCTCAACCACCATGATCACCTCCACCCTGCATCCAGGAGGAACCCGGACCAAATAGATCTGCACTAGTCCAGCTGTCTGTGTTTGTGGCCTCTTATCCTGACACAGATCTTGGAACAGGTACTCGGGGTTAGGTGTTAGGCTATGGGGTAGGTCGTAAGGGCTTGGGTCCTCAGTTTTGGGGTTACGGTTGGTTTCAGGGTTAGGCTTCAGTGTTTGGGTTAGGGTTCAGTGTTAGTTAGGTTTTTGGTTAGATGTTAGGTCTAAGGGTAAGGGGTTAGGGTGTCAGGGTTAGGTGTTAGGGTGTCAGGGTTAGGTGTTAGGGTGTGAGGTGTTAGGGTGTCAGGGTTAGGTGTTAGGGTGTGAGGTGTTAGGGTGTCAGGGTGTGAGGTGTTAGGGTGTGAGGTGTTAGGGTGTCAGGGTTAGGTGTTAGGGTGTCAGTGGTTGGTGTAAGGGTGTGAGGTGTTAGGGTGTCAGGGTTAGGTGTTAGGGTGTGAGGTGTTAGGGTGTCAGGGTTAGGTGTTAGGGTGTGAGGTGTTAGGGTGTCAGGGTGTGAGGTGTTAGGGTGTGAGGTGTTAGGGTGTCAGGGTTAGGTGTTAGGGTGTCAGTGGTTGGTGTAAGGGTGTGAGGTGTTAGGGTGTCAGGGTTAGGTGTTAGGGTGTGAGGTGTTAGGGTGTCAGGGTTAGGTGTTAGGGTGTCAGTGGTTTGTGTAAGGGTGTCAGGTTTTTGGTTAGATGTTAGGTCTTAGGGTTAGGTGTAAGGTTTTAGTGTTTCAGGATTACAGGTGAAGTGTAAGGGTGTCAGGGTTAGGTGTTCGGTGTCAGGGTTAGGTGTTAGGGTGTCAGGGGTAGGTGTTAGGGTGTCAGGGGGAGGTGTTAGGGTGTTAGGTTTTTGGTTCGATGTTAGGTCTTAGGGTTCGGTGTTAAGGTTAGGTATCAGGGTAAGATGTTAGTTGTCAGGGTAAGGTGTTAGGCTTAGGTGTTTGGGTTTCAGGGATAGGTGTTAGGGTGTTAGGTGTACCAGTGACTCCTGGACCGGCCCAACCAGAGATGAAACCAGGCTGAAAGCTCCAAACAAAGGGAATATTGTGAAAATTCTTTATGAGATTTTCTCCAGCACATGTGAGCAAAAGCTGAGTAGTGCTGCAGAGATTAGGATGCATCTATCTTCTCACTCACAACTCTCTCGCCCTTTCAATGGCTTTCAATCTTTGAAAGCCTATTTTGATGCTGGTTGTTAATGTAGCAATGTAGTGATATAAAGCTGGGATCTGGGTCACATCTCTCTGAAATGTGACGTTAAATATGAATTGGAATCAGCAAATCGAAAAAACAACAAACCAGAGCCTGATCAGATGTTCTCTGGCCTGACTGCCATCCAAGGGGCTCAGGACTGTTTAGTCTGGGCGTCCAGAGGAACAGAGCTCTGCTTCAGGGCTAACCCATTTATACAGTCTTCAGCAGCTCAAAAAACCTGTGGTCTGAGGATGGTAGCTTTAGTTTGTATTAAAAGCGCTAACCCAAGCACCCCTGATACCTAAGGATACCTCAGACCTCTGTGTTTGTTCAGCGTATTGAGTTGTTCTCATGTTACGTTTTCTGATGTCAGAGAGTGCTGGAGGCTCGCACTGAGCGCTTCCTACCTGCGTTAGCGTGGCCCCCAGTAACGACACCCGATCCAGCATCCCACATCATTCACTGCTCCCACTTGCAGAAAACGGTCAGTGGAGCTTTTGTCTTCTGATTCTTTTTGAAACTCTAATTGAATGTCATGAACTGCAGACCTACGCTGGCGATCTGACCCTCTACCCTGACGATCTGTCCCTCTACCCTGATGATCTGACCCTCTACGCTGACGATCTGACCCTCTACACTGAGGATATGTCCCTCTACCCTGACGATCTGACCCTCTACGCTAACGACCTGACCCTCTACGCTGACGACCTGACCCTCTACGCTGACGATCTGACCCTCTACGCTGACGACCTGACCCTCTACGCTGACGATCTGTCTCTACCCTGAGTATCTGACCCTCTACGCTGACGACCTGACCCTCTAAGATGATGATCTGACCCTCTACGTTCTGTCCCTCTACCCTGATGATCTGACACCCTACACTGACGATCTGACCCTCTACGCTGATGATCTGACCCTCTACGTGATAATCTGACCCTCTACGCCGACGATCTGACCCTCTCCGCTGACAATCTGTCCCTCTACCCTGACAATCTGTCCCTCTACCCTGACGATCTGTCCCTCTTCACTGACGATCTGTCCCTCTACTCTGACGGTCTGACCCTCTACACTGACGATCTGTCCCTCTACTCTGACGGTCTGACCCTCTACGCTGACGATCTGACCCTCTAAGCTGAGGATCTGACCCTCTATGCTGATGACCTGACCCTCTACACTAATGATCTGACCCTCTACACTGACGATCAGACCCTCCAAACCAATGATTCCTAACCAGCTGTATGTATTCGATTTTAGTTTTGTAGTTAAAAAAAATTGCCCTAAAATATGAAAATGAGTTTATTTCCTTAAATATAATGCATATTTATTGGTGATGAGTTTAGAGCGAAAATAGAGGGCAACTTCTTCCATTTACAATGCCTAGGTCATCAGTACTGGATCTGTAGTGATGGAGCTGTGGGGGAACATGAGACAAAAAAGGTATGGAAACACTTTTCTATGCAGACGATCTCAGGGTCAAGCTAATTGACGATCTCTACTGAAGACCATATCTGCTGACCATCTGGACTCTCAATCCTTAATCGTATTGAAAACAAGTCAATGTCTTCGGATAAAGTCAACCACTTTATTGTTAGTATTGATTGACCTGTCTAGTAGCCTAGGTCAATCAGAAGGTAACCATGGAGATTCCACCATGCAAATCGGAGTGCCTTTGGTTGGTGAAATTTCACAGTCCCCACTCAAAGGTCTTCTGGAATAAATATTTTATTTTTAAGAAAGATCAATGATTAAAAATATATGCGGTATGAAACCAGAAGACAGGAGAATACTATACCTATATATACACACACACACAAATATATGTACAGTATATTATATGCGGTCTTGGTCAGATGCTGGCTGAATGAGAGCTTCGAGCATCAATAATGCAAGACGTGATCTTCATCTGGTGGCTGTGGCCTGATCTCCAGCTCGTCTCAATCCCGGCAGAGGGGAGTGGTCCTTCTCCTACTGTAAAGGGATGGTAATGTATCCTCTATTCGCATTCCCTTGAACTGAAAAACAGCAGAACAGAACTATATCAACTTCAGAAACAAAGGAAATGTGCCACCAAGGCAACCACCAATCTACCCCGATGGAGGCTGGAGAGTTTGAATCAAATCTAATGAGGCATTTCTTTGTTCTTGTGTCTTGCATCACGCTTTCAGGTCTCAAGTCTACAGTCTATACTAATATCAAGTATACAAAACTTAAAACAAGGTGACCATAATGACTATAAGTCCACATGCTTTTATTTATTTAGGAAGTAAAAAATTACATGAAATATACCAATGAATGCACCTCTCTCTCTCTCTCTCTCTCTCTCTCTCTCTCTCTCTCTCTCTCTCTCTCTCTCTCTCTCGCTCTCTCTCTCTCTCTCTCGCTCTCTCTCTCTCGCTCTCTCACCTTCTCTCCTCACTCTTCAACACTGTGAGAAGGTGACAGAGATGTCATCGTAGGACCAACACAACTGTTGCTCATGATACTAATTATGGGTCTGCTTTTTTATGTACAAGGGTGAAGGAAGTAGACTAAACCTGTGTTTCTCAACCTTTTTTCCGCGGCACCCTTTGCATAAATGAAAAATCTCAAGGCTCATTATATATATATTTGTCTTAACGTTGATTATCATTAGAATACATACGCACACTGTCTCTGACGAATAACAAATGCATGATGCATGTAGCCTTTTACTCTTACACACACACACACACACACACACACACACACACACACACACACACACACACACACACACACACACACACACACACACACACACACACACAGGAGGGTGTAAATGTGACTTACTCAGTGGGAGATTTGGGCCTGGGAGGATGCACACAACCGCTCAACCGCTCTATTCTCGCAGGAATGGACAGCAGACACACACGTAGCTCCTGGTTACAGCGCTCAAGCGCTCTCTGTACTTGTTCTTGATGCAGGTTAAGCTCGAAAAGCTCAGTTCACACAAATATGTAGTGGAAAAGGGTAACAGTATGTCGACGGCGCTACTTACACTATCGGGTATTCCTTTTCCAATGATATCAAAAATGTATCAAATGTCATATCTTCAAATTATATCCTTAATGTACGATCTTCTTTTATCTCTGCCAGTTGCTCCTGTGCCTGCATTGGTAGGTTGGCTGCGCTCTCCAAAGCGCACGAATTCCAAGGGTCAAGGACCCAGTCAAAACCAGCAAAGGTCTCAGCTGGAAAATACTTATTAAATCTCTCATCAAGGGTTTGCAGATGCTGAGAGATAAGGCCAGAATGTTTTTTGCTGTTTGAATGTGCACTGTACAGGGGAAACATCTCAACCCTCCCCTGTATCACACAAGAGCGCCAGAGATTGAGTTTAGACTTGCAATTTGTCGGATGAGTTTAGTAGAATTCCCTCTTTACCTTGCATTTTAGAAATTTGTTCATTGAGGTGCTTAAATATATCGGCCAGGTATACAGCAACAAGCTCTGATGCTCGGCTCTCATTTCATCGCATAGAATGGAAAAAGACAGGACTTTAACGGTCGCGCCTTTTTAAAATTAACTATGTCCACTGCCCTGTCCAGTACACCTGAAAGATCTTTGGGTAAAGTCTTGGCAACCAGTGCCTCCCGGTGAAGGAAACAATGCGTTGTGCGCACATTTTGGTTTGCTTTCTGATCCTGCTGATGAAACCTTTGACATTGCCGGCCATCGCAGCAGCGCCATCGGTGCAGACACTGATACAATTTTCAGTTAATGGAGAAGGGGATTTGGACCTGTCTGCTGCTGCCCCCTGGTGGGGGACTACACATGGGTGTTCAGTGTCTGTCCACCAGTGGCACACTGTGGTTGTACTTTGCAGCTCCCAGTGTATCCAGGGGAAGATTGATATCTACGGAGCCCGGAGGTGACTGGGGAGTCCATTTTTTATAAAGCTGGGACAACCAGTATCTTATCCATCCATCTACAATCTCTCCTCTAGGGATTTAGGCCTATTCATGTCTTAAGTAATATCGATGGCATTGTTATTAATTTGTCGACTTGGAGTACCTCAGGACTGATGTTCTGATCTGATGTTCTGATCTGATGCTCTGGTCTGATGATCAGATCTGATGTTCTGATCTGGTGTTCTGATCGGATATTCTTATCTGATGTTTGGCTGTTCTAATCTGATGTTCTGATGATCCGATGTTCTGATCTTATGTTCTGCTGTTCTGATCTGGTGTTCTGATCTGATGTTCTGAACTGGTGTTCTGATCTGGTGTTCTGATCTGATGTTCTTATCTGAACAACACCCTGGTGTGTGTGGAGGGTGAAGCTCAGTCTGAGCAGCAATGCATTTAATGTCTGGGTCCGAGTGAGGGTCAGGCTTCCCGGACACCTATAGCTATAGTATAACATGTAGTTTAACATTTTGTATAACATATAGTACAACCTATAGTATTACATTTAATATAATCTACGTTGTGTGGTGCATTTCATTCACATCATCGCTCATTATGATGCTCATACATAACGACTTGCACAACATACTTTACAACGCTGCGCCCATGTCACCTTCCGGGCTCCATAGATATCTCTTTCTAAGAGTAACGATACTTTTGGAGACATCTAGATAGAATGGCAACATGCCAGCTGTATCTAATCAGACTTGACTACCTGAAGGTCATCTTTCTCCTTGATCACTGTATCTTCAGTACATGTTGATCCTCTACCCCCTTATCTAGCTTCAGACGAATAGTATTTTTTTTTATTTGAAGTAACCAGGTAAGCCTATATAAACCTGGAGGTAAGGACAGGTGTCTGAGCAGAGGACACAGCCAAGACAAGGTGAGTCGAACCCCTGATAGACCTCTAGATAGATATATTATAAGAGATACAGACAGACAGACATGCACATATATATATATATATATATATATATATATATATATATATATTATATATACATAGATACATGGATTAACCCTCCCCGATTGCGACTATTACTCTATTTGTTTAAACTGTGCTTCTGCTTGTACTTTTTATTTCCCTTTTTATTTTTTTCTTATTTTAATATCATTTCTTTAATTTATTTTTCCGGGAAAATAAAGACGGATACACTGAGAGACATTGCGAACATGTGTTTCCTATTGCCTGCAGATGAGAGCGTGTGTGTTGCTGATCTTGGCCTTGTTTGGTCAATCGGGCGCGAAACTCAAAGACATCATCGAGAAGAGCTCCAAGACAGGTAGCCTTCTAAACACCTACACCCTCTATCCATCGACACAATCGACACACGTCTTTTTGCTGTAAAAGCCTATATCCTTAGACATAACCAATAGTTCTTCTGGGTGAAATTCTGTCTCTACCTTTGTAGCGGTGCCCATTTCAAATCTTACAATAACATTTACAAGTCAATCACCAGTTGTTCTGATAAAAGATGTCATAAATTATAATGACTAACCATATTCTATGATGCATACGCAATGTAGTGCAAATTGACTTGCTCTTTGCTCTGTAATTTTTATAGATCAGATTCTCAGTCAGCATTTTTATAGCGAGGTAAGCACGCAGGCAGGTAGGTAGGAAAGCACAGGCAGGTGGCTGGTTAAATGAATCAAACTAAAGTAAAGAGTAAAACGGTAAAGATCCATAGGCCTCCAACTTCTTTCAATGGTTTCCTATAGTCTTTCCAATTAGGAGCTTCTGGAATTCCATCACACAAAAAACTGCCTCATACAAACAAAAAGGAAATTGCAATCTTCAAATATGCAGTTTAAAATATCAACACCACATGGGTCCTACATGTTCTCATAGCCCCTGTGGTGTCCATCTATTCCCTGCAGCCTCCTCCCTGAACCCAACGGTCTACGATCGGGAGCCCGTGCTCTCTGGTAAGGGTGTGATGGCGGGGAGCCTCTTGACGCCACCGGTCCTGGAAGAGCAACCTTCCACCCCCTTTGTGTTCGGTGACAACGTTAACCTGGGCTGGCTGGCGTGGAACCAGTCGCTGCCCGACGGCGCAGTGGCCGTCTACAACGGCTACACTGAGCGCACCGACTACGTCTGCAAGCACCAGTGCGAGGCGGGCTTCTACAGCCCCAGCCTGGGCCCCTACTGCCACTACCCCTACGCGGACCGTGGGTACCGGGCTGCTGACTTCCAGGTCCTGGTCAACAAGGACAACTTCGAGTTCCTGGATTGGAAGGAGGACTCATACGGATCGGTGCCCAAAGACTCAGTGCGGACCTGCTCTGGCGTGGACATCTTCGTGGGGAAGAACAAGTACGGCCTGGGCAAGGTGGTGAGCCTGCATGAGGCCTTCTTCCTGCCCTGGGAGGGAGACGAGTACTGGTACAAGAAGTACCAGGTGCTGAGCATCAACCGGGACGCCTACAGCCAGCACATCTCCCATGTGGTGTACGCCCTCAACGACGCGCAGATCTTCCAACACCCACCGGAGACCATGCGCATCTCAGGGGTCACCAACAACGATTGCCAGACAGTGACCAAGACGGTGACCATCTCCAAGAGCACAGAGACCGAGACCACCTGGAACATCGGCCGTGGCACCATGCTTGGCGTGAAGGGCAGCATCACCGCCAAGATCCCTCTGCTGGGCTCCGGCGGCATCGAGCTGGGCGGGGAGAAGACCCTCCAGTTTGACCGGGGCACCTCGGTGACGGAGGCCATCAGCCACTCTGTCTCGGTGGAGCTCAGCGTGCCGCCCAACCACTCCTGCCGCGTGCGAATGGAGGGCCGCAAGTTCACCGCCGACATCCCCTACACGGCTCGCCTTAGCCGCACCTACCAAGGCGGGGAGACCCAGTGGACCTCTGTCTCTGGGACGTACGACGGTGTGCAGATCGGCGAGGTGCGGGCGGTGGTGGACCGCTGTGAGGCGGTGGTGGACGCCAAGCCCTGTCCCTGAGGGCTGACACAGCCCAGAGTCATCCAGCCAGCATTCAGAAGAGCAGCTATTAACCACTGCTAGTGATTAACTGTCTGTCTGATTGGCGTCATGGGTAATAATAAAAATATATCAAAAGTCATATTATGCTTTACAAAGTGGTGCTGTCATTATGATTTTTGAAGGTGTCACAAATCTCGCTCTTAGTCAGAAAAGTCCAACAAATGAATCGAATAAGGAATCACTACTAGGGTTAGGGTTAGCTCTTGAAGGGATACTTCACCCATTTAGAACCGGCGTTCTATCATTATAAAATCACGATTGTAATATAAATAAATATATAAATAAATATCAGTCTAAACCTTGGCCCATTTTTTCTCATCTAATTTTCTCCCGAAATGACGTCAAATGACGCGTTTGACGTCATTTCGGGAGAAACCTCTTGTCCCGCTAGAAGGGCAGAGGACTACAACACACTTTTGGTGGCAAATTTTTCCACCAAAAAGGAATGAGAGGGGGCGGGAGCTCGCGTACTGAGGGGGAATGAGGGGGACGGGAGACCGACAGGTGGGCGGGGCATCGAGCGCAATGCACTGTGGTAGTTGGAGGTTTTCTTACTTTGAGCCAGAGAGACCATGAAAACACTCTTTCTGCCTTTTTTCAGGCTAGGATGAACCGATTTCAATTTTTTCTTCACATTCATAATACATTGAATTATTTAATTCATAAAACCTTCATATTCCCACCGGTGAAGTATCTCTTTAACTCTTGCAAAGTATTGTGGCGACTCCTACCCCCCGGGGAGTCTGGGTATTCATAATGTTTGGGGAAAAGGGGTTTTATTGTCTTTGTATAACTTGTTGTGTTATTAGGTTAAGTGGGGTTAACGGGTTTGGGTTCTTTATTGTTTGTGTGTTAATTGTGATGTGTAGTGTGATTGGGACCATTAGTGAGAGTGTTGTGTGTGTTGGTCAGATGTGCCGTGTTTTCTGTTATGTGTGTGTTTGAGTAAAGGCAGCTCTCGGGGTCGTGCGGTGTACTGAGGCACGAGAGTTGCGCCGCCATTTAAACCTGGGCTCCCGTCTCGTCCTTCCCGCGCTGCTCGCCACAGTATTATACCTGACCAGATGATCCCAGAGTTTATTTGTAATGATTTCGAGTTTGCTTTGTAACTTAAAGGCCCACTATGCAAGATCGGGCATCTCTTGGTACCAATCTCTCACACTTTTCTCTACACAGCGCCCCCTCCAGCTTCAGAATTAGATATTTTACAACACTGTCGTAACAACTCGTTGACGACCCTTCCCCATGCACTTCTACGCTAGCCATGTGCATTTGTTTTCAAAGAAGCCGGCGAATGCGTGGAGCCATGTCCGAAGTAGATGATCATGAAGTGTAGACAAGCTTATAGACCAATTTTTTATTTGTAAACATTCGGATGCGCGCGCAGGGTGGTGGCAGAAAACAGCGAAAGGGTAGTTATTTATAACGGCAAAAGGATGCGCCACTCGGATAATAATACAAGTAGCCTAGATAGATTTTTAAAAGATTATAGTTAATATTGATTAGATCTGATTAGTAAAATGTTTTCGACATATTTCAATAGCCTGTCACCCAGTGATAAACACTGTTATTTAGCCAAATTGACGTTAGTGGGCAGTGGGATACGTCTTCCAGATCCGTTTGCCATAGCACCTTGTCAATGGTTAAATGATGAAACGAAATGGCCTAGCATCCAGTGGCCAGAGATTTATAATTACCTAATCGAAACTCCAAGTGTATATACCCGGGAGAAGCTAAAAGCGTACAAGTCTCTGGATGCTTACAATTTTGTTCTGTGTGGTCATGTCCAAGACATACTATGGCATGATTACAATGTTCAAAACTTCGTTGTGATGAAGACGGAGGTTCTGCCTAGCCAAAGACAGGGAAAGAAGACAGAATTGTACAAGGCCTGGGTTATCGTCAACAAGACCAACAACTGTATTCTTACTGCGAACTGCACCTGTATGGCTGGGTATGTAAACCAACATAAGTTTACTATTGTAAATGTTCATTATTTACCCAATTGTCAGTGTCAGCAACGTATATGTAAAGCCTAACGTACAAAAAATGTTTTGTTCAGGTTAGGGTCATGCTGCAGCCATGCAGCTGCACTAATGTTCAAAGTTGAGGTGTGGGTCAGGATGGGAAAGACGGAGAGGTGTTGTACTTCAGGGACAAATATGTGGATCCACACATCCAAGAGAGAGGTGAAACCAGCCAGACTAAGCGAGATCAGCTTCAGAAAGGCTAAAAGGACAGACACCCAACTGAAGCCAGTCAGAGTAAAGCGTAGACAGAATAATGTAAACGGTAGGCACAATCTGAATGTAGGCAAGATCAGGTCATGTACATATAGCAATAAGGTATTCATTATATTTTATAATTAATGTAAATACATACGTTATAATTAGTGGTGCAACGGTACGGATCAACCATCACGGTTCGGGACGCAAGTGATCCGCGGATCGGCTGATAAAAAAAAAAGTTGTGGGTTGACGTGATCAGCGCATGTTTAGAGGACAATTCCGGTGTTGTGTCGAGATCTGTTTCCCCGTCGAGATGTGTTTCCCCTAGTCCCCGCCCCCGTCCGAAATTACCCGAAGGCCCTCTGTTCCATAGGAAAGGAGGCTCACACATCTTTCAAATTCATACTGCTGACTTATTTCCCCACAACAGATAAGTGCTGTGATTTTCAGGCTGATATCATTCAATTTGACCATTTAGAACAGGGGGAACGCATCCTGACAGTCTGACAGTAATATTCCAAGCTGTCAGGATGCGTTCCCCATCTCGACGGGAAAACACATCTCGACGGGGAAACACATCTCGTCACAACACCGGTATTAACAACATCATCAAGTATCGTAGCGAAATACAGTTTATGTTGTGTTTTATTTGGCGTTCCGTAAATCCCATTGAAACGTTGCAATGAGCAATGAGTCTCCCAACCAAAATCAATGGATTTACAAAATGCCAAATAAAACACCACAGAAACTGTATTTCGCTACCAAACAAAAAAGAAGAAGATAAGGATGTCTGCATTGCCTTGGGAGAGTGTAGACTCTAAACTCTCCCCAGGCAATGCAGACATCCTGAATTGTAAATCCAGGGTTAGGGATTATTTACTATCCTATCCATGATAAAAAGAAGAAGGAATAATGCCTCAGATTGCACATTTTTTAAATATTGACCATGCTTAAAGGAAGCAGGATTATTACCTAATTTTTCACTTTATTTTGTTTTTACACAGTTGAAGATTTTATTTAAAGTCACATTTGTCTTGTTACCTTTATTGTTGTTGTTCATCCGAAAATGATCCGACCCGTGACTCAAAAACCGTGACCCGATCCGAACCGTGAGCTTTGTGATCCGTTGCACCCCTAGTTATAATCAGGGTCATGTAACTATTAATGGCGGATGTATGAAAATAAGTTCTCTAATATTTATTTTGTGTATTCAGAACTGACAGATGAAGACATTGCGGAATTGAAACTACTGGCACCTAACGCAGCTGTACTCACTACCATGGAGCTCAGTGACACAGATTCCGCAACAGAATCTGACGCAGAGGCCGAAGACCTCCCAGAGCCACTAGTAGCTCTGTATGATGCCAATCTGAGATGCCTCTGCAAAAATCAACTACAAGAGAGGAGTGAAGAGACTTTTGAAAAACTGAGGAAGGGGTTAACTAATGAGCAGTGTGTAAACCTTGAGCTTACAACAAAAAATCAGGCACAGTCTCAGGCCTGGCACACACACAGAAATGGAAGGATAACAAGCACAACCCTACATCGTGTATACACTGTAGTAACCGAAACAGCTAAACTAAACCTTGTAAAACAGGTAATGCACTACAATAAACAAGACTTGTCCCATGTGCCAGCAGTACTTTGGGGAAGAGATATGGAGGACACAGCCAGAAGACAATACACAGAAATAATGAAAGCACAACATTCCAACTTTGAAGTGGAGCTTTGCGGTCTTGTTGTGCGGCCAGACAAACCACATCTTGGGGCATCGCCGGATGGAATAGCAAACTGTACCTGCTGTGGGAAAGCAACCCTAGAGATTAAGTGTCCATACAAATACCGTGATGGTCTTACAGGGAGTAGCGAGGACACACAGTTCTGCTTAGACAAAGCACTACAATTAAAGAAGAATCATGGATACTACCATCAAGTTCAGCTACACATGTTCGTATGCAACACCCAGTACTGCGACTTTGTGGTTTGGACAAAGCAAGTTGTTGCTATCAACCGCATCACCAGAGATGAAGAAATGCTACAAGCAGTCCTGCCTAAAGCTGAAAAGTTCTTCAAACAGAGTATTTTGCCTGAGCTGTTAACACGCAGCATGGATCCACTGATGCAGTCACCTACAGTCTGCTCACACTGTCAAAGGCCAGACTTTGGAATGATGATTGACTGTGCAAAGTGCAAGAACCATTTCCACTACACATGTGCCAGAGTAAGAAGAAAGGTTGTGGATTGGTGTTGTGAACAGTGCAAAAAAAAAAAAGTCAGAATGAAATGTTCTTCGAAGCAAATGATTTAATACAGTACTAATATTTTAAATTTTAACACTTGAATGTGCAATTAATTGTGTTGATGACAATAAACAGTTACTTACAGAATAAATCTAAATTAAGCTATTTTGGGACTATACATTTACAAAGGTTTGTTAGTGCTCCACAAACAATCACTATATCATCTAACAGGTCAACCTGTGTGAGTGGAATAATAGTTGTCAGAATTTTAAAATTTTTCCATCTACCTATTATTCGTTCAATGTGTATTCTCACATTAGACAAACGCCTTGATATGTCCACTTCTTGAGCAGAGAGCTGCTTTTTACCTTTGGTAAAGTGAGGGATCCTAAGTGTGGCACCACGTGTGGCAAGCTCATCTCTGATGGTAAAACCCTGATCTGCTAGTATCTCATCATTATGCTCTAGAAGGTCATAAAATCCAGACTCAGCTGTAATTTGTTTGTCTGAAACTCGCCCACCCCAACCTGCCGACAGAAAAGAAATGGCTCCTGAAGGTGACATGCCAATCAAATATTTAATAGTGTTGTGGCTTTTATAATTCGAGTACGTCTGGGCTCTGGAGGTTAAATTTGTGGGTCTATTGATAAAAATTTCTGTACAGTCAATAATGCACCTGCAATGTTTATATTTAGGTTTAAAACATTTTGGCATATTCTTTAATACTGCATGCTTGCTTGGCCACTTTATGAGAGGCTTTAAAGTCGCAGACATAACAGGGAGCCAACTTCTCAAAATGTTTGAAATGTCACTTTCTGTGACATTAAATCTGAAAGCAATATCCTTGTTGCAGAGCCCTAGTCTAAGTTTCATTAGGACGATCAATAGATGATCCTTCAGGTTCATAGAGCCACGCACAACCTCTACACTGTTTTTAAGTTTGTGACTCAACCACTCAAATAAGACACTGGTCAGCCCTGTGAAAAACAGAACCTGCACTGCTTTACTCTTGATAGAGCTAAAGGAAAATTGTGTATTCATGAGTGTTGCCTTTAGTTCCTCATTCTCAGTTTTCAGTTTGTCGATCTCCAAACGCAGATTGACACACTCTGTAGAAAGTTGGCTGTACTTGTGTTTCAGATCATCATGGAGAACCTTTGGGACTGTGGCTTCTGAAATAGATATTAGATAGTAATAGACTTAAGACTTAATAAAATAAGCACTGTCACTTGTTTAAGTTGAGCTTTTCTCAATATTTTTTAAGGATGTTTTCAAACAGCATGTGCTAAACAGAATAATGATCAATGTCATTAACAACACAGTTATGCTGTATTAAACAATATATAAACAAAACCTGATTCATCCTAATAATGACTGCCCTACATTAGTTAAGGTATTATAAGCTCTTACCAGTGCATTGATCAGCACCAGGCTCCATTCTGCAGTCATCTGAGGACAGGCAAGCTCCAGAAGCCTCATCACTAGCTTCTTTGGACCGCTGTACATCATCTGGTGGTCTGTGGATGGTTTCTTCCCTTTTTCTTTTCCTCTTAAATCTGATACACAGAGATGAAGTCAAACCGTCAGTCCAAAACAGTTTAGTTGCTTGGTAGATCATAGGAGGTTATCAGGTACCAAAACCAAGTCAAGTGTAAATTACATAGCATAGCTTAACAGGGCTTCACAAGACAATGTAGACATGACAAAAATCTGGTCTGACAAATTATCTAAAAACTATCTGACCTTACTTGCCATACATTCTCTGCATTTTAATGCATGCAATGTGATTCCAGTTAGCAACTAAATAAGGCTAAAGTGACAATATTTACCTCTCAAGTTTTGTATCTCCTTTGTCTATTTCACACTGGGTTGCGAAGGAAAAGACAGAAGGTACAAAGTCTGGACTATTGAAGTCCATGGAGACCTCTCCTGTCCAAAAAACAATATTCTAGTTATTGACAGTACGATAGTGTAACAGGTAAATTTAGCCTGAGTTTGCCAAGCTTACGAGACTAGCTAGTCGTCAAGACAACGTAACACAATTTAAGGTAAGTTAGCTAAAACGACTAAAACTACATTATTCTGTGTTCTAGCGTTAGATAAGCGTACAACTTTACCATTATTTTGTTGTTGTAAGCCAAACCGAGTGATGTGTCTGATTGAGTGAAGTTCTTAGGTTAACTTACCTGATATGAAGTGTGAACTGCAAAGCCTGGCATTTTTAATAAGGTCTTTGTTCCAATCGGATCTTCTGATAGCTTGTAACCAACGACGTCTGCGGTTGGCATTAAACGAGTTGTTATCTGATGGTATTCTGTAAAACTTCAGGTCACTGTTTACAGAATTACGATTCTGGCATCCCACGGCACAACACGACATTTTTCTGTTTGTCTTTTGCCACCGTCTTGCGCGATTGAACCTGTGTGACGTCGTTCTGACATAAGGTGAAAATTGGTCCATACATTTTTAAAACTGTGTATTTGTATTGCAATAAACATAAATCCATCCTTTTTTATAGTTGACTGGGAGAATTTATATCCTAGATTATAATTGTTTTATTTTAGGTTGAACAGAACAATCAGTGTAAGAGTGTTGGCCAACATAATAATCTAAATAAACAAGAACCTGGAATCGGGGATTCAGCCTGTATCTGGGGGACGAGACAGACAAACAGCAAAACACCCGTGGAAACAAAGGAAAGGAAACATACAGGGCTCACAACAAAACGGTCGAGAAAACACAGTTTTACAGGGCTCACAACAAAATGGTTGAGCAAACACATTTGTACAGAGACTATCAACATCAACAATACCACGAAGACAAAGTTCACCAAAGGGTACTTTCAATTTCAAAAGCAACACGGCCAAGGCGGCGTCTGATTTGCAGTCTTTTTCTTTCAGTTCAAGCTATTCCTGAAAAGCTTGCCCAACGTTTACTCGTGTCTGGCCTCTCTGTCGGCCAGTCTTCCTTTTCTCTTCTTCTGTTCCTCCGACATTGGGTTTCTCTGTCTCTTTTTAGTCGGCAGATCTATGATGAATGTAACAATTCCTTAGTTACTTGTGTTTACATGTTTATATCGAGCCGGGGGGTATACCACGAACCTCGCTGAACATACCCAGGCTTTCTTGGGAAAACCTGGCTCGACAGAGCCGCAACTCGCAATCAAATGGTACCACGAAGCTCACTTTAAATTCAATTAGTTGAACCAGGTTTTCCGCTTTAGGTTCAGTGCGCGTTCACTTGAAAGGGGCGTTTTTTTCGTTTTTATTCTATCATTTAGGGAATTCACTTGTCTTTAAATACACCCTATGTAAGAAATGTATCGCTGTTATCAACCGCTGAGAGGTAGTGGCTGTAGCGTAGTGGATTAGTAGACCCGAACGCCAGCGACCGGGGTTCAAATTCGCCGGTCTATCATCAAGCATTTTACCCCCATAGATGTGGTGCCAGCACGGCCTTGAATATATGGGTTCAAGTTCGAAATAAGCACAAAAATATAATTCCATAAGCTTTAGTGAATAAGTATTCCATATGCATGAGAATTGGGACTTTTTAAGCTTCACATAAATTCGCGTCACTTGGGAGTCGAACCCCCCGTGCAGAAATTCAAGACTGACGGGCTACCTCCACTCTAGCACACGGAGACACAATGCGCAATTATGCATTATGTAGACAATGCTGTAAGCATTGTCTACATAAGGTCCAAAAGGACGATCAAATAACGAACACCCTCTGATGAGAATCTGTATCTCTCATGAAGAACCGCAATTTCGTTGTTTGCACAATGAAAATAAAGTCTGAAATCTGAATATCGTCAGACAATGCCAAGGGATCGGTTCTGTGACTGTCCGGTAAAACCCTCTGTCTCCGGAGAGACGCCTGTACGAGAGGAGGGGCTAGGAAGGAGCGCACGCCGATTTAAGTGGCCGATCTCCGGCTAGACTAAGGGTGCGTTCGAGTATTCTCTGCGAACCGACTCGGATCTCGGATCTGATGCCACGCCCACACTTCAAGCGTTTTATTATTTCGCTCGGTCGTTGGAGGAAAACATGGACGCCACCCGGAAAGCTGTTGTCGCGGTAGCATTGGCAGAGGACCAGGCGATCCAATATAAGTAGGCTATAGGCCATAGTCAAGTCAAGTCAAGTTTATTTATATAGCACATTTAAAACAACAGTAGTTGACCAAAGTGCTGTACACAAATACAATATATTTGTGTACATAGGCAGAGATACGGACGCAGTAAGGTATTGCAGTAATACGAGTGATTGAAATTACCATTTAAACCACCAAAGTGGTCCAAGCACAATGAAAACAGTTCATACTTCAAGTCACAATGGGCGCAGCCATCTTGAATTCTGTCTCGGAATTTCGCTCGGTCACCACTGAGTTCAACCGAGATGGCGAGATCGCCGTCCTCGGAAAAGGGGCGTGTTTGTGCGTGTCGCTAGGCAACGTCCTCGGACCTCCGAGACGGATGGATATTAAAACGCACCATAAGCCGAAAAACTGCTCCCGACTAGGTTTGGTTGCGAGCATAAGTCACCATGGTGATACAGCGACGCTAAAAGAGATCGACTTTCGTGGTACAACTAACCCAGGCTTTGAGCTCAACATACCTCGCTAACCCTCTAAGCGAGCTTCGTGGTACAGGCCATAGACATCTTATATGATAGACGGAGCATCGAATGCTACCGCCTACTGGCGCTGACGAGACGCGGGGCCGCCATCTTGGAGTGGTCATCCGCTCCACTCAGTGTAATCCGTTTGGCTGGAGCAATGAACTGTCAGCGCATTTAATTAATCATACCTCACTGAATACCACTGATTTTCATGCGGTTTTTTGTCATACGTGTAGCTATGATAAAGGCCACAAGGTTTGGCGTGTTTTATTATACAATACTAATTATATCAATAGTTCGGTAATGTTAAATCTTGTTTGTGAAAAGTAATCCCCCGATTCCTATTACGGATTGTCCGCCGATTTGAGCAGGAATACGCTGAACAACAGCCCGGCATCCTGTTTCTGCTGCTGTTGCTGCTCCCACTGTTGACCACTCCAAGATGGCGGCCGTATTTCTCGTGTCCCAGCAGCCAATGCTCCGTCTATCTATAAGATGTCTATGGTACAGGCCCCCGGTTCCGTGTTTGGGGGTTTGTGCCGTAAAGCAATTAGTTACCTCGCGAGACCCGAGACTCCCGCGAGAGTGGGCGGCGGGTCGCCGGCAGAAACCTATTCCCTTTCTCCGCCAAGATGCGCAAGGGGGAGTCGAAACAACGAACAATCGAACAAAAATGTATAATAGAACCATCGCAATGACTCTTAGCCTGTTATATTAAAGGTCCCATGACATGTTATTTTATGTATTCTTTAATATAGGTATTAGTGGGCAACCAACACAGTATTCAAAGACATTCCCGAAATTCAGCCGTGGTGCAGAGTTACAGCCACTCCGAGCCAGTCGCACATTGAGCTTCCCCCAAATGCGCTGTTTTGGTGTCTAGCTATAATGCAAATGAGGAGGAGCGAGGCGGGTCAAGGAGGAGGGTGGGGGTGTGGCCCTGAGCAGCTTGCAGCCACGGTACCATGCGCTCTGTTTACAGTGGATGTATCGCAATGGCGAGGCGCACAGCCTTTAGCCGTGTTCTGTAAATATTCTAGAACACACCGGAGTCCTGGAGCTCTATATCTAAATATTATCATATAGCCTACATAGATATCTATATCATATAATATATATTATCACGGCCAAAAGCTGTGTGAGCTGATATTATGAATCTCAAACGACCGCGTTGGGTTCTCCGACGTTCCTGGTTCTTCAACGTCCTCATCAATGTGAAGTAGACTGAACCGCGACAAGGAGGAGAAAGGGATCGTTGCCGGGCAGCGCTTAGGAACCTCCGCCTCCGGCGGTGGTCCCTCAGCGGGTCTCAAGCGGGAGACATTCGCTGCCAACAATCCCTTTCTCCTCCATGTCGTGGTTCACGTTCTTGAGGGAGTCAAAGCCAAAGTTTCTTCCCCCCAATTCATTCTCAACCTTGGCTGAGATAACCCCCAATACGAGTCTCGTTGTAGAAATACCAGAGACGAGAGTCCGACGTGTTATGCGCCATAACACAAAAAGCAGAACGGTTATCCAAATAACAAGGAAGTGTACAACACTTGCGTTACAGTCCTGGATCTCTATATCTAAATAATATCATATAATACATAGAAATCTATATCATTTAATACATATTATCACGGCCAAAAGCTGTGTGCGCCTCCAGACGATATTATGAATCACAAACGACTTTGTCGGTTTCTGCGACGTCTCTGGTTCTTCCACTTTCACATCAACCTGAAGTCGACCGAACCGGGCGCTGCCTGCTGCCGGCTGCCCGCTGCCGGCTGCCCGCAGCCGGCTGCCCGCTGCCGGGCGATGGTGCCTCGCAGCAACCGGCGGCATGTCGCAGTTCATGTACTTCAGCGAGTCAAAGCCAAAGTTCCTTTCCCCCAATTCCTTCTCAACCATGGCGCAGATAACCCCCACAACAGTCTCGTTGTGGAAATACAAGACACGTCAAAGAACCGACAAGAAACACTTGCGTTACAGTGTGTGTATTCACACACACACACACACACACACACACATGTGGCGCTCGCACGGTCGAGTCTCATTGGCGGGCCAACGTCTCTGGGCGGGCCAGGCAGAGTAAGGGGAGGAGCTGAGATTATTGGTGACGTCATAAATACAGACATTCCAAATCAGCGCACTTGAGCCTCCGTTTTTTCAAAGGCGAGCAGAACAGCTAGTGCTCGTTTTACACCAAACGCAAATTTTAGCCATTGGGGGACCATAGGCAGGCTAGGGGAACTCATATTTATGTTAGAAAACCTCATAAAGTGAGATTTTCATGTCATGGGACCTTTAAGGTAAATCAAGCCAAAAAAGTTGAATAGTTCCCCTTTCACTCGTGTCTGGTCTCTTTTCTGGTCCAACTTCTTTTTATTCTTCTTTTGTTCCACCGACAGTCGCCTCTTGGGTCCCTTATCAGTCGATTGATTCATGATGAATGCAACAATTGCCTCGCAACTGGCTGTTTATATCTAGCCGGTGGCATGTTTGGGGGTGTGTCTGTGCCGTAAAGCATTTTCGAAACTACAAACTGACTACATTTTCGAGGCGCGATTGGATACTTCCGCTGCGTCACATCCGGATTGTGTCGGTCCGAACAGAGCAAGTTGCATATGCGCTTTTTCCATGGAGAGGCGACATGGGGCAATGACACACCCACCAAACGACCCAGAAATGGATGCAGGATCATCAGAATAACTCTCGACCTGCATAATTAATGTAATTTTGGCTAAAAAAGTTGCATAGTGGGCCTTTAACTACAACAATAATAATGATAATGCTGAATGAAAATCGTATATTATTCATTAAGCATTATCGTTACATGTATTATGTATATTATTGTATTAAATTATAATAGTTTTACATTAGTTCCTAGGCAGCTACAATACGATTAATAATACAAAATTATAATAATATAATATGAGCTACAAGGCCACCACAATATGATTAAAAACAATAAATAATAATGCTATCATATTAGTTAAAAGGACAACATTGTGGTTTGGAGGAGAGAGTTGTGGGAGTGCATGGCGAACATTGATGTATTATGTTAAACATAGGCTATATATGGATGTATTTAAAAGAGAGGGCAGGCCCTGCTGTCCTGGGGTATTAGTTCAGATCTGAAGAGGAGCCAGAGTAATGATTTAAACCTGCAACACGAAGCAGTTACTACAAAGCCTCAATCAAGTAAAAGACCTTGATACCTGTTTGATAACTCTGTTATCGAACAGGTATAATAAACAACCCTGATAAATATCTGTCTCCAGGCGTATTTCAGCTGGCCTTGACACTGCACGCTATCATATCAACTGTAACCCTCCAGAACAATGGATCAGTCTCCTGTATTCTGTCCCAATGACATAAGAGCAGCAATCAGCACGCAATCCCTGATGGCCCTGAAGAACTTCAAGCGGACGATAAGGAGCGATATTACTGTGACCTCAAACCAGCTATCTCCACTATCTTCGCTCCTCACCACCATACCACCGCATGGCATAAAACTGTGGTTTTATCGGGCAGTCTTTTGCAGAGTGTTAAATCTCTCTCTTTCCCTCTGCCCCCACCCCCCCTCATTCTCTCCCTTTCCTTCCCTCCCTCTCCCTCTCTTCCCCTCCCTCTCTTTACCTTCCTCCCTCTCTCTCCCTCCCTCTCTTCACCTTCCTCCCTCTCCCTCTTTATCCATCCATCTCTCAACCTTCCATCCTTTCCCTCCCTCCCTCTATCTCTCTCCCTCCCTCTCCCTCCCTCTGTCTCCCTCCCTCCCTCCCTCCCTCCCTCCCTCCCTCCCTCTATCACTCAGATCACGGGCAGCAGTGTATTTCTGACAGGGAGAGGAGTCGAGAAGGTAGAGATCAGTTCAGAGCTCTATATTCTTTAATCCATAACTTTACTGAATTATTATTTTGATCCGATTTATTGTGATTTCCATAGAAGACAAAGAGACATGATTTATTAATGATTGATTGATATATTGATTGAGTGTATGGTTGGTTGATTGATGGGTTGATTCTACTTATGTACTACAGACAGAAAGAAAACTTCTCGATCAACCAACTCTTCGAATGTATAATGCAGCACTAAATTAGTACTGAAGTAGTATGTCAGAACTGTTAGTACTGTAGTAACGTGTTAGTACTGTTTGTACTGTAGGAACATGTTAGTACTGTTAGTCGGCTACTACTATGATATAACTATGTGACACTTATGTTAGTACTATGTTAGTATTATTGTAGTACTGAAGTACATTGCACTTGTACTATTCTTTGTTAGTACCATATTAAAAATGACCTCTGTAGGATTTTAGGGCATTCGGGGCACATATTTACATTAATTTACAAGTAAATTAAACATTTATTGACAATCTACAGTACCAGACTAGATACAAAGTGCCAAGTTTTGTGGAATTATTCTGCTGATTGGATAACAGCGATGGATCACTAAAATCGTATTATTTTGAAAGGTTTAGTGCATGATCGGAAGGATAGATTTAAGGATCAATGGATATCTTTTTATTAGTTACACTGCTTTGAGACCGTATATTATCTATACATATATGCATATATATATATATATATATGAGACCTCCTGTATGTATACTAAAATGGAAGTGCTATGATGGTGCTGATACTGTAGGACTGCATATCTACAGATGAGGCACTTTCTTCCCTTCCTGTTGTTGCTGCTCCAGCTATGCAGCTGTGGTGAGTTTGCTACCTTATAATATCTACTTCAGATACCTGCACCACCTTCTAAGTAATACATATACTACATACCACTACCTACTGGTACTACCTTTTAATATTGCTAGTGCATATACCACCTTCTACTACCTAGTAGTACTACCTTCTAACACTGCATATACGTCCTTCTACTACTGTAATCTTCAACTTAGATCTCTGTGTGGGGAACACAGAGATCGTAGTTTACTACCTTCTCCTACCTTCTCTGTAGGCTTACCATTTATTCCAAACACTAAACCAGGTACTGCTATATGGGCATCTGTTTATTCACTAAAGTCCTTAGTGTCCATTCAATGACAAAATCATTCAATATACTGTTCCCTTTCTGGGGTTTATTTATGAAGGTGGATTGATTATTTAGAGCGTAAACCTGAACTTTGTCCTTCTGCCAGTTATCCTGTTGGGTATTCTCACGACTCTGTTCACTGTATCCAATATAAAGAATATACCATAAACAAAAGAACGGGTATGGTTTATTTGGGATGATCCAGACGGTTTCCTGAAGCCAGAGCTGGAGGAGGTCGTCCCCTCTCTGGACGCCCACAGCACCGCCTCCCCCCGGGAGATGGACCCCGGGCCGGGGGTCCCCGAGGGGCCCCCGCTGTTTGGGGAGAACGTGAACCTCCAGTGGGTGACCTGGGAAGGGGTCCTCCCCAATGGCACGGTGAGCATCTTCAACGACTACGCTGGGCGAACGGACTACGTGTGTAAAGTCAACTGCGAGGCGGGCTTCTACAACCCCAGCATGGGGAACTTCTGCCTGTACCCCTACTCCGACCAGGAGTACACCTCCACCAAGTTCCAGGTCCTGGTCAACGTGGACCACTTTGAGTTCCTGGAGTGGAAGGAGGACTCGTACGGTTCCGTCCCTCAGCATGCCATTCGGACCTGCCACGGGGTGGACATCTTCGTGGGAAAGAACAAGTACGGTCTGGGCAAGGTGGTGAGCCTGCACGAGGCCTTCTTCCTGCCCTGGGAGGGGGACGAGTACTGGTACAAGAAGTACCAGGTGCTGAGCATCAACCGGGACGCCTACAGCCAGCACATCTCCCACGTGCGCTACGCCATCGACCAGATGGAGCTCTTCCACCACCCCCCCGAGGCACTGCAGCTGGCCAAGGTCACAAACCTGGAGTGCACCAGTGTGGAGAAGAGAGTGTCCCTTGAGAAGAGCAGCAGCACCCGGAAGACCTGGGACATCGGCCGTCAGACGCGCAACGGATCTGTGTCCACCATGAAGGCCCAGGTGCCCCTGCTGGGCCCCGGCACGCTGGACTTCACCAAGGAGCAGACGGTGAGCTTCTCTGAGGGCACTAGCCTGGAGGAGACCCTGGACCACGAGGTGGCGGTGGAGCTGCTGGTGCCTCCCAACCACTCGTGCACCGTGAGGATGGAGGGCCGCAAGATGACCGCCGACCTGCCCTTCACGGCGCGACTGAGCCGCACTAACCCCCGCGGGGAGACGCGCTGGACCTCGGTCACGGGCACCTACGACGGCGTGCAGGTGGGCGAGATCAGCGCGGTGGTGGAGCGGTGCCAGCTGGTTGCCGATGTGGTGCCCTGCGCCCCCCATCCGCAGTGAGGCGCCCCCAGGGATTTGTCAGCATCGTCGTTAAAGCCACGAGTTAAATCTAAATAAAGCTCTCTCAAATCTTCAAGCTCTCCTCGAAATTGTTCTTTCGTGTTTTTTTTTCACGTTATTTGGGTTGTGAGTCCCAAAAGTGCTGAATTGTGGGAAGACGGTAGAATAAATTAAATATGAAGCAGATGAAATGCTTAATACTGTTATACCATCTTTGTCAATGGCAATAGGCTGTATGTTCACATATTCAAGGAATTTCACTGGTATTTGGAATTTTCTGGAGCTGTCAGTGAGAAGAATTTAGACATATTTCTAATGAGACATATTTCTAGTAATATTAAAGAAATCTTTATTCATCAAAAATAAAAAAATACTTAAATAAAAATGTGCACTGGCTAAATACATACATTTTTACAGACAGTTTACATTTACAGGGTTTTTCATAGGCCAAGGTAAAGATGCATTCAATTAATAAAAAACACACACACAAACATGTGTATGCATAGTTTGTGTATCTGTGTGCGTGTGTGCGCGTGTGCATAGCGTGCTTGTACGTGTTTGTGTGTGTGTGTGTGTGTGTGTGTGTGTGTGCGTGCGTGCATGTGTGTGTGTATGTGTATGTGTGTGTGTGTGTGTGTGTGTGTGTGTGTGTGTGTGTGTGTGTGTGTGTGTGTGTGTGTGTGTGTGTGTGTGTGTGTGTGTGTTTTATTCAGCCCGCTGGAGGGCGCTGTGATCGGACAGAACAGGAAGACGTTGACTCTGGAACCGTCTGAGCTCCAGCGTTATCATCATTCACCCTTGTTACACGCTGTGTTCCTTGTAGCTCCACACAGGTTAGATTTTTTTGGAATATTTATCGATTAAACCACTAACGACGTAAAGAAGTCTATCGGAGGTAATTGATAAACCGATATTTATGTTGTGTTGTGAATGCTAATCCGTCACTATTATCACTTCAATATCAGAAGTGCCAAAATGTGTAGAGATTATTCAAATCATCGGAATTCCAAAGCGTTTGGATGAAGACATTGAGAATCATTGACATTTTTCACCGTTGTGTGTCAGGCCTTTTGATGAAGCTCTTTAACTTTGCAAATATGCGATGCACAATCACCCGAGTTGTGAGTCGAGTTCTGCTGTATAAACGGTTCGGACCGCTGATGGAGACGCAGAGAGACGCGCACTTCGGGGCGCACCGGAGGATGGTAAGTCTGTCAAGGAGAGTCAAGTTTTATACTGCGTTGTTTTTATTATATTTTTAATAGATAAAATCACTACGAGGTTGAAATTCCGTGAAAGGACATTATATAGCCTACAAGTAGGCTATATTGAAATATTTTCCAATTCTAGTGTGTGTGTGTGTGTGTGTGTGTGTGTGTGTGTGTGTGTGTGTGTGTGTGTGTGTGTGTGTGTGTGTGTGTGTGTGTGTGTGTGTGTGTGTGTGTGTGTGTGTGTGTGTGTGTGTGTGTGTGTGTGTGTGCTGTGGTAACCCGGCCCTTGATGTCGCCGGGTTCCACGTACAAATCATGCTTGGCAGTGAGGGTTTTAAGCCGATCACGGCGTTTATTACAATTAATCCTACAACAGGGGACACACACGCTCCATAGGGTCTCCGTGAGCCTCTATTCCGCAGTGGACCCGAGAGCTTCTCCGCTGCCTCTCCTTCGCTCCCGATGTTTCAGTTCAAGTCGTGACCGTGTTAACTGGTGACCCTCAGCCGAATGCTTCGCTTGTTGTCGTGGCACTGGCTACGCCAGATGTTGGAAACGGCGGGACCCGACACGTAGCTGTCCTTGCGAATGCCTCTTTGATTTGTTATAGGCCTATGTCACGGAACAATTGAAGACCGGAAGAAGCTCGCGGAGTAGTGTAACTGCTCTTCCGCTTAGCTTAGCTAAACTGTTTACCATGGCGGAGGCAGATCGATACCTTTGGACCAAGTCTCTCCAACCTACCTAAATTGTCCTACGACGACGTCCTAAGGATAGTAAATCAGCACTTACGTGTCGAAACATCTAAACTACGCAAAGGATATAAGTTATTCTGGGAGAAGTACATTTTAAATTACATAGGTAAGTGTTTCAAATCTGTTGACACTGTGTAGCTTGACTGTGACAGATAGCACTAAGTGTAATACATGTCAGTTAAAACGTATCCTTTTTAATTAATCGCAAAATATTATTTACACTGGTAGGAATACATATTTAGTTTGAGTGTCTCTGAAACTTTGCCTGACGAACCCCAAGAGGTTTGGTATAGGTAGGTAGCCACTGCCTACCGTACATGTAAGTGTCGATAGTATGTCAGATTAGCTCCAGGCTACTGTCAGAACATAGTGGCTGGGTGGCTGTCATAAGCTACCAATGCCCATACATTTTGCTGTATGGTGTGTTAATCTTTCCCTCTCTTACTGCAGTGTCAGATTTAGTTAATTTGGAAGTAGCAGTTCGGGCGAACTGCTACTGTTCCCAGAAGAAAAACGATGAGCCTCACACCCTGCAGGCTACAGTGCTAGGAAGTCAGGCCTGAGTCTGAAATCAAACTCTATCTCGCTTTTCATAGTCTTTTGTGAATCAATGGGACTGTTACTTAGGCCTACCTTTCTGACCACTTTAATTAGATTTACATTTTGTGATTCAAACAACAGGCCCACCTCGTAATATGTAGCATAATGGATAGCCTAGACCTAGAGCATGGTTCCAGACCTTCACAGATCCAGTTGCATGTTCAGTCTGTGTGTGTTTTTATTATTATTGTTTCTTGTTGCTGTTCCAAAATGCTCTCTCTTTCTCCAGATCTGCTGTTGCAGATGATAATGTTTTGTTTCATGTCTGCTGTTGCAGATTGTCATGTTTTGTTTTATATCTGCTCTTCCAGACACATGACTACCACTTCACAGGGGAGAAAAGCGTGCCAACACCTCTGTCGTGGACCAGTGTTCTGCAGTCGTGGACCAAGGACACAGGTTTATGTGTATACCTCAGGCCTAGCCAAACATCCTGTATAGTCTACTCAATAATAGTATTCGAAGTTGTTGTATATAGACAGACGCGACTAACACTGACTTAAGTGTTGCTACACTGACAATATGATTTATGTGCTGACATATTTTTTCTTTTTGCTCCAGGGGATTCGCCCGGAACCCACTGACCAACTTGTGGTCAGGAAACCCAAGGTTTGGGTTAGGTGTTTTATTTTAGCACATACATGGACACATACCTCCTGAATGCCAAGTAAATATGGCCGAGGGACACACACCCCATTAAATGTATTTATTTCTGTTAAATGTATATATGTAAATATTTATGTATATATGTAAATTTGATTTATAATATTTAATCAAAGAATTGGAAACGAACATTCCTGAACATTTGTTTAAGGTAACACACACTGAGCACCTTTAAAACAAGCCTGAAGGCTTTTATGTTTGCATTAGCTTTCTGCTACATCTTAAATACATTGCACTTTCTAAAAAGCTTTTTTAATTTAGCCTTTATTTTCTATTTTAATACTAAAATGCCTTTAACTTTCTATTTTACTCATTTCTCTGCATATTTTTTCTTTTACTTATCTATTTTATTGTATGACAATGTTTGTATGTGAAGCACTTTGAGTCTGCCCTTGTGTATGAAAAGTGCTATATAAATAAAGTTGCCTTGCCTAACACACTCTGTTAAATGTAAATATGTATATATGTACATTTATATTTAAAAAAAAGAACTGGAAACGAACATTCAATAAACATTTGAAAAGGACGGACGGACACAAACACCATTTTAATTTCTTTCTGCTAAATGTAAACAAAGAACATTAATAAACGTTTGAAAATAGTCATGTGACGTCATGTGTGTTTTAATGTGTAACACTGGGACATCACCCTTAACATCTAAAGGACCTTGATAGTTAGACATCAAGCAACAATTTACCCACAGCTGATTGACAGAGCCTGAAAGAGTCAGAGGAATGGTCGTGTCCCAGATATGATATTCTTTGACCCTTCTGATGGCCCTCTCCACCAAGATTCTAAATTGGGCGATACTCACTGGTGAACCTGGCACCTCTTTTAAATGGCGGAATTATGAGGGTGGCCCCAACTTCAGAAAGCATCTTGTCGATGACAAAGCCTTTGTCAGCCATGCATGCATCTCCTGGCTGAAGTAGACTGAGGATTCCTGACTGCTGTGTGATTTCTCTGTCTGATATGGAACCAGTGTACAGCTTAGAAATTAAGGTGATAACTCCACATGAAGCAATGCCAATCCGACCTTTGAAGGTGTTGGTATTCTTGTAGTGGGAGAATGTTTCAGACTGGAGGGTGAGTGATGAGGGTGCCTCACACCTGATTTCTGTGCAGTCTAGAATCACTCGCACGTTAGGACAGTACTGGGCAAAAAATTACCTCAACCAAGATTTAGTATGTCCTTCGGGAAAGCGTGGAACCTGATGTATGGCTGTATACGTCCTGATGTAGAGCAACACGGTACACTACAAAACAACTGCGAACGGGAGCTGCCATTGTTGTTGCTGCTAGACGCGACCGGAAGTTGGATTACCCTACTACGCGTTCCGGAAGCAGGAAGTGTGACATAGGCCTATTGAATTAAATGTCAAAAAATTTTGCCATTGGAGTTTTTTGACATTTTTGGAGTGTAATTGGAAGAAACTTGTCACGTAGAACCGTTTTAAGTCGAAATAAAAGGAAAATTATGTTTAAAATTTGATTCATTACGGGATTCGAAATCATACCATTGTGGGGGAAAAATATAACATACCGTAATTCCATTCCATTGTGCCGTTGAGCCACTAGGAAATCTTCGCCGTAGTATATTAAAATTCACAAATTCTTCTTGAAAACACGAAAGGCAGCCAGATGAACTTGTGACCCTAATATCCATGTAGTTAAGACCATGCATTGGTCACGTTTCCAAAAAATAAGACGCCTTTACATCCAGTTAATCAAAACCTAATGTTTCCCCCACTGCTTGAAACTAGCCAAAAACACTGTTATGCGCTCATTCTATCATTTCGGTCGCCTGATGTGGTGTTGTCCCCTTTCAATGGATGTCTCTGTAAGCAAAGCAGCGACTTCGGACATGAATGCGTTTACATGGGACAGCTAGATCGGATTAAGCAATGCAATTGCTTAATCTTAATTGCATTAAGCAACGCAATGTGACGCAAGGCGGTATCACTTTCAGACATAAAGTTTATTCAGATCAACAAAGCATACATTACGGGATTCGAACTCATAACATTTTGGGGGAAAAATATTTCAAGTTGAGATTCCATTCCATTGTGCTGTTGAGCCAGAGAATTGATCAGCTGCAGTACTAAAAAAACACAACTAGTCTTCTTCCTAAGCGCAGGAGGCAGCCAGATCAACTTGTGACCCGACTGTCAATGCTATTATAGACCATGGTATTTGTCTCGTTTACAAAAAGAAGAGGCCATTACACCAGTTATTCAAAACCTAATGTTGTGTTTCCCTCCACTGCCTACAACCTAGCCAAAAACACTGTTATGCACTCTTTCGCTACCATTTCGGTCGCCTGATGTGGCGTAGTCAGGGCTCCAGAGTGCGCCTAATTTGGGCGCACATGCGCCTAGAATTTGGGGTAGTGCGACCAAATATTTTATTTGGCCCCCCCCCCTCAACAACTGCCCCCCCCCCTCAACAACTCAGCGCTCCAACCCCCCCCCCCCCCCCCCCCCCCTCAACAACTCAAAACTTGGGTGCACCATAAATACGTGCTGGTGCACCCAAATAAAAAATTTAGGCGCACCAGTGCACCCAAGGAAAAAGTTAGTCTGGAGCCCTGGTAGTCTCTTGCTCTGGATCGTCTCTAAGCAAAGCAGCATGCTCGAGAATCAATGTGACGCAAGGCAGTATCACTCTGAGACACAACATTTATTCAGATCAACAAAGCATTACCTACAGGTCGTCCAAGGGATTATAACGCCCCTGACTAGTAATTTCTGTAAAGAAGCCTGAGCAGAAAAGTGGCACGGTTAAAATAAGAATACATGTATGACACAATCACTCACGAGGATTCATTAATAAAACGACATGGGAATGACGCATATGCACATTTTCAGATATAAAAGCAGAGATTGTCAGAATACATTGATAAAAGTACAAATCTCAACAAACAGAGAAAGACTATGCTTTTGGAACAAATGACTGATTGCATTTATATAGCGCTTTTATGAGTGGGCACTACAGAGCGTTTAGCAGACGGTTTTATCCAAAGCGACTTCCAATAAGTACATTTGTCAGAAGAAAGAGAAACAAGAATATATCGCTGTCAGTAGCCTACAGTAAGGATGTTGAAGGCACCTCTGAGGTGCTGCTTTCCCCAGTTTCCCTTTCCCCACAGAAACGAGTTCTGTCAGGTCATCTGTTAAAAGATTTAGGGAAATGTTTTGGTAAGGTCGGTATTACCAGAACAGTCTCCTGGCCATTTCTATCCATTGCCACTTCGCTCGTATACTTTACTGAAATAACTAGTCAGGGGCGTTAGACCTATCATCCCTTGGACGATCTGTAGGTATGCTTTGTTGATCTGAATAAACGTTGTGTCTCAGAGTGATACTGCCTTGCGTCACATTGATTCTCGAGCTCGCTGCTTTGCTAGAGACGATCCAGAGCAAGAGACTACGCCACATCAGGCGACCGAAATGGTAGCGAAAGAGCGCATAACAGTGTTTTTGGCTTGGTTGTAGGCAGTTGAGGGAAACACAACATTAGGTTTTGAATAACTGGTGTAATGGCCTCTTCTTTTGGTAAGCGAGACAAATACCATGGTCTATAATAGCATGGACAGTCGGGTCACAAGTTGATCTGGCTGCCTCCTGTTCTTAGGAAGAAGACTAGTGGTATTTTTTAGTCCTGCAGCTGAATCAAGTCTCTGGCTCAACGGCACAATGGAATGGAATCTCAGCTTGAAATATTTTTCCCCCAAAATGGTATGAGTTTGAATCCCGTGTTTATTATTAAAAAACAAACACCAATTTTCCATTTATTTCGGCTTAAAATTGTTCTACGTGACAAGTTTCCTCCAATTAGACTCCAAATACGAATGAGATGGTTATGTTTTGGACATTTTATTGAAAACAAATCAAAGAGGCATTCGCAAGGACAGCTACGAATCTTTTCCCGATTTCCAACAGCTGGCGTAGCCACGACAACAAGCGACGCATTCGGCTGATGGTCACCAGTTAACACGGTCACGACTTGAACTGAAACACCGGTCCCCCTCTCCTGTCTTTCCTCGACCTGCTTTTAAAATGGCTCCTCGGCTTTCTCTGCCTCCGGCCAGTGCCGTGTTCCAATACCCGTACTATCCGTACTTACTAGCCAAATTTTGAGTACGTAGTTCATTGCAATTCAGATCCGGCGAAAAGAAGTATACTTCAAGGACCCGGATGTCGTACTCAAAACGGGCTAATCGTGAAGTGTGGATCGAAGGACACTTTCCGTACTCAACGGCAGCCATCTTAGCTACGTAGCGGAAGAGGCGGAGCCAGGCTGAGCCAAAGTCGGCGCATTTTCCACTTTGCCCGCATTAATAGTCATTTTGTAGTTTTTATAGCTTTTTATAGCTCCTAGGCGTAAAGAGTTCACCGTTCAAAGCAGGATGTTTATTGCGGGGGAGGAGCCGCGGCGGCAGTCGTGATCATAATTTCCGGTTAGTGCACCACAGAGTACTCGATTTGGAACAGCACTCACATCTGAAAAATGAACGTACTCGTGAGTACGGATAGTACGGTATAGTATAGGGCTGGGTGATATATCGATATTTGAAATATATCGATATTTTTTCAAACGCGATATGAAACGAGACCATATCGTCAATATCGATATAATTTAATTTGCGTTGAAATTACAGCACATTTGTTCCAAATAACACCAGTTTCGAACCACGCCTGCCGCCTGCTATTTCGTAACTATACTTATGTCTCTCCCGCTCTGCCTCCGGCTCACACACACAGTCTCTGCCTGCCCCCCCCCCCCCCCCTCCACTGACTCACGTCACTTTTTGAAACATGAGCCGTGTTCGAAATCGTTCACTATTCATTGGGTATTTTAAGTGCACTATATTGTGCATGAAATTAACCACTGAGAATTCGAACACCACTACAAAATGGCGAGCACCCTATATAGTGCACTATATCTGTGATAGGGAACGATTTCGAACACAGCTATGGAGTCCGCCTGCGCATGCAGCTCCGAGGAGCTTGTTTGCAAGCGAAAGACCAACTGCTCCATAGTATGGAAATGGTTTGGATATAAGTTGTCTGACAAATTACAAAATCACGTAATTTGTGGAGAGTGCTTAAAAACTGTCGCAACCAAAGGGTTGCAATTCTGTCCATAATATTCCGGAGGTGCACACAGCTTTTGGCCGTGATATTATATATTATAATGTTCTCAAATACGAGGCGGAGGCAGTGTCTAGTCCACGGTTTATTCAACCATCAAACTGTATTCAATTCTGAACGGTAGGAATAGTAATTGTAAATCGAAACGGTAGGTAGGTATAGTAATAACGGTAACTCCACAGTAACTTCAAGGTTTCTCACTCCGCGAGACCCAAACATAAAACATTAAAGGTCCTCACTTTATGAGGTTTTCAGAGTTCCCCTAGCCTGCCTATGGTCCCCCAATGGCTAAAACTTGCGTTTGTTGTAAAACGAGCACTAGCTGTTCTGCTCGCCTTTGAAAAAATGGAGGCTCAAGCGCGCTGATTTGGAATGTCTTGGTCTGTCACAAAGCATCTAAGCTCCTCCCCTTACTCTGCCTGGCCCGCCCAGAGACGTTGGCCCGCCAATGAGACACGACCGTGCGAGCGCCACAGGTGTGTGTGAACACACACACTGTAACGCAAGTGTTTCTTGTCGGTTCTTTGACGTCTCTTGTATTTTCACAACGAGACTGTATTGGGGGTTATCTGAGCCATGGTTGAGAAGGAATTGGGGGAAAGGAACTTTGGCTTTGACTCGCTGAAGTACATGAACTGCGACATGCCTCCCGTGTGTTCTAGAATATTTACAGAACACGGCTAAAGGCTATGTGCGCCTCGCCATTGCGATACATCCACTGTAAACAGAGCGCATGGTACCGTGGCTGCACGGCAGAATTTCGGGAACGTCTTTGAATACTGTGTTAGTTGCCCACTAATACCTATATTCAAGAATACATAAAATAGCATGTCATGTCCGCCCCCCCCACGCAGTCGTTACGGTTCATAATATTTCGGAGGCGCACAAAGCTTTTGGCCGTGATGTTATATATTATAATGTTCTCAAATACGAGGCGGAGGCAGTGTCTAGTCCACGTTTTATTCAACCATCAAACTGTATTCAATTCCGAACGGTAGAAATAGTAATATCAAATCTGCGCACAGAGCGACAAATATCGATATTTATCTTATATCGATATTCTGCTTGAAGATATCGAGATATGACTTTTGGTCCATATCGCCCAGCCCTAGTATAGTATACTTCCTTTAAGTATACTCATGGAAGTACGGGTATTGGAACACGGCGCTGGTGTCCCCCAATCTCGCTGATTGGGGAGAGAGTGATGCTCTTCGTTGCCACTCAGTGGTTGGCGACGGTATACGCCGTCATCACCCAACCTCGGACCCGCCCGGGCCGAGGTTTAAGTGGCGGGATGCCACACTCCTTCACTGCTAGCTTTGGCCTCTGGTAGCCGGATAGTGGGTGGCGGCGGTATACGCCGTCCACGAATAAACCTCGCCCGGGCCGAGGTTTACGGGGCGGGATGCCGCAGTGTGCATGCTGGATATTCTGGTAGCATTCTCTGAATGCAATGTGTTGGTGTACCGTGGTCTGGTTGCTATGTGGTGTGGTTTCTACTAGGTGGTCTGGTTGCTATGTGGTGTGGTTTCTACTAGGTGGTCTGGTTGCTATGTGGTGTGGTTTCTACTAGGTGTTCTGGTTGCTATGCGGTAAAGTTTATACTCGGTGGTCTGGTTGCTATGTGGTGTCGTTTCTACTAGGTGGTTCTGTTGCTACATGGTGTGGTTTCTACTAGGTGGTCTAGCTATGTTGTGTGGTTCATACTAGGTGGACTGGTTGCTATGTGGTGGGATTTCTACTAGGTGATGAGCTGGTTTATTCATTAGTTTCATCTACGTTAGGGTTGCCGCGGTGTGGACATTTTCACACCGAGTAATACGCTTGTGTCAACACCGGTATTACCGGTACAAACGGTATTAACTTTGAAACTATAGGTCAACCGCCATCTTCTCCGTCAACTCTCCTCTCACACTCGGTGACAGCGGCTGGCAGCGTGCCAATTCTCGGCGTCTTATAACGTTCTATATATAATAGTATAATATAGGGATGGGCACGAGTAGTAAATTCCAAACTCGAGTGATCGAAGGAATTCCTCGAGGATCAATCGAGTACTCGTTAAATCAAATCTATTTTTAGAATGCAACGCATCTGCAGCAGGAATAGGCCTGATGATGAACGGTAATATTACCAACCAAACATGTAATGCTTATTCTCCATCAAAACAGTCAGAGTTATCAGAGTATTCATTATTTATTTTTGCAAACGTTCAAAACACATTTTCCTTACAAAAATAAATATGCGTCTCACAATTTAAATCACGTCGAACCAAGGCCTGTAACAGTTTAAAAAAAACGAAACAAGTAGCCTAACCATTGCAAATAAATGCTTAAAGGCACCCAGTGCAACTTTCGAGGCTTAAAAATAAACATTACATTTCTAGTCTTTTTTACACGTAGTAAGTTTCAATAACTCCATACCATTACATACCGACATTTAAGCAGCAAAGATGAGACGTCGTTGTGTGGTGAGAACTGATACAAAATCGATAACAACAACAATGCCGCCATTTTCTTTATTTTTTGTAACCTACAATAAATAAAGCAGGCTTCCAGTCAATGGAAAAATGGCTTCTCCCCACCGGCGATTGTTGTTGTTTACGATTTTCTATCAGTTCTCACCACACAACGACGTCTCATCTTTGCTCCTTGAATGTCGATATGTAATGGTATGGAGTTATTGAAACTTACTACGTGTAAAAAAGACTAGAAATTGAATGTTTATTTTTCATTGAATGTTTACATAAAGTTGCACTGGGTGCCTTTAAAGCTTCAAATAAAACGGCAGCAAATGTACTATGGAAATACTCAGCGTTGTGATCTTCTCTACACGCCCGGGATTACAGCTGCCTCTTGCGGCGGTGAAAATAGCCGACACACTTTCACTTTCACCGTTGCTGCGGGTCTGCTTTCCCGAACTCACCGTTGTGTTTCAGGAGCATATGTTGCCGCATAGTACTTTCTGGTAGCTCGATTTCGCTTGGCATATTTTACATTTCACCTTATGATCTCCTATTTCTTTAAAGTATTTCAATTCTTCGCTGCGGTTTGCTTTAACCGCCATCTCTTAACTTTTTGAATTCTGGCGTGCCTGCACACGGCACGGAACGCGCCATGGAAATGGATGCATTTAATTTTCTTTGTGCCCACCGTGTCATGCGTTAGTGGCGCCGACAGAAAATTGATACATTTGCTTCAGAAAACTTTGTTTGTGTGTGTATATGCAAACTCGAGTTTGCCTGTCCACCAACAGAGTTCATTTGTAACGAGGAGTACTCGAGTAATCGATTCCTCACGCCCATCCCTAGTATAATATAATTTTATGTATCATAATATCACGGCCAAAAGCTCTGTGCGCCTCCGGATGACCGTAGCGCGGTGAACTCGCGTAGGGATTGGGCTTCGCTGGGTTTGTTTACCGGCGTTGCTATGGTTACCGGTGTTGCACACCGGCAACACCGGTAATGCCGTATACCGCGGCAACCCTAATCTACGTCCTGTTTTTTGGAACGCCGCCATTTGCACGACCGATCTCGCCTAGTATGGCCGCCAACACCACTCATCTGAATGTGAGAGACAGTGGTATCTGGAAAAAAAATACATTTTAGGCTCCGATCCTTATTTGTTACCCCCAGTTTTTTTTTGTCCATAGTATCGGCCTCACGCCTGCCTCAAATCAATTTTCATGACATATATTTATTTAGTCCACAACCCCTCCCCTTACAATGGAGATTTCTTGAAAGCGTTCAAGTGCACTGATGCCTACCAATATGCTGTGGCTGGATGGGTGAAGGACGCTAATGTGAGGCACTTGGCCACTAATAATCTTTATCCAATAATGGCAAAGGTAAGTACTAGGGATGGGCATTCGATTAAGTTGTCTTAGTCGATCGTGGGGAGATTTAACGATCAATTAGTCGATTAATCGTAAATATTTTAGATTAAAATTAAAAAATTTAAATTATATTCCAAATGAAAATACAAATGCAGCGTGTTTTCCTAATTGGGATCTTTATTATTAGATGAACAACTCAGTTAAACCAGATCCGTTCAATAGTTATGCGCTACTCTGCTCTAAGCAACGGAGCATGCAACTCGAAGCCGGTGCTCATAAACATAACAAAAAATAAACACAACCCTAGTTTCTTGCCAAAATAATAACAATAATAATAAAAAAAAAACAATCATGTTATAACTTAACCAACCAGTCTACGGATTTTTGTTCAGAAAGATGAGCATGTTGACATGCTCTGGGGTCAGACGCGACCGCAGCCTGGTGACCAGGTCCAGCCGCCGAAAAGTAATTTTTTAAATCATAATGGTCCCACACCAGACTTCGCCGTGGCCTCGTCCGCTTCATTATTACATCGCCGTGTTCCAATATCAATACTATCCGTACTTACTAGTTAAGTTTGAGCACGTAGGGCGTTTTGATTCAGATTGGGCGGAAATAAGTGTACTGAAAATGGTCAAATCGCGTGTGTGGCAAAAAAAGTGTGTGGCAATGTACACTTTTCGTACTCAACGGAGCTACGTAGCGGAAGAGGCGGAGGCAGGCTGAGCCAAAGTCGGCACATTTTCCACATAGCCTGCATTAATAGTCATTTTGTAGTTTTTATAGCTGCTTGGCGTAAAGAGTTCACCGTTCAAAGCCGGATGTTTATTGCGGGGGAGGAGCCGCAAATTAAAATATTGCCCCCGTGTGGTAAAATGTTTAATTGCACACTGCATTAGTTTAATTAATGAAAAATTTACGAAATCGATGAAATTCTTAACGATCAATTAGTCGATCGTCGATTAATCATGCCCATCCCTAGTAAGTACTATACATTTGTGACTTTATGTGAACAGTTTGTGGTGGGTTACTTATGTGAACACTTTGTGGTGGGTTACTATCGCTAACAACACTGTTGTTAGCGGCCTGTCGTTCATGATAGACTCAACCTCACACAAAGCAGTCTGCAGAGTCTCATCATCCAACACCTGTTCCTTTAGGACAGAAAGCAGAATCTTCTTCACCAGCTTAATCAGCCTTTCCCAAACTCCACCAAAGTGGGCCCCAAATGGGGGATTTAAAGTCCATTTTACTCCATCTTTCAGTAGTGCATTTTGTATCCTGTGGTGATCCATTTCCTTAAGAGATTTCTGCATCTCTTTCTGTGCTCCATCAAAATTGGTCCCATTGTCTGTGCGTATGCTGGTGACTGGTCCTCTGCGACATATGAACCTGCGCAACGCATTAATGCACGAGTCTGTATCCAATTAGCCTGCTACTTCCAAATGCACAGCCCGGCTCACCAGGCAAGCGAAGATCACTCCCCAGCGTTTCACATGTGCCCGGTCCTGCTTTACAGTTATGGGTCCAAAATAGTCAATCCCAACATGCGTAAAGGGTGGGATATCTGGCGATACACTATCTTCCGGAAGGTCTGCCATTTTCTGCTCTCCAGCTGCTGCTTGCATCTGGCGGCAGAAAACACAACTCTTGATGATCTTTCTGGCGGAGGAGTTGGCACTAGGCAACCAATATCTTTGATTCAGTGTGGGGAGCATATGACTTCTTCCAGAATGCCCAACTCTGATGAATGTCGCGTAAGACTAGAATGGATATGTGAGAACCTTTCGGAAGGTTAATCGGATTCTTCATCTCTATCAGCATTGCCAACCTGCTTATCCGCCCTCCCACTCTCAACATTCCCTCATCCAGAATTGGATTTAGTTTACAAATTGAGCTACTTGCCTTCACTTGTATACCTTTCTCCAAGTGAGCAAGCTCCTGAGAGAGGTAGCATCTTTGCTCAAAGCGATTGATGGATTTTTCAGCTTCTCTGATGTCTTCCACAGACAGCTCCTGTGCCCCAGATTCTATCCTAGGATGCTTCATCTTTTCTTTCAAGGACTTTAATTTGGTCCACTCTGGGCTCATGTTTCCACTAGCTGCTCTCTTCCTTTCCTGTAGTAGAAGGAGAAGTGCCCGTATCCTTAATATCCATGCAATCCCTTGATTCAGTCTATTCCATGATGAGTAATGCTCAACCAACATGCTGGTTGGATTAGTGTCCACACTAACAATGTTTGCAGAGACCTCCCTTTTGACCGCGGGATCATCTAGAGGGATTTGTCCTAGTCTCTCTGGGATTTCATGCCAGTCTGTTTCCTCCTTCTCTAGAAACTGAGGACCCTTCAGCCATCTTAACAACTTCAAGAATGGCTCTATGTTTGACCCACGTGAAGCGTCGTCTGCTGGGTTGTCCTTAGAGTTAACATATCTCCATTGTTTGTCTTGGGATATTTCACAGATCAATGTAACTGTTACGGCCGTGAGCCGACCGCATTGTCTCCCCTCCCCCTGCATGCAATACCCCTCCCTGTTTTTCCCCAAAGCAGCTCAAGTGGGCGGGTCCTAGGGGTCGTAACAGTAACTCTGTTGGCAACAAAGGTATGGTATCTTCTTGTTTCGTTGTGGATATATCCCAATACCGATATGCTATCCGTCCAGAAAACAGAGTCCTTAAGTTCCTGTTGTAGCTCCCTCTTCAGCATCCGATCCACTTTCACGGCAAGTGTTGCTGCAGTAAGCTACAGCCTGGGTATCGTGATCTGTCTGAGAGGAGCTTGATTTTCCCAGAACAAATACAAAGTAGACCCTTCCTGCTGTGTTAGTTGCCCTGAGATAGCTGACAGTGCCATAACCTATTTCACTTGCATCACTGAAGTGATGGAGCTCTGCAGTCCTTATAGGGCCAAAATACTCAGGTTTCATGCACCTATCCACTTTAAATCTGCTGAGCTGCTCAGTCCGGTGATCCATCTCTGCCATTGGCTGGAAAAGTCTCCTGGGATAATTTCGTCCCATCCTGACTTTACTTTGCAGAGTCCTTGGAGTATTTGTTTTGCTTTCAGGGTGAATGGAGAAAGGAATCCTAATGGATCATAGATTGAGCTAACCATAGAATGGATGCCTCTTCTGGTAAGGGCCCTATCCTTGATGGCAACGTTGATGGCGAAAGAGTCACTTTCGGTGTTCCATTCAATCCCAAGTGCCCTTTCGATGGGCAATTTCTCCTTGTCTAAGTCTAGTTCCTTAAATTGCTTGGCTCTGTGATGTTATCCTCGTTAGCACTTCACGGCTATTACTGACCCATTTGGTCAATGAGAATCCCCCTTGGGCACATGCCTCTCTGAGGTCACTGACAACCTTGATAGCTTCTTCCACTGTCGCTGTAGACATGAGGCAGTCGTCGACATAGAAGTTGTTGCTGATTGTCTGAGTTACTTCTCTGTCGTACCTGTTGCAATTGTCTTCTGTAGTTTGCCTTAAAGCGAAATTAGCAATGCTAGGAGAAGACGCAGCACCAAAGAGGTGGGCATTTATCCTGTAGGTCTCCAAGGGTTGGTTGGTGTCGCCTCCTTGCCACCATAGAAATCTGAGGAAGTCCCTGTGATGTTCTCGGACCTGCACACGGTAGAACATTGATTCAATGCCTGCCATGAAGGCAATCTGTTCTTGGCGGAACTGGAGGACTCCTATGAGGGTGTTTGTTAAATTGGGTCCTTGGAGGAGTTCCTGGTTTAGAGAGGTGTCTTTAAAAGATGCAGCACAATCGAACACAACTCTTAGTTTACCCTTCTGTTGAAGGTAAACTCCATGATGAGGTATGTACCAGACCTGTCCATCCTTACGATGAAGCTGTTCCATTGGGACCTTTTCTGCATAACCCTTTTCCAGCACATCAGTCATGAACCTTTTATGCTCGATGGCATATCCTGCATCTCTTAAATTTCCTGAGGAGATTTAGAGTGCGTTGTTGGGCCACTGCATAGTTGTCTGGCATAACTGTGTCTTTGTTGCGAAAATGTAAAGGCAGCTGGTAGTGTCCATTTTTGAGAACAAAATAATTGCATGCCATCGTCATGAATTTTATATCCTCATCCGATGTCTCTTCCTTTTCAACATACTTTTTCGCAGAGGTTGTGGTTATAAGGGGTGGGAAAAATAATAGATTCTTCGATGCATCATGATTCTCGCTAGAACGATTGTCTCGATGCAGATAATAATAATAATCGGAAATAAAAACATTTTTTCTTCTATTTTTTTGCCTGCTGCAACATTCTGTTCGCCAGAGAGGGATAATTTTTGTAATTTTAAAATTATTGAATATATCTTCAGTGTGTATTGGCCAATCTCATTTGTCTTGACACAATAGCGATTCAGCCTACGCATAGCATGAGCGCAAACTCACAGCCAGACACAAGAACTCCTTCTAATTCAAGAGCAGCTTTTCCTTTAATGACATAGAAAAGGAAGATTAGAAATAAAATAAAACTGAAACCTATTTTTTGCATGCTTCCATATTGTGTTAGAATGCAAGCTGCATTGATTATTGCATTGTTCATAGAAAGTCATATTTGTGACAAAAGCTTTCTCTCTTATGAAATATTAGATAAGTTAATTCATCTGTTGATGTCTTTAATGATCATCACAAAAGTAGGAATTGATTAGCAAACTTTGAGTAGCAAACCCAGATGTATATATATATTTTTGAAAATCACGCATGGAAATGTGCATAAAAAAATTTGTTGCATCGAGATGCATCGATAATCGCTTCAGAATCGAATCGTTGAACTCGTATTCGGAATCGAATCGGGAGGTGCCAAGAGATTCCCACCCCTAGTGGTTATACTGCATAAGGAGAAGGTCCTTGAGATTGGAGACCGATATTCGATTGGCTAACACCACACTGGGTCCAAGTTCGACAGCAGAGCAAGAAGAGAGTGGACCATTTACCTCCCATCCAAACAGTGTCTTGACTGCATATAGGCCTTTGCTATTTATTATTTCCCAGGGTTCCATTGCCTTAGGAACATCGATCCCAATCAGCAGTTCTTGGGTGACTTGGGAACAATCATACTCAGTCGACTCATGCTTGTTGATCAGTCAACCACAAATCACACGTAGGTGATCATATTTACTGCTCCATTTATGTATCGCCCTCTTTGCCGGACTGGGTTGAGTAGGTGAAGATTGACGGGACAAAGTCAGGACTGTCGAAGTCATCAGATGACTCTCCTGTACAAATAAAGTATATTCCAGTGACTTGATAAAACCTCATGGATGGCTAGATGTCACTGGCCTATCATGTGCCTACATCAGTTAGAAACAGTTACAAAAGTTTAGCAACGCAACTCAGCAGCACTGAACCAAGTTACATTTGCTTTCAAACTAGTTCTACTCCAATTTGAACGATTACTCTATTGCTTACAATCGTTCATTATTAACATTGTTATATGCTGTATGTGTAGAACTCAATAATTGTGTTGATTATAAAATCCACGGTATTGATTAGCTTGTTAGCTAAGACTTACCTGATATGAAGTGCTCGCTGCAGATTGTTGCATTTTCCAATCGCTTCTTCTGATAGCTTGTAACCAAAGACGTCTCCAGTTTGCCTGAAATGGGGTGTGAGTTGATGGTATCCTGTAAAACGTCCGCGTTCTGTTGTTTGTCTTATTAAAACGGTTTGTGCAACCAACTGCGCAACAAGAAATGATTGCGGCTCTTATCGCTCTCGTCTCCTTCTGCATGACATGCGCGTAGAGCGGGGAGTGACGGAGACTGATCTCCTCAGTTGCTAAGCGACGTCATCGTCTTTTGCGGACTATTTCTCAGCTGATACGAATGCTGATAACAAATAAATTGTAAAAAGACACACTGTAAATTCATTTGGCCATATGCTAAAGACGTGTCTAGTTCACCGTCATGCAGGCTGTGTTCAGTAAAATAAATGACGTTTTAATAATTTTGATTGATTTCATACAAATCAACAAACCTCTCCCTGTGTCATTGTGTGTGCGTGTATCCGAGGTGCGTGCGTGCGTGGGGGGTTCTTGATTGACCGATTTTCGAATATTATTCGAATACTTCTCAGCCAATATTGAATAGTATTTTTGCCAGAAATGCACATCCCTAGTACTTACCATTTTACATGAGTGGGCATGCCAGTGGAAAAACGGTAGGTGCCAAAACTGGTAATTACCATTTTACATGAGTGCCATGCCAGTGGAAAAACGGTAGGAGCCAGTACAAAATGGTAACGGTAATTAGCCTAGCCACCTAAACGGTTCTGTTTAGGTTCCTAGGCTAACTACTGTCACTGGAGCAAGTCCGGCTGTTTTCAAAAGCATCTGTCATTTCAAAAGCAACAACAAATTTATCGCATATAACCTAACAATAGATCGGACGAGAGAAACGTATAAATCCCTTTATTTACGGTGTTATGTTGTGTTATAGTGTCAATAAAGACCAAATATATATAGCTTTACATTTAGGCAAGGCAAGGCAACTTTATTTATGTAGCACTTTTCATACACAAGGCAGACTCAAAGTGCTTTACATATAAACATTGTCATGCAATAAAATAAAATAATAGATAAGTAAAAGAAAACATATGCAAAGAAATGGGTGAAATAGAAAGTTAAAAAGGCATTTTAGTGTTAAAATAGAAAATAGTTTAAAAAGCTTTTTAGAAAGTGCAATGTATTTAAGATTTAGCTGAAAACTAAAGCAAACATAAAAGTCTTCAGTCTTGTTTTAAAGGTGCTCAGAGTTGGGGCAAGTCTTAAATCCTCTGGGAGTTTATTCCAGCATACTTGTTGCATACTAACTAAATCTTGCTTTCCCATGTTCGTGTTTACTCTGGGGATAATTAACAGATTGTTCTCAGAGGATCTTAGTGGTCTAGAAGGCTTATGTAGTGGAAGCATATCAGTTAAATATTTTGGGCCTAAACCATGTAGTCAGGTTCATTATGGTATATGCAATCAGAAAAACAATGTTTCCATTTGCCTCGAGTCCTATATGGCCGCCATCTTGAATTTTACAAAATGGCTGCGTGAAAAAAGTTTTCGTCAATATCTCAGCTTCTAAATAACCTAGAGCTTTTATTTTGACAGCTAAACTACCATTTGGAATCCAATGGGGCCGTGGAATCCAATGTTACTAGTTGCAGAGGTGTTGAGACATTTGTTACAGCAGTTCTTGCAAATACTTACTACTAAAGACAAATTGGTCATTAGGCATACTAAGCACCAACCACTAGGACATTTTTATCTAGTGGTCTGATTATTGTAGTAGGTCTATATTGTGTATGTTGAACACGTTACTCTACCCTACATGTAAGTTTGACAAGTTGTATGTAACAATTTATTCATACATACAATTTATTTTGAGGTTGATATAAGATAAGAGGCAGCAGAGAGAGAGGTCATGTTTCCCGAAGCTCCGCTAGGCATTGGAAAAAACTACTTAATTCATCGTTCAGATCTACTTTATTTTAATCTATTTCATGATCATAATACTTAACAATATATAGTTTGATTCCGTCGTCCTCCATTGCTCTATTCAACAATACATTTTGGCTTTTTATGACTCCCGGATCAGACCGCAGCAAAAGCCTTGGACTTTCCTATCGCGAACATGCCTCTGTACTCGGATATCTCAGGCACGGAGACTGGGAAATGCACAGACTAAACAGACAACAGACAGTGGCTTTATTTGAAACGAGACTAGCAGCATTAGAAAAATGCAAAGGACTCCTCCAGGATACAGTGCCGATGGGTGAGTTTGCTGAGCTAACTCAGACAAATACACAACAAGATGATCAAAGCTACACTGTATCCTTTCCGAAGCTGGACAAGAGAGAGACAGTTCCAGCTGCGTCTCACTGGCACAGAGTCGGCGCTAAGCCAAAACAACATACCAAAGTGAATCAACAAGTGAATCAACAAGTTCACTCAACGCCAAATGCTAAGCTACCCAAAACTAAAGTTGCATGTATCAGCCGGATTAGCCCGTCACTGAAGTTAACCCTGCCGCTGAAGAACCGGTTCCTGCCACTTCAAAAGCCAACGAACGCGCCTGCCACCCACGCACCCTTGAGCCCCGAGATGCGTCCGGACAAACAGTGGGGACAGAGACAGACCATGAACCCGTCGCCAGAGAGGCGAGCTGTGCATGCGTCGGCCAGCCGTGCACCCCTGAGCCCCGAAATGTGTCCGGACGGACAGTGCGGTCAGAGAGGGAACAAGAACCAGCCGCCACGGAGGCGAGCTGCGCATGCGTCTACCACCACCACCTCAAGCCAACAAGGGCCCATCTCACAGAAAGCAGATGAACCAGACACTCTGATTATAGGAGACTCAACCATCAAGGATATAACCGGTAAGAAGATCAAAACATGCTACTTCCCAGATGTGATGGTTAGTGATATCAACCAGAAACTAGCCACAATCATATTGGAAAACCCCAAAATCTCACATATTATTGTGCATGTAGGACTTAATGATATTCAAAGAGAACAGTCAGAACTTCTGAAGAGGGATTACGCTGATCTGTTGGATACACTGGACAAAATACACATTAAGTCATTCATCAGTGGACCCATACCAGCAGTTGACAGGGAAAAAAAAACAGATTCAGTCGTCTACTTGCACTGAATACATGGCTTTCCAGAGTCTGGAATGAAAGAGGAAGGGGCTTTATTGACAATTTCAACTTGTTCTGGGGGCGCAAATATCTTTTCAGAGCAGATGGCCTACACCCAAACAGGTTAGGCTCAAAACTGTTAGGGACAATCTTCTCTTCTCGCTTTCCCACAAATCTCCATGGTCTGACGCACAGGCCACAGTCAGAGCACAGGTTGAGAAGAAGCAAGACTATCTGCCACACAGATAGCAGACAGACCAAAGACCTTGAAGAGAGACAACAGCCTGCCCGACACCATGGACACCGTGCCTTCCCCCATCGCTGATGCTGGCTTGGCGAGGAACGGCCGCCCCCCTCCTCTGCACTCCCCCATCGACGATGACCTCCAGCCTCATCTCTCCCATAGCCACAACAACAACTCCAGCTCCACTGTCTCCTCCCTTTTCGGTTTTCCAGCTGAATTTAAAGGGGACATATTATACCACCAGGTGTGAGTGTGATTAGCCTGACAAGCCGTTTCGAAAATCTGCTCCATATGACATCACTAGTGGGCGTGTCCACCTAGATCTGTGGCTTGTCAGGCTAATCACACTCACACCAGGTGGTATAATATGTCACCTTTAAGAAACTGGAATATGTTGGCATCAAACTTGCATCTGTGTCAATGATAGCATCGCCACGTCATGGCCACAGGCTGATAACACCCAAGCGGAGGGAGCCCCAGCCCCCCCCCCCCCCCCTGTACTGATAGTAGTCCTGAGTATTACTGAGACAAAAAAGGGTTCAGCCGTAGACAAAGTATAAAGGACGTTTCGCATAATCTGATGAACCCAAGGTTGCCTATGTCAAAACATGGCAACTTTTGCATTCCTGCTGTAACCACTAAGAGAGTAAACAAAGGGAAACTTAGACACACTGCTAACCTCACAAATCTCGTACATATTGCCTCCAAACCAAAAACAACCTTAAAGCCTATCAACAACATCATCAGGATGGGTCTACTTAATGTTAGGTCTCTTAATAACAAATAATTTTTAGTTAATGATTTTATTACCACCTCTAAACTGGATTTTATGTTTTTAACTGAAACATGGCTGGAACAAAATAACAGTGCAACCGTTCTGATAGAGACAGCTCCTCCCAACTATAACTTTTTTGATGCATGTAGATCTGGAAAAAGAGGTGGAGGGGTTGCTGTTATATTTAAAAATGTTTTTCAGGGGAAACAGATGTTATTTGGTGATTTTCCATCATTCGAATACCTTTGTGCTGTATTGAAATGCTCCCCCAGAGTTCTCCTATTAATTTTTTACAGGCCACCCACATACTCTGCAAATTTTTTCGATGACTTCACAGAATTATTGTCTAGCATCTCCACAGACTTTGACTGTCTAGTTATAACTGGTGACTTCAATTTTCATACTGATGATTTGAATGACAAGTGTGCAAAAACACTTTTTTACCATTTTGGACACATTTGAACTGTCTCAACATGTGAAAGAGACGACTCATTGTAAGGGGCACACTCTAGACCTGGTTATCACAAAGGGCCTCAATGTTTGTGATCTCTCTGTGACTGATCCTTCCTTGTCTGACCACTTTTGTGTTTTCTTTAATATATCTTTTATCCCGACATAGACAAAATCAAATACTGTAAAAAAACGGTATATGAAGATGAAGAATCTTATGTACTTTTTAGAAAGGCCATCTCCAGAGCTGCCAACATACACGATTTTGGCGTAGCAGATACGATTTCCAGACCCCAATTACGCTGCTACTCTTGACTTGAATATCCTACGCATTTCCCAACAAATCGATGTCAATCTTTTAGCAGGCAGCCACGTCCATGTGTTGACATCCAACCAGCCGTAAAGCTCACATATAAGCCCTCTTATGATTCGTTCATTGCGTCGGAAAAGAGTCAATACAATGGCCGTTTTCTTTTCTTTTTTTAATGCCGTCTCTATTTTTACCAAGATGCTATGCTGTTTGTAGTCTGAGGATACCCGCTGTTGATGAGCATTTATATAATACAATTGGCATCTTGTACATTGACTATTGGTTGTTTTTCATATTTCATATCTGCATTCTTTACACACACATAGGTAAGGTACATACATTTGGCAGCTGCTAGCTTGTGATGAGAACTCTTGTTAATATCTGTGAATACGAACTCTTTCATACGAAGTTGCACAGGTACCCTGAGGGTTTCTATAAATGTAATCTCGGAGATTATAACATCAGATGGATAACTAGCTATAATTTCATGCAAATTGAAGTCTTCCATTTAAATCGTTAACGGTTATTTAAAGTTTCCTTATCTAGCCAGTTAGCTAGCATAGCAACTACATAACCATAAGCAACCAGAAACACAACTTTAGCTGCAACGTTTAATTTCTCAAAATCAGCTCACCAATAAAAAGCAGTCTTGGGTTCAAAGTTATTACATCCACTTGTATTATGTTAAATGGCTTCACAAAGACATTAAACAATCTTCAGAGAAATAATGTGAAATCAACGGAGCAAGGGCTTACTACACTGAATGTAATGTTCTCCCATAAAGACTCGATCACTGATAAGTATGAACAGGATTTATTTAAATAACGACATGGGAATATTTTGCATGGTAAATCTTTGGCATGAGCCCCGTCACTGATCCAGGGTGACGTGCGGACTCGGCGTATCCTGCCAGGACTAGCAGGGGCGGAGCCTTCCCCTGGACAAGTAGACTGAGGCCGACCTGGTGGTGGTGGGGTGGATGGAGGTGCGTTGAACGAAGACCTGAGCAGCAAAGACATGTTAGACTACTCTTTATAGAGCAGGTGTAGGCAGGTGATTGGTAGCTGGTGATTGGTGGCCAGCCGCGCGTGATTTGAGTCCTCCTGGTAGAACTACCAGCAAGCTTAACATTTCTCCCATAAAGACTCGATCACTGATAAGTATGAACAGGATTTATTTAAATAACGACATGGGAGTATTTTGCATGGTAAATCTTTGGCATGAGCCCCGTCACTGATCCAGGGTGACGTGCGGACTCGGCGTATCCTGCCAGGACTAGCAGGGGCGGAGCCTTCCCCAAAAGAGAGGACGTAGGCCTACGCCGGAAATAGGTGATAACTCGGCATGTCCTGCCGGGACTGGCAGGGGCGGAGCCGACCCCAAAAATAGAATAGCGAAAGGGGGTAATGAGACCATACATACCTGCGTAGAAGAAGTGGACAAGGATCTATACTGCTTCTGGAAGATAAAAGGCATACCCAATATACGACATATTAAGAGTCAATCATACATACCGTAAAACGATAAGCTTAAAACCGTCAGCGAGATCGATGAATCACGTAAAAGCAGTCGACATGAAATGAAACGAGATCAATTAAAATTTAGAGCACTCTGCAGCTGTTACGCAGCGAGCCACGAGTGCTTTCGTGCTGTACCAACTGCCGTGGTCGCTGCGTGACCTGAGTGCTTTCGCGTTGAACCACCGACGTGGTCAACGAACTCACGAGTGCCCTTGATGTGCCACCGACGTGGTCACGCACTCACCGGTGTTGTTGCAGCAAGTATTGTGAACTTCTATGTTGAACACCGACGTGGTCAACGAAATCACGAGTGCCCTTGATGTGCCACCGACGTGGTCACGCACTCACCGGTGTTGCTGCAGCAAATATTGTGTACTTCCGTGTTGAACACCGACGTGTTCAATGAACTCTGAGTGCCCTGCACTTGAGTGTTTGATATTATGCCACCGACGTGGTAATTAAATTTGCATGTGCCCGAGTTGTGCCCACCGACGTGGTCAACGCACTACCAGGGTTGCTGCAGCGAACGTGGAGTTCTGTGTTGTACCGCACCGACGTGCGCAACGAACTCACGAGTGCTTGAGTTGTTCCCACCGACGTGGGCAACGCACTCACCGGGGTTGCTGCAACGAACTAGAGTTCTGAGTTGTACCGCACCGACGTGCGCAACGAACTCACGAGTGCTTGAGTTGTTCCCACCGACGTGAGCAACGCACTCACCGGGGTTACTGCAGTCAAACCATGAGTATTAGATAACGTGCCACCGACGTGGTCATACTCACGAGTGCCCGAGTTGTTACCACCGACGTGGTCAACGCACTCACCGGGGTTGCCGCTGCAACCTTGAGTTTTATTTTCCTATTTACGCCACTGACGTGACAGCGAACTCAAGAGTGTTTTCTAGATGATCCACCGACGTGGTCACACTCGCCGGGGTTGCTGCAGGTTAACCTGAGTTATGAAACCGAATTTTGCTTTATGAATTTAGTACCCGATAACCACCACCGCCGGTAGTTGCAAATAGTGTTGCTTTTGGCAATGAAAATTATGACTAAGTCGTCATCAACAAACCTTTATCGCGTGAGAAAAACGAGACTGGACGCAACGTGGATGCTGGGCATGTGACAATAGCAGTGATTAAATGCATAGTACAATATAGTTGGCGAATAAAACAAGACTAAAAAGTGTTTTACGAAAATAAGACTGCTAAAATGTCTCTTCATTTTCGTTGACCTAAACTCGGCGATAAAGACTTATAACGTTATTTTGTTCGACTGGAACTTCAACTGTTCCAGACATAACATCAATTTTCAACCATTTACCTTATTTAACAAAACTACGCACTTGTAACTTCGATAATATCTAAATGGAAATACGATAACACTGGAAAGAGTATGAATGTAACTAAAACTAATAAAAACTAAAATGACAGCTTGACACAAGACTAGACCAACACTAGAAAGGAAACAGGCCACCAAAACCGCTATGGTTGCAAACGTGTAAAACCTGTCTTAACCGACGTTAGAGAGCATCGTGTGCGCTTGAAGAAAGAACCTTGAATTTGACCGGATGTAGGACGTCGAGTTCGACGTGGTCGAACTTGCCGGGGTTGCTGCAGGTTAACCTTGAGTTATGTAGCCGAATTTTGCTTTATGAGTTTAGTACCTGATAACCACCACCACCAGTAGTTGCAAATAGTGTTGCTTTTGACACCGAAAATTATGACTAAATGTCGTCATCGACAAACCTTTATCGCGTGAGGAAAACAATGCTGGTCATATGACAATAACTATAATTAAATGCGTAGTGCGATGTTGTTGGCGAATACAAACGAGACTGAAAGTGTTTTACAAAGTAAGACTGCTAAAATGTCTTCATTTCCGTTGACCTAAACTAGGTGATAAACTGTAATAACGTTTTGTCCAAACGGAACTTCAACTGTTTAAGACATAACATCAATTTTCGACCGTTTACCTTATTTAACAAATCTACGCACTTGTATCTTTGATAATACCTAAACGGAATTTCAATATGTTGCATATTCTTGAAGAAAGTTGTCCAATCCCGGGATGCTTTTAACTGACTTCATTTATTATAAAGTCGGCATGTTTCGGTATGGTAACTGAAGCTTAACGGAGGGAATTGTATCTAACGCGTGTGAGAGGAAAATACCGTGATCTACTTCGAGCCCCCGGGCTTAGGCCCGGGGTGGCTCTCTGGCCTCTGGCTCTCTGGGCTCTCTGGCCTCTCGAGTTCGAAACCACCCGCTAGAGAGGACGTCAAGTGGGCGTGGCCTAGTGGGCGTGGCCGGGGTGACGTAAAGGCTTCGGCTCCTTCTGTGGTGGAGCAGCCTTCAATAAGGTCTTGCTCCCCTTGTGGCAATGTGAGGGAAAATGCAGCTCCTTAAAATACTTATCACATATCACTAGAAAGAGTATGAACGTGTCTAAACTAATAAAAACAAAAGTGACACCTTGACACAAAGACTAAACTAGAATGGAAACAGGCCGCCAAAAACAGCTGTAGTAGCAAACGTGATAAACCTGCCTTAACCGACGTTAGAGCATCGTGTGCGCTTGAAGGAAGAACCATGAATTCGACCGGATGTAGGATTCGTAAGCTGTGGAAGACCGCCTTCCCAGCCGTTTGATAGACGCGACCGGCAACCCTTGTTCAGCGGCTGTGGTTGCCGCTCCAATCCGGAAGGAGTGGCCAATGTAGGGGGGAGATGGTGGGCCGCACCCTTCTACCACCGTCGCGAGATTGACTCTGAACCACCCTTTAGTCATTGGCTGGCCGCAAATAAACAGGTGATTCGGGGACGTGCGTTGCCGAAGCTTGAGATAAAGGAACATGGAAGCGTAAGGACAGAGTTGTTGATTCTTGAAATGATAATAGTAACAGCTGCTCCTAGGCTATCGCTTTTAGATGAAAAATGCCTTGCAGAGAAGGTGACATCAGCGAAAGTCAGGCCCCGTGTAGGGGAAAAAGTCTGAGTAGGAGACGTGTATGCATAAACCCAACGCATAAACCCGCGAACGCATAAACCCGTAAAACGCATGAACCCGTAAAACGCATGAACCCGTAAAACGCATGAACCCGTAAAACGCATGAACCCGTAAAACGCATGAACCCGTAAAACGCATGAACCCGTAAAACGCATGAACCCGTAGAACACATGAACCCGTAGAACACATTAACCCGTAGAACACATTAACCCGTAGAACACATTAACCCGTAGAACACATTAACCCGTAGAACGCTGTGAGAAACACTGACTCGAGTAATATGTTAAAATAAGGATGAAATCTCCCAGAGAGAGCACACTAATCTATTCAAAATATCGAGTGAGTTGGAGTGGCCAACACACATAAATAATTGTAATACACCAAAATTGTTAACTGACATACATGGCTAAACAAGCAAATGAAAAATTTAATACCCCGTGTAGGGGAAAAGTCTGAGTAGGAGACGTGGACGCATGAATGCATGAACCCGAGAACGCATGAACCCGTAGAACTGTGAGAAAACACCGTCTCGAGTAATATGTTAAAATAAGGATGAAATCTCCCAGCTTTGAGAGAGCACACTAATCTTTTTGAAACATCGAGCGAGTTGGAGTGGCCTACACGCGTAAATAATTGTAATAGGCCTACACCAACATTGTTAACTGTCATACGTAGCTAAACGAGCAAATGAAAAATTAAATACCAACGCGACTGAAGCTATTAACAATAAGACTATAAATAATCATATAAAATGATACCATAATGTACCTGTTCTTTGTCTTTGGATCTTTTGAATAAATTGAACGATATGTGAATCGCATTGAGAGTTAGTGAGCAGCAGCTGAACCAATCTAAAAGGCCCTTCGTCAATAAAAACTTTAGTAATAATCAGTTACCACAGTGCCTAAAACCCATCAACTTCATTCATGTTAAAGTGAAGGGAAAAACCTCAGACACAAGGAGTTAACCAAACAGTGCACGGTATAAAGATAATTATGAACCTTTGATTGCGAACGTAGAGTTCTGTGTTGTACCACACCGACGTGTGCAACGAACTCAACGAATTCAACCGGATGTAAAATCCGTATGCTGTGGAAGACCACCTTCCCAGCCGTTTTGACGCTGCTTTGTTATCGCAAAACATGGTTAGACGTTAACACCGCCATGCTTTGCCCCACAGAACGCTAGCTGCTGCGATAGGGTAAAGCTCGAACAGCGCAGACGACTCTGACCCGAGGGCGAACGTACCAGCTTCGACTGGCCATCCCTCAGCAAACCATTGCCCTTGGAAGAAACCCCCTAACCCAACCGAGGGAGCCGCATCCTGAAGCTGGACTGGTAGAGCTGTGAGAGAAAATACGCTGCGGGGGCTAACGCGGGGACTGCAGTAGCCATGGTAGCAGGGCACGTGCAAGGTGCGTAGCCTGTGAAGGCGGAGGAAGCCGAGCCTGATGGTTGCTGGAAGTAGAAAGGCGCCGTGGCGACCGACGACAGCGGGTTGGGGCCTGGACCCGTCCGGGAGTTCCGCATGGCGTTTCGACGGCGTCCATCCTGGCGCCAATGCTTTGCACCAACTCGGCGAGGGTTTGTAGAACCGGGCGGATGTCCGTGTTGGGAACTTGTTGAGGATACCGGGGACCGAAAAGAACGGCTTTCTGCGCTCGCTTGCCGGGACCAGAAGTAGTAGGCCGACCAGCACGAATCCGAAGTTATGACCTCTTGGTGTGTATTAACCGACGTAGCAACTAAGCGACGAGATATGCGAGATAATCAGAAGCACAGTAAAGCAGCAGCATGCGTTGAACGAAGACCTGAGCAGCAAAGACATATGTTAGACTACTCTTTATAGAGCAGGTGTAGGCAGGTGATTGGTAGCTGGTGATTGGTGATTGGCGGCCAGCCGCGCGTGATTTGAGTCCTCCTGGTAGAACTACCAGCAAGCTTAACATTTAGCGAATGAGGGGTGACAAGCCGTCCCTCCCCTTGCTAATATTTAGTCCCCGCTGTTTGTTCCAAAGCCAATAGACCCTTTTACTGTTTGTACACAATGATGACATAGAACGCATGCGCGCGCAGTCCGTTAACAGAAGTATGGCAGAGATCAACAGCTTGTCAAGCTATGCGAGGGAATTATCAACACAAGATCGCGAATTTTACTTCAACAAGTTGACTTTGACAATGGTGTCCGACTTCCAGATCCGTGTACTATTAATGAGTGGGTTGAAGACGTCAGCAAGTGGCCGAATATACAGTAGCCAGATATATATATACTTATTACACGGGTCTTTTCAACGTTCCGTTCACTTGCATGGGCACTTCACAACTTCCGGCGGTGAATTATTTTTATAAGCCCCTTCATGGCGAACAGGACACCTCCGCTGCGCGTCGGTGTCCTGTTCGCCCTGTCGGGGCTTATTTTCTCGATAATGACCGGCGTTCTATACATTATCCCTTACGTATTTAATAGAGAAACCGAGCTTGTACACCAGAGAAATTACGAGCCTATAAGTCACTGGATGATGCTTATGAATATGTTGTCTGTGGTCATGTACAGAACGTCAAATACCATGACAAAGACTCTGAGTTTTATGTGGTGAAATCAGAATTTTGTATTATGTCCTCATTCCAGTCAACACGTTTAATCGCCTGCAGCCACAGACGCCGCCGGTTGCTCTTAAATGGTTGTGATCCTGTCGGAATCCTATACAACTTTAGTCCGCCGGTGGAATATCGATTCTGACAACCATATACGCAACAACCAGACATTTTGATGCTGGAAACTTTTTTTGATCCACTTTTAAACTCTTGCTAGTCAGTTGCTACCTCGTGTGTGAGTCAGAACGACTGGGAAACAACACCACTTCTGTTGCCGGCATGCGCACGCAACTATTTGATGACGTTGGCTGTAAAAGGGTCTATAGGTTATACACATACGTGAAATACATTCCGTTTTCTATGGATAGAAAGGACATATAATAAAAGTGTCTGTGGTGACAGACAACGACAAAACAAGGCAGAGATTAGGCTAAGCTCATTGATGCCTCAGCTCGCGTGTCTATCTGTTTGATCTCCGCCTCCATGATACATTGTTATAAATGTGTAAACAAATCAATGTGATTTATGTGACGTGTTTTTTGCCGCGAAATTGCGGAGCGAGCTGTCAGTTAAAGTCTACAGACTACAGGTATCAAACATGGATGGTGAATTTACTGGAGCTCCATCGAAAAAGAGGCGCCCGTTCTTACGGGGAGGTGGAGCTTGAGCGTGTGCGATAGTACCCGAAAGATGGTGAACTATGCCTGGGCAGGGCGAAGCCAGAGGAAACTCTGGTGGAGGCCCGTATTTGGTCAGTACTGTGTGTTTGGGTAATAAAAAACTTTTTTGTGTACGTCTGTGTATAATTGTGTGCAACACTACAGGAAAAAGACGAAAGTATACACTCAAAATACTGCAGTTCTTTGCAGATAAACATGTCCTTATAGTCCTTACCTAGATTGCATCTCAGAACACGTAAAATCTCCGGCCTAAAATTTTTCGCCTCGCTGCACTCGGCTTGCTGCTATTTGCTGAAACACATTGTTGGCAGCTCTGCATCTCCTTAATACCACCTCTTAACCCATGTTCAGCTGATGATCTTGTAGAAAACTTTCATTTGAAAATTTTGAAAGTCATGGATGTCATTGCACCTTATAAGGTTAAAACGATTTCTGGAAAGCAAAAGGCACCCTGGAGAAAAGCTGCTTCTGTAACAGCACAGAAAAAAGAATGCAGGAAGGTTGAACGCATCTGGCGTAAAACAAAACTTCATATTCACCATGATATCTACAAAGAGAGCCTCCGTGCCTACAATTCAGACTTAAAAAGTGCTAGAAAAACATTTTTCTCCAATATCATTAAAACCAATACTAATAATGCAAAAACCCTATTTGCAACTGTTGACAGACTGACCAACCCCCCAACACAAATTCCACCTGATATCCATTCCACGCAGAAATGCAATGAGTTTGCAGCTTTTTATTCTGATAAAATTGAAGGCATCAGACACGCCATCAATATCTCCACTTCAAACAAAAATGTTGGACTACCACCCTGTTCAGGCAAAAGTAACGTGGCAGGGATGGCATGCTTTAATGTTATAGACTCTAAAACTCTTGTGGAAACTGTAACACAACTAAAGCCATCCACCTGTTGCCATGATTCTTTACCTACCAACGTCTTTAAGAATGTCTTTGACTGCCTAGCAATAGACATATTGCAGATAGTTAACAACTCTCTCCAGTCAGGCAACTTCCCAAAAGCCCTGAAAACTGCAGTTATTAAACCCCTTTTAAAAAAGCAGAGCCTAGATACCTCTATTATTAACAACTACAGACCAATATCAAATCTACCCTTCATAAGTAAAATCATTGAGAAAGTTGTCCTCCAGCAACTTAATCACTTCCTGGCATCAACTGGTTGTTATGACACCTTACAATCAGGATTTCGACCCCTGCACAGCACTGAGACCACCCTCATTAAAGTTGTAAACGACATCCGTCTTAACACAGACTCTGGCAAAACCTCAATACTAATGCTACTAGACCTCAGTGCTGCATTCGATACTGTAGACCATACAATACTTTTGGACAGGTTAGAAAACAGGGTGGGGCTTTCAGGCACAGTCTTAAATTGGTTCAGATCCTACCTACAAAATAGGAACTACTTTGTTTCCATTGGCGACTTTGTATCAGAATCAACCAACGTGATGTGTGGAGTCCCACAAGGTTCGATCTTAGGACCCTCTTTATTCAACATCTACATGCTCCCACTGGGGCAAATCATGCAAAATAACAATATTGACCATCGCTATCACCAAATGACTATCGGCTCATAGATCTGCTGTGCCAGTGCATTGAGCAAGTGAAAGACTGGATGTGCCGAAATTTCCTTCAGCTAAATGAGGATAAAACAGAGATAAATGTGTTTGGTGCTAAAACGGAAAGGCTTAAAGTAACCCAACACCTTCACTCGTCCCTGAAAACCTCAATCAAAGCCAGAAATCTAGGGGTTATCATGGATTCTGATTTAAATTTCGAAAGTCACATCAAATCAGTTACAAAATCTGGCTTAGAGGGACTCATGTCCACCGAAGACTTACAAAAACTTGTACATGCCTTTGTCACTAGTAAGCTTGACTACTGCAATGGTCTCCTTACAGGTCTCCCAAAACAAACTAAGGAAGCTTCAGCTTGTTCAGAATGCTGCTGCCAGAGTTTTAACAAAGACCAAAAAATTTGAACATATTACACCAATTCTTAAATCGTTACATTGGCTTCCTGTAGGTCAGAGAATTGATTTTAAAATCATGTTGCTAACCTATAAATCCCTACATGGTTTAGGCCCAAAATATTTAACTGATATTCTTCCACTACATAAGCCTTCTAGAACACTAAGATCTTCTGAGACCAATCTGTTAATTATCCCCAGAGTAAACACGAAACATGGGAAAGCAGGATTTAGTTACTATGCAACAAATAGCTGGAATAAAAGACTTGCCCCAACTCTGAGCACCTTTAAAACAAGATTGAAGACTTTTATGTTTGCTTTAGCTTTCTGCTAAATCTTAAATACTTTGCCTTCATTTTACTAAAATGCCTTTTTAACTTTCCCTTTATTTTCTATTTTTACCAGAAAAATACATGATCTGATACCAGAGAGAAAGGATAAGGGTTTGAGACCAATAATCTGATCACTGAATATACGAAGAATTGTGTTTAACTCTTTTGAGAAGAGGTGTATAAGGGTTAGAGTCCTGAGTTTGTATTTGTATAAGGGTTAGAGTCCTGAGTTTGTATTTGTGTAAGAGTTAGAGTCCTGAGTTTGTATTTGTATAAGGGTTAGAGTCCTGAGTTTGTTTGTATAAGGGTTAGAGTCCTGAGTTTGTTTGTATAAGGGTTAGAGTCCTGAGTTTGTATTTGTATAAGGGTTAGAGTCCTGAGTTTGTGTGTGGGTGGAATTCTGAGACCGAGCTCCGTGGGAGACGTTTCCAAGTTCTGTCTGGGTTGGAGTTCCAGAGTAAGGACCAAGTTCCTTTAGGTCGGGTTGTAGTCCCGACTTGGGTTCCAGAGAGACTGTTGATCTGATCTTAAATACATTGCACTTTAAATTTTACTTACTAAAAAGCCTTTTTAACTTTCAATTTAATTTTCTCTTAAATACATTGCACTTTCTATTTTACTCATTTCTTTGCATATGTTTTCTTTTACTTATCTATTATTTTATTTTATTGTATGAAAATGTTTATATGTGAAGCACTTTGAGTCTGCCTTGTGTATGAAAAGTGCTATATAAATAAAGTTGCCTTGCCTAAACGTAATTCATTTGAAAAGCAAATTTCAGTTTTTAGAATATGTAATTTAATTTATAGTAGTTGTGAATGTATATGAGAACTATGCAACTAATGAGTAATACCAAGAAGAGGAATGCAGATAGGTAATTCAGATCCTTATCTGTGTGGTTTAATGATTAGTCAATCTGTTGGTAATGCCTCGGGGCTCCAGTAGGGGGATCGCGCTTGAAAACCCACAGGTCCTCAGACTGGTTCTGACTATTCATCACGTCACCCGCAACAAGATGCTGATGGATCTTTTCAGTGCACATGATTACTGTATTCCGTATGGCCGTACCCTCCTACTGGAAACCAGAGAGTTCCAAGGTCTGTATGTACCACCATTCTTGAAGACGGGTTCCTTTGTGTTCTTCGCAATAGATAACACAGACTTTTCAGAGGACACTGCTGACGGGAAAGGAACCACCCATGGAACGATTACTGCTCTATACCAGAAGGCAGAGGTTCCTGGAGAACAAGTTGCACCACCCTTGAAGATAGGAGATAATAATAATAATAATAATACATTTATTTTAGAGGCGCCTTTCAAGACACCCAAGGTCACCTTACAGAGCATATAGTCATCATTCAAAACTATGTAAAACAGACTAGGAATAAAAGGAAAACAGAGGTTAAACATGAAGAATAATAATAATTAATAACACTCAAAGACGCCTAAAGTGAAGGGGGGACCTCACTAACCACCACCAATATGTAGCACCCACTTGGGTGATGCACGGCAGCCAATCGGTGCCAGAGATGCCCAGAGTCTATCTATAACTCCATACCATGTAGATATGCTGCACTGTGACAAGCCAAAACCACAGCTTGCCAAGAGAACAGACCTCTTTGTCACCAGCAAGGGAATCTCAGGATACTACCAGCTGACACAACTAGGATGGATTGTTGCTACTGCTTGGTCCAGAATGGAAGCAGGGGAAGAATCAAGCAATATTCCTGGCTGGGCAGGATACAACTCACTGTTGTCTGTAGGGATGGGAATCGAGAACCGGTTCTTGTTCAGAACCGGTTCCGAGTCAACCGATTCCTTGGAATCATTAGCAAGCCTGCTTAACGATTCCGCTTATCAGTTTCCGGTCGCGGCAAATGCGTCATGACGTCACACACACGCTGCTTTTGTTTTGGTTCAGAACGCAGCAAACATGGCGCCGCCGAGGAAGAATCGCATTGTGTGTTCACACCAAACGCGACGGGGCGACAAGATCCCATACAAAGTGAACGTAGAGACGCGTATAAGGGCGAAATTTTCGCGGGAGAAAACCGGCGACAAGTTTTTGTCGTGATGACAGCCAATCAGCGTTCAACAGCGTGATAACTGAGTGACATGTGTAACGTAACAGCCAATCAGCGTTCAGCCGTCAAACTCAGTGCAGTGCAGTCCGGGGTGCGAGTTTATTTTTTGCAGGGTGGTAGCGGGAAGCTCGTGAATATTCATGAGGGAATTCATCCCTCATTGGCTGGGACTTGGCTCGCTGGGACTTTGTCAGAGGGCTTGTGAAAACAGAGGGCTTGTGAAAATCACGAACGCAAATAAATGAAACGTTGTTATAAATCAACACAAATCATTGTATCAATAGTGTGACACATGTTATACTACAGTAGTTGTTTTTAGACGAGTTAGCATTACGAGCTAACGTTTGTTTTGGCACTTACAGAAAGGTAGCTAGAGTTGCCGTGTAGGAGGTGGATTGATAGGTGAAAATCAATATTAAAATTCATTTAGCCCTACGCGAAAGTATTCTATGGATAGGCCTACCGATTTTATGGCCCTTCTTTCTATAATGTAATTGGTTGTGGGGTGTGGCAGAACCACTATAAACAAATATCAGAAATCATACGGTTTATTCTTATCCATCTACACCTAACCTCCAGCAAGACATGGATGGACAACAATTTGGAAAAAACAACTTGGAAACAATCACCAGCTACCGAAAGCACTTCGATGCGCTATACATAACGTTATAAAATATAATAAATACAAAAAGGATTTACTACAGTAGCCCCCGTGACACATACCAGTTTCACAGGGGCTTTTAGACGAGTGAGCTAACGTTTGTACTTACAGAAAGGTAGCTATAGAGTTGCCGTGTAGTAGGTGACGACTGGGAGAGCTACATGTCATGGCTGCCCTCCGCGCTCTTGGTACTTCCATGGAGAACTCCGGCATCGATGATGCCTGGATAGAAGCTGATGACTATGGGTCTGCAACAACAAGGCAAACATCGAGTAGAAGCAATCTTGTTATTTGTTGCTGCAACCCGGAATGCTGAGCTGGAGCTTCATCTCCAAGCCGGAGAGCAGCTAAGCAAGCTCTTCTTTGCCTTCGACCGGATTAAATACAAGCGACTGGCCCAGATACATCACAGACATGCATGATCTGAGGACCCTCAGATCACCCTGCAACCCGGGAAGAGCTGCAAGCAGGCAACATTGCAGTCACGAAGAATGACATTCCCTTTGTATCCATGGTGGTTCTTCTGCAGAAAATGGCCAAGAAACCAGCAACCATAGTATCACGTCTCTACTCTCTAGGGATGACTGATGGGAAAATATTACAAAGAGCACAGCAAGCTGTCACCTTTTTGTCAATGGAGGTAGGCTATCCATGCGGCTTGGCAGAGGGTCAGAGGGATGGTGGTCTGAAGAATAAACTTATTCCTCACCAGGCCAATGACTCCACATGGATTCTGACAGCTGCCAGTCCCCTTGTTGCCTCTAGCTCCAGTGGATGCAGCTGTGTCTTGCCTTTGGTAAATACCGGTATTTTCAGCTGAGTACAATACAGACCCATTGTATATTTAACATTAAAACCTCCATCAGCTAGAATGACATCTCCTGGTGACAATTTATCAAGATGTCCATAATTTTCTGTTATGTGCTTGTCGCTTGTGCGACCCCCCCAAACCTTTTGACACATAGGATATAACACCTTGTGGTGTAATTGAGACCAGAAATTGTGCGGTGTTGTGGTGCTTATATTGTGAGTATGCACGGCATCTCAGGTCCTTTGGCTTTTCTATAAATATTTCAAAATAAAATTATGGAGGTGCAGCTTTTGACACATAGGATATAACACCTTGTGGTGTAATTGAGACCAGAAATTGTGAGGTGTTGTGGTTCTTATATTGTGAGTATGTCGAGTGTGCACAGCATCTCGGGTCCTTTGGCTTTTCTATAAATATTTCAAAATAAAATTATGGAGGTGCAGTTTTTTAAGTTTTTGCGAAAACACATTGGGAGACTAATATGAATTAGTTTAGGTGGCCATATGATTAGTTCTGATAATATGAAAAACAATACATCAAATGTGCTATTAAACACTCTTAACAGCAGTTGACTTAGAAAATCCCCCAAAAAAAGCTTTAGCCTCATTAATGTTAGGATCAAACATTGGAACGGGGTGATTGATTGTCCAACTTTTATAAACGTGTTAACAAAATTAAACACAACTATTAATTTGGCGAAGGTTGGAAGACCTGTTCAGGGGTTGACACTAACGGTTGCCCGCTTGCCCGGGGCAAGTAAAAAAAATGTTTGGGCAAGTTGAGATTTTTTCTGGTTGCCCGAACGGGCAAGTGGATTTTGGGTGGATGTTAATATAAAAGCTATTTATTCAAATGTTTTTAGAAACTGCAGAACAACCTTTTGTTCCGCAAAACCACACAAAATAGAAGTATTTGCAATTGATCAGTGCGCTGTCTTCTCTTCTCTCGGAAAGCGAGTTAACAGACACGCATCGCTTCAGTGCGAATATAGCCCCGCCTTCTGTCACTCACTCGCAGTGCGTTCTCTGGCAGTGATTCGCTAAAGGTTAGCCAACACAGCTAGCATCTCAAGTGCAGCACCTCCGCGAACGGTTTAGGTAGAAGTTAAATGGAGTAGTGATGGAGGAGTGCAGTTTGGAAGTACTTTGGATTGAGGCAAATTATCAAGGAAAGTCAAGAACACGGTTTTGGGTTTCATAACTGTGCACATGCACACAGCAATAGCGATCTTTTTCACGAAATTGGACCCTCACAAACTACTGTATATATTACATGAAAGCTGAGCCTCCACTTATTCCAACAGTCCACTCCAAACCATATCATTCTGTGACTAAAACTCACAAATAACAACTTAAGAAGAAACGTCCCCTTTTCTTTTAACAACCAAAAAGGTATTACCTTTGTGATTTTTGTCCACAAAGTTGCCACCATAAACAGATTATCCAGTATCTGTGCCAAATTTCGCAACTTAACATGGTGTTTTCAATCAATGAATAAGAGAAGGTTTCTTAGGAAATAGGTAAATTGCCTTCAATCAGAAAACATATTCTTCAGCGCAATCTAGTGGCCATATATTTATTTGCGAGTGTTTGGCTTGGTGCATCCGATTGCCCTGAACTTTAAATAGAGGTGTCAAGTGTCAAAATTGTAAGATATCGACCTTTATTTGTGTCTCATAGTAAGACAGCGCTCCCAACTGATAACGACCAACTGATACTGATAATTATTTCAGGTGGAAATGTTATCTTCCACTTATGCTGTGTTCCATGGCTTTATTCACTTTAACCAAGTATTATCCCCATTGAATATTTCACTTGCACGACAATCTTTCTTTTGGCCCAAAGATGACATTATCGCCCTTGCAGTTGTGGAGATATAATCTATTTACTTTGGGTATGTTCTTTCCTGAAAAAAACTTTTCCCCTGATATCGAAAATGGTATAGAATATCGATCTTTTTCCAGGAATGGTGTTGAAGTTAGAAAATCCAGTATCGTGACTGACAACCCTACTAGAAACGCGATTGTGATTATTCAGTTAGAGCTACAAGAAACTTGAAAGTTAAAAAAGACATATCTTTGCTACTACCTCTGACATTTAGTTATGTACATTTGCATCAAATCATGCAGGTCTACATATAACTTGGCAATAGCTTTAATAGGTTGCAACGGTGGACTGAAATCACTTCATGGCACGATGTGACCGCTCGATAAATAAGTAAACAAAGAGAAGTTTGTTATTTTTTAAACACAACATGTGTGGAAGCTATAACATTCAGCTTCAGTCTGAGCTAGGATGATTTTTCTGAGCCCCCCCAAAACCAGGCCAGGTGCCTGGCAAAAAGAGGCCCGTTCACGATTCTGATTATAATTTGGGCAAGTGAACATTACATTCGGGCAAGTTGAACCTGACCTGTACTTGCCCGATGGGCAAGTGCTTTTGAACCCTTAGTGTCAACCCCTGCTGTTAGATCCTGCTACATGGTGTCATTGTCCCTGAATGCCTCCTCATTCAAGGACCGCTCCTCTACCCTGGCCCTTTACTCACTGACCTCAGCTCGGATGCTCACTTCCCAATGCAAATGTTGTAGCCTGGCAGGGTGGATTCACGCATGGTTCTATGATGCCAGGGCCTGTGTCTCTTGAATAGCTTTGGTCAGTGTTGTGGTCAGTAGTGACTTCATGCTCCTCCAACAATGTCAGCAACATTTGTGGTTGAAGGGTCAGCAAGACATCTGCTGGTCTTGCAGATCTTGCGCTTCCTCTGCTGAGTCTTCAGAAACTTTTGGAAGACGTAATTTTCCTTTTCCCTCTCCCTCGCCGAGGTATATGCAAACAGGCTGGGCACAAAAGCAGGGCTCAAGGGGTTGTCCTGTTTTTCTCCTACAAAGGCAGAGCATAGTAAAACAAAGATTACATGTGTGACACATCGTACAACCTGAGTAAATACATCTCTCGCAGACTATACAAATGTACGTTCTAATATGGGAAAAGGGGCAATAATCTGTTCCTTTTGACTGATACAATTACAATTAGGGCATTAAGCAGACGCTTTTATTCAAAGGGACTTACATTGGTTAATACACACATTGACACAACGACGGCAGAGTCAACCATGCAGGGCGACAGCCAGCTCGTCACGAGCAGTTAGGGATAAGTGTCTTGCTGGAGCTGGTGATTGAACTAGCAACCTTTCGGTTACTTACTGGTTCCTGAGCTAAGCCAACCACTAATATAGAATGCTACTAAGCAAATCACAGCTGTGAATCTAACCATGAAGTTACTGCATGGGCTAAACAGGGACTGACATAGTGATTTCATCCTACTTTCAAGAAATGTTTTTTTGTGAAATATCACAAACACAGTGTTATGCATTTATTGCATTGCATGTCTTGTCATATTTGGTGTCTTGTCTATGTTGCTGCTATGATAATGTAATTTACCTCTGGAATGAATAAAGTAACTATCTATCTATCCATCTAATACAACACAAACGCATTAGTGCTACAGAGGCTGAAAGACATGTTTACAAAACAAGTGACACTCAAGAACTTCTTACAAATTCAAGTTATGCAAGTGTTCTCCTGGTTCTCCAGGCATAATATTATGGCTCTTGTTAGCCCTAGCTGCTAGTAGGTGATGGATGTATTGATTCGTTTCCATGATTCAGTTAGCGTCGGTCAGTTGGCCAAGAGGAGTCGTTCGCGAATCGTTTGTTTGTTTGTTCGTTCAGTCGAGTTTCCGGTAACGGTGAATCGAATCATGGAATGCACGGTTCTCAGCTGAGTCAGTCAGACTAAGCTCCTCCCTCGTTCATTCAGTCGAGTTTCCGGCAGAGGTGAATCGTATCATGGAATGCACGGTTCTCAGCTGAGTCAGTCAGATTAAGCTTGTTACGACCCCAAATAGTATCCAGGGGGATCTGGGGAGTAACAAAGAATATTTCTAGGTTCGGGGGGACAAGGAGGAGACACGGACAGAGGTAACGGTAAGCAAAAAGGTTTATTGATGGGCCAAGGAACTAAGAACCACTTTCCCAAAAGGGGAAAGCACAAATCAAAAGAACTAACTCCAAACCAACCAAATACTCCACTACTCAGAACCACAACAACGGCACTCCGTCGCTAGCTCCCACACACAAACAATTGTCAACTGCTTGATGGCACAAAAGGCCCTGTGCAGCTGTTTGCTCCTAGCTTGTATAGCCCTCAGATGAGCACAGGTGCACTACATTTCCTGATTGCCAGGGTTGCAATCAGAAAGGGGGGGGGGGAAAGGTCATCTGGGGAGAGAACACAATAAAACACAAACACAACACACTAGATCCGTAACAAAGCTCGTTCATTCAGTTGAGTTTCCGGCAGAGGTGAATCGTATCATGGAATGCACGGTTCTCAGACTCAGCTCCTCCCTCTTTCTCATTCTCAAACGTCAACATTACAACTTCAACCAAATGCAGCGGGATGGGAAGTGTAATTGATTATTGGATGTTTAACATATCAGCCAGATAGACTTGATTTAGCAATGATGGTGGGGGTCCCAGGTGTTTTAGGCTCTCATAAACAGAACCCTGTGCAGCCCAAGACTAAATCTAAAATAGCTGCCAAAATTCACACTGCCTTCAAAGCGAGAGCTGTTAAATTGTGAAAAATGCATTCAACTGTAATCAGAAAATTTGGGTATATGCTATAAACCCTATAGTATCTGTGGTATAAAGGCTGGTACGAATTTCAAAGTACAAATATGTACACTTTATGTTAAAAGTATAGATCGCTGCGATTCCCATTGTAACGAATGGCGCGGTGACTAGTCTTCAAAACGAGAAATAGTAAATTGTGAAAAATGAATTAAACTGTAATCAGTCAATGCGGTTATATGCTTTAGACCCTAGAGTATCTGTGGTATAAAGGCTGGGACGAATTTCAAATGACAAATATGTACACTTTAAAGTATAGACCATCGCGATTCCCATTGAAACGAATGCCGCAGTGACTTGTCTTCACAACGAGAGCTGGTAGGTTGTGAAAAATGAATTAAACTAATCTGACAACGCAGTTATATGCTATATGTATAGATATGTATAGGTGGTTAGTGAGGTCCCCCCTTCACTTTAGGCGTCTTTGAGTGTTATTAATTATTATTCTTCTTCATGTTTAACCTCTGTTTTCCTTTTATTCCTAGTCTGTTTTACATAGTTTTGAATGATGACTATATGCTCTGTAAGGTGACCTTGGGTGTCTTGAAAGGCGCCTCTAAATTAAATGTATTATTATTATTATTATATACCCTAGAGTATCTGGGGTATAAAGGCTGGGACGAATTTCAAATTACAAATATGTTCACTTTATGTTGAAAGTACAGACCGTCGCGATTCCTATTGAAACGAATGGCGCGGTGACTCGTCTTCGCAACAAGAGCTGGTAGGTTGTGAAAAATGAATTAAACTGTAATCAGACAATGCGGTTATCTGCTATAGACCCTAGAGTATCTGTGGTATAAAGGCTAATAGATAGCCTACTTGTGGACCGATGAAAAGGTATAACGAGACAGATTGACGAGTCATTCAAATATTTTATTAATCTGGCATGACAAAGAAAATACAAAGACAACATGCATTTACCATCTCACTGATATTTAATCGTATTATCGTACGCTCGCTCATTAAGCCCATTTGTTGTTTTTTTCCCAGGAAATCGGGTGATTTCTGTCTCTCATTGGCTAAAATTCAACAAGAGCGTCCTAGACTCAGTCCTAGAACAGCATACGAATGATTGGCTGGCTCTCGTGAGTCGTGACATCTCTCAGTCGGTCCCTCTTCACCACTCGCACAGTGAGTGAACGAACTGTCAGCGAGTCAGTGAATAGTGGTTCTGGGAGGAGTCGTGTCTGAGAACGACCGAGACGAACGAGAGAGAGGAACCAGTTCGGTTCGTTCGTCTTAAAGATTCGTTCATTCAAACTGATTCGTTCGTGACCGAGCCACCTCTAGCTGCTACTCAGTTGAGGCGAAATCTTACCTGACACATAGAGCTCTGAGCACAGCAAGCTGTGAGATGTGGGTGCCCAATGATCTCGTCTGATTGCAGCTAACCACTTATCTCTTCTAATTTTTTCGGTTTGTAAAGAATAAAAAATCAAGCCGGGGTTCCTCGTACGGCTGTTTTAATAGCCCACTGCACAACAAATTGCCGGCATGACTGTCGTTTGATTGTGGTCGTGGGTGTTGTTGTTGGTTGCTGAGTTACCACTGAAACCAATGGGTCAGTGGGTGGGATTGGTCGTCAGGATGGCGGCGCAAAGCTACAGTGACAGTGACGTGTATAACTGCTTGCTCTCTGTGTGGTTGGTAGATGAAGGCAAGTGTATAACTGCTTGCTCTCTGTGTGATTGGTAGATGGAGGCCTGTGTATAACTGGTTGCTCTCTGTGTGGTTGGTCGGTGAGGACCTGTGTATAACTGGTTGCTATGTGTGTGATTGCAGGTGGTGGGTTTGGGGAACCCGGGGATGGATGCCACCCGGCACAGCGTGGGCATGGCAGTGCTCGGTGCACTCGCTGCCCGCCTGGAACTCGCCCACTGTTGGCATGTTGACAAGCAAGTGTCTGGTGAGGTCATCGTCACAACAATCCAGGACATGCCAGTAATTCTCCTCCGACCCAAACTACTGATGAACATCAATGGGGTGTCGGTGGCCAGGGCAGGTTGGTGACTCCACTAGGGACCCCAACATGTTAGTGTGTTGTCCGCAGCATGTTCTGTGTTAACCTTACCATTTTGTGCGTTGTCTCCTGCGGTGTTCAGCGGTGAAATACGGCGTGCGGGCAGAAGACATCTTGCTGGTCCACGACGAACTAGACAAAGCACTGGGAAAGACGGCCTTCAAAAATGGAGGCAGCACCAGGTGAGTAGGGTTATCTTATATTGGACTGGGAGATTAATAGATAGACTGGATAGTAGACTAATATATCTATATATATCTATATCTATATATATATAGATATATATATATATTAGAGCTGTCAAGCGATTAAAATATTTAATCGTGATTAATCGCATTAATGTCATAGTTAACTCACGATTAATCGCAAATTCTTTTTCTATGCTAAATATCCCTTCATTTTTTTGTCCCATAATTCTTCTCATTTTAATTCTCTTATCAACATGGTGAAGTGCATCGGCTTGTCTTGTGCAAAAGATTTTTTATTGATAACAACATTGGCATATACTGATCAAAACAGGACGATACAAATTTTTTTTTTTTTATGAATGACCCCTGTGTGACTGAAGAGACTGCTTTTTGTAAATAAAATATTTGCGTTAATCGCGCGATAATTTTTTTAACGGCGTTAAAATTGGTTTGCGTTAACGCGGTTTAACTGACAGCTCTTATATATTATATACAAGAAGGTGTACATGGTGTACTTCGCCTTCTTGGGCCAAGAAGGCGAACACACGTCACCAAGACGGGGAGACAGCGCCAGGCGATTTACGCCACTATCTGCCAATGGATCGTGGATGCCTGGGCTGATATAACAGTCTCAACTGTGGTCCAAGCTTTCACGAAGGCAGGAATAATCACTGAACTGCCAGGCAACAGCAGCGACACTGACTCGGATAATGACGAGAGGGATCCGGGCATGTTGGATGCCGTACTCGCCCAGCTGTTCAATTCGGACACACATTCGAATTCGAGGGATTCGTAGACGGGGAATGAACTGAAAAAGTGAGCTTATTGTTAAGCGATATTGATATTGATCAGATATTGATGAGATATTGTTAATATGCACATTAACGTTTGAACATCGTTACCATGGTAGTGACTGGAGTTGTCAGAACGCTTGATAAAGTTTGACTTTATCTGACTGTTTTGTTGACATTCCCTTTAGCCCAGCTCGGTCTAGTCGATGCATAACGCAACCCCAGTCAAACGTTTGACTGCAGTATCTTCTATTCTATGCGATTTATAATCCGGTGCGCCCTATATATGAAAACAGTTCTAAAATAGGCCATTCATTAAAGGTGGGCCTTATAATCCGGTGTGCCTTATAGTGCGGAAAATACGGTAGTCCTCGTTTGTATTTCTTTCGAAATGGTGAACTTTTGCATGGTGCCATCTTCTATGTCAGATCCAGTACCCTCCGCCATTGTACTTCAGTTTTATCAACAGCCTCTGTTATCTTAGCTTCAGGCGCTGTGGATGTTAGTTTCTGCTGGTGAAGTCCCACCCACTGGCACTGCTCTAATAGGTCTGTAGCGTCAGTGGGTCCCACCCCCTAGAGGGGGGTGGGACTAGTGGTTGTAGTCTTACGAGAATCATCCCCTCTTATACTTCCTATTTTCTTGTACGCAAAAATCGTCATATTGCGTCATTGAAAACAGGAAGTGTTGGAGATCGATACGGATCTCTCCAGTCTCTCCAGAAAATAAGGGAATGATGCTAGACCATTCAAAAATATGCGGGGGGTTCTAAAAATACAAAGCTTATGTGAAATGGGTGAAGTTGCCCTTTAAGATTAAATATTCTGGTAAAATTTTTGGTTCAAAGACTAAATATTCTCAGTCTACCTCACTGAATATTTACAATATATCTAGCCATTTGAGTTTATTATGGCTTATTTATTTTCTATACATTTTATTTTCATTCTTGACTAATTATGCAGCTGTATATTTTCAGGTGAGGCCTGCACTACTGTTTACAATTTTGTCATTTGAAGGGGTATGCCTGCAAATAACAAAAAATATTGGCTTATGTAGGCCTGTATTTTATTATATTTCTCTGTTTTTAGTGTAATACTGTGAAGCCATAGGCCTGTTTTTCGGTCAGCCTGTTTGATATATTTTTTTATTTGCACATTATGCCTATAAGTGTATGCTATTTGCACTTTTGCACTGCACTATGTTGTTTTCATTTAATAGTACTTGACATGTTTCAAACAGGCAACACTATTGTTTTATATCTGTTGTTAAAGCACAGCTGTGCTTCATTGAGCATATATATACTTGTGGCATTGAGTTAAATTTACACACTTTACCCGTTTTGTTAAAAATATCGTTTTAATATTGTATATCGCCATTCAAACAAAAAATATCGTTATGAGTTTTGGTCCATATCGCCCAGCCCTAAAATATGTATGTGTATTTATATATATATAAATATATACACATACATATTTATACATATCCTATATATTTATTTATTTTGTTGCTGCAAGGGTCTCTCTGGTGGTCTCCGTATATAAATAAATAAATAAAAATAAATAGGTATGTATCCTACATACCTATTTATATAATTATTTATTATATACAGAGACCACCAGACCTCCTCGAAGCAACGAAAGTGGTCTATTATATTCAAGAAGGGCCGGCGAGAATATGGATATAGTGCCATACCGTCAATATGAATTTAATTCATTTCCGAGATGGTCAATGGTCAGATACAGATCTCTTTATAACAATAATTTATATCGATGTAATGAGAAAGGATGTAATGATAACGCCAAGATGTCATGGTCATGGTTATAATAATTTAAATATAATTAACTTATAAAGCCTATAACGAGACAACGAGACAATCTAGTTGTGGGCCAGCATTTTAACCAAATTCGGCCTATAACCTTATTCATAAAATAGTCTAACTCTATATGTCAAATGTATGATATGCCTACATATAGGCTAGTTTTTTATATTATGAATATTTAATTATTGTCATACCTGAACCACAACCCCATAGAAAAAGTACACTGTGTTACTTGGTGTTACAACCCTCTTCGTTGATTTGATTGGTGTAAGTAGATTTTCAATGGGCAGATGCAGATCTTGTTGTAACGATAATAGCTACATGGTCTACTACAAATTCATTCAATATTAAAGCAATGCATTTCAATCAGGAGATTATTTTCGACTTCAGAAGGGGGAGCTGGCTGCGAAGGATTCGTCAGAACAACAATCCTATGGTGGTTGCCATCGACCGCGGGGGAAGGAACTTTGGCTTTGACTCCCTCAAGAACATGAACCACGACAAGGAGGAGAAAGGGATCTTTGCCGGGCAGCGCTTATGCACCTCCGCCACCGGCGGTGGTCCCTCAGCGGGGCTCAAGCGGGAGACATTCGCCGCCAACAATCCCTTTCTCCCCCATGTCGTGGTTCATGTTCTTGAGGGAGTCAAAGCCAAAGTTCCTTCCCCCCAATTCATTCTCAACCTTGGCTGAGATAACCCCCAATACGAGTCTCGTTGTAGAAATACCAGATACGAGAGTCCGACGTGTTATGCGCCATCACACCAACAGCAGAACGGTTATCCAAATAACAAGGAAGTGTACAACACTTGCGTTACAGTCCTGGAGCTCTATATTTAAATAATATCATATACATAGATATCTATATCATCTAACATATTGTGTGCGCCTCCAGACGATATTATGAATCACAAACGACTTTGTCGGGTTCTGCGACGTCTCTGGTTCTTCCACTTTCACATCAACCTGAAGTCGACTGAACCGCGCGCTGCCTGCTGCCGGCTGCCCGCTGCCGGGCGATGGTGCCTCGCGGCAACCGGCGGCATGTCGCAGTTCATGTACTTCAGCGAGTCAAACCAAAGTTCCTTTCCCCCAATTCCTTCTCAACCATGGCTCAGATAACCCCCACGACAGTCTCGTTGTGGAAATACAAGACACGTCAAAGAACCGACAAGAAACACTTTACAGTTACAGTGTGTGTATTCACATTGATGTGGACGTTGAAGAACCAGGAACGTCGGAGAACCCAACGCGGTCGTTTGAGATTCATAATATCGGCTCACACAGCTTTTGGCCGTGATAATATATATTATATGATATAGATATCTGTGTAGGCTATATGATAATATTTAGATATAGAGCTCCAGGACTCCCGTGTGTTCTAGAATATTTACAGAACACGGCTAAAGGCTGTGTGCGCCTCGCCATTGCGATACATCCACTGTAAACAGCGCATGGTGGCTGCAAGCTGCTCAGGGCCACACCCCCACCCTCCTCCTTGACACGCCCACCGAAACAGCGCATTTGGGGGAAGCTCAATGTGCGACTGGCTCGGAGTGGCTGTAACTCTGCACCACGGCTGAATTTAGGGAACGTCTTTGAATACTGTGTTAGTTGCCCACTAATACCTATATTAAAGAATACATAAAATAGCATGTCATGGGACCTTTAATCGCTGTCTGTGTCACAGTTAGCGGTTGGCAGGCAGGCAGGTAGGACCCAAACGCAGACAATTCGAGTAAAAGGATAATTTATTAACTCAAAAAGGCAAGGAACACGGGTGACGCGGGCAACACAGGGAACACCAGGAACACAGGTAACACACAGGAGAGAACTCACCACAAACTAAAATGATCCGACAAGGAACAAAGGAAAGACAAGGGCTTAAATAGTAATCACACAGGAGGGAAACCTGACATGGGGAGAAACAAGACAGATACCAAAGTAAAACAGGTAACACACCAAAACAAGACAAGGAAACAGACAGATCATGACAGTACCCCCCCCTCAAGGGTCTACCAGGCGACCCACGACATGAAAAAAAAAAAGAAAGTCAAATCCAAATAGGGTGGGTGGAGGGGAGCCAGGAGGAGGGAACAAAAAATGTTTTCTGGAGGCCTGCAATCCTGGAGGCCTGCAATGGCAATGACCCACAGGTGGCCGGCATCGGCGAAGACGAAGGCGAGGTAGAGGGCGGGCCCCTTCTGGAAGGTCTGGAAGGTTTTGAAGGCGGAACCCCTCGGGAAGGCCAGGTAGAGGGCGGGCCCCTTTTGGAAGGTTTAGAAGGCGGCACCCCTCTGGAAGTCAAGGTAGAGGGCGGACCCCTTCTGGAAGGTTTAGAAGGCGGCACCCCTCTGAAAGTCAAGGTAGAGGGCGGACCCCTTCTGGAAGGTTTAGAAGGCGACACCCCTCTGGAAGTCAAGGTAGGGTTCAGGAACCGGACAGGGCTCGGGGACCGGAGACAGCTCAGGGGCTGGAGAGAAATGTTGAACCGGATGGCACTCCACACTCAACACCCCCACTCTGATAGTCCATAAGTGTCAGGGTGTGGGTGTCTCCCTGTGTTTCCCTCCTGTGTTGATTACTGTTCCCTCCCCTAATGTGTCTCAGCTGTTCCTCGTTGTGTTTGTTATTTAAGCCCTCGTCTTTCCTTTGTTCCTTGTGCTGTCATTGTGGTTGTTAGTTGTGGTTGTCTGTGGTGGCTAGTCCTGCGTGTTCCCGAGTTCCCTGTTGTCTCCCGAGTTCCCTGTTGTCTCCCGAGTTCCCTGATTCCTGTGCCTTAGCCTTTAGGCGTGATTAAAATGCCGTTTCCTGAAACCGTCTGTGTTTGGGTCCTACTTGCCTGCTCGCACCTCCTCCACACCTGTAACAATAAGGCACCCTCCAACTCGGGCCTTGTAGCGACAGCGCTGCACATACACCCCAACACAGCCTCCAACAAAAAACGTCCGCTGGGTCCAATGATGGTCGGATCATTCTGTCACAGTTAGCGGTTGGCAGGCAGGCAGGTAGGACCCAAATGCAGACAGTTCGAGTAAAAGGATAATTTATTAACTCAAAAAGGCAAGGAACACGGGTGACGCGGGTAACACAGGGAACACCAGGAACACAGGTAACACACAGGACAGAACTCACCACAAACTAAAATGATCCGACAAGGAACAAAGGAAAGACAAGGGCTAAAATAGTAATCACACAGGAGGGAAACCTGACATGGGGAGAAACAAGACAGATACCAAAGTAAAACAGGTAACACATCAAAACAAGACAAGGAAACAGACAGATCAGCACAGTCTGGTGTCTAGTTACGTCACTCTGAGAGATGTGCATGGACAGATTTTGTAGTGACACAGCTTAGGCCTATAACCTATTAGTGAAAGCAAAACACCAAGCTCATTGATTTAACGAGGCAGGATTATTTGAAACAATTCGCATAAGACAGGTTCGTTTCTGGTCCCCATTTTTGGTGGGATGGAGGTGTAAATTTGTGCGTTAAGGTGTGTCGATACAGCTGGCCTGTGGACAAGATTTTGGCAACAAGCCGTTGCTAGAAATTAATCTAAATTAGTTGACAAGAGATCGAATCTTGTCCATTATACCTACAACCAGGGTGTATCTTGGGATTACTCTGTGAAAACTGTGGGTCTCTGGAAAAAGGCCAGCCCTAACCTGCCCCCCCTCCCCCCCCCCCCCCCCCCCCCACACCAAGTTTCGGTGTGGGGGTACCAGTTACGCCCTAGAATAAGGTAGTCAAGTTTCAGGGTGGTAGGAGCTTCCTATCTCAAAAACTTCAACCACATTCTGATCCACTAGGTCTTGCAGGCAACACTTCTGAGAGGCTTTGTCCAAAAACAGTCCATATTGGAAGACTTTTTTTCTGTAAGGGCTAGAAATGTATATGTGCATATACATTTTGGCATCTCTAGCTATCTTGAAAAGGTGGGAAAAGGGGCGTGACCTCCAACAGTAAGGTACATTTGCATAAGACAGGTTTGTTTCTGGTCCCCATTTTTGGTGGGATGGAGGTGTAAATTTGTGCGTTAAGGTGTGTCGATACAGCTGGCCTGTGGACAATATTTTGAAGTCTGGCGTCAAAAGCTCAAAAGGAGCCGGCACCATGCCCCTTTTGAGATAACAAGAAGTTTATGTGAATTTCTCTCATAACTTTTCGTCATTATTAAAGAGTGGCCTGATTCTCAGATATGCATGTTGGATGGCTAGGGTGTAGGTCTGGGAAGAACTTCAGGCCAAATTCTTGCAAGCGAGCCGCTGGTCGTGGTGCAACGAGATGGAGCACTTGCTGAGTCATTTCCTTTAGGGCTGGAGCCACAAGTTGATGTGTATGCGTCCTTTGAGACCCCACTTAAAAATGTGTGCAGCATTGTGACATCACAGGTGGGCGTGTCCACCTAGATGTGTGCTGGATAGATCAGTCTTCCAGCCTACCCAGTGGACTGCAGCAAACATTGCTCATCTATCCGTCATACATCTAGGTGGACACTCCCACCTGTGATGTCACAATGCTGCACATTTTGAAAACGGCTTGTAATGGCTAATCACACTCACACCTGGTGGTATGATAGGTCCCCTTTAATGAATTATTTCAAATTACCCTGCCTCGTTCTATCAATGAGCTTGATGTTCTGCTTTCACGAATAGGTGATAGGCTGTGTCACTACCGATATGTCCGTTCGCATCTCTCAGAGTGACGTAACTAGCCACCAGGAAGTGATTTAAAAGAATGAGTCAAGTTGATTTCAAAAGTAACTTATTAATTACAAGTCTAAACTGTGGAAAATGTAAAGATATGGGGGGCAGTCGATGGCATTACCACCATAGCAACCATGAGATTCACGTGACGTGGACGCAGGCCCTATTCAAATTATTATAACCATGTAGGCCTAGCCTTTATTTTCTTAGCGTTATCATTACATCCTTTCATGTTACATCAATATAAATTATTGTTATAACAAGCTCTGTATCTGACCATTGACCATCCTCTCGGAAATTAATGAAATTCAAATTGACGTATGGCACTATATCCCTATTCTCACCGGCCCTTCTTGAAATTAATAGACCGTTTAATTCATTTTCATTCATTTCGTTATATATAGATGTTTATTTATTATATAAGGAGACCACCAGACCTCCTCGAAGGAACGAAAATGGTCAAGATGGGTGCATGGGCGAGAACAGGGATACAGTGCCATACCGTCAATATGAATTTCATATATATATATATAGGCTATGGTCATTTCACGGATCCCTCTTTGATCAGGTTGACCCGGTCGTTGAGACGGGGATCTGTGTGTGTGTGTGTGCCACGGTATATGAGTGTCATCAACTTGCATTGGAGAAAAATCCATGGCCATATCTCGGAAATTGGAGTGTTTCCGTGAGGATTCCACGGATTTTGAGTTAAGCGTCCGTGGTCATTTCACGGATTCCTGTGAGACCAGGTTGGCTGAAAGGACTGCTAGCTTACCAATTGGCACTGTGGCGACCACGGCAATGATCCAGAGACCAAACCATTCTCAGACGCCACTTGAGGTGGTTTGTGTTAGGACTGGGATAGGGTTGGGTCAGGTTAAGGGTTGGGTTATTGTGAGGTAGGTATTGAGTTGGGGTTAGGTTATAGTGAGGTATGTATTGAGTTGGGGTTAGGTTAAGTGTTGGGTTATTGTGAGCTATGTATTGAGTTGGGGTCAGGTTGAATATAAAGTCTAATGTTTGAATGACCTCTGACCGCAGTCCTCTTTCCAGAGGTCACAACGGTGTGCGTTCCTGCGTGGACACGCTGCAGAGCAACGTAAGACCTCTCAAAACATTTTGCAACCACTGGTGTTAGTGCAAGAGACTAATATATAGTATAACTATATATGATACATTAGCATAGAATAATAAATTATATATACAGTCAGCTCATCACCTACATCATTTATTTTGTACTGCTAATATTTCTGTTGTTCACTAGCATTGGAAGCTAAAGAGACAGACCTGTTTATAACTGTATTGTTACAATGGATCAGGTAAACCACCAAAATCCTACTTGTTTTTTAAACCGGATTAAAACATGACTGAACTGGATCCAGGTGATGCTGCGGCTGAGGGTGGGCATCGGGAGGCCGGAGGGGAAGACGTTGGTGGAGCGCCATGTGCTGGGCTGCTTCTCCCGCTCCGAGGAGCCGCTGGTGGCAGCTGTGCTGCAGCGCAGCGTGGACCTGCTGCTGGCCTGGCTGGCCCCCACACACCAAAGGTCCCGGGCCCACCAGCAGGGGGGGGACAAACCCCGGGAGCCAGCAAAGTTTCCTAAACCCTTACATTAATTTAGACTATAGAGAGCATCTAGCAGTTTGTACTAACAATTGTACATTTGTCAGAAGAAGCTGAAACAATATATCGCTGTCGGTACATTAAGGAACCAGGGCATGGACCTTGACCCAGGGCAGGGACCCTAACCCCTGGACCCGGGCTGAGCTGGGAAACCGCCCGCAGTGGACTTCAAAATGTTTGCTCTGATTACTTCTATAAAGATTATCATTTTAATAAGTTTCCCTCTTTTGCTGTTTGAACCCGGAACCCCTCTGGTCCCTGCAAGCTTAGACCAGCGGGACTATCTTCTATATGTTAGAGCTATGATAAAGACACCTCCACTCTGAGGCCCTGGTCTACCTCTTCACCATGTTCTTCCCCAGGGTGATTTACAACGACCAATTTGTGGGTGGACATGTATGAGTGATTCGTTCTGAAAGCGTTACTTTAAACCTAAATATTTTTTATACGGTGGCGGGCAATGAGGAAACGTATGATAATCAAAAGTTGTCTGCAGAAGCACTGTATCGCTTCTATCCGCGCATGCCCACTGCACCCCGCTTTGCCGATTGGAGTGTAAACCTAATGAGGTCATTCATCCTTAAATTCCACAGAACGCACGTTTCTCATACAATTATCGTGCTCCACAAAACAAAACGGGAGAAAGGGAGGGAGAGAGAGAGAGAGAGGCTTCCGAAGGGGTGTCCGCAGATAGTACAGTGCACCCTCTTTTTTAAGCAGACCTCAAAAACTGAAACGAACGTGCTCCCCAGAACGCGTGTTTCTCAGACAATTAACGTGCTCCACAAAACGAAGCGAGAGAGAGAGGCTTCAGAAGGGGTGTGCGCAGATAGCACAGTGCACCCTCTAGTTATTTATGTCAATATTTTCGATTTTTTAAGCAGACCTCTTCAAAAGCTGAAACGAACGTGCTCCACAGAACGCGCGTTCTCAGACAATTAAAGTGCTCCACAAAAACGAAACGGGAGAGAGAAAAAGAGAAAGGCTTCAGAAGGGGGGTGCGCAGATAGTACAGTGCACATTTCCATTTTTGCATTTTTGAAGCAGACCTCAAAAACTGAAAATAAATAAAGGTAACTGTGCTCCACAGAACAAAATGTAAACCAATGCATTCTGAATGGGAGCGTTTCTCTGATTTCTCCATGCTACACAGAACGAAATGTAAACCAATGCATTTTGAATGGGAGCGTTTTTCAGACGAGAGAGAGAGAGTGTACACAGATAGTACAGTGCGCCCTCTAGTTATATAAACAGCACAAAAAGTAAGGAAATTTGTGTTTGGTTGATTATTTCTCTGTGGTAACAATGCTTTTTAGCAATAACTCTTATGCCGTTGGAAGCCTATAAAGATAAAGATAAAGATAGACTTTATTGTCATTGTACAGTCACCTATACAACACAATTGGGAGTGCCAACTGAAGGTGCATTACACACACAAAATAAATAAATAAATAAACAAATAAATAAAAAAACAAAACAAGTCAGAAATAAGAAAAACATTTGGAACAAGACAAGGACAGGTGATGTCAGAATAAATATAAAGGCCGTAAGCATATTGCACTATATAGAAAGTGAGGAATCTGTGTTTGAAGTTTTATGCGTGTTAAGTGTCCTGATTGCCCAAGGAAAGAAGCTTTTGTTCAGTCTGTTGGTTCTGCACTTCAGGCTCCTGTACCTCCTACCAGAGGGCAGTAGGCTGAGCAGGTGGTGGCCGGGATGGAGGTGGTCACAGATGATCTTTCTTGATCTTGAGATGCATCGTGAGCTGGCAATGTCATCCAAGGAGGGCAAAGGAGAGCCAATCGTTTTTTCAGCTGACCTTATCACCCTCTGCAGCCTTTTCCTGTCAGCCACTGTACAGCCAGCATACCACACAGCAGAGGTGGGACCAAGTCATTGTTTTGCAAGTCACAAGTTAGTCTCAAGTCTTTGCCGTCAAGTCCCGAGTCAAGTCCTGAGTCAAGACAGGCAAGTCCCGAGTCAAGTCACAAGTCAAGGCCGACAAGTCTCAAGTCGAGTCCCAAGTCCTACCGTTTGAGTTTCCAGTCCTTTCGAGTCCTTTCAACAACAGAGAAATAATATTTAAGATTTGTATTTATTAAGCCTTTTTTTAGAAGAACATTGTTCAAACACTCATTTCAAAAGTGTAAGCTTAACCTTTTCAAGCATGTCACCACTTTATAAAAGATATCCTCACTCTCAAAAATTAAATTAAATAAAATAATCTACATGTAATAGTAGCGTGCAGTGACGTTGAAAGGACTTTCTGTTGCTGGTGGCTTGCTAAGCTGCGTTGAACACAATGGAACCTAAGCAATGGAACATAAGCAAAGGAACCAAGCAATGGAACCTAAACAATGGAATGTCGTGGAGATGAGTTCCACGTAAGCAGCGCTTTGCAAATCTACAGTTATGACAACAACCGCCATGACATCACAACCCCTGCACACATACAGAAAACCATTTAAACATGCTCACACACAGAGTGTAACCTTAACCTTTTCAACCATGTCACCACTTTATAAAAGATATCCTCACTCTCAAAATTAAAATAAAATAAATAATCAACATGTAATACATTCATGCCTCTATCAGTTCAGGTTGCTCCCTTGACAAACAATTGGCATGCATCCATAGAGTGACTGGTGTGTGTGTGTGTGTGTGTGTGTGTGTGTGTGTGTGTGTGTGTGTGTGTGTGAGAGAGCGTGTGCGTGCGTGCGCGCGCGAGAGAGAGAGAGATACGGTTTACCATGTTTGTAAAGTCAAGGTGACGTTAACAGTGAGTTTACAGTCTCATTGATATGTAGCTAGCTAGCAATTAAGTTAGCCAACAAGCTAGTGTTGGCTTTGATTCAAAACTTACCGTTCTTTGTGTAACTTCAAATGTCGGACGAAGTTCGACGTTGTCGCGTCTCCGTCTGTTATCTTGCTCCCGCAGGTTTTACATACAGCAATTCTTTTTTTGTTTATCACTTCATACTTTTTGTACCCAAAATAAACTACCTTTGGTATCATTTTTGCCTATTGGCGCGCGGGTGTGTGTGTCATGTATGTATCATATAGAAACAACGTGGATCTAATTTGATTGGATGTCGTGCCGCTTGCAAAGGGAGATAGAGCGGTCAGTGTCGTGTAAACATACATTTTAATCTTTAGGTTTGAGGAAAGTAGCAAGTCTTTTCAAGTCAAAAGGGTCAAGTCCAAGTGAAGTCACAAGTCACTGATGTTAAAGTCCAAGTCGAGTTGCAAGTCTTTTTAGATTTAGTCAAGTCGAGTCTAAAGTCATCAAATTCATGACTCGAGTCTGACTCGATTCCAAGTCATGTGACTCGAGTCCACAACCAGTGTTGCCAGATTTGGTTGAGCTAAATCCGCCCAATCACGTTCCAAAACCCGCCCACTTCAGCAAAAAAACGCCCAATGACGTTTTTCACAGGAAAAAAAATATTTTTTGAATAAACATTAAACGCATGTTGTGGTTCTAGTGTTATATGCGCCAAGAGTTACTTCTAATGGCTGCAATGTTTTAGGCTCCGTCCGGTTGAGGAGTAATAATAAACATCCCTGGGGATTTTACCATATCGACTCGTCCTTCTGATTACGCGGTAACGCTACGGTATTAAACAATTAAGCCCAAATGGCAAGTTCTATTTTATTATCACAGACCGTGCATGTCAAAGAAAATGTGGAAAAATGCCGAGAAGGTTGACAAGCCCCAAGTAGGTACTCACAAACTTGCCGTGTTTCTGTGAGCGATACTTCGCACAAATGCAGAGGAGCTTGTTCACTGATCAGTGCTCTCATCCAGGTAAAGAGAATATGGAGACTCACCAATATCCTCTCTTAACTCCTCTCTGAAGTGCGGTGCCAGAACAGATGTTATAACGGCGGTACACTTTGTCCTGTGCATCTTGAATGCGCCCATCTCATCTTGCAGTATATCAGACAAATCATCCACGGCGTTTATGGAGGTGTGACAGGCGACGTAGGTTGCAACCCTAAGTTCACGTCGTTTTTGGTAATCTTTGATTGTTGCTCCTGCACCAGATCCCGTTGGGACAGCAAAGGATTTGACACTGGGCTGACAGCGGGCCTTGTGTTTTTTCGTGGCACCATGTTCTCTCAAGTCGTTGAGGTGGGCTTTTAATTCAACGTTACAATACCTGCAACGAGCTTTGCTGTCATCTGCTGGGGCAGGCGTGATACACGATTTTAATTCAGGGTCGGTCTCCCATTCCTTTCTCTAAAGTTTTTTATATTTCCCCCACTTCGGCATGATGCTTATTTCGCTAACAGAGTTGAGAGAGAGCGGGCTTTTGCCTCAGACTTCTGCGTCGGCGCACAACGGTTTGTTGATGTGACATCACGACGTGAAGTATATTGAAGTATAGGCCTACTGAGTTTTGTATTTGTACTGTTTTTAAACCATAAAATAACAGTTTGGTGTGCTGTTTTCACATTATTAAAAAACCGCCAGATATTGGCAAAAGCAGCCCAAAATGTATATACCCGCCCAATGCATTTTTTCCCCGCGAAATGAAATCAAAAGTAGCCCAATTGGGCGGGAACCCGCCCAATCTGGCAACACTGTCCACAACTCTGCCACACAGTGATGGAGAAGGCCAGCACACTCTCGATGGTGGAGCGGTAAAAGGTCACCAGCAGCTTCTCCTCCAGTTTGTTTCTCTTGAGTACCCTCAGGAAGTGGGCCTTCTTCACCACCGCTGATGTGTTAGCTGACCAGGATATGTCCTCAGAGATGTGAGTTCCCAGGAACTTGAAGGTGGAGACTCTCTCCACACAGTCACCATTTATGTGGAGAGGGGCGGGGTCAGCTCTGTGACGCCTGAAATCCATTATAACCTCCTTTGTTTTTATTGTGTTAAGGGTCAGGTTGTTTGCAGCACACCACTCCACCAGCCGCTGCACCTCATACCTATAGGCCGACTCGTCTCCTCCGGTTATGAGCCCCACCACAGTCGTATCATCCGCGAATTTGACTATTGTGTTGGTGGGGTGGGTGGGAGTACAGTCATGAGTGTAGATGGCATACAGGAGTGGGCTCAGCACGCAGCCCTGTGGAGAACCCGTACTGAGCATGAGGGTGGAGGAGCTGTGGGTGCCAATTTTAACAGACTGCGGTCGATTTGTAAGAAAGTCTTTTATCCAGGCACAGGTGGCGGGGGGGAAGTCCAGGGCAGCTAGCTTGCTCACAAGGATGTCAGGGATGATGGTATTAAAGGCTGAGCAGTAGTCGACGAAGAGCATCCTTACGGAGGTCCCCGGGTGTTCCAGGTAGCTGAGTGCAGTGTGGAGGGCTGTAGAGATGGCATCATCAGTTGATCGGTTTGCTTTGTATGCAAATTGGAATGGGTCAAAGGTTGAAGGGAGGCATTCTTTGATGTGATGAGTCATAAGCCTCTCAAAACATTTTGCAACCACTGGTGTTAGTGCAATGGGTCTGTAGTCACTGAGGTTATTGATAGTTGAATTTTTGGGGACAGGGATTATGGTAGCCGACTTGAGACATGGTGGGACGGTGGCATGTGTCAGGGACAAGTTGAAGATCTTAGTGAAGACCACTGCCAGCTGATCAGCACAAGCTTTGATTACTTCGCCAGGCGCTCCATCAGGTCCAGTGGCTTTTCTTGTGTTCACTGACCTGAATACACGACTCACTTGATGTGAGTGTGGATAGTGAGTGTTCTTTTGCTTGTGGTCGGAGGGGTCAGCATGTCTGTTGGGCCTTGTAGCCTCAAAACGGGCAAAGAAATGGTTTAAATGCTCTGCCAGCGAGGCGTCGGCACTGATGGTCACTGAGGGGCTGCTTTTGTAGTTTGTGAGATGTTTCAATCCCTGCCACACTTGACGAGGGTTGTTGTTTGTCAGATGGCCCTCAACCTTTCTTTTGTAGGCCTCCTTCGCACCTTTAATTCCTCTCCTTAGGTCCGCTCTCGCCACGTTGTACAGGCCATTGTCCTTTCTTTTGAAGGTGGCGTTTCGGGCTCTCAGGAGTGACTGGACTTCACTTGTCATCCAGGGCTTTCGGTTTGGATATACTTTGATGTTCTTATCAACCGTCACATTGTCAGTGCAGTATTTGATGTATGACAATACGGTGTCAGTGAAGCCCTGTAGATCCTGTTGTTCAAGGATACTCCAATCTGTGTGAGCGAAGCAGTCCTACAGTTGGGAGAGTGCACCCTCTGGCCAGGTTTTTACAGTCTTTCTGACTGGCTTGGTCTTCCTCCTAAGGGGAGTGTATGCTGAGATGAGGAGCAGCGAAAGATGGTCAGACAGACCCAGATGTGGGAGGGGGACTGCTCTATAAGCATGCTTTATGTTAGAATAGACACGGTCCAGTGTGTTGTTTCCTCTGGTGGAGCACCGTACATACTGTATAAAATTGGGAAGGACTGTCTTTAGGCATGTGTAGCAGGATGGGCCTTTAATTAGTGCTGCAGTACCGGCCTATCACTGTTGGGTGCGCTGCCTATAAAGGTGGGTGGTTGTGCACTGGGAGCACTCTTTCCTGGGAGCTCCTGGCTTCCCCGCCTCCTGTTGTCACCGAAACCTGATTGCCTCACCTGATCGCCTTTTAGTTGGATCGTGCAGCTCGCCGTTGTTTGGTATGTAGTGGTTGTGTGCATCTGTGTACCTTCTAAACTTTGCACAAGTCCTCAACATTGGCTTCCATCCCTCAGGCAGTTCATTGGCCGGGTCTTCCCTATCCCGTATCGACCCCAGTTGTAGGGCGTGCGAGTGTTTCCTCCTCTACCTGTTGCAGCGGGGAGCGATCAGCTGTAAATCGAGTTGCACTTGTAATGGTGTTGCTCGGTACAAGTGATCCCCTTCCTCTTTGATGTTCATTCAACTCCTGACGGTATGTGGATAAGATGACGCTAACCCAAGTTATTACAGTTGTTGTTCAGCCTCTAGAACAAATGTATTTTTCTATGCCAGGGTTGACGTGTGTGTGGGCGGTTTCTGCCAGCACGTCCCCCCCCCCCCCCCCTCTTCACGCTGCTGTTGGCCGGCTGCCGTTTTGCCCACTGTTTAAATAGCCAACACATCCATTCTACTCTGCATCTCCTGCTGTGCTATACCTGCCACCGAGTATGGTGATTGCTGCCTCATCCTCAGTCTCATTGTCTTAAGTTATTCATTTAACCGACTTCTAACTGATCTTATTGATGATATTATTTGTGTTTTGTGGGTTGCTTTGCATGTTTGTTTTGGTTTGATTTGTTTTCTTGGTTATTTTGGTTTGGCTTAATTGCTTTACTTATTCATTTGGATAAATCTCCTTTACTTTTGATTTAAACTCCATTTAGTTATTTGCTCTTCCCTTTTTGTGTATTTTGTGTGTGTGTGTGTGTGTGTTCGCTTTAGTGTGTTTGTGTGAACATATTTTTGAGAAGTCATGTTTAAAGATTAGATATATTAATTAAAAGGAATTGAATTTGTATGCTGACCCAGTCTCAAGCTTTCATTAGTGAACGAACTTGTGTGCTTTAACTTAAGTTAATCTAACTCTCCAGGTGAAATTCCTGGGGTGGCGTTGTTGGCAACTTGTCACTAGTTCTTTAACCGAACTTTATCTCATTGTTTCCCCGACCGCCGAATGCCACACATGCTTGATTAAAATCCCCAGCGATGATGTGTACCCCATCAGGATGAGCTTGCTGCTGTTTATTGACACTATCATGTAGGTAGGTAAGAGCTATGCTAATATTTGCATCTGGTGGAATATAAACAGCAGTGATAATTACCACTGTCAGCTCTCTGGGCAGATAGAAGGGTCTGCAAACTACTGACATTGCTTTTATGTCCGGGGAGCAGTGAGTGTCTGTGCTCTTACTGCTTGCGCACCAATCATTGTGAACATAAACACACAGACCCCCTCCTCTGCTCGTTCCGGAATCCTTGTTCCTGTTGGAGCGGTAGATAGTGCGTCCCGCTAGTAGAACTGACGCATCCGGGATCAGCTGATGTAGCCAGATCTCCGTGATGATCATAACACAGCAATCGCGAACAAAGCAGTTGGCTGCTAGATGTAGTTCCAATTTGTCGATTTTGTGAACGATGGATCTTGCGTTAGTCAGGAAGATGCTGGGTAACGGGGGTTTGTGTGGCTGTTTCCGTAGCCGGGCTAGAAGACCCGCTCGGCAACCCCGCTTCTGCTTGCGCTCCTTGCGCCGCCTACGCCGCTTGCTGGGGCCAACGACAATCCAAGGGGACTCCGGTGGCCGCGCTATGTCGAGCGGGATGTTGTGATTCCACTGGAAGTCGCTCGTAACTGCAACCTGACAACGCAACCCGATGTTCAGGAGCTCTGTGTGGCTGTAAAAATGTTTAGCTTCACACCACGTCCTAAGACACACAAAAAATACAAAAAACACGAGCATAATACACTTAAATAATACACTAAATCAGAGAGCCAAGAGCCGCTGCGTCCGTGCGCGCCGCCATAGCAACCGGAATATACTAAACCTATATAGTTCCCTTTCAAATGGTGTCCCATTTGGAAGGAACATGCCCTTTTGGGATGAGCACACTCTAAAAAATAATACTGCACGTTACTTAATTCAATCAGTGCAGCATTTTTACACTTAAAAATATTGAGTTGATATGAAAGCTCTCAAATCAGTTACACAAAACATGAGTAATGAGTAAATCCAAGTAATATCTTTAAGTACATCTGAATGAATTGACTTGGCTCAATTACCACATAAATTGAGTAAATGTAACTGAAATTATGTGTTAACCATATGGAAAACCCGAGTAGAAATCACAAATCAAATTCAGTTAATATAATTGAATCCAAGTAATATTTTTAAGTATATCTGAATGAATTGACTTGGCTCAATTACCACATAAATTGAGTAAATATAACTGAAATTATGTGTTAACCATATGGAAAACCTGAGTAGAAATCACTAATCAAATTCAGTTAATATAATTGAAAAACATTTGTAGGAGATAACTGCAAATTTGCTTATGATTTACTGAAAAAAATGTGTTTTACCAACAGACTTTTTAATTGTATTAATATGATATATTATATATTTGAGGATATTTACTATAAACTAAAATGGACAAGAGCTCACAAAACATGAAAGCTTTATTTTAAAAAAATTTTCCCATTTTTTAACATTTCCAACTGATGTATTTAACATATTAACAGCCAACTGCACTGTTGATGGGAGGGTTGAACTGCTTCAAAACTCTAAATAAAAAAATGAAGCCTTATGACTCACAGGAATGATTAAAAAAGAACAGAATAGAAAATACATAAATGCAAAATGGAAATGTCACAGACTGGACAGACTGATCTCAGACTGTTCACAGAACACAGACTGGAATGGAATTGCAACTATATCAGCACAATGTTTTTCAGTCTTTGCACCTTTGTTGACAGTTTTCCAGCATTGACTTCAACAAGCATCTTTTGAAAAACTTCAAAAGTGTACTTTAGAGTGTTGGGGTACTTCAGGTCCAAGGCATAAGTTAGCCCAAGCAAGTAGCAGCAGGCTCTGCTGAGATCCCCAAGGTGGTTGAGTACGATGGAACCCTCAATGATGATCCCTACATCCCTGACTTGTCCATTTTCATTGCGCACAACGTACAGAGCCATCATCTCTGCTGCCAGCTCTTCTTCCACATTGATGGCTGAATCATCAGAAGTCTGTGGACATTGTAAAGCAAAGTGGTTAGAGCAGAATATCACCAGAATAAAATAAATTACCATACAACATAAATAGGATATATACAATATGTTTAAGTTTTCTATTATTTTGACCAGCATACAACAAATTGGAATGATATCAACAGACTCATGCAAATAACAATAATGATAACTAGAACATTTCCTCTGAGAAATTTTGATAGGGCCACGGGAGCTACGGCCGGTTTTGCCATCTTTGTCAACATGGGAATCAAACCCACAACCTTAAGATCAAGACAGAGCTGATCACACAGACATAATCATCTTTCTACAAGCACTGATATGAGAAGCTGTAGGCTAATCATATTAAGTTACCTGTGTGTGTGTGTGTGTGTGTGTGTGTGTGTGTGTGTGTGTGTGTGTGTGTGTGTGACTAATCACATAAAGTTACCTGTGTGCTGGTGTTCGTTGTGTCTGTGCGTGTCTTTAATCACATAAGTGTGTGTGTGTGTGTGCGGGGGAGTGTGGGAAAGGACTGCGCGCATGTGTATGTGTATGGGATAATGTGTAGTTTGGAGGTTGTTATGGAGAATTACTCCCAACAGGATAAAATGGAACTGTCATAAACTGTATGGAGAACAGTGAAAGCCATTTCTTTTCATTGCACTCACCTCAAATTCCTTGATTAAGGCACCCACATCTTCTCCCAAGTGATCAATTAGACACCTGATGACAACTTCTCTAGTTTTCTCAATGGGAATTCCACTGTTAAGAAAAAAAAAAAAAACGAAACAGTTGGCAAAAATACAGCAGTCACTTTCTATTCAAATGTATCATGAGAATGATAATAAAGACAGCATGAGGTATGTGATCTTGTGTTGAATGTTTGAGTACAGAGATAGTTAAAAAACAGAGGTGACAACACAGGTGGGGGAAAGAATTACCAGTATATAAACAGGGGAGCAAACTAAAATACCTGGAGTACATTATTCATCTCTGCACGATGCCTCTGTCCAGCAGCACCTTTCTTGGCTTGGTAGATACCAAGCAGTTTAGGGGTGCTTGAGATGAATTTGGAATGTATTGAGATGACGATGCACATATAAACTGGAGCTGTTCCACCAAGTCATCAAAACATTTACCTGTGACATTATAAATGCTTTCTAACTTTAACAAGAGAGAACCAATTATTTCCTCATATGCACCGGTTTGTTCTTCGCAATCCAAATCTGCAGTATGATCGAACTCAACATCATCAATTGATTCCAGTGAGGAAGTATGGCTTCCATTCTGTTGAACACTGGTAGAAAGTTTTACAATCACATCAGCCTTGAAGTCATCACACGAGTGAGATTGGTGCTTTCGACTTCTGTGAGTAGCATAAGTGCCATATATGTTTGTTTTAAACTCACAGCCATCAAACACACACACTATTGTTTCTAGCCTTTTAAGATGAGAATTGATGTGATGAAAATAATCTTTAGTATTTGGAAATTTGGAGTCACAGATTTTACATTTGAAGGCTATCACATCTTGTTGACTTTCAGTTTCCTCTGATTTGTGAGCTCTGGTCAAGTGTGAACGCAGGCTACTCAAGTTTTAAAGGAACATGAACAGTTCAAATGAATACAGGGCAGCAAATGTCCACAGCCAAAATGTCCATGTCTCAGTCTATAGTGTTTAAGAAGTCCCCCCTTTGATGATGCCACAAATTTGCAGAGCTTGCATTGCCATTCCATTAACGCATTGGTTCTCAAAGTGCGCCCCGCGGGCCAATGGCGGCCCGCGGAATCATTCCTGGCGGCCCGCAATGACATACATAATTATGTAAGTTATAAAAAATAAAAAATAAAATGTTATTATTTTTTTTTTTAATCAATATTAATTTAAACAAATATAAATAAATCTAAAGAGAAAATTCGACTCTCTCTTTCAATTAAATCCTTTTAATTTTTTTTGTTTTAATCCGGCTGTACATTACTTTGAAAGGGTGAACCTCAGTTTCATGATTTAGACCTCACTTGACCTCACTCCCAGAGGTCCACGGTGCGGGTGCAATGTTTTTTTTCACCACTGGGATGCTGACGACGTTTCCCGCCAAAAAAAAAAAATCTTTGGCGGCCCTCAGTCAAATTTTGGGTTCCTAAATTGGCCCTCAGTTGTCAAAACTTTGAGAACCCCTGCATTAACGGTTACCTTTGTTAAATGGGGGGCAGCAGTAGCTCACAGGGCAAGGATCTTGCAACAAGCTGGTGGTCTGGGTTCAAGTGTGCATTTCTGCGGCTCCAACAGTCATGCACTGTAACGTACAGAAAAAAAACTCAGTGAGCACAATGAAAATCTTAGACAGCAAGCTGAGAGTTATAGTCAATATTTATAACTTTAAAAAATTAGGTATGCTTTGCTACTATTCGTTTTTCTCAGTCGCTTTGGGGCATTTCTCACATCACTATTAAGATTTGCACAAAAGTTTATGCATTTCTCTAAACAATTTGTTCAAACTGCAAAACCTAGTGGATAACCTGCAAAAGCGTGTCACTTGCTCAAAATGGATAGTTCATTCCTCAAAAGCAAGTATTCATGCCAATGAAAGTGTCAGTGTCGTCAAAATGAAAAGTCCTGACACCATTGTTTTGAACAAGATAGTCAAATGGCTTTGTCATGCTTTCATTATGACAGTTTACTCTGTAAATGTTTTCCAATGCAAAAGGGTCAGATCTTGGTGACACTACCTTAAAACAGCACTATATACTATTTACACAGCCATTTTAAAACTACAGTACACTTGCACATTACTGTATTTAGTGAGGTAACTGACTACAAGACACTGAATATGTATGTTTCACATTTTTACTGCATATGCTCTTTGCAATTGTAATTTGTTCACAGCATTGTGCAAAAGAAAAAATACACCCTTATTTACAACAAACGTAAATTCCCTTTGGGTAGAGCTGTGCACAACTGTAAACAATATTGCAGTACATATTGGAACAGATGGTTTGACAACTAGTTCAACATTTTTGCATGTAATGACTCAAGCAATGAAATGAGGACTATTAGTTTTATAGGGAATGACTATTCAGCCTACACAAGTATAGTTCATTTTCACTGACATGACATAAGCAAATGATAATGTTATAAAACAACAGAGAATTGTATGAAAGCAATTGATGCATGGACAAACCATTTGGAATTTGTTCGAAGGAATGAGAAACTGCTACTATGATGTGCACAAATGACTAAATGTTGTGGAGGTTGAACAAACTGTTGTGCAAATCTTAATAGTGATGTGAGAAATGCGACCGTTGGCGTTCTGATCTGAGTAAACGCGCGAGCACTTACGGTCTAAACATCTGGGTCCAGTTGCACCAGCAGAACGTAAGGTCCCACTTAGGCTACGTTGAACGTAAATCACCCAAACGTTCGACTTTACACTCTACTAAAAAAATAGCAGTTGCACCAAGCAGATAGTTTCAACGTAACACTAAGTTATAACTTATCTTTTACACCTCCCCTCTAGCTGGTGTAAGTTCCATACTAACGATAAAGAACCGTTAAAAGAAAAAAACGTAAAAAGATTTCAACACTAACGCAGGGTAAAGATGGCTATTCGTTTTGAGCAATGGGAAGAGGAGTTTCAATGCGATTTGCGCCGGGAACGGATTGTCCGTGACCGTATCGATCCATTTCTTTATTATGATGATGTTGAATTATATGCGTGATTTCGGTTTTGCCGGGCGGAATATTATATTTATTTATTTATTATAAAATCCGCCATCAAATAGCTTAACCTCACGCCTATACCGTCCAAGCAAATTTTAGAGAATAAATGACTGAAACTGTTTTGTTTGCCCTCTCATTTGGGTGCTAATGCGTCTTCACTCGGGTAAGGTGGAAACTTGCCGGTATTTCCTGTTTACATTGTTAGCTGTCAATGATTGGCTTGAAATTATCTAAACGTCATTAAAAGCGACACTGGTACACTTTATGCACTACTAGTAACGTTACAACTTAAGTTATGGTGGTGCAACCAAAATTTAGAACACCTTTAGTTTGGCACTAGCTACGTCGAGCGTAGGGTTAAGGCAGACTTTACACCCGAACTTATGATCGGCTTTACGTTCTGCTGGTGCAACCGACTGCTGCAGCCCTTTGCACCAATAGAACGCAAGTTCCAACTTAGGCTACGATGGACGTAAATTGCCCCTACGTTCGACTTTACACTCTACTAAAAAAATAGCAGTTGCACCAAGCAGATAGTTTCAACGTAACGCTAAGTTCTAACTTATATTTTACACCTCCCCACTAGTTGGTGTAAGTTCCATCTTATGCGATAAAGACCGTTAAATACGTTAAAAGATGGCTATTCGTTTCAGGGGCACTCCATGGTATAATTTTCTAAATGCCCTGTCCATAACGACAATACAATTCCTTCTATTTTCTTAATCCTACAACATTTGGCTAAAATGATTGTAATACCTCATAAGATAGGTAATGCACTTGATCTAGATGCAATTTGATGTATCTCACTACCTACGTTAACTAACGTTAGCTGCACAAGCTAAGCTAGCTAGTGTGTATATAAAAGACAGCCTGGCGGCAGTGCATTTCTTTTAAGAAATTGTAAGTTTTTAATTTTACATTTATGTGTTACAAAGGGAATTCTCCTCTCTCCCTCTGCATAGCGAAGTTTATTCTTCTTATAAATCTCATACCACTTTCAAAATTATGATTGGCATCGCACCTCATGGCGCAGCTGTCACGTTAAAATTGTACCGGGGGCGAAAATTGTACCGGCCTACGTCATCGTTTGTTTACATCCTGACAACCTGCCCGGCAACAGACGACGCGATGCAGAAAATATGTTTCCAAACGACGAAATAACATAATACAGATAGCGGATCGCTATCTGTATTATGATAGATAGCGATAACACTTGTTTTTACTTTATATTTGTATTGTATTTAATTGTTTAATCGAAACAATGAAAAAATTTGCCCGCAAAACGGGCGATCGCGTCAAATGACAAATGTTTTGCCCGCGAAACGGGCGATCGCGTCAAATGACGTAGGAGGGTTCTTGAAACATAATACAGATAACGGATCGCTAGATAACACTTGTTTTTACTTTATATTTGTATTGTATTGAATTGTTTAATCGAATTTAGCTAGTAAACTGAGTGTTTTAAGCAGGTTTCATAGTCTAGAATGTTCAAGAACCTTCCTACGTGATTTGACGCGATCGCCCGTTTTGCGGGCAATTTTTTTTATTGTTTCGATTAAACAATTAAATACAATACAAATATAAAGTAAAAACAAGTGTTATCGCTATCTATCATAATACAGATAGCGATCCGCTATCTGTATAATGTTATTTCGTCGTTTGGAAACATGTTTTCTGCATCGCGTCGTCTGTTGCCGGGCAGGTTGTCAGGATGTAAACAAACGATGACGTAGGCCGGTACAATTTTCGCCCCCGGTACAATTTTAACGTGACACAGCCAACAGGTAACCGCAGCATGAAGGAGCTAGCGTGGCTGGATAACCAAACAAAACTCTACAGACGCTTGCCTCACGGATGTAATACCAAATGAAAAGACGCGGTCCGAACCACAAACTCACAACCAACTGATATTTCATGCTTATGTCTGGCTTCTGTGACTAAGAAGGCTTATCGTCAAATATGCATTTGTACAGAATTACTTACGGTCAGGTTGAAGGTCAGTTCAATCGGCTGTGCCGTGCCCGTCGTCAGTATGGCCATTCCCGCCCGCTTTCTCAGAGGAAGGGATGACGTCAGTTCCGCTCTGTTTACTTGATTTTTTTAAGTTGTTAGTTTCGTCACCAATATAATTGAGTTGACTTCTTTAATAATTGCACTGATTAAAACTAATTGATATTTGTAGTGTATTCTCAAAAAAAATGTTGAAATGTACACATATTATTACAAATGATTTAAACCATGTAATCTGTGAGTCAAGTATTCATTTATTTTGGTGAAGTAAACTTAATATTTATATGGATATTTTACAGAAATATTCATGCTGGAAGTATACTCATGAATTTTGATGTAGTCAACTCAAATACTCTTAATGATGATATTCAACATTTTTATTAAGTATGCATATCTAAATATTATTGTCACATTTACTGGCTCCCTGAATCATTTTTTACAGTGCAGCAGAGCTGAGTATGTGAGTTGCGCCCATGAAAAACTTGGCAAATCATCTCTGCCAATGCCAAACAGCTTATTCTGCAATTAACTCGTTTGGTGTTTGGTGGATTGGATGATTGAAGTTTGAAGAAACAAGACATATTGGCAATGAAAAAATTTATTCATTTCACAAACAGGAGCCTCAGTAGCATGTGGAAGAACCATACACAGCCACGACAGCCTGGCACCTCCTCTTCATGCTGGTCACCAGCCTGATCACACACTGCTGTGGGATGGCATCCCATTCTTCAACCAGCATATGTCGCAAGTCAGCCAACGTGGTTGTGTTTGTCACTCTGGCACGAACAGCACGCCCAAGTTGATCCCACAAGTTTTCAATGGGGTTGAGGTCGGGACTGCTAGCAGGTCATTCCATCCTCTCCACTCCCACATTCTGGAGGTAGTCTCTAATAAACCACGCCCTGTGGGGGCGAGCGTTGTCATCTTGGAGGATAGAGTTCGGTCCCAGACTGTGGAGATATGGGATTGCCACTGGTTGCAGAATCTCATCTCTATATCTCTCTGCATCGAGATTGCCTCCAATGATGACAAGCCTAGTTTTTCCAGTGAGGGAGATGCCACCCCACACCATTGCCTCCACCAAAAGATGTTATTCTATCGGTGCAGCAATCAGTATAGCGTTTTCCGCGTCTTCTCCACACTTTGACCCTGCGATCCAACTGCCGTAGGCAAAATCTGGACTCATCCCTGAACATAACGTTCCTCCACATGTTCAGGATCCAGTACAGGTGTTGCCGACACCAGCGCAAACGGGCCTGACGGTGAAGGGCAGTCATGGCAGGACTCCTGGCAGCCCTACACTGTAAAAAATAAAAAGTTAATTCAACTTGAAATTTCAAGGCAACTGTCTGCACAGGATTTTTGGGTTTTCACGTCAACTCAAACATCACAGTTGTGCCAACTTAATTCTTACTGTTGTACCAACTAATTCCTTTTTTTTGAGGCAACTAGATTTTTGGGTTTTCATGTCAACTCAAACTTCTAGAAAATATCACAGTTGTGCCAACTTAATTCTTAGAGTTATACCAACTAATTTCTTCTAATTATTCACTAATTTTTGGTCCAAATAACTTGTCTTTAATATCAATGAGAACTTCACAAATGTAGTTGTACACACTAAGAATTCTGAGTCAATATTATGTTGAGTCATTCATGTGTAAAAAATTAACAATTACACAAACGGACAATGAACCAGCTTTTGCCTTTTAAAACAGTTTTATTTTTCACCATGAGTGTAATAAACAGCCTAAACGAAGCATTATAAACACCCCTTGCCACCACATCCAAAGCAAAAAATTAGTACCAGTACCAGTATCAGTACCATTTTACTGACAAAATGTGTATGTACTTTTAATAAAATAATGCGGGCAGATTACTTTACTGTAGGGCTTAACATAACTGACCACAAACAAGCTCCCCATTTATCTGCTGTGTGTGTGTGTGTGTGTGTGTGTGTGTGTGTGTGTGTGTGTGTGTGTGTGTGTGTGTGTGTGTGTGCGCGCGCGCTCTCTGGTGTCAACCAAAAAAGGAGAGAGCAGGGGGAAACACAACAAACTCACCACGTAGGCCACGTAAAAAAAATCTAAAACGTTTCCTGATATTGTCTGGTCAGGCCCCAAGAATAAGAGGCATTCTAGAAATTGATCAACCCTTGGCTCAAAGTAACAGCTTGGTTTTTAAGCTCCTTACACGCTGCGATCAATTGGCGGACATCTTTATGACAATGTGCTGAATAGTTTCAAATGTGTATTTGAATTATTTTGGGTACTCCATGTTAAATGCGTACATCAGCCCAAAAAGATATGCAACCGCTGTTGGGAGGTCTGGAAGATCTGTAAGGACAATGGACTCCTCCAAGACGACGGCAATGTTGATGACAGTGGGCTGTGCGTTAGGTGCGTCATCATCCTCAAGCACGGCAAGGACACCCATCTGGACGGGCCAGTGTTGAGATATAATCTCTCCACCTAGTCCTGGGTCTTCCCCGAGGTCTCCTCCCCACTGGAAGTGCCTGAAACACCTCCCAAGGGAGGCGCCCAGTGGGCATCCTTACCAGATGCCCGAACCACCTCAGCTGACTCCTTTCTAACTAAAGGAGCAACAGCTCTAATACGAGTTCCTCACGGATGGCTGAGCTTCTCACCCTATCCCTAAGGGAGACGTCCTGTTCTTCTGCTACATCATGTACAAAAGTCAACAGGAAGTGGCAGCCAAGAAGTTCTTTTGATGAGACGGCAGGAAAATGAGAAGACGTCCATATTGTCCATGATTTTTTTAGTTAATATAATTTGTGTTTGAAATTGTAAATAATTATACTTGAAGAAAATACTTTTGTTTAGAGAATTTTTAAAACAAACGCAGCAACATGAACTAGGATCAGTAGTACCAAACTGCTCTAGTAGCAGGTAGGAGTTAAGAATCCAGCAGATTTCCATGCAGATGAAAAACATTCAAAATAAAAGTACCTTTGGACAACCTTCTGAGAAAACTCATCTCGGCCGCTTGTACCCGCGATCTCTTCCTTTCGGTCATCACACAACCCTCATGACCATAGGTGAGGATAGGAACGAAGATCGACCGGTAGATCGAGAGCTTTGCCTTGCGGTTCAGCTCTCTTTTCGTAACAACGGTGCGGTAAAGCGAACACAATACCGCCCCCGCTGCTCCCATTCTCTGGCCAATCTCACGCTCCATCGTACCCTCACTCGCGAACAAGACCCCGAGGTACTTGAACTCCTTCACTTGGGCTAAGGACTCATTTCCTACCCGGAGTAAGCAATCCACCGGTTTCCTGCTAAGAGTCATGGCCTCAGATTTAGCGGTGCTGATCCTCATCCCAGCCGCTTCACACTCGGCCACCAGCTGATCCAGTGAGTGCTGAAGGTCACAGGCCGATGATTCAATGAGGACCACATCATCTACAAAAAGCAGTGACGAGATCCTCAGACCACCGAACTGCAACCCCTCCCCACCATGACTACGCCTCGATATCCTGTTCATGTACATCACAAACAAGATTGGTGACAAGGCGCAGCCCTGGCGTAGACCAACACCCACTGAGAACGAAACTGACTGGCTGCAGAGGACGCAAACACAGCTCTCGCTTTGGGAGTACAGAGATTGTGATGGCCTTGAGGAGAGACCCCCTTACCCCATACTCCTGCAGCACCTCCCACAGTTTCTCCTGGGGGACCCTGTCATACGCCTTCTCCAGATCCACAAAACACATGTAGACCGGATGGGCATACTCCCAGGTCCCCTCCAGGATCCTTGCGAGAGTGAAGAGCTGGTCCGTAGTTCCACGTCTGGGGCGAAAACCGCATTGTTCCTCTTCAATCTGAGGTTCGACGATCGGCCGAACTCTCCTTTCCAGCACCCTGGAGTAGACTTTACCAGGGAGGCAGAGAAGTGTGATACCCCGGTAATTGGCACACACTCTCTGGTCCCCCTTTTTGAACAGGGGAACCACCACCCCGGTTTGCCACTCCTTTGGCACTGTACCCGACTCCCACGCAATGTTGAATAGGCGTGTCAACCATGACAGCCCCTCAACACCCAGAGCCTTTAGCATTTCTGGCTGGATCTCATCAATCCCATCAATTCCAAGTATGTTAAATATATATAATTTAATATAAGGGTAATTAAATGGTTCCTAGAGTACTGAGTTCACAATTTGTTAATGCAGTGTTATTTTGAATACACTTTGGCCTGCATGTTGACCTGGTAACGATAGTAAAAAGACAGAGTTGCTCTTTTTGGAGGTAGGTAAACCCTATTCTATAGTTTCCAAGCTTGTACTTTATGCTGATTGTCCAGCCAGCATATCCAGTGCCGGCACCAGGTTCCTTGAGGCATGGATGTTGTTTGACAAGCTCAGAGGCAACAGAATCAAATTCATACTTATCGGGGTATGCTTTGAAAACAAATAAAGCTTGTGCCAATTTGTCCAGAATCTCCATTTTCACATCTCTGGCTACTTGTTATCCCGTTCCAGTTTTTTCTGGTCATTCCCCTTGTGGAGTTTCAGCTCGACATCGTACGAGAATGTGGGTATTGGGAACGGCGTGGGCCACAGTGAAATGCTTCTCCTATAGGCACGAACAACTGAAGACGTACTGTGGCATGAATCTGGTGGGCCGATGCTGGCTGTATCGAGGGAAGAGATGGAGGATGCACAAGACTGAGGCAAGACAAGACTTTGTGATTTTGATGTCAATGGGGTCTCATCATTGCTCCAAACAATATGTAAGACTGCCTTTTCCGAAGGCAACTCTGTGATGTCTACTAAGTTGCAAACTGCATCGCAAAACTCTGGGTCTTCATACTGTATGCAGAATTCACCCTCAAGTGCAAGTTTCTCCTGTAGTCCATCATGAAGTTCCTCTAAAGATTCAGGAGCCCTGGTCAGCCGAATCTTCCGTATTAGTTTGGGGTTTTTGTGCACCAACAGCAACAAAGCCTGTGAAAACAAAGATAAGAAAACATTATTGCATAAGCATGTAAACTGCATTGGTACATGACGACGACAGAGTCATTTTAAAACAGCATTGCAAATTCTGAATTCATAATTATTATGAATAGATGTTGAGTATGTGCAATGAATAAACCACACATTTAAAACATTGCAGTGTAAAGTCACAATACATACCATTATACTCAATGCAGCAGACACACCTTTCGGGGCACCATCAACTGTCCCTGGTATGCAGCCAATGGGTGGTAATCATTCAAAGCCTCTGGGTCTAGAATGTCTATATCCATGAAACAACTATCAATGAGTTGGTATGATCTGTAATGTTCCAGGAACCAAGACGATAGCTTTGCAGTGACAAAATACACTTTCTCAAAGTCCACCAAAATGTTCAGTATCTTGAAGAACTCTGGTAGGCCACTGCATTGACCAGCAGACAGGATCATGCCTTTTGCACTTTGTGTTTCGAACAAATGAACATCTTTGGCAAAGGACACACTATCTTGACTTGGATACTTCTTTTGAATGACCGTCCTGATTTTTTCATCTAAAGATGATATTTTGACATTGTCCATGCTACCAATGTGCAGTTTTGGTTTGAACAGTCCTTGGCCATCGAGGAAATATGCCATCATTTGTTGATGTTTAGAAGAGAGAGTCAATAGCACATTCCTGAAACAGTGAGCATCACGCATCACCTTTTTGAAAAAACTGTGCTTAGATTCAAATCTAAGTGTCCACTAAAGGTCAAAAGCAGCGTGTGAGATGTACATAATGCTCGATAAAGTCATGTTTTGGGCGCAACTTAAAGTAAGGAAAGGTGTCAATGAGCAACTGCCGATGGTCAGATATTTGACTCTCCAGGTAACGCAATATTTCCTCTGATAACGTGGTAGACACAACAATTTCGACTTTCTCTTTGAGGTCCATCAGAATTTCCCATGATGGTTCCCGTTCTGGTATATCATGAAATGTAGCAAACGTAAAAGTGCCCAACTTTCGTGTCCACACTGATTCTCCCAGTTCCAATGCTAGCCTTTGTAATTTGCTGCGGCTTGTTGACCTTATCAGAAAATTTGTATGGGAACAGCTTTATACGTCTATTCAGTCCATCAAATGTAAGGAATCTTTTTCTAATCAATTCTTTCAAACATAAACATAACTCCACAGTGATAACACCTTCAAAAAAGTTGTGCAAAATATCTGGAGGGAACCCAGTGACTGGATCGAAGTATGACAAGTTACTCAATACACAGGCTAATTTAACACCTTTCACACTTTGTTTGTCACTAGACTTGAGCTCTTCAACAAATGTGTCATGCTGCCTCACAGTTCTTAATGGAAAATCTCTTGGATCAACATTCGCAATTTGATCTCGGCTAATACAACAAAATCTGCAGAATTTTTCTACATTGAAAGATTCATGAAAACCTGCTAAGCTACGAGCACCAAGATTATCAGCACATACACAGAATATTGTTCCTTTTACAAACTTATCTAAAACCTCTACAACAACCCCATCTCTTTCAAGAGATTCAACGTCCTTCATCAATGGATAAAGAAATGATTCATACCCAAACTGTTTAACGTCATTACTCTTTCCAAGAAAAGCCATCTGAATTAAGGGGAGCGTAGAACGAAACTTGCCCGGTAAATTGAGCAAAACCCAATATACAGCATTGATCTTATGGATTTTTCTAGATGTCCCCAAAGGATGACATATTTCTAAGTAGTGTAGAATATTGGTGTATTTTAGTGTCTCTCTGTGTTCACATTTCTAGTCTAGGAACAGGCCAGTGCCTCAAACACTGATACAAGGTGTTATTTCCAACATTCCGCCATTTGTAATGTTCAACAAGGATGAACCAACCGGATTGTCTGGGACATAGCCAGGGCCATATATCTTATCAAGGGTGAGAGTGCTTCTGTTCTCTTGTTCGTCATGTTTTCTTTAATATAATACTCGCCCCAACCCTTTGGTTCGCGGAGAAGAGGGTTCGGCAGTCTAGGAACACGTCTCAAAACTGCTCCTCCACCGCGTCCACTATAGATTATTCAACCTAAATCTGTATCTCACTGTATTACATCCTGGAATAAACCATCTATTCAACCCTCTGATACAACCTGTCAAGTTGCTTTGATTTCGACTTCGATTTTCGAAGAATTACTACTACGACGGAAATTACACAACGCGAGTCTATACGAACAGTTTAGAAATAAGCTGAAATCTAACATTTGGTGCCGTGACACCGTCTTGAAGAGAGAGGAGTGAGAAGACGATAGCCTCTGAAGATTGCCCTGTGATCGAGAAGACCGCGCGCCCTGCATGGGAAGACGTCTGATCAACGCCTGCCCTGCTGAGGGACCCGCATCTTCCACCACGCGGCTGAACCAGCGCATCTCCATGTGCCACGTGGGAATCAACGGTGACTGAATCTCATTCCACACTCTCGACCAAGAGAAAAGAACAAGAAAGTAATCTTGAAATAATCTACACACATAACCGTTATTATTATTTGTTTTACTATTAGGCTGCACTACATTTGCTGAGCAATGAAGTTGTATCATTAAGAGCTTGACGAAGTGAGAACCTGTATTAGTGTTTAAGAGCGCTCAATAATCACTGAATATACGCTGTATGAATGGGAAAGAATTGTTTACACTGTGTTTAACTCTTTTGAGAAGAGGTGGGATAAGGGTTAGAGTCCTGAGTTTGTGTGGGGGTTGGAGTCCCAGAATAAGGCCTTTGGTTTATGGTTAGAGTCCCCACGTGTGTCTGGGTTAGAGTCCTAGAATCTGGGTTAGAGTCCTAGAATAGAAATTGCATGCAGGGTCATTCAAGTGATTTGTTCATCTTTGCTAGTGTGTCAATGTTGATACGTGTCCTGAATATTACTTAAACATTTGGTTTGCTCAGGGGTATTGTTTTACGATTTGCTGGACAAGGGGTGAAACCGTATTTGTATTGAATTCACTGGAGGGGTTACATGAATCGCTAGAGTTTTTTTTGTGTTATGTTGTTTTGATTTCCGCCGTGGAATCACAGATACGGCTTGTGTTGAATCTGAGAGGAAAAAAAAGTGAGCCATCATCTGGTGTTGGCATACCGAGCTCCGTGGGAGACGTATATTTGTTATTTCTAAGCAGTGATTGGTCGCTAGGTTTAGCTTTGCCTAGATAAAAAAAGATAGAAACAATGCCGAAAGGTAAAGGCAAAAAGAAGGCAGACACAGAGAAAAAAGATAGCAATCAAAGTCCCAATGTGTCTGAACCAATTGAACAAGATTCTTTTGAATTGGAGGTTAGAGATATCGACATTTATTCAGTTAGCGAGACACTGTCTAGATTCTTCAACGACAGACATGATTTGCAAGGAACCGAAGAAAATCTTTGCCTAACATATGTGATAACGATCGACCCCCAAACTAATTGCCGGCCAAAGGAAGCCATCTGGATGGTTTTCAAAGACTGGATCAAGAAGACTAGACGAAATGAACCAATCGGTAGTTACTATTGTCTCAGTGTAAGCACTACTTTATTAAGCATGTCAGCAACAAAAAGAGAGATGAATTGGAAAAGACAACTGCTCACTATGAAGATGCTCTGAAAAAAAAAGGAGAGCAAATCAAACTGCTTGCAGACGAAATTTGTTTGTTAAAGGATGAAGCGACTCTGAACAAGGAGCAGAGGAAGTTGACAGACCTACACACGACGCTGGTCAATGCATCTTCCCGATGCAGCAATCGACGCCATCTGGTGGTTTACAGGAGTCGAGACACAGTGTTCTTTCAGACATCAACAGCTTTATAGGTGAGTACCCGGTCATCTGCAGTAGTCCCCACGTGCCACAGAAGGGAAATCCATCTGCCCCACCTGACTATGCTAATTATGATGCGACCCAGACCCCACAACAATTTCCCCAATTCTCCCCTGCCCCACTACATTCCTTCCTTCCACAACAATTTCTACATCCGAACCCCCCGGTACAACAACCCCCCGCGGTGAGGTCTGGAGCAGTGACTAAGAATGAGTCACTCAATGGAGGATTTGATGACAACATACAACCAAACAACCAACCACATTGCAGCGCGATGGGAGGCGCAGCCACACCACACATCAAGATCACAGATGAGGGAGAGGAGATTGATGGAGAAGACAGAGAGAGAGAGCGTCTTCGCAAGTCTGCCCACAAGAGGGCTGTGAGCTTTGCCTGTATGCAGAAGGTCGATGAGAAAGACAAAATATTTAACCTCAGGCCCTTGAAGAAGATAGAAAGCGTGGACGGACGCACAATCCTCTATGAACCCTCCAGCCCGAAGGACATCGCGCTGTAGGTGTGCGGAAAATCGACCACCCAAGGAGAACTTGAAATTGAAACAACAATGCTTTTGTACGAACTCCACCCCTACGATGGCCTTGCTATATTGTTCAAACACCTGAGCAGCACTGATCGCACCCAGATTCGATACGATGTGGAAGATGCCATAGGAGAAGACGGAATGAGACCAGAAAGGGGATGGGAGGCCATAAAGGCGTGGATCCAAAAACACTCCAGGGCACAAGTCAACTGGACAACGATCACTCGTTGTATGCAGAAGCCTGACGAAGGTCTGGACAAGTTCAACGAGCGCTTCTTCGAATGTTATTTGCTGCACTCAGGCCAAACCGAATATGATGTGGACAACATCGACCGGTCACAGGACTTGCCTTTGAAGACCATATATCTCCAGCAGGTACTGCCAGAGATCCGAAGGGGAGTGAAGGCAAGGCTTTCCAGCTGGGACACCGGTAGCTGCACAATGGCAGACATCAAGGAAATCTGAGAAAAGGTGGAGCGAGAGGAAGAAGTCAGGATCCGATATCCAACAGGGATGGAGAACGATTCACCCAGTCCGACAGGCAGAGAGAACCTCGACCATGCCACAACTGCGGACAAATTGGACACTGGATAAGAAAAGTAAAGAAAGATGCGCCGTGACCGCTCCAACGAGAAAGTATTGGAAGAAAACCTCTCAGACAAAAAGAGGGAACTATTGAAGAAGTTACAGGCGAAGAGTGTTGAAGAACTCAGCCGCCTGTGCGATTCAGTGCCGGATGTGCCGCTGCCATCCGACAAGACAAAAACAGCTTCTACGTAACTGCTTTGATTGAACACCAATTTGAAATTGATTTCCTGATTGACACTGTTGATGAATTTACTACAATCCCACCAAGAATTTTGAAATCTCTCAACCTCCCCATGTCAAAAACAAAGAAGATGGCCCGCAGTGCCGGAGGACACTGCCTCCAGCTTTCACAAACAAATCCCATCAACTTTGCTGTTGGACCAACCGAGATAACAATACAGCTGTGGACAGGAGAAGATATCCAGGAAGCCCTTCTAGGGATGGATGTGCTGCTTTGCATGGATACTAGCCTCGACTTCAAGGATGGAGAGGTGATGATGAATCTGAGGAGCCTCAAGAGGAAGGACCTCCAGGACCACCCCGTCTGGGCCAAGGGAAAGACCGACTGTGGCTTGTTGGACATGGAACCAGTGAAGTTAACAGGAAAAATGCCTCCAAGTGTCAAACAATATCCACTCAACAGAGCTGCCGTGGATGGACTGAGACGAATCATCAAAGACTTGAATGACCAGGGAATCATCTAAGACTCAATCACCCTCCAACGCTCCGGTGTGGCCTGTGAAGAAACCAAATGGTTCATGGAGACTGACGGTGGATTATCGACTGGCGAACCAATGCCTCACACATCTGAGCCCTGTGGTTGCCTCCGGCGACATCACTCCAGCTCACAAGGTCTTCACAGTGCTTGATGCCGTAAACCAGGGCAGCCCCATTTGGGGCCCGCGGGCCAAACTTGGCCCGCGACTGATTTTATTTGGCCCGCGCCTTACCCACTGTATATATTATTGTTTTCCACCATCAGCGCTCGCACTCATTGAATATTATTGATTGGTGCACTTCCATTCCTGACCATAGAATAACATTGTGATACATTGATGGTAGGGTGGCGCTGTTGAGCTCCTATCCTCTTGCGCTCCAATCCGAAGTCACGTGACAGCGAGTAAGTGAGACGCAAGGATGGAGCGGCAGTGGCACACAGACAAACGCAAATTCCAAAAATGTAGGGAACATGATTATTTATTTATCGAGGTAGATTCCAACGCAATATGCCTGGTATGTAAGCAGAAGGTCGCTGTTTTAAAGGAGTACAACATTCGTCGTCACTATGAAACTATGCATTCTCACCAGTTCGCAAAATACACAGGCGAGGACCGAAAGGTAAAGGCGGAAAACTTGCTAATGAAGCTAGAAACACAGCAGCAAACTTTACTTCAGCCATCCACTGCACAAGAAAATGCCACCCTTGCAAGTTATCGCATTAGCAACATCATTGTCAGAAGTGGACACGCTTTTGCTGCGGGTGATTTTGTAAAAGAGTGTCTGACAGTTGCTGCTGAAGCTGTGTGTCCAACTCAGAAGCGGGCTTTTTCTCAAATAAGCCTGTCACGGAACACGGTGACCCGCCGCGTTGAGGACATGGCCGAAGACGTTCGGGGCCAGATAGCCCAAAGAGCAGGTCGGTTTTCTGCCTTCTCCATCGCATGCGATGAAAGCACCGACATATCGGACTCAGCACAGTTGCTGGTGTTTTTGCGAGGCGTCAATGAGGACTTTGAAGTGTGCCAAGAACTAGCGGGCCTTGAAACACTGAAAGGGACGACAAGAGGTATCGATATTTTTAAGGCAGTGGAGCAAGTTATGGACAAGAATGGTTTGAAGTGGGAAAACCTATCTGGCATCACGACTGATGGAGCCCCGGCCATGGTCGGTAAGAGAGCAGGTCTAACTGCACTTGTGTCGGACAAAGTCCGTGAGTGTGGTGGCTAGATTTTTAAATATCATTGCATTTTGCATCAGGAGCAACTGTGCGCTAAGAATATCGGCCTAAAGAACGTGATGCAGGATGTTGTTGGCATTGTCAATAATATTCACTCAAAGGCGCTCTCACACCGTCAGTTCAAAGCTGTTGTTGATGAGATGGATGCCCAGTATGGTGATGTATTGTACCACCAGGAGGTGCGGTGGCTGAGCCGCGGGAAAGTTTTGCGACGTTTCTTTGAGCTGCGTGAGGAAATCAGGGTGTTTCAAGCCACAAAGGAGAACAGCATCCAAGTGCCCTCGGACAAGCACTGGATTGCAGATCTGGCCTTTCTTGTGGACATCACAGAGCTGCTGAATATCCTCAATCTTCAGCTTCAAGGGAGAGACCAGATAATCACTCAGCTGTACGACCATGTCAGAGCCTTCAAGCAAAAGCTCCAGTTGCTTAGCAGACATCTCTTAACAGGTGAGATCTAACTTGAATATGTTATTGAACACAAAACAATGTAGTAGGCTGGTTATTGATCACTATAACCAGCATGTTATTATATTTGTTACATACATTGTGTGTGGAGAATACATTTTCTATTTAAATATAGGCATTAAATCCAATAACACATTTGTTTTTTGTACTGCAGCCATAAACACAAAAAAAATAGTTTTTTCTCATTTGATTGATGTTTGGTATTTAATTGAAAATCAAATGAACAACCTTGCATCTTACATTGCTACTTTTGTCTTTGTGTCTGTACATTTAGGAAATTTGGCACATTTTCCCAGCCTCAGAGAAGTTGGGTTGATGGAGGAAGACACACCAAAATACTGCAACATTCTCAGCGATCTTGTGGTGGAGTTTGACCATCGCTTTGAGGATTTTCGTGGAAACGAAACAGCATTTGAGCTGTTTGCCCAACCCTTTTCTGTAAATGTGGATGCAGTCAGTGAGGAGCTTCAAATGGAACTTTTGGAGCTTCAGTCTGATTCAGACCTCCGTTGCCGGTTTAGAGAGCTTTCTTTACAGGACTTTTACAAATCTGTTCCTGCACACAGATATGGCAAGATCCGCAAACATGCACAGGTGATGTTCTCCCTCTTTGGAAGTACCTATGTCTGTGAGCAGGCATTCAGCCTGATGAATCTTAATAAGTCCAAACTGAGAAATGCTTTATCTGACTCTCACCTTCATAACATTCTCACTCTGTCAGTTAGTCAGCTGGAGCCTGATATTAAGAGACTTGTAAAAACCAAGGACAGGCTTCATGTCTCCCACTGATAGTGTTGGGAAAAATAACCTGATGAGCACATCATATGGCAGGCACATTAATATATAGTCGACTCTTGCTCTAAACCCAACGAACACATAACACAAACATGATAATATATAGTCAGGTCAAGGCCGGAGCTGAAGGCCCCATCTCCCAGGCAGGCAGATGGTGGACACTCAGACAATGCACCAGTATCATCTCCAGAACGGGAGAGCCACATTAATTTATCACACAGGAGACACCTCGAAGCTCTCCCTCACTAGAAGGAACACATGCAGATACTAGGGGCCTGAGAGCCACATTTAATTTACCACACAGGAGACACCTCGAAGCTCTCCCCCACTAGAAGGAACACATGCAGATACTAGGGGCCTGAGAGCCACATTTAATTTATCACACAGGAGACATTTTGAGAGCTCTGCCCCGTTAGGAGGAACCAAGAGATACACCTGCCCATACCAGGGCCTCAGAGCCACATTAAATTACCACACACGAGACACTTCGGGGGGGCACTCCCCCGTTTTAATTTATCACACCAGAGACATGAGGAACTCTCCCCGTTACGAAGCTCTCTCAGGGCCTGGGAGCCAAAACACACCGAACCGCACACACCTCAAACGCACACACCTCATCGAGAGGAGGATACAGCATAAGACTGTATCACACAGGAACTCTTCACCTTCTTCTGAAGCAGACCTTCCACGGAGGCGAAGCTCCAGATGAACCATCAGCGCTGATTAGGGACTTAGACATATTCGATCTCTCACGCTTTATGACTCTGTATAACCGTTGCCACTTTACTTAATAAATCCAAGATCCTCGTGCCGATAGACCTCTCCGTCTCATTTTATCTGGTCCAGTAGCTAGACAGACCGTTTTTCCCAACAATTTGGTGACCCTCGACGTGATTTTTTCTGAATTGAACACGCAACTGGGAAACGAGAGACGGAGAGCGGCACGACCTCGGGACCCCGGAGCACCGGACCGATTCCTGCAGTCTCACCTCGCGCGCGCCCAACAAAAGGTAGGCAGAACCTGTTGATAAAATCCAAACTCTGCATAGTTATATAGGAATCACATTAGGAGGTGAGACTGTGAGAACGGTTCGCTACGGGATATCTCGTGGGGACGAATAGGACTGCATCCCAGTATTTCCCCATAAACCCAATTGACCCTGAACGCGTGACACATCGAATATCGGCTCGTTGCATGGTGAAAGAATACCCTCGAGACCATAGGGCCTATAAGAATCGGGCATAGTGATACAAGACTATCGATGGCCACGTAATGGATGTGTAATGGAGACACCTATGTCCTAAAGGGGGGTTAGAGTCCCCTTCTTTGTTTAGGTATTAAATAATTTCGGTGGTAAGGGGGTTAAAGTCCCCACCTATGTCTTAAAGGGGGGTTAGAGTCCCCTTCTTTGTTTAGGTATTAAATAATTTCGGTGGTAAGGGGGTTAAAGTCCCCACCTATGTCTTAAAGGGGGGTTAGAGTCCCCTTCTTTGTTTAGGTATTAAATAATTTCGGTGGTAAGGGGGTTAAAGTCCCCACCTATGTCTTAAAGGGGGGTTAGAGTCCCCTTCTTTGTTTAGGTATTAAATAATTTCGGTGGTAAGGGGGTTAAAGTCCCCACCTATGTCTTAAAGGGGGGTTAGAGTCCCCTTCTTTGTTTAGGTATTAAATAATTTCGGTGGTAAGGGGGTTAAAGTCCCCACCTATGTCTTAAAGGGGGGTTAGAGTCCCCTTCTTTGTTTAGGTATTAAATAATTTCGGTGGTAAGGGGGTTAAAGTCCCCACATATGTCTTAAAGGGGGGTTAGAGTCCCCTTCTTTGTTTAGGTATTAAATAATTTCGGTGGTAAGGGGGTTAAAGTCCCCACCTATGTCTTAAAGGGGGGTTAGAGTCCCCTTCTTTGTTTAGGTATTAAATAATTTCGGTGGTAAGGGGGTTAAAGTCCCCACCTATGTCTTAAAGGGGGGTTAGAGTCCCCTTCTTTGAATGTGTATTAAATAATTCTATGTGGTAAGAAGGTTAGAGTCCTTTATCAGGGTTAGAGTCCCTTTGCAGAGGAAACGGTGCCTAGGGCATGAGTGACACACAGAGAGAATAAGATAAACTAGGCTCGTTGCGTGGTGAAAGAACACCCTCGAGGCCTAAGGCTCGCCGCCCTTGATAAGTGAATCTGAGGCGCCCGAAGAAGCACAACGATTTCTTGGCCATATATTCATTGCATATGCGGGGACTGACGGACAGACACCTGAACTGACGCAGACTAGGGATAGCAGAGACCTCTCACCCCCACCTTCACGACCAGAGAGCAAGTGCGTGTGTACGGAGTCGAGAACGAGAGTCGGCGTGGGTGGAAGAATAGGAGAGCATGGGTGAAAGAGAGAGACAGAGAGACAGTGTGTATGCGCGTGAGAGTGAGAGAAAGGCTGTGAGCGACTCCGTGTGTGCGCGTGTACGCAAGAGGTGATGTTTCTGTGTGTGTAAGAGGCTGTGAGAGACAGAATGAAAAGTCTGTTGTTATGTTTCTGTGTGCATCTGCGAGAGACAGAATGAGAGGTCTGTTGATATGTTTCTGTGTGTGCGTTTAGAGGAGACAGAGTGAGAAAGGCTGTGTGCGTCTCTGTGCGCGTGTACGCAAGAGGTGATGTTTCTGTGTGTGCGTTTAGAGGAGATAGAGTGAGAAAGGCTGTGTGCGTCTCTGTGCGCGTGTACGCAAGAGGTGATGTTTCTGCGTGTGCGTTTGGAGGAGACAGAATGAGAAAGGTCTGTTTAGGTGTGTGTGTGTGTGTGTGTGTGTGTGTTTGTGTGAGAGGGAGCAAGAGAGATAGCGAGAGAGATAGACTAGGAGAGCTAAAGTCGGAGGACGATCGAGAGGGACCATCTTCCCTCTAGACAGTTGGAGGTAGCGATAGAGTGCGTGTTTTTCTAACAATGAACGGTTGTTTCAGGACCACGAGAAGGGACTCTGTATGGTTTTCAGGCCCAGAGTGTAATCCCCTTTTCCATATGTGTAGTCCTCCCATTTGAGGTCCCCGTCCACCATATTTGAAGTCCTCTACTCCACATCATGTTGTAGTTCCCCTCCCTAGAATTGTATGGAAGTTAGAACCTGTGAGAGTGTTTTTGGTTCGGCCTGACGAGGCCTGTACCAATTTCGGTGGTCAGCCTCGTAGTTTTGTGTATATAGAAATTTGGAAAGGGGGAGCAGTATTAAGTTATATATCCGGGAATTAATCCGGATATATAGTGCTTATATCTAAGCACTTTGAGATTCTTGAATACGAAGTGCATTATAAATAAAATGTATTATTATTATTATTATATATATAATAAAGTGAAAAGTTATTTATGAATGAAGGGACAGAAGGATCTTTTTGTGTGTGAGAGATAGTTATTAGGCCTTGTTCCATGATGGATAGTTTAGGATGTTGCATTCCAGGTTTATCTGTTAACGGTCCTAAGTGCAGCCTGACCCCAAGAGGGGGAGGAAGAATGAGAGAGAGAGAACACATTTCACCCCCATTTGTTGACCCACACCATTAAGGCAGCACAGAGAGACACACTAACACACAGTACAGAGAAAGTGAGTGAGACCGTATACGTGCGTTTGTGTGAGTGTGTGCATGTGTGTGTACGTCAGTGTGTACGTGCGTGTCAGCGAGTATGCGTCAACATGCGTTTGGGTGTGTACGTTTGCGTGAGAGAAAGCTGGATAGAGGGAAAGAGAGAATCTGTGAGTGAATCAGTGGTCCGCTATATCTTTACCCGTTAAAACGGGTAAAGGAAAGAATAGATAGATTGATAATGATGAATAATGTCTCTCTGACGTATTGTTTTGGTCTATGGCTTAACCTGCGGAAATGAATAAATTGACAATGATGGATAACGACTTAAGGATATGAGGAATTTCTGGATGTATTAAATAACGTCTCTAGGCCCTGTTGTTGTTTTTTGCCCCCCCCCCCCCCCCCCTCCTTCTTTCTCGTTCTCCTCCTCCAAGAGTGACAAGAATTACCCCCTAGTCTCTCATCCGCTCTCGTGTGGTAGACAGGCCCCACAGAGTTATAGCATCACGGCCGCCATTTTTTGAGTTCTCTCACTCAGTCCCAAGTCACCTCCCCCTCCGCCAAACCTGGAACACTCCAACCCTACCCTTCCCCAACTACACCGCCCCCTGCTGGACCACTCCAACCTTACCCTTCCCCAACTACACCGCCCCCTGCTGGACCACTCCAACCTTACCCTTCCCCAACTACACCGCCCCCTGCTGGACCACTCCAACCTTACCCTTCCCCAACTACACCGCCCCCTGCTGGACCACTCCAACCTTACCCTTCCCCAACTACACCGCCCCCTGCTGGACCACTCCAACCTTACCCTTCCCCAACTACACCGCCCCCTGCTGGACCACTCCAACCCTACCCTTCCCCAACTACACCGCCCCCTGCTGGACCACTCCAACCCTACCCTTCCCCAACTACACCGCCCCCTGCTGGACCACTCCAACCCTACCCTTCCCCAACTACACCGCCCCCTGCTGGACCACTCCAACCCTACCCTTCCCCAACTACACCGCCCCCTGCTGGACCACTCCAACACTGCCCTTCCCCAACTACACCGCCCCCTACTGAACAGCATCCATACCAACCCAACCCCGACTCTCGATCACCCCCTGCTAGAAGAATTATCCCAGTTACTAATAAAGCTAAAAAGACAAACCTCCCCGCACCCTGCCTTCAGTGCAAGGGCGTCCACAACCCCGACCACCCCCATACCAGGCTGCTGTAAGAAGAAGCGAAAAAAAAAAAAAAAACACGCCCACCATGTCGGACGAGCAACGAACCAGAGCGCTGGGCTGGCTGTGCCTCAACGCTGAACCGGGGAAAATATTGAAAGGCCAAGACCGGAAGAAATGGGAGGACCGATGTGATGTCTACATTAAAACCTGGCAGAGAGAGGGCGTGATCCGAATGGGACCCCTCGACCAGACCGGCCGGACCGCCATACACGCGCACATTGGCAGCCAGTATGAGCAGGCGAAGGTCCGCCGCGACAACGCTGGAACCAAGGCGGGACGAGCGGATGCACTCGAAGCCCAAGACCGGATAAAACAAAAGAGAATCTTAGTATTAAATGCATTGGCCTCTTGCCTCCCGCCCCACACCCTAAAAATAGCCCCCTCCGCCAGGAATCCCTTCCTAGCGGACCTTACAACCCCTGCCCAACCGAACCTGATAGCCCCAGTCTATCCGGCACCTACCCAATCGAGCCCGACAGCCCCGCTCTATCCCTCCCTACCGAGGGCCGACGTACAGGCCCGCCCACCTCCGTACACCCACTCCCTCCCCTATGCCCCGACCGACTTCCCGCCCCTGCCCACCCAGGTACCCGCAGATGGAGTGAGTGGCACCGAGATGGGTCCTCCCCAGGTCCCTGCGCCCCCCCATCTCATGTACCCAGTTATCGAAATAACCCACGCCACACCTCAGTCCCCGGTCACGGTGACCTGGCAAAACCCCGCCCCCCTGGAACCGGAACGAGCCAAAAAAGGGGTCCACTTCACAAAGAGAAACCATCCACAAAGCAAGGATAGCCTGAAGCCGACGACGGCTTCCTCCCCATGGCCGATGATACCAGGAAGAGCCGGGCCATTGGGGCAAGAACCACCCAGCGCTGAGAACTGGACACCCCCCTCCTCAAACTACAGCCAAGCCCAGGCCCCCGAAACCAGGTTACCACCACCAGAGCGAGCCCAGCCGAAAGCAGAAAGGATACGGACGCGGATCGGCGCCCCTCGCGCCAGCGCATTGGACCTGGCCTCCTTCCTGATCAACCTATCGTCTAAAGAAGAAGAAGCAGAAGTAGCAGGAGCAACAGAAGAAATGAGAAGACACTCCGGAATTCCCCAAGGGAGACACGCAAGATACGAGGAAACAGATGATGATGATGCAGACACCTTGGAATGGGACCCACTGGGAGCAAAATGGAAAGAAGAAGCGCTGGAAAGAATGACCCACAGCATCGAGTCAGAAGTCCATCTCCTGTCTCGACAGCTGCGGGAAAGGAACGAAGGCAGAGACCAGAGGTGGGGAAGAGGCGCAATCCGCGGGACAATTGGCCCGGGCAGATCACAAGCCCGAAGTATCAAAACCCCGATCACGACCACGGCCACCACCAGCACTCCACAAGAGTCCGGGTCCCAAAGGAACCAAGCCCCCAGCCACCGGATGGACCGCGACCAGAATGAAGGCCCAGAATCAATGTACCCACTAATGGACACCCCTGCAGGACAAGCAATGTACGTTCCCTGGACCCACCGCGACCTCAAGGGACTACTGGAAGACCTTCCCTCGATCAAACTGGGAGCGGGCAAGTGGATCAGAAACCTTGAGCGACTGACCACAGCTGACCGGCTCACCATGGGGGACATCCGAGCGGTCCTCATGAGAGGAGAAGGACCCCGAGCAGTCAACGACGTGGAAAACGTGGCCAGAACCACCAGAGAGCCGGACAACGCCCCCTTCGACCCCTACCGCCCCATATGGTGGGAGGCCCTGAGGGGCCTCTACCCCCCCCAGAATTCAGCAGCATGCATGACCGGCCTGAAAAGAAAACCCAGTGAATCAGCGGGCGAATTCCTTACAAGAGCCACTGAACGATGGAAAGACGGATTTGGAACCCTTCCAGGAGCCTCCGACGCCACCGAAGCCATGTTCCGGACCGCGGTTGAGACGGGTCTCTGCACCAAGATCCGCGAAGCCCTCAAGACGGTGATTGGACTCGGAAGAATGAACACCATGGACTGGGAGGAGGCCATTACACACCACGTGAACCTGGAGCAAGACCGGGAAGACGAAGACGTCAAAGAAGACCGCGACCTGAAGAAACGACTCTTGCGCATGGACGTGAAGAAAGCAACCCAGGAACACAACCGGGACAAGAAGGAGCTCAACAAAGACCACGCCTCCGAGATCATGCCCCTCGAAGTGGCCCCGCCCCCGGCCCCGCCACCTACCCCCGACCCCTTGGTCCAGCCAGGCGGGCCTCCTCCGACCCAGGTGCAAGCCCCTCCCGCTCAAGTGTGGGGGCCCCAACCCCCGCCGTACCCGTACCCATACCCACCCTCGAACCCAGCAACACAGGTGGGACCCGGGATGTACCAGAACCATCAGTCCAGATATAGAGGCGGATCCAAATGGAGAGGGAGGGGCCGGACCCCAAACACAAACCCAACCCGGTCCTACCCCTGCTTCATTTGTGGGCTCGTGGGACACTGGTCGAGGGAATGCCCCCAGTCGGGACCGCCGGGGATGCAACACGACCAACATGATCGTCAACCGCGACCCGGTCCGCCGTACGGTAACCCTGGAAATGGATCGACGCAGGCCCCAAACCCCGGAACCCCGATGTACCCTCTCTGGAGGGACCCGGGATACGACAGCCAATACTGACGGGACCCGAGAGCCTCGAGAGGGACCCAGGTGGTGAACCTGGGAACGGGAACCCCAATGGTGGACGGACTCGTAAACCAGACCCCGATTCGGTTCATGGTTGACACCGGAGCCACAGTATCCACCATCGGGGACCTGAACCATGAGATCCCACCCCTCTCCACTCGAACCCTGACTACCATGGGGTTCTCGGGAATAGAAAAGACAAACCCCCTCACCACCCCCTTGCCGCTCACCATCCTGGGGCAAACCTTCTACCACTCCCTCCTATATGCCCCCGAGTGCCCCACCAACCTTATGGGTAGAGACATCCTGAGCAAGATCAACTGCCACATCAGCTGTTCCCCCGAAGGAACTTCAATGACGACAGAAGCCGACCAACCCCCCCAGATGATGCTGGTGCATGAACCCCCGCCCCTGAGCCCCCCGTCAGACGTATATTGGATTCGGAACATAACTACCACGGACGGACTCAAGCCCCTAGAAGAAACGTATCGAGAGTGGGCCCCCTGGATCCAGCAACAGGGGGACTTCTACCCACCGCACGACCCCCTCCACACGACCCTCAATGTCCTTCATGACCCAGACGAAAGCTACGACGAACAATGGAGCCGCATCATGGAGGGAACCGGCCAGAAATGCCTCTACGAAGCAATGTACGTCGGACCTGAGGGGGTGGCGGCCCCCACCCTCCTCACCCCGGATCAAGAATACTGGTACCGTCTTAAACCCGAGTCCCGACCACACGTGACCCTGGCAGTAGCCAAGCACCACACGGCCATGAAGCTGGGGCCCATGATCTGCCGAGCGACTCAAGTACGAGAGTGGGCCCCCACCGACAACCCCCACATACACCTAGCCCCTGACAAAGGCTTGATCCGAGTCTCCTTCCCCCGGACGGCCTCCTGGGGGGTGGCAGAACGAGTGGAGCGCGGACGACCGCTCGCCCCCGAGGATGTCAACGCCCCCAGCCCCCTGGAAGCCGAAGATCCCGACGTAAAGATCATGCTAGACGACCTCCCTCCGGAGCTCTGGGCCACCGGCGCCTACGACATGGGGTTTACCCCCCAGCACAACATCCAAATACCTCTCAAACCCGACCAAACCCCGATTCACCAGCCCCAGTACAAGGTCAGACCCGAGGCAGAAGCAGGGATCACAGCCACCATACAGGGACTCAAAGAGGCAGGAGTCCTCCGACCCTCTCAGTCCCTTTGGAACACCCCGATTCTCCCAGTAAAAAAGGCGGACGGACTCACATGGAGGATGGCCCACGATCTCCGTCTAGTGAACGACGCCACAGAAGGACCCCCAGAGAGGGTGCCGAACCCGCAGGTGGCGCTCCACGTGGTTAACCCCGAACACCTCTGGTTCTCTGCAATAGACCTGGCCAACGCCTTCTTCTGCATCCCCCTGAACAAAGACTCACAAGACATCTTCTCTTTTACCTGGAAGGGAGAGAAACTCACCTACACCCGAATGCCGCAGGGGTACCGATCGACCCCCACCATATTCAACGACTGTGTGCGAAAGGACCTCAAGGACACTGTACTTCCCGACGGAGTGGTTATGGTCCAGTATGTAGACGACATCCTGCTCGCTGCGCCTACCAGACAAGCCTGTGTGGACGCTACCAAGACCCTGCTCGAGACCCTAGGGAAAGCAGGGTACAAGGTCAAGCGGCCCAAACTACAGGCTGTCCGGCCCATGGTGAGATTCCTGGGGAGGTTGGTCGGAGGAGATACCAGAGACATGACCCAGGACACCCGAGAAACCATCCTGAATTACCCAAAACCCGCCACGGTTCAGCAAATGTTGGCCTTCCTGGGCCTGTACAATTACAGCCGCCAGTACCTCCCGGAATTCACAGAGCGGACGTCCGAACTCCGCCAGATGGTCACCACAGCCGGGGCCCGACACCTACGGGCCCCGCTGGAATGGGACCCAGGAAAAGACACCGCCTTCCATCAGCTGAAGCAGGCCCTCCACTCAGCCGCCGCCCTCCAAGCCCCCGACTATACGACCCCCTTCCATCTGGACGTCACACAGAGGAACGGAAATGTAGCGGCCACCCTCTGGCAGGCAAAGGCCGGCACCCGAAGGATCCTCCTCTACCACAGCTCGGCCCTACCCACTCCGGCCCTAGGACTCCCTCACTGCGCCAGACATCTCATGGCCATCGCCATCGCCCTACGAAAAACACAGTTCCTCACCATGAACAACCCCACGGTGGTGCACACCACCCACGGAGTTAAGGCTGCGGTGGAGAGCTCACTCTTCACCCTGTCGACCGCCATCACCCAGATCCGGTTGACCGAGGCCCTGACAGATCCCTCGGTGAGCTACTCGACGAAAGGAGTGAATATGACCGGAGAGTATCCCGCAGACACGGACGGCACCCCCCACAACTGCACGCCTCGCATCCTGTCGGAACTCCGAGCACGACCAGACCTCCAAGGGTCACCCCTAGGAACACCCAAAACAGTGTGGTACACCGACGGCTGCTGCTACAAGGATGCCCTGGGAACCAACATCGCCTCTTGGGCGGTGGTGGAACAGGGGTCGACAGGGGTCTGTCACACCAGACACTCAGGGATACTCCCGGAGTATCCCTCGGCCCAAAGGGCTGAACTCACGGCCATGGTCGTAGCCCTCGAAGCCGCGAAGGGCCTACGCCTCGACCTTTACACCGACAGCAACTACGTGTATGAGCTCTGCCATCTGAACGCTACCCAAGCAGAAAGGCGGGGTATGTTGACCTCTACAGGGGCGCCCCTGAAGCACAGGGACCTCGTCGTCCGCCTGCTCCTCGCCATTCAGCTACCAGAGTCTGTGGCCATCATCAAGTGCCAGGGCCACACAAAAGGAGACTCCCTGGTCACCCGCGGTAACAACGCCGCCGATGCGGCCGCCAAGAAGGCGGGGGGCTACACACCGCCGCTAGTCCTGTCCCTGATGAACCCCCTAGGGGAGGGGCCACACCCAAGGAGCATGAGCGACTTCCTGATATGCCTTGGCGAGATGCAAGAACACGCCGGTCCTTGAGAAAAGCACCTGGATCACACGAGGATGCACTAAGGACGAGTCCGAAATCTACCGCTACTCAGATGGCAAACCGGCACTCAGCTCACGAGCTCTCTCTCTCATGGCTCGGTCACACCACTCCCGTACCCACCAGTCCACCACCGCGACAATGGAGACAATCCGGCGAGACTGGTGGCACCCCGAAATGAGGGCCAGCATCCAGGAAGTGATCAGAGACTGTCACGCCTGCCAAATACACAACCCACGCCCAGCCCACAAACCCCCTAGAGGAGTTTTCCCTGTTCCCCAACTACCCTTCCAAGAACTCTACATAGACTATACCGACATGGGGCTGGACAACCGCACCCAGGGGAAACGCTACCTCCTGGTGATCGTCGATAGATTTACCAAATGGGTAGAGGCCTTCCCCACCAAACGTGAAGACAGCGCGTCCGTGGTCAAAATTTTGCTAAATGACATCATTCCCCGTTGGGGTTACCCCAAGCTACTCTGCTCAGACAACGGGTCCCATTTCTCTAACGCCAAATTGCAGGAGGTAGAGGCCGCGTTAGGAATAGCACACCGGTTTGGCTCCGTCTACCATCCCCAGAGCCAGGGACTGGTGGAAAGGGCGAACCGGACTCTCAAAAGCGTGATCGCGAAGGCAGTTCACCCTGGGGACACAGGTCCCCAGCAGCAACAATTGCTGCAGGAAGAGCTAGCGGGCTACGCCTCTAAGAAAAAGATGAGCTGGATAGAGGCTCTCCCATTGGCATTGTTCAGCGTGCGCTCCCATCCTAGCTCCCGGTGCGGGCTTAGCCCCTTCGAGTTAGTGACAGGTAGGCCCATGCCCGGGCCACATTCTCCCCCCAGGGGCCCGGTACTAGACCATTATGATGAAGCCCTCTTAGAATATGTACAGGCCCTGACTCTCGCCTCCCGAGCCTTGTACACACAGGTCACCTCCCTCCCGACCCCCGAAGATCCCAACCCCGTCCTCGTTAATCCCGGGGATTGGGTCTGGGTCAGGGTCCACAAGAGACAGTGCCTTCAGCCACGATGGGAAGGCCCCTATAAGGTACTTCTGGCCACCCCCTTCTCTGTCTCCCTTTCAGGAAAGAGCGGCGCCCGCTGGCACCATCTGTCTACCACCCGCAAGGCCGACAACCCACATGACCGCACCCTGGCTACCGTTCAACGCGACCTCGCACGGCTGCATCATGAGGCCACCACTGACGCCACAGGAGGCCCGGACCAATAGACGTTGCATCATCGGCATGGTAGGAATAACCGGAGTCATGATGGGTTTCTTCATCCTGTGGGGAATGGACTTCCATACAGTCATCCCGGGGAAGTTCTCCACCATCGAGCCCCCGTCTACGACGATACAACCCTCATCGGGACCCCCAACCCAGGGTCCACACCGCCACAAGAGACAGACACCCCTGCAAGCCGTCAAGTCCCCCAGCGACCCCTGCCTCAGCCGATACGGTGGGCTATCCTTAACCTATACTTACGGTTCCAGCGCCGCCTATACCTTCCTCCTATGCGACGTCGTTTCGTGCGTAGGCGGACCCGCAGCCTGGGAAAAATACGATGCATACATCTGCGATACACCCAAGGGTTCCTTAGCGGGAGTCCAAGGCAACGGGGTAATGATGTCCCCGGACAACAGCATAAGCCAGCGCTGGTGTAGTGGGTGGGGGAATGTACTATGGATGACAGGGAAGCACCAGGGGTACTATGTGACTAACCGCTCTCAGACTCTCCGCAGGCCTGACGCGACGGCCGCACTACAGGCGAATGGCTTCCTCTCGGGAGGCAACGGCAGAATCACCCTTACCCTCAGGAACATTACCAGCAACCCGTACCAAGGATGGGGTAACCCCAAATTTGGGTCGATTCGGGTGTGCGGTGTGGACACTGACTCTGCCTATCTCGCGTTCGGGGTGTCCCATTCCGGCCCGGACACGCTGGCCTTGTTGAAAATAAATTTCAGAATGGCCCCCACCACACTCACCGCACCAGCCTCCAGGGCCAACACGACAACTCCTAAACCCCAGGTCCGACCCATAATGACTCGCGACGGCCCGGTCACGATTTTTGATTTAGATTCCGTGGGGCGGCTCCCCACCCACGATTCCATCGCGCTCGCAACCGGCTACGCAGACGATAATGCATGGCTCAGCTGGATTGCTGCTACGATCCGATTCCAGGGGCTGTCCGACTGCGTAGCCTGTGCGTCAGCTCGCCCCCATCTCATCTCGACCCCGGTACTGTTCGATTTTACCAGCGACCCCATCGGTTCTCATTGCATGTTAGCTCTGTTTGTTACCCGCAAACCGGCCGGCTGCGGCCTCCTTAGCTCTCTGTTTCCACCCGGCCTTAACAACTCACTTCCCCCGGTGTACTCCCCTGGGGAGTACACCCACTCTTGCATCACCAGGGTCGGTACGGTAAATGTTGGGGCGGTACCACCGTCGTGGTGCCACTCCATCACGAACGTTACGCTTTGGCCCAACATGACCAAACCGGGCCTAGGACGCCAAGACCTATTCTGGTCCTGTGACAAATTCACCCTTAGACTTACACTCCCGGCACAATGGTCCGGAACCTGCATTATAGTGCGCCTACTTATGCCCGTCACGCTCTTTACCCGGGGTTCGCCCGGGCCCGATAACCAAACTACCTCTCGACACCGCCGCGACACCGCTCTTACCGACCACTTTGACCTAACCAAGAACACCCCCACGTACATGGATAGCATAGGCATTCCCCGGGGCGTTCCAAACCAGTTTAAGTTAGCAGATCAGATAGCCGCGGGTTTCGAGAACATACCCCTTATCTCTGCCATATTTCCAATCACCCCCAACAAAAACGTAGATCGCATTAATTACATTCACTACAACGTCCAGCGCCTATCCAACCTGACTCGCGACGCGGTAGAAGGGCTGGCCTCACAACTGGCCGCCACCTCTCTAATGGCGTATCAAAACCGTCTAGCCCTGGACATGTTGTTAGCCGAGAAAGGGGGGGTCTGTTCGATGTTTGGGGCTCAGTGCTGCACCTTCATTCCCAACAACACGGCCCCTGACGGGTCAGTAACAAAGGCCCTGGCCGGCCTTCGAGCTCTTTCCGTCCAGATGGCAGAGGACTCTGGGGTTGACAACCCAATGGAGAAATGGATGACTGACAAGTTCGGCAAGTGGAAGGGCCTTCTCATGGCCGTCCTGTCATCCCTGGCTTGCTTTGTCGGGATTGTGGTCTGCTGCGGGTGTTGCTGCATCCCCTGCGCCCGCACCCTCTGCTCGCGCCTCATCACCACGGCCCTCGAAAAGGAGAAACAACAGCCCCCTCCCTACTCCGAAGCAGCCCCCCTCATGCCCCTGCTGGATTTCCCGGACCAGTTTCCCCTGGACGACCAGATAGCGCCTGCAAACTTTGACTGTGAGTATGGCCTCCCTCACCCTGCAACCTTTGACTTTGAGTATGAACTCCCCTACACACTCCCAACCCCCGCCATCGACTGCGTCCCCGCCGAGCCAGACATCTACCCGTGAGTGCTAGTGGCCTCTCCAGGTGCACGGCCCCGGCGTCCTGTTTCCACCACCGTATGCTGAAACCCCACCACCATGCCCCTCCCCCCCGCCTGTGACGTGCTAGTAACCTCTCCAGGTGGGCTGCCCCATTCCCGTCCCCGCCAACGGCACCACCCCCCTCCCACCTGATGCACCCACGTCGCCCGGACCAGGGATCTGCGTTCCGGTACCAGGGGCTGCGGCCCGTTCCCTTAAGGCTTGAGGGCACCCCTGGCTGTATTCGCTTCTGTACGCTTCACTGTTTTTAGCCGCTCCCATATCTATGCCCGCGTCTACGCAACCGACGCCGGGAACATAAATGTTGTTGTCTATATCACTGTCCCACTAGATGGAGCTCGGGGATACACACGGTCGAGATTCCAGGGGCCTTGATTGCCCGTTTATCAGATGAGGTCCTGAGCGCAGTTGAATAAAAGGGTCTAATGCTCAGGTGGCGCCTTGCGACCACCTGCCCGTGATGACGCTCAGGACTATTCCGTGGTTTCAGTTATTCCCGTGCCCCGGGCCTACCCTGAATACCCCATGCGTGTGATTGCTTATTGTTACACGACCAGTTAACTCCTCCTCACATCCTTAGTGTGTGGTCATCTAGGGATGGGTTGAGGGGGATTGCCATTCATTGTTTACCTCATGTCTTTCTGATATTATTATTTAGGGACACGTTTCAGGGTTGCATTTCTTTCCTGTGATTGTTTTTGTGTAGTGTTTGTGTGATTGTTGCATTTTTGTTTATATCGTTATTGTTTACTGGTAGTTTTATTGTTGCATTTTGTTGTTGATGTTATGGTTTGGTGTTGGTTTTGTTGTGTATCATCTGCTGCCAGTATTGTTGGTATTGTCTGCTCGCGATGTAAGGCCGGGGTGGATGCCACCCCCTAGGTGGGGTGTGTATGGCATACCCATGTCTGAAGCATGGGTAGCGTTTCTCCCACGTGGTTTCCCCATACACCAGGTCCAGCGAGTTGTTTTAGTCCCATGCTCATGGTTGTTTGTTTTTATGGTCATTTGCCTTCTTTCTGTTATTTCTAATGGTGTTATGATGGTAGTCCCGTGCTGGAGTCCTATCCCTCGTACCCCAAATGAGTAAAAGTCGTCTTGCGACGACTTGAGGGGGATATGTTGGGAAAAATAACCTGATGAGCACATCATATGGCAGGCACATTAATATATAGTCGACTCTTGCTCTAAACCCAACGAACACATAACACAAACATGATAATATATAGTCAGGTCAAGGCCGGAGCTGAAGGCCCCATCTCCCAGGCAGGCAGATGGTGGACACTCAGACAATGCACCAGTATCATCTCCAGAACGGGAGAGCCACATTAATTTATCACACAGGAGACACCTCGAAGCTCTCCCTCACTAGAAGGAACACATGCAGATACTAGGGGCCTGAGAGCCACATTTAATTTACCACACAGGAGACACCTCGAAGCTCTCCCCCACTAGAAGGAACACATGCAGATACTAGGGGCCTGAGAGCCACATTTAATTTATCACACAGGAGACATTTTGAGAGCTCTGCCCCGTTAGGAGGAACCAAGAGATACACCTGCCCATACCAGGGCCTCAGAGCCACATTAAATTACCACACACGAGACACTTCGGGGGGGCACTCCCCCGTTTTAATTTATCACACCAGAGACATGAGGAACTCTCCCCGTTACGAAGCTCTCTCAGGGCCTGGGAGCCAAAACACACCGAACCGCACACACCTCAAACACACACACCTCATCGAGAGGAGGATACAGCATAAGACTGTATCACACAGGAACTCTTCACCTTCTTCTGAAGCAGACCTTCCACGGAGGCGAAGCTCCAGATGAACCATCAGCGCTGATTAGGGACTTAGACATATTCGATCTCTCACGCTTTATGACTCTGTATAACCGTTGCCACTTTACTTAATAAATCCAAGATCCTCGTGCCGATAGACCTCTCCGTCTCATTTTATCTGGTCCAGTAGCTAGACAGACCGTTTTTCCCAACAATAGGCCTACTTCAAATCATAATGTATAGGCCTGGACCTCCAATGTGTCGGAGTATGTTCTGCTCTGTCCTGTGTTACTTTGTTACTGTCCTGTGTTATTGTTCTGTGTTACTTTTATTGCACTAAAAAAAAATCTTTGTATTTGAAGATACAGGCCCAAGGCCTAGTAATGTTCCATGTCTGTCTTCAAATATTTCATAGTGCTTCAATTATTTTTCTAATTTAAAGAAGATAGATTTGATGATTTATTTATTATTTTTTGAACATTAATGTGAAGCACAATAAACATTGTCATTCATTTTTCAAAATGACCTTGTGATAGTGTTGATTTTGCACACGCATGCTATTTATACCCATATTTAACCTAATATACTGAAAAATTACAATTTTGGCCCACGAGCCTCCCCCCGATTAAATTTTGGCCCTCCAGAGGGAAGAATTTGGGCACCCCTGCCGTAAACGCTTACTGGTCAGTACCGTTGGCCACTGAATGTCAAGATTGGCTGGCTTTCAGCTACGATGGATGTCAGTATACCTGGGCTAGACTGGCTCAGGGACTTGCCTCGGCCCCCACCATCTATCACCAGGCCTTGCGACGACACCTGACCCTGCCAGAAGCCCCCAAAATGACATCAGCAGTCATCACGTACTTGGACGACATCCTTATTGCCTCGGAGACCGAGGAAGAGCACGACAAGTACTTAAGGGCAATGATTGACTATCTCCATGTGAAAGGTCACAAGTTGAGCTACGACAAGGCACAAATGTCTCAACCAGAGGTAATTTACCTTCGACAGAAAATCTCACAAGGCAAACGGGAAATCACCCACGACCGCACTGCAACAATAAGGAAAACGCCAGAACCGTCAAAGAACTACGAACATTCTTGGATGGACGACCAGACTCCAGAGATATGATCAAGATGGAAGACCAATCACGAAAAGCTTTTGAGGAGTTGAAGCAACATCTGTGCGAAGCACCAGCGCTAGGACTTCCAAATGTCCACAGACCCTTCACACTCGTCAACGAGCAGAGATGGGAGTAAGTCCCATACATGCAAGTCTCAAGTCAGTCGCAAGTCTTAGCCCTCAAGTCTCAAGTAAGTCCAAGTCGTCAGTAAGGAGGATCAAGCAAGTCAAGTCCAAGCACAGCTTTAGTCAAGCAAGTCAAGTCAAGTCTCATCATCAAGTCAAGTCAAGTCAAGTCATTATCAAATTCGTTTTTTTCAAATGTCTGTATTTCATCAAACCTGTTTTTCAGAGTCATTTTTTTTAAATGTAAGAAGATAAGTTACGTAATGAATCAGCTCAACATGAATGAATCTCAAACAGCTTTTTATTTGTGTGTGTGTGTGATGTGTGTGTGTGTGTGTTTGTGAGAGAGAGAGAGAGAGAGAGAGAGAGAGAGAGAGAGAGAGAGAGAGAGAGAGAGAGAGAGAGAGAGAGAGAGAGAGAGAGAGAGAGGGGTAGTACTCTCACTAATGTCAGCAGCCAAGTAGCAAAATGACAATCAAGGACGTTAATCCATCTAGGTTTGCAACATGTTACTCACCTTTCTTTATGTGCCGTCCTGAAATGTCGGATGAAATTCGACGTGGTGCTTGGCAAATCCGTAATTTTGACATTGCAGATTTTGCATGTCGCTCCTCTTTTATTTTGTGTTGTTGTGTAATCTTTATAGCCAAAATTGATTATTTTCGGGATGTTGGTCGGAGCACCTTCCATCTCTGCTCATGATCACTCACTAGACTCATGCAGGAATGTCACGTTGCGTGGAAGAGGGCGGGTTGCCAGGTTGCAGGTCAGGAGCACTCGCGCACAATAAAACAATGTTCATCTAATATTTTTTTTATTATTATTATTTAAAATATTTAACAAGACTGCAATGACTTGGCAAGTCGCATGACTCAAGTCAAGTCAAGTCACAAGTCAGGAAGGGGCAAGTCAAAGTCAAGTCAAGTCTTTCGTTAGTGTTGGTCAAGCAAGTCACAAGTCGCAAAACTGGCGACTCGAGTCGGACTCGAGTCAAGTCTTTGACTCGAGTCTCCCCATCTCTGTCAACGAGTACAACGGGTTTATGACTTCAGTGCTGGCGCAGGAACACAGAGGACTGTGGAGAGCGGTGGGCTACTATTCTGCCAAATTGGACACGACAGGCTTGGGCTTTGGTCCATGTTTGAGAGCGGCACAAGCTGTGTACCTCGCCATCCAGCTAAACAATCTTGTGCTAGATCTGCAACTCTCCATCCGCTGCCCACACTCTGTCAACGCCCTGCTGGCCGGTAGGAAAGTACCATGCGTCTCAGACAGCCGCTGGGGAAACTGGCAAGCCGTGCTGGAATCTCCTATCATTACACTCCAGAAAGCATCAGTCTCAAACATCTCCACAATGATCGCCCCCACGGATGCAACGAATGAAGTGGATGACTATGTGTGCGAGGACTTGTTAACGCTGATGGAGCAGGGTCACTTCGTCAAGGAGGACCCTCTCCACAACCCTGATCTTGTCTTGTTCACCGATGGGTCCTCCCTGGTTGAAGATTGGATCCCTGGAGCGGGATACGCTGTTACAACGGAGCACGACGTCTTGGAATCCGGATCAATGGACCCTGGAACGTCAGCACAGCAAGCAGAACTCAAAGCATTGACCCAAGCACTCAAAATTGCAGAAGGAAAGTCTGCCACAGTCTATTGTGACTCCCGATATGCTCTGGGTGTTGTAAAAGATTTTGGCATTCTGTGTAAACAACAGGGATTCGTAACCGCCAAAGGCACACATCAAGAATGGCGAGCTGGTTGCAGAACTATTGGATGCAATGCTACTTCCCAGAGCACTGGATGTAGTGAAAATAAAAGTCCACAAAAATGGACACGCACGAAGCAAGAGGCAACGCACTGGCAGATGGGGTATCCAGAACAGCCGCAAGACAGAGAGACGAAACGGAAAACGACAATGGCAAATGTATGAGACTGAAGAAAACAGATGAACATACATCAGAGGAGAAACACAAGGAAAGCTTGAAAAGCATAATGGAGATGTGTCGAGAAGAAAAATGGACATGGATTGAGAATGCAGCAAAACTCGACGACGACAATTTATGGAGACACGGGAACAGGACAGCTGCACCACAGGGCCTACTACCATATCTGGCGACACAGCTTCATTCACTCGGGAATGTGGGTGTGGAAAAGATGCGTCACAGGTTTGGGCAAGTCTGGTGGTCACCCAAATTCAACGCTGCGGCAAAAGACATTGTGAGGAGATGTGCTACATGTCTCAAGAACAACCACGACAGGAAAGTGAAACTACCGATGTTGAAAGTCCCCGCACCCCCGGGTCCTTTTCGATGCTTACAGGTGGACTACATCACACTACCTCCATGTAAAGGATATCGAGAAGTCCTCGTGGTCGTTGACAAATTCTCCCGCTGGATCGAAGCATACCCAGTCCGACGTGCAACAGCTGCAAACACAGCTAAAGTGCTAGTCAAAGATTTCATTCCACACTACGGGCTGCCTGATCAGATCTGCTCAGACAATGGAACCCATTTCACCGGAGCAGTCTGCGCCGAGGTGAGCCGTATGCTGAACATAACATGGTCCTTCCATTGTCCGTATCACCCCCAATCGTCAGGGCAGGTGGAACGAGCCAACAGGACACTGAAGGAGTGATTGGCGAAGATGCACCAAGAAGGGACTCCATGGGTGGATGCGATGCCCATCGCCTTGTGCAGTATGAGAGCTACATACAACAAAGACGTGGGACTGTCCCCCTACGAGGTCGTGTTTGGCCGATGCTTCTGTTTCCCAGGCTGTTGACTTGCGGACTGCAGATGTCCACCTGACATCAGACGCACTGATGAACTACTGCATCCAACTCTCCGAGACTCTCAAGGTGACATCAAACCAGGTCAAGGAAGCTTGGGCAGAGCCCCCAGAGGGAGGACACTCGTTAGTGCCAGGGCAATGATCCACAAACCACAACGACTAGCATTAGAGGCCAAATATGAGGGGTACCATACCAAATTTATTAGTTACTCGATCTGCTGTTCGTGTAGCTAAGAAGACAAAGTGGATACATGCAAGCCACTGCAAATAAGTTGATTCACCGACTTGGAATGACACTCGTTAGATTTGGCACGCAAACTAATTGATACGGGGTGAAGAGTAGGGAGTATTTGTTATTTTCATTCCTTTATTTTCACGAGAGGTTAGTCTTCGAAAGATGCTAGGACTTTTGTCACCGCCTATCTAAGTGAGAGTTCATGTTGGTTCCTTCTTGACACAACTGCTCAGCTTTAGAACATTTATGTTTGTATGTTTTATTTATTTATAAGGTTCACTCATTCATTTATTCATTCACACAAGGTTTATTGAGAACCATGATGACTGATTACTGAATACTGATATAACCATTTTCGAATCAAGCGATTTTTTTTGTATGATAATTTTTTCATTGTTTATCGAATCATTAAGACAATTACTAACCATAGTTGATTATTATTACTGTTGGAGGCTGTGACAATGCCTCCCCCATGACTGATACTGCACTTTTTCTTTGTTTCATGTTTCATCCTACCTGGGAAATCCAGGAGACACGGACACTTGTTGAGTCCTTGGGATAGCAGAGGCGGCTATCTGTTCTTGAACTGAACTGTGTCTCAGTGTTTGTCCTGACGCCCTACTACGAACTTTCATCCTCGTCCCCCATCACACCTGCGGTGGCCATCAACTGGAAAATAACTCTGTTGCAACTGCTACTCAAAACCAACTGAGTCATGATGTTACCAGTATTGTTTGTGATTTTGTTGTGCCATTTTTTTTACAGGGGGAAATTGTTCATTTGACAGCCATAATGTAATCCACAAAGATAATACCTTTTTACAAACTGCCCATGGGCTAGCTAAGGCTAAAGGGGGGCAGACGTGTTGGGTTTGTGGGCTTATGCCATCTTCATCTCAGGTATATCCTTACCTCGCTGTCCCGTTTACCATCCCAGAGTATATTGCAGCTTACAAACATGATGTTATCGGAGGTACCCCTAGATCTGGATCTGTAGCAGCACCACAGGTTCCCTCTTACACTGTCCCAATGGATTTAGGTCCCCCAATTAAGATCAAATTGAGCTATGCTCCTAAGGGTGTCATTTGTTGGACCAATGAAGGAAAGGGCCGGGATATGGGTAAGAGTGTGTGTTCATATTCAGCTATTGTGGGCCAGGAACAGGTTTCCATATCAGAGAAGCATCTGTTGGTGAATGTCCCCCTACCCCCATTAACCCGCGTGCCTGGTGCTTCACCTGGCCAAACGATTGCCACTGATGCCTTGCCTGTGGTAAATGGGACAATGTTTGTGTGTGGACAGGACGCTTATTCATATCTGCCTCCTAATTGGAGTGGTTCATGTTATGTCGCCTATGTAGTGCCTGCTTTGGCGATTGTGTCAGAGGAACATTTGAAGGGTAATGCTACAATTAGATCTGAGCGTGATTTATTCCATCAGAATTTTCAAGTTGCTACTCCAACTCAAAGAGTCTTTTCTGCTATCATTCCACACTATAGTATCACAGTTGCTCTTGACGAGATTAGAGATTTAGTACATATTATTGACGCTATAGTGAACGCTTCCGGCCATGGCCTGACTGACCTTAATCATGAATTGTACCGGCTTAGAACAATGATTTTCCAACATCAGTATCTATTGGACTTCCCTGCTGTGCATCTTGGAGGGTACTGTTTCTTTATCGAGCGCCATTTACACCAGAGATGTTGCACATACGTCCCTGATGCGTCTACGAATGTGTCTTATTATGTACATGACATCTATGATAATGTGGCTAGGCAGAAGTTGGAAACTGCGACTTGGTCTTTGGGAGGATGGCTAAGTGAGTTGGGTGGGTCGATGTTTTCTCAGATAGTCCAAATCGCACAGCCATTTGTCCTTCCTGTTATTATGCTCTATGTGGTCGTCAAGTTAGCTCTCTGTTGGGGCTTTCACACTAAAAAGAACCAAGAGCCCGTACCGGGCTGGTGCTAGGGCCAGTTCCAAACTGGTTCCAGCCTTATCCCAGTTAAGAACCGGTTGGTTTCACACCGGCCAGAGCCAGCCATGGAGCCGGCGAGAGCAACGTCATGACGTCACTGCAAACGTCTGCTTACGTCTCCGCTTTACCAGCAACCCTCGCAGTTTCAAACAACAAGAACAATGGTGGAATACTCCGCAGCTGTTCAAGTTTTGCTCCTGGATTTGGGCGCCTACTTAGGCAACCAAACACAACAGATCCAGCAAATCTGTGATACTGATCGTGTGTGCGAGAGCGATGGCCGGCGACTACGTTCAAGAAGAAGGGTAATTATCAAGCACTTTTTTATTGTCGCTGTTAGCCTTTGTTGTAAACGAGCCGGCTAGCTCATTATAGCTAACCCTCTAGCATCGACTAAGCTGGCATCTAAAAAGTGAATAGAGTAATGATACCTCGTTTTCCTCTTTGATTACAGTTAATATTGTTGCGGATGGCAAGGCGGAGGCCACAGAGGCGGAGGTGGGAGACAATTGTTCCCGATTTCAGCCCGCAACAATTCGTGCAGAATTTTCGTGTGTGCCGGGAGTCGTTCGAATACATCTGTGACCGTCTAAGGCTTGCGTTGGGGAGAAGGGATACCAACTTCTGTTTGTGTGTCCCGATTCGAAAACGTGTCGCCATTGCCCTATGGAAGCTGGCCACCGGGAGTGAGTACAGGACCATCAGCCATCTGTTTGGAGTCGGCGTCAGTACTGGGTGCAATGTGCATATGTGTTCAGGCGTTCTGCAGCGCGGCCATCAAGGTGCTGCTTCCCATTCACATCAGAACCCCCAATGCTGAAAAGTTGGTGGAGATGGCAACTTTCTTCCAAAACCGTTGGAGAGTACCACAGTGTGTTGGTGCAATTGATGGAAGCCACATTCCTATACTGGCACCAGAGGAATACCCACGTGACTACTACAACCGGAAAGGATGGCATTCTGTAGTTTTGCAGGCAGTTGTAGATGGCAAAGGAATTTTCTGGGATGTCTGTGTTGGCTTTCCTGGAAGTGTGCACGACGCCAGAGTGCTGAGACAGTCACGACTGTGGGAAGTACTAGGTGACGGGTAGTTACTGTGTCAAAACAAGGTGACCATCTCTGGCTGTGACGTTGGACATTACATGATCGGTGACCCAGCTTATCCCCTGCAGGAATGGCACATGAAGCCCCTTTCGGACACGGGAAGACTGACCCCAGAACAGCACAACTACAACTACAGACTAAGCAGTGCCCGGTCTGTTGTGGAGATGTGTTTTGGAAAGAAATGACAGCAAACTGGAGCTCAGCAAGAAGATGGCGCTGACCTGCTGTGTTCTTCACAATATCTGTGAGGAACATCATGACAATTTTGCATTGGAGGTCACGGATAGGCCTGTTAACATTCAGCCACACGGGCAAGCTCTACCTGAGCATGGCAATCTGGAAGGGTCAAACATAAGAGCTGCATTAATGGCATACTTTAACAGAGGGGATGAGTGAATTCATTTTATTAACAACATCCCCCATTTTTCTTTAACATTGTAACTGAGCATGTTGGCATGTTGATGTAAGCTAATTGCAATTCCAGAAAAACTTTAGATAATGTGGTATATTACTCCCCCCAATTCTCTTGTAGTACTGCCTACGCTATTTGTTTGCAGGACATGAAGAGTTTCATACAATAAACAACACAGAATAACCAGTGTCTTTTAGAAGTTTATTTAAAAAATATAATAAAATACAAATGTAAAAAACCGTGTGCAAAATTAAAATAAAAGTGCAAATTACAAAGAAGAGGAACAGTGTTGTCTTTTGACAAACACTTTTCGGGGTTTTGGGGTTCATTTGGTCTTCATTTTCGCCCAGCCTCCATCACCGTCACAACACGTCCCATCAGCCCGGTCAAAGCGGTGTTGCTTGTGCTGATCTGCTCCAGCAAATTGTTGGTCACCACTCTGGAGGCCTCCAGGGATTGGAGGTGGCGCTCGTCAGACCTCTCCAGGTACTGCAACAATTCGCTGTCGTCCTTGTCCCGCTTTCTTTTTCCTGTGTACAAGAAATATTATATCAGATTTATATTGTATACTCATAACATTTAAATGCACATTTTAGCAGGGGATTAAATATCCTGCTAAATGCAGATCATAAAGTCATTTATTGTTTCTTGCAGGTAAGTGTAGCTGGAGTTGGTTTGATACTATAGTAGGATGTTGTCAGTATTTCACAGGGTGTACAGATGAGTACACCAAATCTTTACTGTATGTCACAGCCTGGTGGTAAGATGAATATATCTTTACGTTTACATGGTGTCTGTTGTGAAGCATACTTTATAAATAACAAAACATTTTTACCGTGTCTGGCAAGTGAAGTGTTGGAGCTTCCAAGGCTGGACGGTGATGGTGATGGTGAGCTACAACTCAGCGGCGGTGGTAGCTCCGCGTTACAATACTCTTCTACGGCAGACAACTCTGTAAACAACAACAATGCTTTCAAACAAACTTTTCCCAAACAATGTATTCAAGGTTAGACCCTTGTGGAACCAAATGCAATGTGTGTAGGAAGCCTGTAGTTGAGCAATGGCAGGTGATGCACGCTCACATTTTATATTGTTACAGCGATGGCTCAAGTAGGAGGCTTGTTATTATCAGTTACAGTAGCTAGCTAGCTGCCGGGCAGCTAACATTATACGAACACATAGCCACGGGACTTAACATAACACTAATTATAAAACGCACAGCAAGGTACATGAATAGGTGGTTGGGAGACGGACTGAAACATTTGAAAAGTTGAACTTACCGATATCAGGGGTGCTTTGGATGAGCGACTCGTCCACCATCGACTCCAGCATGGCCGTCGCAGAATTCATTGCCCCGGTGATTTTGCATGCCGGTCTGTCGCCGAGGACCGAGTCTAGGACATCGAAATGTGGACCTTTCTTTGGCCGTCCATTGCCGCTTCGCCCCAGGTCTTTTTTCTGGTCCCCCCCGGGGACTGCCCCGATCTTGTTTGCCCCCCTTAGGGTGGCTGTGTTAGAGAGCCCACCCCGTCGTAAGGTCTGGTGCCCCAAACTTCGCAACGTTTCTAAGGCTAGGCCTTCCTCTGGGCCCTTTAATTTTGTTTAGAGAAACGGAACCACTTTTCTGCTGGGAACAGTGAAAGCTATTAAAAAAGGGTGGAGCTTCACTGCCAAGCAGAGGGAAGTGTCTGGACAGTCGACTTCCTTGATTCTTTAAAATTTTAATCTGTTTTGGTTTAATCAGGAGTAACCTAATGAGTTTGTTATTTTTTTATTATAGTAGCCTACACCTGGTTTACTTTTTATGCTTTCTTTTATTGATTTAGTTAATTGTTAATGGTTTACCAGTAGATACACTGAATTCTCATTTTAAGGGTGATCTTTAAACTATGTTTAATATGATCAAGAGGGAGGAATGTAGAATGTTAGTGTCTCTCTGTGTTCACATTTCTAGTCTAGGAACAGGCCAGTGCCTCTAACACTGATACAAGGTGTCATTTCCAACATTCCGCCATTTGTTATGTCTCAACAAGGATGAACCAACCTGGTTGTCTGGGACATAGCCAGGGCCATATACCTTATCAAGGGTGAGAGTGCTTCTGTTCTCTTGTTCTTCATGTTTTCTTTAATATAATACTCTCCCCAACCCTTTGGTTCAGGGAGAAGAGGGTTCGACAGCCAAGGAACACGTCTCAAAACTGCTCCTCAACCGCGTCCACGATAGATTATTCAACCTAAGTCTGAATCTCGCTGTATTACATCCTGGAATAAACCATCTATTCAACCCTCTGATCCAACCTGTCAAGTTGCTTTGATTTCGACTTCAAGAATTACTACTACGACGGAAATTACACAACGCAGAGTCTATACAAACAATTTAGAAATAAGCTGAAATCGAACAGCAGAGTCCTATAGAAATGCTTGCTTCTTGCTCCCCCAGAAGAGGATTTTCTTTGAAGTACTGGCCGTCTAGAGATGACTTGAATTGACCTGGGGTTTCCTCTTGATAAAATACCAACTTATCTAAAACATCTGCCTGTCTCAAAAACTCCTCAACAACACTAATGATCGAAACATAAACAAATGAGTTTTTATGGGTTCTTCTATATGGATATTCGGTTGGCTCAATTACAGAAAAGTGCTCCTTAAAATAAAGATTTCTCCTATGATCAGTGGACAATACACCTTTTCCTTCGGTACTTAAAATGAATGGATTTGTTTTGAATACTGCATCATTAATCTCTTGTACAACGCGGTCATCTACTTCAATACCATGTTCAGTAAGCACCTCTTTGATTCTTCGAAGACAATGAGAAATTCAGAAAATCATTGAGTTCTTCAACTATTTTCTGTAAAGAATTTTTAGACACATGTAATAAAGTTTGCATGAACAGAAAGAGAGATGAAACTTTGTGTTCAAGGGTCTCAGCATCTATAAACTCATCTCTTTCCGTTATATTTGAACCTTGACTGGAACCGCCTCGTAATGTCTCTACCCTTACAGCAATTATCTAATGGTTGGTCAAGGCCCTGAGTCTCAGTTTCATTTTCAGAGTGGACTCTTACACAAGTTCTGATCTCATTTACATACTTGTGTTTTTTTACTTCAGTGTGAACTAAAGGTTTTAAAATTGTTAGTCTTGACAGGCGCTGGCAAATCCACAGAAGGGGCACTTAATAGAAAAACTGCAATGAGAAGACAATACAAGAGCAACTGAACAGAGTAATTACCCCAGACACACAACAGTTCAACTTAACGCAACAGCATCACACAGTTCAAATAGGCAAGGCAAGGCAACTTTATTTATATAGCACTTTTCATACACAAGGCAGACTCAAAGTGCTTCACATATAAACATTGTCATACAATAAAATAAAGTAAAAGAAAACATATGCAAGAAATGAGTAAAATAGAAAGTGCAATGTATTTAAGAGAAAATTAAATTGAAAGTAAAATTGAAAGTGCAATGTATTTAAGATCAGATCAACAGTCTCTCTGGAACCCAAGTCGGGACTACAACCCGACCTAAAGGAACTTGGTCCTTTCTCTGGAACTCCAATCCAGATTCTAGGACTCTAACCCAGACAGAACTTGGACACAAACTCAGGACTCTAACCCTTATACAAACTCAGGACTCTAACCTTTATACAAACAAACTCAGGACTCTAACCCATATACTCAGGACTCTAACCCTTAACAATATTATAGGACTCTAACCCAGCTTCTAGGACTCTAGCCCAGACCAAAGGCCTTATTCTTATTCTAGGACTCTAACCCAGCTTCTAGGACTCTAGCCCAGACCAAAGGCCTTATTCAACTAATTCTAGGACTCTAACCCAGCTTCTAGGACTCTAGCCCAGACCAAAAGGACAAACAAACTCAGGACTCTAACCCTTATACAACCTTTCTCTCTGGTATCAGATCATGTATTTTTCTGGTAAAAATTGAAAATAATGGGAAAGTTAAAAAGGCACTTTAGTAAAATAAAGGTAAAGTATTTAAGATTTAGCAGAAAGCTAAAGCAAACATAAAAGTCTTCAATCTTGTTTTAAAGGTGCTCAGAGTTGGGGCAAGTCTTAAATCCTCAGGGAGTTTATTCCAGCTATTTGTTGCATAGTAACTAAATCCTGCTTTCCCATGTTTCGTGTTTACTCTGGGGATAATTAACAGATTGGTCTCAGAAGATCTTAGTGTTCTAGAAGGCTTATGTAGTGGAAGCATATCAGTTAAATGTTTTGGGCCTAAACCATGTAGGGATTTATAGGTTAGCAACATGATTTTAAAATCAATTCTCTGACCTACAGGAAGCCAATGTAACGATTTAATTGGTGTAATATGTTCAAATTTTTTGGTCTTTGTTAAAACTCTAGCAGCAGCATTCTGAACAAGCTGAAGCTTCCTAAGAGTTTGTTTTGGGAGACCTGTAAGGAGACCATTGCAGTAATCAAGCTTACTAGTGATAAAGGCATGTACAAGTTTTTGTAAGTCTTCAGTGGACATGAGCCCTCTAAGTCTTGCTATATTTTTAAGGTGATAATATGCAGATTTTGTAACTGATTTGATGTGACTTTCGAAATGTAAATCAGAATCCATGATAACCCCTAGATTTCTGGCTTTGATTGAGGTTTTCAGGGACAGAGAGTGAAGGTGTTGGGTCACTTTAAGCCTTTCCATTTTAGAACCAAATACAATTGTCTCTGTTTTGTCCTCATTTAGTTGAAGGAAATTTCGGCACATCCATTCTTTCACTTGCTCAATGCACTGGCACAGCAGATCTATGGGCCGATAGTCATTTGGTGATAGCGATACATAGATTTGTGTGTCATCAGCATAGCAATGGTGGTCAATATTGTTATTTTGCATGATTTGCCCTAGTGGGAGCATTTAGATGTTGAATAAAGAGGGTCCTAAGATCGAACCTTGTGGGACTCCACATGTCACGTTGGTTGATTCTGATACAAAGTCGCCAATGGAAACAAAGAGTTTTCAAATAGTATGTAAATATTCTGAATGAATAAAAATTGAAAAGATATGCGTGTCCTGTCATGTGTACAAGCTATACACACACGACTTTAAATATATATGTTTATAGATTATCTTATATTATTATTATTATTATTATTAAATTATATATTATTATATTTGTGAAACAATATAATAATATAATAGCTTACAATTAATAGCTTATAGATAATAGCTTACAGTTGTGCGTCTTCTCCATGTTGTCCGCCATTGTACTGCTGCGAGTGCGAAATGCATCCTGGGATTTATAGCGGTTGCAAGTACACACTCGAGCATGCGGCCGTTTCTCAATTCGCGTACTTGTGCGTGCTCGTGTGCTCGTGGACTTGTGAAACGTCATCAGTCGTTGCCCGAGCACTGTTCCAATTCGAAGCACGCATCAAGCGAGTACTAAAGCCGTTTCTCAATTCCTAGCACGCGTACGGACTCGATGACTTGCAAGCACGTACTTGGCAAGTCCGTACTTCAAGCACAGACTTGCGAGCACGCAAGTACGTACCTGCAATTGGAACAGCAGCGGACTCGATGACGTCACCACCTCTGCTCGTCCGTTAACTGTGCTACGGCCTCATTTAGGCATACTACTACTGAACAATATAAACAAATGATATAAAACAAAATCCCAGCCTCTTTCATTTTCAAATAGTATGTAAATATTCTGAATGAATAAAAATTGAAAAGATATGCGTGTCCTGTCATGTGTATGAGCTGTACACGCACAACTTTATATATATATATTTATATATTATCTTATATTATTATATTATATATTATATATATATATATTTAAGTTAAGAGTAACTTAAGCTACAGTTGTGCGTCTTCTCCATATTGTCCGCCATCGTACTGCTGCGAGTGCGAAATGCATCCTGGGATTTATAGGGGTTGCAAGTACACACGAGCCACCTCCGATGCATGCTCAGTGAAACGGCGAGATCGAGCACGCATCAAGAACACTTCCGGATTTTACGACAGTACTCGCTTGATGCGTGCTTCGAATTGGAACAGTGCTCTGGGAACGACTGATGACGTTTCACGAGTCCACGAGCACACGAGCACGCACAAGTACGCGAATTGAGAAACGGCCTAAGAGCCTGGGCACTCCCTATACGCCCCATTGTACGGATTTTGGTTGTAGTTCCATGAGACATCCACTGGGGGTGATCGCGGGCGAGTCCAGATTGAATGGGAGTCTATGGGGCTAAACGGCTAATTATGCCTCTTTCACCTGCTTGTCGTTGAAATATCGCAAATTTTATTGTAGATTCCGCAAGTTCAATATAGATTATGGTTCAAAAGTCAAATGAGTGAGTACTTATGTCCTTTCGATTTCTTACAGTTTGGGCCGTTGTTGGCCATACACGCTAGCATTCTGCTAATGAATGCTGATTGGTCAGGGACGGACTTGCGACTGATTACGACCAGAGACCCCTCTTGACGGCATCTGAAGCTGAAGAGCAATCAGAAACGTGTTAACTCAATTTTTGCGTACTGTATTTATATTTTCCTGCAGGCCCTTTTATTTTTTAGATAGTATGTATGGTGAAAGTACATGGGCATAAATGGAATTTCTTCCATTTCTTGTATTCAATGTTCAATGTGTTATATACATGGTAGGTACGGTATGACCACCTTAAATAATACAGTCAATATCCCGCTCAATATCATTTAATCTGTCATTGTCTATTTTTCGAAAATAAAGATGGTATAAAAAAGAAATGCCTCGTAAATGTGCAATGATAAACTGCACTTACAGTGGAAACGGATTGTCCGTCTTTTCGTTTCCCAAGGACAGAAAAAGGTAACGTTCTTGCTTGCTCCTGTATGAATGGTGCTAGGCTACCTGAGGCTTCACCTGGTAAGGAAAGTTGCGCTGGAGCCCGGGTAATATCGCACATGGCTTATTCAAGTTGCGCGCTAGACATTCTCTAAAGTGTCGAGACTCAAGCACTTAACTCACCTTAACCGATTGTTCCATACAAATGGTTAGTTAACGATTTAACAACTTCAACATCTGCTATTACAGTCGTTATTTATTTGCAGGACTTGGGCTAATGACCTTGCACAGAGGGAAAACCATCTACACCACTTGTCATTGATTTCTATGCATTCACTGATCTTTACAGATGGGTTTGTTTTAAGCCATTGAATATAATTGCTCTGCCATGCAACACATTATAAGCTACACATGTTTGTTAAATGAGAAATATGGTCTGGGTCACATTGAAACAGTAACAGTTGTATAACAGTAATTATACAAACATTGCAACAGGCAAGTTTATTCAAACATCACACTAACAAGAACACAATAAGAACAGTAACTAATAAAAAAAGAGAAATGATTTAACAACACTGAACATACTGAACAGAGGCAGGGGGAAAGGACAGAGGAAGAAGACTTGTCCGTTGTCACAGCATCAAGGTCCGACTGTAGAGATCAAGAAAGGAAGAGGCATGAGGAGGACAACAGAACACTTCTCTCTAGCAGATTGTTTACTGATGTAAACTAAATTGATGCAGTCTTAAAATTATGATTCTAATCCAGGTTTCTATTTTAGGAGAAAGAAATGGCTCATAATCGTTACTAAAAAAAAAGCTTAATCATCGGCACCTAGTGAGGATTAGAAAAAAACACTCTCTGTAAGTAACATACATATGTAAAACATTCGCGCATTTCTTTTTTTTACATTAGCTCACTAAAACTCTAACTAGGGTATTAAGCAAAAAAAAGCCTTACCTCCAACAGCTGGTGTTATCGTTGCGGGAAAAGGGAAGTGCTTTAGAAACTGCCGTAAAGCAGTACCTCTGACAGTATTACAGTGTGTGACGTCATCGCATGTTTTTAACGCCTTTTTAGAACAGATACGTGACCTTAAAAAATGCAATATTCAGCTGAGTTTATTATCTTAGCCCCACCCTTTGATAGCAACTTTCAAATTACTTGACAAAAAATTACATTGTGAGAAAAGTGGATTCTGAGGATAAAACCCCGTTGGCTCCCATTCATTCTGGACTCGCCTATACGAGCGCCCCGCGTGGTTAAAGATTATTACTGCAACCAGTCCAGAAAACCGGAACTAACCCGCGAGTGCCAGTTCTCCTCATATTAGACATTCTCTGGTACTGTCGTAAAACCCGGAAGTGTTCTTGATGCGTGCTCGATCTCGCCGTTTCACCCAGGCCCCCAGGATAGGCGCATACTTCCGCAATCCACCAGTGCTCAGAGGCCAAGCCTGGTATTGCAGCTGTTTAAGCTGGCTGTGGACGGGGGTCCGTCATTTCATGTGGCCCAGAAGTAGATATCGCCGTCCACTCCAATACAAGTGGGGAACAGGATTGTGTCTCCGCAAAAAATTTCTGGATATCAATCAAAGGCTCATAATTACCTTCATGCCATGTCCTAAAAAAATTTAAGTTTTTTCTTTCCTTAACGCCACCTCAAGCGTTTTATTAGCCGTTATCTCGCTGGGGAAGAGGGGTGTGCAGCTGAAAGGAGTCGTAGTGAAGCAAATGGCATCCGAGAGGGCCTAGTTCAGTGCTCCGTTTTTTGGACTGGTTCATCTGCTGCTCAATAACTCTCACGGTCCTCTGCTTGCGATCATTGTGATTCATCATGTATTGATCCATTTATTCAAAAGATCCAAAGACAAAGAGGCGGTGCATTACGGTATCAGTTCTATATTTCTGCATCCGGTACGTCACGGACTAGGTCACGTGTCTTGGCCACATAACGCGGAAGCAAATCGCTCCTGTATGATGCCCTGCGCCACTGAGCAGTTTCCATAGGAATGAATGGGCGGCCATTTTCGGTCTGTGGTCCATCCTTTAATATGTCCATGGTTTCACCGAGCATGCATCGGAGGTGGCTCGTGTGTGCTTGCAATCGCTATAAATCCCAGGATACATTTCGCACTCGCAGCAGTACGATGGCGGACAATATGGAGAAGACGCACAACTGTAGCTTAAGTTACTCTTGACTTATATATATATTTATATAATATAATAATAATAATAATAATATAAGATAATATATAAATATATATATATAAAGTTGTGTGTGTATAGCTCATACACATGACAGGACACGCATATCTTTTCAATTTTTATTCATTCAGAATATTTACATACTATTTGACAATGAAAGAGGCTGGGATTTTGTTTTATATCATTTGTTTATATTGTTCAGTAGTATATGCCTAAATGAGGCCCAGTTAACGGACGAGCAGAGGTGGTGACGTCATCGAGTCCGCTGCTGTTCCAATTGCAGGTACGTACTCGCGTGCTCGCAAGTCTGTGCTTGAAGTACGGACTTGCCAAATGTTAAGCTTGCTGGTAGTTCTACCAGGAGGACTCAAATCACGCGCGGCTGGCCGCCAATCACCAATCACCAGCTACCAATCACCTGCCTACACCTGCTCTATAAAGAGTAGTCTAACATATGTCTTTGCTGCTCAGGTCTTCGTTCGACGCATGCTGCTGCTTTACTGTGCTTCTGATTATCTCGCATATCTCGTCGCTTAGTTGCTACGTCGGTTAATACACACCAAGAGGTCATAACTTCGGATTCGTGCTGGTCGGCCTACTACTTCTGGTCCCGGCAAGCGAGCGCAGAAAGCCGTTATTTTCGGTCCCCGGTATCCTCAACAACACCACCAACAAGTTCCCAACACGGACATCCGCCTGGTTCTACAAACCCTCGCCGAGTTGGTGCAAAGCATTGGCGCCAGGATGGACGCCGTCGAAACGCCATGCGGAACTCCCGGACGGGTCCAGGCCCCCAACCCGCTGTCGTCGGTCGCCACGGCGCCTTTCTACTTCCAGCAACCATCAGGCTCGGCTTCCTCCGCCTTCACAGGCTACGCACCCGGCACGTGCCCTGCTACCATGGCTACTGCAGTCCCCGCGTTAGCCCCCGCAGCGTATTTTCTCTCACAGCTCTACCAGTCCAGCTTCAGGATGCGGCTCCCTCGGTTGGGTTAGGGGGTTTCTTCCAAGGGCAATGGTTTGCTGAGGGATGGCCAGTCGAAGCTGGTACGTTCGCCCTCGGGTCAGAGTCGTCTGCGCTGTTCGAGCTTTACCCTATCGCAGCAGCTAGCGTTCTGTGGGGCAAAGCATGGCGGCGTTAACGTCTAACCATGTTTTGCGATAACAAAGCAGCGTCAAAACGGCTGGGAAGGTGGTCTTCCACAGCATACGGATTTTACATTCGGTTGAATTCGTTGAGTTCGTTGCACACGTCGGTGTGGTACAACACAGAACTCTACGTTCGCAATCAAAGGTTCATAATTATCTTTATACCGTGCACTGTTTGGTTAACTCCTTGTGTCTGAGGTTTTTCCCTTCACTTTAACATGAATGAAGTTGATGGGTTTTAGGCACTGTGGTAACTGATTATTACTAAAAGGTTTTTATTGACGGAAGGGCCTTTTAGATTGGTTCAGCTGCTGCTCACTAACTCTCACGTTCCTCTGCTCGCAATGCGAATCACATATCGTTCAATTTATTCAAAAGATCCAAAGACAAAGAACAGGTACATTATGGTATCATTTTATATGATTATTTTTAGTCTCATTGTTAATAGCTTCAGTCGCGTTGGTATTTAATTTTTCATTTGCTCCTTTAGTATACGTATGACAGTTAACAATGTTGGTGTAGGCCTATTACAATTATTTACGCGTGTAGGCCACTCCAACTCGCTCGATATTTCAAAAAGATTAGTGTGCTCTCTCAGAGCTGGGAGATTTCATCCTTATTTTAACATATTACTCGAGACAGTGTTTTCTCACAGTTCTACGGGTTCATGCGTTCTCGGGTTCATGCTTTTCCCCTACACGGGGTATTTAATTTTTCATTTGCTTGTTTAGCCATGTATGTCAGTTAACAATTTTGGTGTATTACAATTATTTATGTGTGTTGGCCACTCCAACTCACTCGATATTTTGAACAGATTAGTGTGCTCTCTCTGGGAGTTTTTATCCTTATTTTAACATATTACTCGAGTCAGTGTTTCTCACAGCATTCTACGGGTTCATGTGTTCTACGGCTTCATGTGTTCTACGGGTCATGCGTTCTACGGGTTCATGCGTTCTACGGGTTCATGCGTTTTACGGGTTTATGCGTTCTCGGGTTTATGCGTTGGGTTTATGCGTACACGTCTCCTACTCAGACTTTTTCCCCTACACGGGGCCTGACTTTCGCTGATGTGACCTTCTCTGCAAGGCATTTTTCATCTAAAAGCGATAGCCTAGGAGCAGCTATTATCATTTCAAGAATCAACAACTCTCTGTCCTTACGCTTCCATGTTCCTTTATCTCAAGCTTCGGCAACGCACGTCCCCGAATCACCCGTTTATTTGCGGCCAGCCAATGACTAAAGGGTGGTTCAGAGTCAATCTCGCGACGGTGGTAGAAGGGTGCGGCCCACCATCTCCCCTCTACATTGGCCACTCCTTCCGGATTTGAGCGGCAACCACAGCCGCTGAACAAGGGTTGCCGGTCGCGTCTATCAAACGGCTGGGAAGGCGGTCTTCCACAGCTTACGAATCCTACATCCGGTCGAATTCATGGTTCTTCCTTCAAGCGCACACGATGCTCTAACGTCGGTTAAGGCAGGTTTATCACGTTTGCTACTACAGCTGTTTTTGGCGGCCTGTTTCCATTCTAGTTTTAGTCTTTGTGTCAAGGTGTCACTTTTGTTTTTATTAGTTTAGACACGTTCATACTCTTTCTAGTGATATGTGATAAGTATTTTAAGAAGCTGCATTTCCCTCACATAGCCACAAGGGGAGCAAGACCTTATTGAAGGCTGCTCCACCACAGAAGGAGCCGAAGCCTTTACGTCACCCCGGCCACGCCCACTAGGCCACGCCCACTTGACGTCCTCTCTAGCAGGTGGTTTCGAACTCGAGAGACCAGAGATCAATAGGTAGACGGCAGAGAGCCACCCCTAAGCCCGGGGGCTTGAAGTAGATCACGGTATTTTCCTCTCACACGCGTTAGATACAATTCCCTCCGTTAAGCTTCAGTTACCATACCGAAACATGCCGACTTTATAATAAATGAAGTCAGTTAAAAGCATCCCGGGATTGGACAACTTTCTTCAAGAATATGCAACATATTGAAATTCCGTTTAGGTATTATCAAAGATACAAGTGCGTAGATTTGTTAAATAAGGTAAACGGTCGAAAATTGATGTTGTTATGTCTTAAACAGTTGAAGTTCCGTTTGGACAAAACGTTATTACAGTTCATCGCCTAGTTTAGGTCAACGGAAATGAAGACATTTTAGCAGTCTTATTTTGTAAAACACTTTCAGTCTCGTTTGTATTCGCCAACAACATTGCACTACGCATTTAATTATAGTTATTGTCATATGACCAGCATTGTTTTCCTCACGCGATAAAGGTTTGTCGATGACGACATTTAGTCATAATTTTCGGTGTCAAAAGCAACACTATTTGCAACTACTGGTGGTGGTGGTTATCAGGTACTAAACTCATAAAGCAAAATTCGGCTATATAACTCAAGGTTAACCTGCAGCAACCCCGGCAAGTTCGACCACGTCGGTGGATCATCTAGAAAACACTCTTTGAGTTTGGTGTCACGTTGGTGGCATATCATGGAAAAAATAAAAATCAAGGTTCGCTGCGGCGACCCCGGTGAGTGCGTTGACCAAAGCGCAGCGGTAACAACTCGGGCACTCGTGACTATGACCACGTCGGCGGCACGTTATCTATTACTCATGGTTGACTGCAGTAACCCCGGTGAGTGCGTTGACCACGTCAACGCACAACTGGGGCACAACTCAGGCACTAGTCGTGAGTTCGTTGCACACGTCTGTGCGGTACAACACGGAACTCGACGTCCTACATCCGGTCGAATTCAAGGTTCTTTCTTCAAGCGCACACGATGCTCTCTAACGTCGGTTAAGACAGGTTTTACACGTTTACAACCATAGCTGTTTTTGGTGGCCTGTTTCCTTTCTAGTCTTGTGTCAAGCTGTCATTTTAGTTTTTATTAGTTTTAGTTACATTCATACTCTTTCCAGTGTTATCGTAATTCCATTTAGATATTATCGAAGTTACAAGTGCGTAGTTTTGTTAAATAAGGTAAATGGTTGAAAATTGATGTTTTGTCTGGAACAGTTGAAGTTCCAGTCGAACAAAATAACGTTATAAGTCTTTATCGCCTAGTTTAGGTCAACGAAAATGAAGAGACATTTTAGCAGTCTTATTTTCGTAAAACACTTTTTAGTCTTGTTTTATTCGCCAACTATATTGTACTATGCATTTAATCACTGCTATTGTCACATGCCCAGCATCCACGTTGCGTCCAGTCTCGTTTTTCTCACGCGATAAAGGTTTGTTGATGACGACTTAGTCATAATTTTCATTGCCAAAAGCAACACTATTTGCAACTACCGGCGGTGGTGGTTATCGGGTACTAAATTCATAAAGCAAAATTCGGTTTCATAACTCAGGTTAACCTGCAGCAACCCCGGCGAGTGTGACCACGTCGGTGGATCATCTAGAAAACACTCTTGAGTTCGCTGTCACGTCAGTGGCGTACATAGGAAAATAAAACTCAAGGTTGCAGCGGCAACCCCGGTGAGTGCGTTGACCACGTCGGTGGTAACAACTCGGGCACTCGTGAGTATGACCACGTCGGTGGCACGTTATCTAATACTCATGGTTTGACTGCAGTAACCCCGGTGAGTGCGTTGCTCACGTCGGTGGGAACAACTCAAGCACTCGTGAGTTCGTTGCGCACGTCGGTGCGGTACAACTCAGAACTCTACGTTCGTTGCAGCAACCCCGGTGAGTGCGTTGCCCACGTCGGTGGGAACAACTCAAGCACTCGTGAGTTCGTTGCGCACGTCGGTGCGGTACAACACAGAACTCCACGTTCGCTGCAGCAACCCTGGTAGTGCGTTGACCACGTCGGTGGGCACAACTCGGGCACATGCAAATTTAATTACCACGTCGGTGGCATAATATCAAACACTCAAGTGCAGGGCACTCGGAGTTCATTGAACACGTCGGTGTTCAACACGGAAGTACACAATATTTGCTGCAGCAACACCGGTGAGTGTGTGACCACGTCGGTGGCACATTAAGGGCACTCGTGATTTCGTTGACCACGTCGGTGTTCAACATGGAAGTTCACAATACTTGCTGCAACAACACCGGTGAGTGCGTGACCACGTCAATGGCACATCAAGGGCACTCGTGAGTTCGTTGACCACGTCGGTGGTTCAACGCGAAAGCACTCAGGTCACGCAGCGACCCCGGAGAGTGAATCGACCACGGCAGTTGGTACAGCACGAAAGCACTCGTGGCTCGCTGCGTAACAGCTGCAGAGTGCTCTAAATTTTTATTGATCTCGTTGAGGTATTTCAAGTCAACTGCTTTTACGTGATTCATCGATCTCGCTGACGGTTTTAAGCTTATCGTTTTACGGTATGTATGATTGACTCTTAATATGTCGTATATTGGGTATGCCTTTTATCTTCCAGAAGCAGTATAGATCCTTGTCCACTTCTTCTACGCAGGTATGTATGGTCTCATTACCCCCTTTCGCTATTCTATTTTTGGGGTCGGCTCCGCCCCTGCCAGTCCCGGCAGGACATGCCGAGTTATCACCTATTTCCGGCGTAGGCCTACGTCCTCTCTTTTGGGGAAGGCTCCGCCCCTGCTAGTCCTGGCAGGATACGCCGAGTCCGCACGTCACCCTGGATCAGTGACGGGGCTCATGCCAAAGATTTACCATGCAAAATATTCCCATGTCGTTATTTAAATAAATCCTGTTCATACTTATCAGTGATCGAGTCTTTATGGGAGAAATGTTAAGCTTGCTGGTAGTTCTACCAGGAGGACTCAAATCCCGTGCGGCTGGCCACCAATCACCAGCTACCAATCACCTGCCTACACCTGCTCTATAAAGAGTAGTCTAACATATGTCTTTGCTGCTCAGGTCTTCGTTCGACGCAAAATATTCCCATGTCGTTATTTAAATAAATCCTGTTCATACTTATCAGTGATTGAGTCTTTATGGGAGAAATAGGGTTTTTGCATTATTAGTATTGGTTTTAATGATATTGGAGAAAAATGTTTCTCGAGCACTTTTTAAGTCTGAATTGTAGGCACGGAGGCTCTCTTTGTAGATATCATGGTGAATATGAAGTTTTGTTTTACGCCAGATGCGTTCAACCTTCCTGCATTCTTTTTTCTGTGCTGTTACAGAAGCAGCTTTTCTCCAGGGTGCCTTTTGCTTTCCAGAAATCGTTTTAACCTTGATATACCTTTTTTTGACAGTATTTGATTTTGTCTGTATGTCGGGAATAAAAGATATATTAAAGAAAACACAAAAGTGGTCAGACAAGGAAGGATCAGTCACAGAGAGATCAGAAACATTGAGGCCCTTTGTGATAACCAGGTCTAGAGTGTGCCCCTTACAATGAGTAGTCTTTCACATGTTGGGACAGTTCAAATGTGTCCAAAATGGTAAAAAGTTTTTTTGCACACTTGTCATTCAAATCATCAGTATGAAAATTGAAGTCACCAGTTATAACTAGACAGTCAAAGTCTGTGGAGATGCTAGACAATAATTCTGTGAATTCATCGAAAAAATTTGTAGAGTATGTGGGTGGCCTGTAAATAATTAATAGGAGAACTCTGGGGGAGCATTTCAATACAGCACAAAGGTATTCGAATGATGGAAAATCACCAAATAACATCTGTTTCCCCTGAAAAACATTTTTAAATATAACGGCAACCCCTCCACCTCTTTTTCCAGATCTACATGCATCAAAAAAGTTATAGTTGGGAGGAGCTGTCTCTATCAGAACGGTTGCACTGTTATTTTGTTCCAGCCATGTTTCAGTTAAAAACATAAAATCCAGTTTAGAGGTGGTATTAAAATCATTAACTAAAAATTATTTGTTATTAAGAGACCTAACATTAAGTAGACCCATCCTGATGGTGTTGTTGATAGGCTTTAAGGTTGTTTTTGGTTTGGAGGCAATATGTATGAGATTTGTGAGGTTAGCAGTGTGTCTAAGTTTCCCTTTGTTTACTCTCTTAGTGGTTACAGCAGGAATGCAAAAGTTGCCATGTTTTGACAAGGCAACCTTGGGTTCAGCAGATAATGCGAAACGTCCTTTATACTTTGTCTACGGCTGAACCCTTTTTTGTCTCAGTAATACTCAGGACTACTATCAGTACAGGGGGCGGGGGGCTGGGGCTCCCTCCGCTTTGGTGTTATCAGCCTGTGGGCATGACCTGGCGATGCTATCATTGACACAGATGCAAGTTTGATGCCAACATATTCCAGTTTCTTAAATTCAGCTGGAAAATCGCAAAGGGAGGAGACAGTGGAGCTGGAGTTGTTGTAGTGGCTATGGGAGGAGTGCAGAGGAGGGGGGTGGCCGTTCCTCGCCAAGCCAGCATCAGCGATGGGGGAAGGCACGGTGTCCATGGTGTCGGGCAGGCTGTTGTCTCTCTTCAAGGTCTTTGGTCTGTAATGCAGAGGAGGGGTGTTGGGAAAAATAACCTGCTGAGTACATCACATGTACATTATAAATATAGCTAACTCCTACCCTAGCCTGATGAGCACATCACATGGACACATTATAATATAGTCAACTCTTGCTCTAACCCAACAACACAAACATGATAATATATAGTCAGGTCAAGGCCGGAGCTGAAGGCCCCATCTCCCAGGCAGGCAGATGGTGGACACTCAGACAATGCACCAGTCATCCTCAAGAACGGGAAAGCCACATTAATTTATCACACAGGAGACACCTCGAAGCTCTCCCCCACTAGAAGGAACACATGCAGATACTAGGGGCCTGAGAGCCACATTAAATTATCACACACGAGACACTTCGGGGGGGGCACTCCCCCGTTTTAATTTATCACACCAGAGACACGAGGAACTCTCCCCGTTACGAAGCTCTCTCAGGGCCTGGGAGCCAAAACACACAGAACCGCACGCACCTCAAACGCACACACCTCATCGAGAGGAGGATACAGCATAAGACTGCATCACACAGGGACTCTTCACCTTCTTCTGAAGCAGACCTTCCACGGAGGCGAAGCTCCAGACGAACCATCAGCGCTGATTAGGGACTTAGACATATTCGATTTCTCACGCTTTATGACTCTGTATAACCGCTGCCACTTTACTTAATAAATCCAAGGTCCTCGTGCCGATAGACTTTATTACCTCTCCGTCTCATTTTATCTGGTCCAGTAGCTAGACAGACCGTTTTTCCCCACAGGGGGGTGGCCGTTCCTCGCCAAGCCAGCATCAGCGATTGGGGAAGGCACAGTGTTGATGGCGTCGGGCGGGCTGTTGTCTCTCTTCAAGGTCTGTGGGCTGTCTGCTATCTGTGTGTCAGATAGTGGCAGAGTAGATGTGTGGGGGAGGCTGTCGTCTCGCTTCTTCTCAACCTGTGCTCTGATTGTGGCCTGTGCGTCAGACAATGGAGATTTGTGGGAAAGCGAGAAGAGAAGATTGTCCCTCAACAGTTTTGAGCCTAACCTGTTTGGGTGTAGGCCATCTGCTCTGAAAAGATATTTGCGCCCCCAGAATAAGTTGAAATTGTCAATAAAGCCCCTTCCTCTTTCATTGCAGACTCTGGAAAGCCATGTATTCAGTGCAAGTAGACGACTGAATCTGTTTATTCCCCTGTCAACTGCTGGTATGGGTCCACTGATGAATGACTTAATGTGTATTTTGTCCAGTGTATCCAATAGATCAGTGTAATCCCTCTTCAGAAGTTCTGACTGTTCTCTTTGAATATCATTAAATCCTGCATGCACAATAATCTGTGAGATTTTGTGGTTTTCCAATATGATTTTGGCTAGTTTATGGTTGATATCACTAACCATTCCATATGGGAAGTTGCATGTTTTGATCTTCTTACCGGTTATATCCTTGATGGTTGAGTCTCCTATAATCAGAGTGTCTGGTTCATCTGCTTTCTCTGAGATGGGCCCTTGTTGGACGGTGGCAGACACATGCGCAGCCCGCCTCCGTGGCGACTGGTTGTTCCATGTCTGTCCGTACCGTCTGTCCGGACACATTTCAGGGGTCAGGGGTGCACAGGTGGCCGAGGCATGCGCAGCTCGCCTCCATGGCGACTGGTTCATGTTCCGTCTCTGTCTGCACTGTCCGTCCGGACGCATCTCGGGGCTCAGGGGTGCATGGGTGGCGGGCGCGTTCGTGGACTCTTGAAGTGGCAGGAACCGGTTCTTCAGTGGCAGGGTTAATTTCAGTGACGGGCTAATCCGGCTGATACATGTAACTTTAGCTTTGGGTAGTTTAGCATTTGGCGTTGAGTGATCTTGTTGATTCACTTTGGTATGTTGTTTTGGCTTAGCGCCGACTCTGTGCCAGTGAGATGCAGCTGGAACTGTCTCTCTCTTGTCCAGCTTCAGGAAGGATACAGTGTAGCTTTGATCATCTTGCTGTATCTGAGTGAGCTCAGCAAACTCACCCATCGGCACTGTATCCTGTTGGAGTCCTTTGCATTTTTCTAATGCTGCTAGTCTCGTTTCAAATAAAGCCACCGTCTGTTGCAGTTTGGTGCAGTCTATGCATTTCCCAGTCTCCGTGCCTGAGATATCCGAGTACAGAGGCATGTTGGCGATAGGAAAGTCCAAGGCTTTTTCTGCGGTCTGATCCGGGAGTAAAAAGTGCCAAAATATATTGGTGAATCGAGCGAGGACGACGGAAACAAACTATATACTGTTAGGTATTATGATCATGAAGATAAAGTAGATCTGAACGATGAATTAAGTAGTTTTTTCCAATGCCTAGGGGAGCTTCGGGAAACATGACCTCTCTCTCTGCTGCCTCTCAATTATTGCACTGAAGCACTCTGAATGGTGGTAGCAACTAGGATATAAATATTTCTTTATATGTTTATGGTTGTCCCCGTTGGAAAACGAGAAATGGCGATTTATTTAAAAAGGTGGCGAAGAAGCTGGAGGAAGCCGGTGTCGTGCCAATGTAGTTACCCCCATAAGAAGTGTAACATCATCAACATGCATTCAGTACACACTACGCTTCTGTTAAGGTACGGCCACACTGAACGTGTTACGCACGTAATCATTATGTCACAAAAATGGTTAAATGCGCCTACGCAGCTAGATGAGCCCGCCCAGCGGAGGTGTCTTGCTTCGCCCTGAAGGGGCTTATTTTCGATAATGACCGGCGACGTTCTATACATTATCCCGCTTATTACACGGCTACTTGCCAAAACGAAAAAATAACTTCACATGGTGTCTTTTTACAATTTATTCGTTGCCAGCATTCGTAGTGTTGATCAGCAGAGAAATAGTCTGCCAAAGACGTTGGCGTCGCTTAGCAATCGAAGACGCTGGGGTTGACAAGTTACCGGACTACTAACCATGCAAGTGAACAGAGCGTTCCACGCCATTGAGAAGACCCGAGTAATAAAGGCCTATAATATTTCTGTTTATGGCATAGATTTCTCCTCAGATTAGGCCAATAAAGCAATGATTAAAAAAAAAACCACAAACGCTCGATCGAAGGCCCGGCCTGAGGATAGTAGTGGGAAATATCGGCCCGACCCGGCCCGCGGGTCGGCTCGGGCTCGGGCAGAGAAACTAAACTCTAGTGCATGACATCCTCCGTAGGCGCTCTCAGCTGGGTGAGTTTCACCACCTCCTCATCATTTCAGCACACACCGAAACGACGACTTGGTCGTCCATGTTCTTTCTGCTTCTGTGCGTCCTCCGTCTCTCTGCTAGTGATATCGGGTCAAGCTCAACGCTGATTGGCTAAGCGTCACGCGCAGGCACGTCAAAAGTAAAAAAAATTGAACTCTGCGCGTTGGTCCGTTGAGCGTGTTATTTAGGTGCGTAAAACGCGTCACGCCGCTTTAGCGCGTGTAACGCATCTACGCGCCTAAACCAATGGTTCCATATGCAAAAATGCAGATTTTCAACGCCTCTAACGCTCGTAACACGTTCAATGTGGCCGTACCTTTACGAGAGTAGCGTATGTGTGTGCGCGAGAATGGCAGTGTGTGTGTGAGTGACTTCAGCGAGTGAGTGAGTTGACGAGCGAGGAGAGCGAGCGGTTGCGCATGTCAATTAAGTGAATGAACGAGTCCGGCTGTGTCTGTGCAAACATGTACTGTTAAGTCAGTGGAAATACGAATAAAGTACCCAGCCTGTCAATAATCGGTGGCAGCTTCATTCCGACCTGTAAGCAGACTCAATGCCGCTCAAAGTGAAGGGTGTTACCCCCGCGAGAACATCGGCCCTGGAGGGAACGTCTCTCCTGTGTTTCTCGACAGCAGGAAAGGTGTAACACTTTGATTTCACCCAAGGCTGAATAAAAAATACCTGCCTTTCTAAATGTTGGTCATCAACGAGGTTGTAAAGTAACTTCAAACTTCAGGCACATCTGTCAAAATATATATTTTTTACTATCTTTATCCATTCACTGAGCCGCGGCCGAACTGACGCGGATATTCTGGAGTATACCCAATGAATCGATTTTCTCACCGCCATGAAAACTCGGACAATTGCAGTTGTCCGATTGAGGATCATAGTCGAACTATGGCTTTAATCGGATTTAGCTGTGCATGTACACGTACTGACTGCAAGTTTTGAGGTTAACTCAGCTAGCAGCTACTCATTTCAGTCGGTCACATATCCATAGAAAGCCAGTTTAAGCACACTTCCACAAACAATCACAAGAAACGCCGAAATTCAAAATGCTGTTGAACTTAAATGCATTGTAACTTACCTTTTGGGGGACAATTCCGACACCAATGCTTCTGATGACACAAAATGGTGGACGCAAATTTCTCAACAAGGGTGAAAATAATCCCAGAGAAACTGCCCGGTAAACCCTGTGCCGCCCCTTGCAGAGCTCGTGCAACCAAGGAACCCAAATGAGCATGTGCAGATTAGTTGACCCGTCTCAAGTAGGATCCAACTCTTATTTGTTTATTTTGCCAACTCAGTTTATGTATTGAGATCAACTTTTAACCAGAAACGTTTGGAAGTTAGTTAAAACAGCTCAAAAAAATCAGTTTACAATGCAACTTGTAGTTTTATATTCACTGAATGTAAAACTCCTTTTAACTGTGCGTTCACACCAAACGCGACATTTGTCGCCCGTTCGCGTTGTCGCCGAAGTTTTGTCGCGACACAAATCATAATCTGTCGCTGTGCACGTTTTGTCGAATTTGTCGCGCCACAACAAGATAACCACCATTGCATGTCTTTACCTTTTGTGGAAGAGGGAGAGACGTCGGAGGACCCGACGCAGTCTATTCATAATATTGTAATGACCACGGAAGAGGCAGTGAATGAAGTATTGATTAGACAGATTTATTAGATAGGCCTACCTAATAAACCGTTGGAACACACAAGACCGGAAACCATAGCAACGCCGGTAAACAAACCCTGAGAAGCCCAATCCCTATGAGAGCTCCCCGCGCTATGGCCATCCGGAGGCGCACAGAGGCTTTGGCCGGGATATTATAGATACAATTATATTATATTATATACTATTATATATAGAGCTCCGGGAGTCGCAAACAGCCACAATCACTTTCTCCTCTATGCTGCAGTTCACCGCACTGCACTTTGATGGTTGAACGCTGATTGGCTGTTACGTGACACATGTCACTCAGTCGCCACGCTGTTGAACGCTGATTGGCTGTCATGCGAAATTCACGTCAAAGTTGAAATATTTCAACTCGGGCGAATTTGTCGATGGTCAAAACTTGTCGCCGGTTTTCCCTCGCGAAAAATTCGCCCGATACACGTCTCTACGTTCACTTTGTATGGGATCTTGTCGCCCCTTCGCGTTTGGTGTGAACGCACAGTAAGACCAGCAATTTCAAGTTATCGTTTTTACAGTGTATGAGACCGGAGATTGGCTGCGTGTAGTTTGTTCCGGATTTTCTGGGCAGAGAGCCGTCGGCCATATCGTCCTGCAAACCTTGACTGCAAATCTGTAGAAGACTTAGTACTGACAGGGTGATGAAATGGTCTTCTTGGGATGCACCTGGGGGTACCAGAAGCTCAAAACAAGTGTCAATAGCAACAGCAAAATGAGAGAGAGAGAGAGAGAGAGAGAGAGAGAGAGAGAGAGAGAGAGAGAGAGAGAGAGAGAGAGAGAGAGAGAGAGAGAGAGAGAGAGAGAGAGAGAGAGAGAGAGAGAGAGAGAGAGAGAGAGAGAGAGAGAGGCAGGCAGGCAGGCAGGCAGGCAGGCAGGCAGGCAGGCAGGCAGGCAGGCAGGCAGGCAGGCAGGCAGGCAGGCAGGCAGGCAGGCAGGCAGGCAGGCAGGCAGGCAGGCAGGCAGGCAGGCAGGCAGGCAGGCAGGCAGGCAGGCAGGCAGGCAGGCAGGCAGGCAGGCAGGCAGGCAGGCAGGCAGGCAGGCAGGCAGGCAGGCAGGCAGGCAGGCAGGCAGGCAGGCAGGCAGGCAGGCAGGCAGGCAGGCAGGCAGGCAGGCAGGCAGGCAGGCAGGCAGGCAGGCAGGCAGGCAGGCAGGCAGGCAGGCAGGCAGGCAGGCAGGCAGGCAGGCAGGCAGGCAGGCAGGCAGGCTTCAGAAGGGGTGTGTGCAGATAGTAGCCTGGTTCTACCAGACTCTCGTACTTCACTTCATTTCATTTGTACAGAGAGTCTGGACCTAATCAATTGACAAACGTTAACTCACTTGAAGGCGGGTGTCTGTTGAAGTTTAAAATGATTGGATCTGCCCAGTGCCACTCTGGATCTGCCATAACCAATCGCTAACGTTTGGTTGTGACGTATGTCATGTGCCGGGAATCACGCGCAGGTTGTACACAAACCAAACACCTTGCGCGTCTGCACGAAAATGTCCGTCAACGACAGCTGCAGGTTTTGTTCGTCGAATTTAATTTATCAGGGAAAAATTGCACATTGTAAATCAACTACCGACCTACAACAACTCAAACTGGCGTACGACTTAATCGTCATTGTTCTCAGACACGCCCTCTGTTCGCTGTGGCGGCACCAGAAAACCAAATTACATACAGCAGGTCCAGACCTAGTACTGAAGGGAAATTCAAATTGAGCAGAAGTACTTAGGCGGGCGGAGCCAGGCTATGCAGATAGTACAATGCACCCTCCACTAAATGCATCATGAAATGCCCATGAAAAATAATCTATTGAATCGTGCCCCAGAACATGATTGTCTGACTTATTTTGTGCTAGACAGAACAATACTTAAACCATTGCCTTTCATTGCCTATTTTCTTCGACCACAGAAGAGTTGTGCGCAGATAATAATAATAATAATAATACATTTAATTTAGAGGCGCCTTTCAAGACACCCAAGGTCACCTTACAGAGCATATGGTCATCATAAATCGTTTAAAAAAACAAGACATTGTGGAAAAAAAAATAAAATAAACATAATAAATAAAAAATTAATAAATAAAACAAAAACAAGACAAAACAAAACAAACAAACAATCAAAACAGTGATCAGTTAGACGTTGTGTGCGAGTTTGAACAGGTGAGTTTTGAGTTGTGACTTGAAGGTTGTAATGGTGTCTGACTGTTTTATGTGTGGGGGGAGGGAGTTCCAGAGCCTGGGTGCTGAACAGCTGAATGACCGGGCACCCATTGTAGTGAGTCGTGATGTGGGGATACATAGTAGTCCAGCAGAGGTTGAGCGGAGGGAGCGGGAGGAAGTGTATTCTTGGAGGAGGTCGCAGAGGTAACTGGGGGCTAGGTTGTGGAGAACTTTGTAGGTGAGGAGTAGGGTTTTGTATTGGATGCGGTAGTGTACTGGGAGCCAGTGAAGTTGGATGAGGACAGTGGTGATGTGGTCAGATGATTTGGTGCGGGTGATGATCCGGGCGGCTGAGTTCTGAATGATCTGCAGTCTGTTGATGAGTTTGATAGATAGTACAGTGTACCCTCTACTTATGTATGTGTCAAAACAACAAATGCATCAAAGGGTAAATGTAGTGTATTAGGGATACTCTGATTTCCCCGTTTTTTACAGCAGACCTCCTCAAAAACTTTTTGTTCTCACGCTCACGGAAAGTAATCTATTGAATCGTGTCCCAGAGCGGTTGTCCGACATTATTCATCCTGCACAAAACGAAATGTAAACCCATGCATTTTGAATTGTAGCGTTTCTCAAATATTCACATATACAGGTATATATATATCGTCGCTGTCCGATGAAACTCACGTACATCCAAAACGGTTACTGTTCAGGAAATGAAAAAAACACCCTCATTTCAAAGCAGTTGAACGTAGCGTTGTCATACTTGGTACGTCATCTTTAAATGTAATCGTAATATTGCCAGTGTAATGGTATAGTTCACATTTTACCAAAATCGAGTTTAAATGGACATACGTGCATATTTTACAGTAACGGTGGTCGATACGCGTTCTTCCGATCATGAATTGGCAAGTCGCGTTTCATACTGACAGATGAATAGGCTACGCTAAGTTTATTAAATAGCCTACGTCCAACCTAAGGCTATTTAATAAACTGAGCATAGCCTATTAATCTTGTCAGTACGAAAATCTGTGTACTGATTCATTGTCCCTTCATAATTATGTCTCCTGCTAACTCATCTCATCTCATTTTCGTCCGCTTATCCGGGGTCGGGTCGCGGGGGGAGCAGCTCAAGCAGGGGGCCCCAGACTTCCCTTTCCCAGGCCACATTGACCAACTCTGACGGGGGGATCCCGAGGCGTTCCCAGGCCAGTGTTGAGATATAATCTCTCCACCTAGTCCTGGGTCTTCCCCGAGGTCTCCTCCCCACTGGACGTGCCTGAAACACCTCCCAAGGAAGGCGCCCAGTGGGCATCCTTACCAGATGCCCGAACCACCTCAGCTGACTCCTTTCTAAGTAAAGGAGCAGCGGCTCTAATCCGAGTTCCTCACGGATGGCTGAGCTTCTCACCCTATCCCTAAGGGAGACGCCAGCCACCCTTCTGAGAAAACTCATCTCGGCCGCTTGTACCCGCGATCTCGTCCTTTCGGTCATCACCCAGCCCTCATGACCATAGGTGAGGATAGGAACGAAGATCGACCGGTAGATCGAGAGCTTTGCCTTGCGGCTCAGCTCTCTTTTCGTTACAACGGAGCGGTAAAGCGAACGCAATACCGTCCCCGCTGCTCCGATTCTCCGGCCAATCTCACGCTCCATAGTAGCCTCACTCGCGAACAAGACCCCGAGGTACTTGAACTCCTTCACTTGGGCTAAGGACTCATTTCCTACCCGGAGTAAACAATCCATCGGTTTCCTGCTAAGAGTCATGGCCTCAGATTTAGCGGTGCTGATCCTCATCCCAGCCGCTTCACACTCGGCCGCCAGCCGATCCAGTGAGTGCTGAAGGTCACAGGCCGATGATCCAATGAGGACCACATCATCTGCAAAAAGCAGTGACGAGATCCTCAGACCACCGAACTGCAACCCCTCCCCACCACGACTACGCCTCGATATCCTGTCCATGTATATCACAAACAGGATTGGTGACAAAGCGCAGCCCTGGCGAAGACCAGCACCCACTGAGAACGAAACTGCCGAGGACGCGAACACAGCTCTCGCTTTGGGAGTACAGAGATTGGATGGCCCTGAGGATAGACCCCCTTACCCCATACTCCCGCAGCACCTCCCACAGTTTCTCCCGGGGGACCCGGTCATACGCCTTCTCCAGATCCACAAAACACATGTAGACCGGATGGGCATACTCCCAGGCCCCCTCCAGGATCCTTGCGAGAGTGAAGAGCTGGTCCGTAGTTCCACGTCCGGGGCGAAAACCGCATTGTTCCTCTTCAATCTGAGGTTCGACGATCGGCCGAACCCTCCTTTCCAGCACCTTGGAGTAGACTTTACCAGGGAGGCTGAGAAGTGTGATACCCCGGTAATTGGCACACACTCTCTGGTCCCCCTTTTTGAACAGGGGAACCACCACCCCGGTTTGCCACTCCTTTGGCACTGTACCCGACTCCCACGCGATGTTGAATAGGCGTGTCAACCATGACAGCCCCTCAACACCCAGAGCCTTTAGCATTTCTGGCTGGATCTCATCAATCCCTGAGGCTTTGCCACTGCGGAGATGTTTGACTACCTCAGTGACCTCCACCAGGGAAATTGACGACGAAACACCATCAACCTCGAGCTTTGCCTCCAACATAGAGGGCGTGTTATTCGGATTCAGGAGTTCCTCAAAGTGTTCCTTCCAACGTCCGACGACCTCCTCAGTTGAGGTCAACAGAGTCCCATCCTTACTGTACACAGCTTGGATGGTTCCCCGTTTCCCCCTCCTGAGGTGCCGGATAGTCTTCCAGAAACACTTTGGTGCCGACCGAAAGTCCTTCTCCATGGCCTCTCCGAACTTCTCCCACACCCGCTGCTTAGCCTCCGACACGGCAGCAGCTGCAGCCCTTCGGGCCTGTCGGTACCCTGCTACCGAGTCAGGAGTCCTCCAGGATATCATATCCCGGAAGGCCTCCTTCAATCGGACGGCTTCCCTGACCACCGGTGTCCACCACGGTGTCCGAGGGTTTCTGCCCCTTGAGGAGCCTAAGACCCTGAGGCCACAGCTAGCCACCGCAGCTTCAGCAATGGAGGCTTTGAACACCGCCCACTCCGGCTCAATGCCCCCAACCTCCACAGGAATGCCAGAAAAACTCCGCCGGAGGTGTGAGTTGAAGATACCTAGGACGGGGGCCTCCTCCAGACGTTCCCAGTTCACCCGCACTACTCGTTTGGGCTTACCAGGTCTATTCGGAAATTTCCCCCATTCCCTGATCCAACTCACAACCAGATGGTGGTCGGTTGACAGTTCCGCCCCTCTCTTTACCTGTGTGTGTGAGTGTCCAAAACATGCGGCCTCAGATCAGATGACACGAACACAAAATCGATCATTGATCTTCGGTCTAGGGTACTCTGGTACCAGGTACACTTATGAGCACCCTTATGTTCGAACACAGTGTTTGTTATGGATAATCCATGACTAGCACAGAAGTCCAATAACAGACGACCGCTCGGGTTTAGATCAGGGAGGCCGTTCCTCCCCACCACGCCTCTCCAGGTGTCTCCATCATTGCCCACGTGGGCGTTGAAGTCACCCAGCAGAACTACGGAGTCCCCTACTGGAGCCCCATACAGGACTCCATTCAGGGTCTCCAAGAAGGCTGAGTACTCTGAGCTGCTGTTTGGTGCATACGCACAAACAACAGTCAGAGTTTTCCCCCCTACAACCCTTAGGCGCTGGGAGGCGACCCTCTCGTCTACCGGGGTAAACTCCAACACCGCGGCGCTCAGCCGGGGATTTATGAGTATCACCACACCCGCCCGGCGCCTCACGCCCTTGGCAACTCCGGAGAAGAATAGAGTCCAACCCTTATCCAGGAGTACGGTACCAGAGCTGAGACTGTGCGTGGAGGTAAGCCCCACCAGATCTAACTGATAGCGCTCCACCTCCTTCACAAGCTCCGGTTCCTTTCCCCACAGCGAGGTGACGTTCCACGTCCCCAGAGCCAGCTTCTGCCGCCCGGGTCTGGTCCGTCGAGACTCCTGACCTTCGCTGCCACCCATGTGGCTGCGCACCTGACCCCAACGGGTCTTCCCACAGGTGGTGGGCCCATGGGATGAAGAGAGGGGGGGTGCTACGTAGTTTGTTCGGGCTGTGCCCGACCGGGCTCCGTGGCAAACCCGGCCACCATCGAGCCCTCCGTCTGGGCCTGGCTCCAGAAGGGGGCCCCGGGCTTCCTCCGGGCCGGGCCTCTTCTTGCGTTATTCATTGAGGATTTTTGAACCATTCTTAGTCTGGCCCCTCACCTGAGACCACTCTGCCATGAGAGACCCTACCAGGAGCACAAGGCTCCAGACAACACAGCCCTCAGGTTCACACGGACACGCAAACCTCTCCACCACGATAAGGTGACGGTTCCAGGAGAGGAACCTGCTAACTATGAAGCGATAATGAATCAGTACACTAACAAGCTATACAGAGGTTGTAACGTTAGACCTACCGTAATTGTGTCACTCCTCCACTCCTTGACCTACGTCTCAATCGACAAGGGGAAAACTTTTTCTAGCGATAAAGTTAGGCCTACTGTAAAGGAAAGCTATTGTCTCACCAGGCTATCATCAAAATAATATTTATTTGGCACTGTATTGCAGAAAAGAAAAGGAAAAATGACTCACTACTGCTACTACAGGTGGAATTATAAAATAGCAACTTGCCTAAATGCAAGATTGTAATCATGTCTTTCCTGTCAGATTGGCAGATAGGAATTCCAAGAGTTCAACAGATAAAACCAAGTCATTTTAAAACATGCACATAAACAATTACTTGTCAATACTCAATAAATAGAACATTTCATTAATACATTAATCAATAAGACATTTATCTAGGTAGTCAGAAAAACCACACTTGCTTTTATCGATAAATAAATAATGTTTAATAGTGGTGTGTATGTTATTGTTTGTGCTATTTGAGCTGACCATCACTCATGGTCAAGTGCATCATAAAATGGATGAAAGTCCTTCGTTAAGACATGTTTCAGTTCTTGAAGGTGCTTGAACTTCGGTGCTTTAATTTTCTGGGAGGATGTATAGAGTGGGGCCACGCTGACACACGCCTTCCTCAGGGATGGGGATGTGAAGGGTTGCCAGTTGTCGGAGTGGAGTAATTTGAACTCCATACTGCCATCCACATTGTATCTAATAGAGAGATGAAAGAAAAGAGGGGGTGTCGGGGAACAGAGATAGGAGGGAACCAAAAGCAAGTTTAGATTTATGAAACAAAATATTTTAATATGATATGGCTAATATTTCATGTATGAAAAAGTAGTCTGTACAGACCTGACTGCTCGGAGGTCATGCACCGTAGGATCGCCAACTTTGCTACCAGGTCGAATTGACTTGCAGATTTTCACTTTGCTGAAGTCTTGGAAAAAGCTGTAATCAACATACTTCAGCTCGTATGGTTTTGGACTTGAACGAGCTCCCCGAATGACTGCAGCATACTCAGCTGGAACATGTACATCTCGGTTCCTTAACTTTCTTTCGATCACACTGTGCACAGAGTCACATTCCATCTGTGTGTGGCCTCTTTGAAGGTACTTCTGCGTCACTTGCTTTTTTCTTTCAGTGGAAAACTTTAAGAGGGCATTGCTCAGGACCAGGTTTCGGTTTTGATAACCACACCCATCACTCCAAAGAATGAATTCAGTGTAAGTGGGGTGTGTTTCAAGATAGTCCACAATGCAGGAGGCAAACTCATTGGCAGAGACCCCCCCTCACCCTCATGCCAAAGGTAATTTGTCGCTTCATGTGATGCCATATTGTAGATGGTAAAATGATGGACACCAAGCTTCATTTTGTAGTAGAGGGCAGACGCTTGAAGCTTTGGGCAGAGGAGAAGGCCCTGCAGATCCATGCATGCAACCAAGGTGGTGTTATTTGCAAGTTGTTTGTCCCTATCCTTTTTTGCTAGTGCCTCATCCTTCTTAACGCAGTGTTCCTCCCACACAGCAGCCTCGATGTTCCCCGCTCTGAAGGCACAGCAAGTGTCACACTGATCTTTCTTTGGATGGAACAATGACAGATTTAAATCTTTAAAGGTGTTACTGAACACTTGTCTTGACAGAGGCTGGATGCCGTTGGCTGCACATGTCTGCTTATATTGTGAGTGGAGATGATTGATTGACTTGAATAAAGGCTCCAGGTACATCTTGGAAGAGGAGGACCTACAGTAGTGCGATGGTACTTTCGGCAGTTTAAGAAGAAAGGACTTTAGGAAGTCCCGCTCCTCTGTCCTCACCCTCACTCTTGCCATCTTCTCAGGACTTTCCTCTCTTCTTCCAACCCTTTTTAGAAAACTCCACTGCTTTATGCCAAGGGTCGACAGGAACATCCGCTGACAAACTCTGAGCCTTCTACCATCAACACATAAAAAACAACAGAGTGATGCTGACCTCCGAGACTGAACTGCTTCTGTCCGGCGCCGCTTGACATCACTCACCTTCACCAGTGACTTCACGTAGATTTTCCTTTCTTTCCCCAAAAAATACTTGAATATTTCTTCCCTCTTCCCTTCATCGATTTTGGTGCAGTGTAGTTTGCTGGATTTCTGGCAGGACTCAGCCAGGCACCGCCCCTCCATTTTTCTTTCTTCTTTGTTGATGAATTCATTTTTTTTCCGTCCAAGATATGATTGGCCCCTCATTCTTCTCCTTTTCTGGATGTTACCCTTCCAAGCGTCTGGGTTGGCCCTCTTTCTTGACCTTCCCCGGTCAACAGCAACAGCCACATCAACAGCATCTTCATATGATTAAAAGAAAAACAAAAGAAAACATGTTTCACAAATTCACATTTCTCTTACATGGTTTCTTAGCATGTGGGAGTATGTGTGTCAATGTGTAGGAGGCATGCATTAAAGTTTGGCATTGCGCTGTGTGTGTGTGTGTGTGTGTGTGTGTGTGTGTGTGTGTGTGTGTGTGTGTGTGTGTGTGTGTGTGTGTGTGTGTGTGTGTGTGTGTGTGTGTGTGTGTGTGTGTGTGTGTGTGGCTGAGCCCATTAGTAGCTGACAGAAATGTAGAAAAACAAATTGACAATAAGTTACTCACCTTCCTTGACAGGTGTGTATTACGGGTCATTTTCAGGATCGTGTTCAAGTGAGTCTTAGAGCAATATAGAGAAACCTTTAGTACAACAAATGCACTTATGACATCATTCTGATATAAGATTGCATTCATTTTGACTCATAATTGATTAAATACACTAGATTTGTAATTAGTAATGGGCTTTAGTCTGTCCAACTCAAAACCAATGTGAGGTGGAGGCTGCAGTGTAGCCTAATCTGAGAATAAGAATAATAAGATACTTACCATCACTGGCACTTTCAGAGTGATTGTCATAATCACTTTCCAGAGAATCTAACAACAATAAAATATAATGTACATTTAGCACACTACAATGCTTGAAAAATTCAGAACTGAGCAGCAAACGTACAGTAACTATTAATTTTGAATTCTCTGAGTAATCATTTTTAATTTAGCTACATACAATTTGATGAGTTAGTATTTGGATTCCTTCCTTGATCAAGGGAATCAGAACAAGTGTGGCAGGCTTTCATCTTAATGTGCAACACATCAATAGGCTTTGGGTATTTTTCTCCCAGTAGCAGGTAGCTGCTACTGGGAGAAAAATAATTTAAGCCTAAAGTACCTACCCTCATTGGCAGCTGTATTTGCACCGTCACTTTCAACTGAATCTAACAATGACAGAGGGAAACCATTTAGAGCAGGGGTGTCAAACGTACGGCCCGCGAACGGGTTTAATCCGGCTCGCGAGATGATTTTGTGAAGTACAGTATTGTAAAAAAAATAAATAAAAATATATAAAAAAAGAAAATACTTTTTTTTTTAAAAATCCTAGCATTACATGGATTGCATTGACTGGCACTGATTAATTTGTTGTACATTGAACTACTGGACAATTGTGTGTAACTGGAAGTCGCTTTGGAATGTAACGTAAAATGATCTGCTATTTTTCAATGAAGGAAACTTCTTAATGTGTCCACTAGAAGTCGCAATAGCAATTATGTTAAGCATGAAAACTTTATACCGGGGCTGAGCAGGGAGCAAGTATAAACAGGTAGTGCAGCTAGCCCGGAGCTACCTTGTCGTTCTGCCTTATACTTTCAACATTATGAGCTTTGGCACTCTCATTGCCCCAAAAAGTGGACACAGAGTGCAGAGTTTTCCAAGAAAAATGGTCATCGTCCTTTTTATTCACGGCAGTAAATGGGAAACCTGTGTTTGGTGTGCTCACAGCATGTTCAATTTTACATAATGATGCCATATTTTTACCGGTCCGGCCCACTTGGGAATAGATTATCCTCCATGTGGCCCCTGAGCTAAAATGAGTTTGACACACCTGATTTAGAGTAATGAATACAGTTTAGACTTTCCTGTCTGGCTGACTCAATTCTAATTTCCAACAAACCTTCCTCCTCATTGCTGACCCTCATGTTCGCCTCAAGTACCCTATCATACCTGACATTGACCATTTCACACATCTCCTTAAGAGAGAAAGACATCCTGAAGAAAGGGAGAAACCCAGATTAGAAAAAAATATTGCGCTATGCCTAGTCTCGCAAAGCCAGACCAAACTACAGCAAGTAGAATGGTCTGGAGCCACGCTACCTCGAGCCGTCTATCCGTGTGGAAACTGGGCGGGCCTTTTTTTATTTCTTTAAACCAATCACAATCGTCTAGGGCGGGGCTAAGCCCGGGAAGCAGCAGCGGTGTCCATGCAAAATAGAACATCTTTCTTCCTCAGCAAATGCTGTAAGCAAATCTTTTGCAGTTCTTTGCAATTTTCGACGGAAAGAGCCAAACATGCCAACTTTACAGCGCCGTCAAAGTCCTCTTCAAAACTCGCCATACTGCCTAGTTTCCGAGTTTGAGGGGGAGCACAATACGGGAACGCCAGCAACCGGAAGGGGAGGAGTCGCGGCCAAATCGGCCGCTAAGCAATAGACGCTGTCCACTTCCGTTCAGCCAGACTACGCTATGCCCAGTCAACATAGCTTCACTTCGGATATCCGTGCGTTAACATCTCCGCAAATGAAATCGTAGCAAGTTGGGTATAGTGTTGGAAATGCTCAGCCTCTACCAAGCGGTACGAGTGAGGCATGCTCTAGTGACAATCACGACGGTAACATTACAGTCTATAATTTGATCACTTAAACTAAGGAAAAAAACATATTTGTTTGAATCGTATCAATGTCACTGAGTTTATTTACCAACTAGCAAGCAAACAAGCAAGCTAATCTGTTCACAATAAAAAATATTCGGTGAAAATTACTCCATCTTATATTGCAACTAGAATAAACTTGAGAACAGTTGACAAAAAAACAAAATACCTTACCTTCTAAGTGTTATTCGGCTACCCGATGATGCGCTTCCAGAGACGCTAATGAGATGACTCCACAGGGCGGGAGATACGGGGCGTGATTGACAGCTTTGACACCAAATGGATATGCTTGAAAATCAGATGACATGATTTCACAACTTTTCATTGGTCAATTAGGTTCATGACGCATACTGTATACGGAAATGAACCTGGACATTCTATCATCCTAAAATCTCAAAATCGGCAAAAATTGACACACGCGGTTTTCATCGGACAGCGACGATATATTCATTATATAGGAGAGGCCCTCTTTAGCCCATCAGTTACTTGGCTCCGCAGTGCTTCAGTGTCCCTGTCTATGGCTCCCTCTCTCTCTTTTCCACTGTGTTTCGAGAATTCATATCGATATACCGCGAAAGGATGTAATAACAGCAAGAAAATAAAGGCTCCATGGTCATATTAATTTAAATATATTTCAATTAAAGCGTGTAACGAGGAAATGAGACGATCTAGTTGTGGGCCACCAAAGGCTGAATTTTAACCGATTTCGGCCAATAACCTTAATTTGACCTTAAAATTAATATTTTAATATTGTCTGGTATACCTGAACCACGTGGATTTTCAACGGTCAGTTAGGCTACATCTTAGGCTATCTTGTTATAACGATAATTGAATAAAAGCTACATGGTCTAAATATTATAGGCTAACTAAATAATTCCATACTTATATATATAATATCTATATTTTAATATTAAATTATTTCAATATTAAACCAATGCATTTCAATCGGGAGATTTTTTTCGACTTTAGAAGGGGGGCGGGCTGCGCAGTGCACACTCTAGCATCATCTTGTTATTACGATAATTGAATAAAAGCTACATGTCTACTTATAATATTATAACTAAATAATTTTATATAAAAAAATATATAGGCCTGTATAATATATATTTTAATATTTAATTCATTCAATATTAAACCAATGCATTTCAATCTGGAGATTATTTTTGACTTCAGAAGGGCGGCGCAGTGCACGCTCTATATCGCCCCCATATCGTTCTATTTCCTACAGTTTAGACTCTTTTTTTTATCACTGTCTTGTGGCTAGTAGGCTATAACATCACTCTGAGATACGTGCACTATGGAAGCATATACGTAGCAAAATTCAAATGGCAATGCAATTTGCAATTACATTATGCAATTGACAATTCATTATGCAATTTTATAATGTAATTTGTAAATACGTTATTCAAAGTGTATTTTAATATGCAAAGGGACAATGCAATCCTCAATTAAATTTGCAAAAGTTATAACAATAAAAATAGATTAACAATTTGTCAAATTCTTGTTCCTTTGTTCAAATTGAAAAGCTATAGCGTCCCCGTGATTGCAATCCACTTCGCCACGCTCCGTGTGTTGCGATATTCAAATGACATTTCAATCCGCAAAACGCTTTGCAAACGATTTGGCAAAACGTTTTGCAAAACGTTTTCCAAAACGTAATCCAAAACGTTTTCCAAAAAGTCAATATGCAAAGTGGCAAACGTATCAGGCAATCAGCGTCTGGGCGGGAACTATGTCACTTGCTCGTAATTTCCTTGTTCACGTTCGTATACATAGACATCGTATATGATGGACGGAGCATCGAATGCTACCGCCTACTGGCGCTGACGAGACGCGGGGCCGCCATCTTGGAGTGGTCATCCATTCCACTCAGTGTAATCCGTTTGGCTGGAGCAATTAACTGTCAGCGCATTTAATTAATCATACCTCACTGAATACCACAGATTTTCATGCGGTTTTTTGTCATACGTGTAGCTATAAAGGCCACATGGTTTGGCGTGTTTTATTACTCAATACCAATTATACCAATAGTATGGTAATGTTAAATCTTACTTGTGAAAAGTAATCCCCCGATTCCTATTGTGGATGGTCCGCCGATTTGAGCAGGAATACGCTGAACAACAGCCCGGCATCCTGTTTCTGCTGCTGTTGCTGCTCCCGGTTGACCACTCCAAGATGGCGGCCGTATTTCTCGCGTCCCAGCAGCCAATGCTCCGTCTATGCTATAAGATGTCTATGTTCGTATGTGTCTTGAACATGTATTGTTTTTGTATTGAACATGTATTGTTTGTTGTATTGAACATGTATTGTTTGTTGTATTGAACATGTATTGTTTGGTTTCTTCAATTACACCTCTAGTCAAGCAAACCAATATTTCATTATAAAACGTATTATTTTATTAGCTAAATGGCATATCCATAAATGTAAATACTCGAATCAGAAACCGCTTTTTGTTGTGTTTGAGAAAGAAACCAGGCAATACATGGGGAATATTCTATGTTCTAGAAATGGGAAAGCTATTAAAACACCTAGGGCCCTATCTTGCATCCGGCGCAAGTGTCTTAGTCACTGGCGCATGCGTCGTTGCTAGTTTACAACTGGCGCAGAGCGTTCTTTTCCCACCACCGCCACTCGCCGGTAAATTAGGGATTGATCATGCGCCCCAAGGGGCGGTTCGGCGGAAGGAGGAGGCGTGTTCTGGCGCAAACAGTATTTTGCCGTTTCTGAATACCATTGCGCTACTGACCAGGAAATACCTGGTTTAAAGTCAGTGGCGCGTTGTTCAGATGCTATTTTAAGGGCGCATGCATACATGCGCATGCGATGCATACAGATTGCTTGTGCACCTCGCGCATACACTTTGCTTCTCTCATCTACACGGACAGCAGTTCCCATTTTTGCAAACCATACATAATTACAAGGAAAATAAAATATTACCACACAAGGAAAATCATTGTGGTGTCCATAAAGATAAAATAAATAGGCATAAATCTAGGGTACACATTTACCCAAATTATTCACGCGAATTGTAGCAGGCGTAATGACGGATCAAATTAACCTGGTTGACCAATAGTGGCAAGAGACATATGTAGGCTATATAAGGACACCTGTCAAAGTGGGTTGTCCGTCAAGAATCAGGAACCACAATTCTGAAGACTGCGAAATCACCTTCTGTAAGTCCATTTAAAACCTTACTCTGCATACCAGTTAAGTTGAGGTTGCTCATAATTTTTCTATTGCACAGTGGAATGGAATACGTCTTGGGACCGAGGATCAGACGCCGGGGGGAGAGGGTCTACCGGCCCAGACACACCTATCTCTCCCTGAGTGAGGAGGAATGCAGGCGAAAGCTACACCTGACCCGTCAGGCTGTCACAGATATCTGCCATCTCCTGGCAGATGAGCTGGGGACTGATGCACGCTGTCCCTATGCCCTCCCCGTTGCAGTGAAAGTTACAGAGGCACTGCATTTCTATGCATCTGGGTCGTTCCAGCATCCCCTTCTATTGGACGCATTTTACAATCGGCAATAAGTTCGGCTATACATGCAGTTACGTCAGGTCTAGTCCGACATGCTGGGGAATACATCAAATTCCCCGTTACACCAGACAGCCAGCAAAGAACAAAGCAGGAGTTTTGGACCAAGTGGGTTCCCTGGCGTCCTTATTGGTGCGATAGACTGCACCCATGTGCAGCTACGTGCCCCATCAGTAAACGCACTCATATACATAAACCGGTAGGGAACTCATTCGATGAATATCCAAGTCATTTCCGATGCTAATTGTAGAATAAATCATGTCTTTGCTTATTACCCTGGCTCAAGCCATGACTCTTTCATATTGGCAAACTCGACCATTCCTGCCATATTCGAGGGGAATCCTCCCTTGGATGGGTGGCTGTTAGGGGACAACGGCTATCCGTTGAAGACATGGCTCATGACCCCATTTCTTATGCCAGCAACAGTGTGAAATTGTATTCAACAGGAAACACACACAAACACGCAGTGTAATTGAACGTACATTCGGAATACTGAAAATGCGCTTCAGGTGTTTGGATAGGTCAGGTGGTACTTTACAGTATGGTCCTCAAAAAGTCGCAGCATTCTTTGTGGCGTGTTGTGTTTTACACAACATTGCCATGAATCATGGATGTGTCGATGACATTAATGAGGATAGATTAGAGGACTTAAGGAGACGTGATGCTGAACTGCATGTGCCGATGCCATTACGTCCAAAAGCCCCAGCAGCAGCACGGGAGAGGAGAGCTCATCTGTCAGAGGAGCTGCATCGTATATAGTGAGGTACGCAAACTAATGACATCTCCGCTCTATTGTTTAGCTACATTGTACAATTATTACCATGCATTCATAACCTTGTGATTCAGAGAAAGTGAGCCCAAAACATCGGAATGTCCTTGAAACATTTTTTATTCGACTTGTCCAAATGTTCGCAGGCGTAAATGAAAAAAAATAATACAAAACGAAAAATGAAAAGTTGCAAAGATTTGAAGGAGATTTAGCCAAAAAAAAAATTATTTTCTCACTCCTCTGAACCTTTCTTGGCATGCGCCTGGCAAATCCGCCATCATAATAGCAATCCGCCATGGAACAAGCGCCAATCGCTCTTAAAGGGGATGCGAGAAAACGCGCTGATTGGTTCATTGCAAGTTACGCCCAAACCACACCTACGGGTAATTAGGCTGCTTCAGACCAACCCTTTTGACACTTGCGCCGCGGCGCATGTGTCATTTATCCGCCTGTAAAATAGCGATAGCGCTGTAGAACCGCCCACAAAGCTACTTGCGCTTCCCACTTGCGTTTCAGACCGTTAAAATAGGGCCCCTAGTGTGTGTGCTCTTTATAATATTTATATTTAATTTAATGCTGCATTTTGTATTTTTTGTTTCTGTATTTTATGTGTCTGCCATTCCTATATGTTTGTATGTGTCAGGTCCATGGTCACCAATGGAGGAGATTATTGATACGCTCCGAAGTTTGGCCGATGATGTGGAGAACAATCGTGTTGAAGACACAGATGCAGTAGATAGAGTGTGTGTTCTGGGAGATAGTATAGACGACTTACCCTCACTGGTACGTTTTGACGCCAGTGTGGTAAACAAAGATTTCCCAAGTGCTGCAGGCACTGGGTGCGAAACATAGGGTCGGGAGACCCACCGTGGAGATACCCTTGGAGGCAATAGGAAGTGACGTAGTTCCCGCCCAGACGCTGATTGGCTGATACGTTTGCCACTTTGCATATTGACTTTTTGGAAAACGTTTTGGATTCCGTTTTGCCAAATCTTTTGCAAAGCGTTTTGCTGATTGAAATGTCATTTGAATATCGCAACACACAGAGCGTGGGGAAGTGGATTGCAATCACGGGGACGCTATAGCTTTTCAATTTGAATAAAGGAACTCAAAGAATTTGACAAAATGTTATTCTTTTTTTATTGTTATAACTTTTGTAAATTTAATTGAGGATTGCATAGTCACTTTGCATATTAAAATACACTTTGAATAACGTATTTACAAATTACAGGTAACACTTTAAATTAAGGCACACATATTAATCATAAACTAGCTGCTTACTACAATGGATATTAGCAGTACATTAGCCCTTTATTATCTATTATAAATGATTAATTCATACTTTACTCAACATGACCATATTCTGCCATTAACAGACCACTTACTACAAGTTTCTCTGATGTAACCACCTAATTACTTGATAATTGATGGTAAATAAGGACCTTGTTGACCATGAATTATGATCTGAACAGACAAAAGTTTAGTAAGGGCCTTATTAAGTGTCAGCATCTCATGAATAGTTATAAACCCTTTACAACACATCATTATTATGGTCTGTTCTTGTGGAATAAAATGCATAACTACATGTGTTAATATTTTCCATATACCTATATATTAAGCCATTGTAGCTCAGAATATGTTCCCTCTTCTAAAGTGGGGTGTTGTTCATATTTAATTCATGGGTAATTCAATTTTTAAGTTTTTAAGTTAATACAATTTTTCAAGTATTAACCCTCACATGTTCCCTATTCTAAAGTTGCCCCCTCTTCACACTTAGTAAACCATAATTACTGCACACGATAACCAACCCAGTCGCCAAGAAAAAACGTAGACGGTGTACGTTTCCATGAACACTGGAGACGTACTATTACAACGTAAAAACAGCGTGTTATACCTACAGTATCCACGCGTGCCGCTGTGGAGGCGGGTTTCGGGGTTTGGGTTTCACGGCTTTCGCGGCAAATTGTGGACACGATTGTTTAGGGGGGGGGGGGGAGGTAGACTGTTGTTGACCGGGGAGGGGGGGGGGAGACACGTTTGTTGAGGGGGGGACGACGACACGATTGTAGGGGGGGGGGGGGAACACGTTAGTTGAAGGGGGACGGGGACGACGACACGTTTGTTGAGGGGGGGGGAGACACGTTTGTAGGGGGGGGGGCACGCTCGACAACGAGAGTTGGTTTTTATTGAACGCTCGACAACGAGAGTTGGTTTTTATTGAACGAGACTTCAACACGGAACAGCTGCACGAAACGATGGTCACGTCACTCTCCGTGACGGTGTCGACAACAATGAACACACGAACAATGTTAATAGAACAACACACAACCACATAACATCCCGAACCCATCAACCCCACTTAATCCTAACAACAAAACAAGTTAACAAAAGCCCCATTTGTCAACTGACAACCCCAATTCCCAGAATCCCCCGCGGCTCCGGAACACGGCGTAGTTTATATTAATCTTTATTATCCGAATGGGAAATGCAATATTTTAGGACAGATACACCATTAAACGCGTTTCTAATGACATTTCTAGCGAGAAATGTATATTTTCCTTACATAATCTTCAGTCAGTGAATGTGTATGATCTTTATTAATCTTTATTATCTGAATGGGAAATGCAATATTTTAGGACCGATTCACCGTTAAACGTGTTTCTAATAACATTTCTAGCGAGAAATATACTTTTTACTTGCATAATCTTCAGTCAGTGATTGTGTCTGATCTTTAGTTTTATAGTTATTAGGATTTGATCGGATCGCTCGCATGTTTCAACGTCAGGTTGTTAGGCTGCTTTCGCTAAACTTGCAGCTCACGTGCTTCCTGCGTTTGTGTTATTAAACTGTTACTTTATGTAACTTTTAATGATATCATCTTGTTAGAAACACGTATATCTGAGAGGCAACCCAGTCGCCAAAAGCATTCGTTGACAGTGTACGTTTCATGAACACTGGATTACGTCGCATTTCAACATAAAATAGCGTGTTATACACACACACACGCACACACACACGCACACGCACACGCACACGGTGCATTTCGCTGCTAAAACAACAACAATAAAATATTCCCTCAAATATTATTACTAAAGAACCGTTTTCCAAAGAACGAAATGTAAACCAATGCATTCTGAATGGGAGTGTTTCTCCGATTTTTCCATGCTACACAGAACGAAATGTAAACCCATGCAAATAAAGACTTCATGGTCATAATCATTTAAATATCATTAATCTCCGTGTGTTGGGTGGTATTCTATTTTTTTCAACGGGGCTGCATCCAGTCACTTGACCGTCATGCTGCTATGGTGGTTGCTATCGACCGCCCCCTCTAATCCTTACATGGCTCTAAAAACCACGCGGCAAAGGAGCTGCCGTAAATTGTGTTGTTTTTGTCGTAAACTGGGGTCCGACGGTTAAAAAATAGACAGATATTCCGAGGTATCCTTAAAAGGCAGCGTGGATGTTTTTATTTTCTGCAGTTTAGACTTCTTCTATAACCTATTTTTTAAAGCAAAACACCAAGTTCATTGATTTAACGAGGCAGGGTTATTTGAAACAATTTATTCAATAAATATTTGTGAGAGGTCATTCCTTCTCCTGAGTTTGCTTCCTATTTATGTCTAGTGTAGGGGAGAGCCGGGTCGATTGAAACACTTTTCAGTTAAACGTCTTTTTCAAAGATGACGTTACGTATACAAATAATTTCAACATGTGATCAACAACTCACATGTGTGTTATCTTAGTTTCAAGTGTAATTTAATACATATGTTGGATGATCGAGCTGTTTTTTAACTTTGAAAGTAAGTTGACATCTGTTTCAAACGCCCCGCCTAGTCGGGACGTTTGAAACACACATGCGGGACGAATGAAACAGCATATTTTAAAAATAAACTATTGAACTTACTCTTGTTTTTATGCAGTATACCGGACAACATAGTAGTGTATTCGTCATTGCTAAAATTTCACATAATTCCGCATAATATAAATAGGTTAAAATATATTTTTGGCCCGTGCGTAATTGTGCGTAATTGTCAATATGCACATTTCGATTAAAACTCACCTTTCTTCTTTTGGACGACAAAATTTGCATTAAATTTTCTTATTACCCTGTCCTAAGTCATGTTTAAGGATACACAGTTGAACATCCTTTTATTTATTCAAACAAAAACTACCACGTCAACCGGATAACATGACTCCTGTTGCGTTTGAAACAAGTGTTTCAATCGTCCCGACAGCGACTACTGACACTTAAACCTTTTTTACCTCTAAACTTCAAAACTCTGACATCGCACACTTTAACACAGGTTTAAGTACTAATTCATCTGTTGTATAGTCATATTATTATGGCATGAGACAAAAAACACAACTATTTATTACAAAAAAACTACCGCAGGAAGGATTTTAGTTAGCGGTCTCTAAAACAGGTTTGGGGGATAACATTTGAACGGTGGGACGTCATTACATGAAATTTCGTGGGGTTGGTCAGTCTTGCGTGCTGAACGTAGTGACGAAATTTGACGTGAAAGCCTTGCGTGGTTCTCGAGGAAATCGCTGTGTTTCAATCGTCCCGTGTTTCAATCGACCCGGCTCTCCCCTACACCCCTACTGTCCAAAAGCATCCCCCCCCCCTCCCCATATGGATTTGGAGAGTTGTTGCCACGTCCCAGTGGTGGAAGTATCATATGATAGAGGCGAGAACATTTAAGTAAACTGTACCTTGGGGTCTCTTATATATCAAAGGGGGTTTCAAAGGACGCATACGCTTCAACCTGTGGCTCCAGCCCTACAGGAAATGACTCAGCAAGTGCTCCATCTCGTTGCACCTGCACCCAGCGGCTCGCTTGCAAGATTTTGGCCTGAAGTTCTTCCCAGACCTATACCATAACAGTCCAACATGCATATCTGAGAATCAGGCCTCTCTTCAATAATGACAAAATGTTATGAGAGAAATACAGATTCACTTTTTGTTATCTCATAAGCGGCGTGGTGCTGGCTCCTTTTGACCTTTTGACCCCAGACTTCAAAGACGTGGCCACAGGCCAGCTGTGTCTACACACATTAAGCCACAAATGTACACCTCCATCCCGCAAAAAATGGGGCCTAGAAACTAACCTCTGTCTTATGTACATTGACTGTACTGTTGGAGGTCACGCCCCTTTTCCGGCCTTTTCGAGATAGCTAGGGATGCTAAAATGTTTACACACATTTCCCGGGGCCCCGAGAACGACATATCCAAGATTTGTAGTTCTAGCCCATAGAGAAAAAAAGTTTTCCCAAATGGACTGTCATTTGGACAAAGCCCCTTCAGAAGTGTTGCCTGCGAGACCTAATGGTTCAGAATGTGGTGGAAAAACAGTTTTTGAGATAGGAAGGTCCTACCGCCCTGAAATTTGAATACCATATTCTAGGGCCTAACTGGGACCCCCGCACCGAAACTTGGCCCGGTCGGACCCCGAGTGTAGGAAGGGGGGGCCTGGACTTTCATAATCTTCGCTCGGTGAATGTAAAGGATGTTTGGTCGGATGTTATGACGAAGAATCATAATGTGAATGGGAATATTCTATTAATGTCTTGATATCATCTTTCGTCTCAACACTTCTGCTGCAGCCGCTTAAAGTCTCACTCCGAGAACCTTAAAATATGAATCAATCCATTAGAAGTATGAAAATATCTTCCCGGTCGTGCAACAGGGCAAACAAGGTGTCCTTTGACATCTACGTTTCGAGACGATTGCAACAGTGCCACACATGGTCCTATTTGAATATGTTTCGGGGTAGTAATTAGCTGTCGATTTTGGAGGCCTTTATCAATAATGACCAGCTATAGATTTGCTTCCCGATGGAGATTTTTGACAAATTACATGTTAATTAGCATCTACACGTTAAGCTGAGTCCAATGAGATCAAGCTCGCCCTCTTGCTACACCGAGATCATGTCCTAGACCTAGGTGTACCATGTAAAATACATGTTACCATTAGCTAGAGTGTCATGCTTGGTGTCATTGGACTCACCTCAACGTGTAGATGCTAAATAACATGTCATTTGTCACAATTTTTTATCGGGAAGCAAATCAATAGCTGCTCATTATTGATTAAGGCCTCCAATTTCGACAGCTAATTACTACCATTAAACATGTTCGAATATGCTCATGTGTGGCACCGTTGCAATCGCCTGGAAGTGTAGATGTTGAAGGACACCTTGTTCGTTCTCCTACACCACCGGGAAGATATTTACATGCTTCTGATTGACTAATGAATTGATTCAGCTATTCCCCCAGAAGTCTGGGGTCAAAAGGTCAAAAGGAGACGGCACCAGCCCCGTTGAAAAAAATAGAATACCACCCAACACACGGAGATTAATGATATTTAAATGATTATGACAATGAAGTCTTTATTTGCATGGGTTTACATTTCGTTCTGTGTAGCATGGAAAAATCTGAGAAACACTCCCATTCAGAATGCATTGGTTTACATTTCGTTCTTTGGAAAACGGTTCTTTAGTAATAATATTTGAGGGAATATTTTGTTGTTGTTGTTTTAGCAGCGAAATGCACCGTGTGCGTGTGTGTGTGTGTGTCTGTGTGTGTCTGTGCGTGCGTGCGTGCGTGCGTGCGTGCGTGCGTGCGTGCGTGCGTGCGTGCGTGCGTGCGTGCGTGCGTGAGTGCGTGCGTGCGTGCGTGCGGGTGGGCGGGTGTGTGTGTGTGTGTGTGTGTGTGTGTGTGTGTGTGTGTGTGTGTGTGTGTGTGTGTGTGTGTGTGTGTGTGTGTGTGTGTGTGTGTGTGTGTGTGTGTGTGTGTGTGTGTATAACACGCTATTTTATGTTGAAATGCGACGTAATCCAGTGTTCACGAAACGTACACTGTCAACGAATGCTTTTGGCGACTGGGTTGCCTCTCAGATATACGTGTTTCTAACAAGATGATATCATGAAAAGTTACATAAAGTAACAGTTTAATAACACAAACGCAGGAAGCACGTGAGCTGCAAGTTTAGCGAAAGCAGCCTAACAACCTGACGTTGAAACATGCGAGCGATCCGATCAAATCCTAATAACTATAAAACTAAAGATCAGACACAATCACTGACTGAAGATTATGCAAGTAAAAAGTATATTTCTCGCTAGAAATGTTATTAGAAACACGTTTAACAGTGAATCGGTCCTAAAATATTGCATTTCCCATTCAGATAATAAAGATTAATAAAGATCATACACATTCACTGACTGAAGATTATGTAAGGGAAATGTACATTTCTCGCTAGAAATGTCATTAGAAACGTGTTTAATGGTGTATCTGTCCTAAAATATTGCATTTCCCATTCGGATAATAAAGATTAATATAAACTACGCCGTGTTCCGGAGCCGCGGGGGATTCTGGGAATTGGGGTTGTCAGTTGACAAATGGGGCTTTTGTTAACTTGTTTTGTTGTTAGGATTAAGTGGGGTTGATGGGTTCGGGATGTTATGTGGTTGTGTGTTGTTCTATTAACATTGTTCGTGTGTTCATTGTTGTCGACACCGTCACCGAGAGTGACGTGACCATCGTTTCGTGCAGCTGTTCCGTGTTGAAGTCTCGTTCAATAAAAACCAACTCTCGTTGTCGAGCGTTCAATAAAAACCAACTCTCGTTGTCGAGCGTGCCCCCCCCCCCCCCCCCTACAAACGTGTCTCCCCCCCCTCAACAAACGTGTCGTCGTCGTCGTCCCCCTTCAACTAACGTGTTCCCCCACCCCCCTACAATCGTGTCGTCGTCCCCCCCTCAACAAACGTGTCTCCCCCCCCCCTCCCCGGTCAACAACAGTCTACCTCCCCCCCCCCCCCCCCTAAACAATCGTGTCCACAATTTGCCGCGAAAGCCGTGAAACCCAAACCCCGAAACCCGCCTCCACAGCGGCACGCGTGGATACTGTAGGTATAACACGCTGTTTTTACGTTGTAATAGTACGTCTCCAGTGTTCATGGAAACGTACACCGTCGACGTTTTTTCTTGGCGACTGGGTTGCGATAGCAGATAAGCAGATTGATAGCCAGCAATTATTTTATTAATGAAGAACTTTCATTAACATTTTAAATAAAAGAAAATCATCCACTAGGACACAGTAACAAAACATAATATATATGCTTAAAAAGGCGTAAATAGAACAACACAATCTTCAAATTCAACATAAGGGGTGTAACTTTACAGCTTCCAGCTGGGAGAGAGGGAGAGAGAAGAGCGAGGGGAAGAATGAGAGAGAAGAGTGAGAATGAGAGAGAATGGTATATGGAGAGAAGAGTGAGGGGGAGAGAGAGAGGGGGAAAGACCAAGTGGGAAAAAGGCCATGTGAAGTAACCCCTGGAACGACCTTATCTTGTGGTGTGTGTGTGTGTGTGTGTGTGTGTGTGTGTGTGTGTGTGTGTGTGTGTGTGTGTGTGTGTGTGTGTGTGTGTGTGTGTGTGTCCTAGCTAGGTAGTGAGTGAGTGAGTGAGTACAGTATGCAAGTAATTACTAATTCTAAGCACGTTAATATTGAATAAACAAAGGAAGGAGTTTTCCCTTGGACTTCATGTCCTCGACGATAGCCTTTTTTTCTGTTTTGATGTGGAATGCACACTTCTTGGCGAACTGAGCCAATGTTTTGCTCTCAGGGTTGTACTTTAAGGTCAGGAACGTGTCAGGGTCTGCAATCTTTAGTTCCGCGATTGGAGCAGTCATTTTTATGGCCCTTTGACTGACCACAAAAAAAAAGAAGAATGAAACTGCAATGTTACTCTTATTTTAATGAGCATATTTTACATATAGCATACTTTCATTCACCCATTGCTTATCATCATACTTTTAATAGCAGATAGTCACTCACTTGGTAGGGGTTTGAGTAGAACAATTCTTACCTCTCATGTGAGCTCGCCCAGACAGAGCCCGAGATGATGTCCGTTTGGGTGACCGAGATTGACGATGGCGTTTTTGGCTTCTGGGCTGGCATCTCTCTCTGAGGAGTTGCTGATGTTTGGAGAAGACACCAGAAGGTCACCTTCGTCCATGTCATCATCCTCCTCATCTTCCACAGTGTAGTCTTTAAAGGACAGAAGAGGACACAAGAACAGTTTGTGATCAGAACAATGTTCCCCACCTCTATAAAACTTATTTTGTTTATGTTTATACAGGGATGCAAACACATGCATGGTCTAAAAAGAGAGCTCATCAGTGTTTCCCCTTGACTCTGTCCACATTTTTGGTGGTGGGGGGTTCTACAAATAAGAAATAAATAATGCTGACATTAATGACACATTGTGTAGCTCTAGGCTTGGCTTGTGGAGGCTCTGATTGGAATGAGCTTTCTTCATTGAAAAAAACTAATTTTCTCACGCTTCCCCTGGATTTCCATGGTAAGTTGCTCCAATATTACTCACTTGATTTCTTCTTCAGGATTTGTGAGCGAAGAAAGTTGCGCTCTTTATCAAGCTCTTTAATTGTTTTTTCTTGCCACTGGATCTTTGCTTCGAGAAAGTCAACAACCGACACTGATCTTTAATAAAACATTACCACAAATAAAAAATATATATTAAACATAATTATGACAAAGCCAATGATTTACAGTATGCAATAACATGATGGTAGAGAATGACAACCATTACCTAATCCACTGCTATTGCTGCTGCAACCTGATGACTTTCAATATCTTCAGGACATAGACAGAATACAACAATGAATACATGAATTAAGAATTTTAATATATTCAGTGAAAAAGCTTTTACCTGTAGATCTATCTACATAGTAGGGGTGTAACGGTACACAACAGTCACGGTTCGGTACGTACCTCGGTTTTGAAGTCACGGTACGGTACAGGACGGTTCGGTTCATAGTTATGGTGAAAAAACGGATTGCTTGACAGAACGAACATAAGTTTAATTAGTAACGAATTAAACACAACAGTTTTAGCTGTCAGTATGAAACATACAAATAAAATGATGCAATTCTCCAATAACCTTAACATAAAATTAATGAAAAATCCAGTTTTAATGCTCAGTCTAGGCTCTTTAAGCTGGTATGTAAACAAAGAGTTTGTAACATATTCCTGCAGCTCTCTAAAGCTCTGAAGTTCTCATGAATATAATCAATCATTAAATAAAAGTGCAACTGCAGCCTTAACTTAAAGGCACCCAGTGCAACTTTATGTAAACATTCAATGAAAAATAAACATTCAATTTCTAGTCTTTTTTACACGTAGTAAGTTTCAATAACTCCATAAAGCTACACGGAAGGAAAACAAATTTATAAATAACTGCAAAAAAAATAAAAATAATATGCCTAATCATATAATACCATGATGATTGAAATATAGTTGATATACTTATATTGTTTATATACAGTTGTAGTGGCCTAAATCAGACTAAGAATAATTTCACAATATCCCGAATTAAACAAATTGCGCCATTTTAGGAGGTTCACGTCTAGCATATACTAATATACAATAAGATTAACCTTGGAGTTGGAAGGAGGCTACTGCAGCGGCGGACTAAAATGAATAGGCACATACTAGGTGTCACAGAGGGAAAACGTTCGCCAGGTCCATCCGAAGTGGCTCAATGTTTGCAAATTCTCACGTTAAACTGCAAACCTGGATGCACTTCATTTACAGGTGAGAGGCTAACCTAGCTAACTGGCATAGACACAATTCAAAGGTAGACTTTGTTTTGTTCTCATCATGCTGTTAGTGGGTGTTCTTTCCATTTCTGCTCCCTTGTCAGATTTTGCTACCGTAGTACGACTCGATAGCGAAGTCTATCAAATCATGGTACCCATCAAAAAATGCTAACTTACGTCACAAGCGTATTTGATCTGTAGAACAATCGCCTTTATCAAATAATGCTCCCACTGCATAATCACGTTATTTTACACCACTACTCACCCTATGAACACTGTAAGAATATGGGGAGCATCTTTTGATGCTGGTTTATAACGTCTTTATTGAAGATTTCAGGGGAACAGTATGTGGATAGACCAATTGCCTATCAAATAATTCTCCCACTGCAGAATCACATTATTTTACACCACTACTCACCCTATGCACACTGTAAGAATATGGGGAGCATATTTTGATGCTTGTTTATAACGTTTTTATAAACAAGCATCACCACTCCTCTTCAATACACTTTGAATTGCATGGTGTTAGATTATACAAATACAGACCTGCAGCATATGTATCTGTGTCATTCTATGCCTGAATGAACCGCATTGGAAATAATATAGGCTGCTGAATTAAACAAAAATTCAAAACACTGAATTAAATTGATATTTATTTGGTTACAGATTTTCCCAAGGCCTTCGACTGCGACAAGTGGACATGCTTCAGGAAGGGATTACTCTGAGTTCTGCAACTCAAACTAAACTTGCAAACAAGCTGCAAAGGGTTTGCAAATCTGCAATGAAGAGAACGAGACAGAGAGGCCAACAGACTATTGGCGGAAGAAGAGAAATCGTTCTGATCGATGAAAGCAAATTTGGCCATGAAAGAAAGGTATGCTAATTATTTACACACAAAGATTATAATCAGGTCTGTCTAAAAGGTGTAGGCCTGTGCAGTGAATTGATTGTGATTTATTTTAGACTGGTTGTCAGTTGACTAGCCGGATAACATTCTAGTTTTAGTTAGACTGAATTTAGAATTTTTTTAAGTGAAATATGGTTAATGTACATCAATGTCAGGCCCGCAGACTTAATTTAAGTACCCCTTTTTTTAAGCCATTCCACATCACAGTGCTTTGAAACACACATGCAGGGGAACTTACATGTGTGTCTCTATCACCAGGGATTAATTGTGCTGGTTGTAAGGATACAATATCAACTAAACTATTCATTGTCAAAGACCTAAATATTAGCCTGCATTCTAGTGTTTGTCAAATGTATATAGACCAAAACACTCTTGTTTTTTTCTCTTTCTACAATGATTACAGAAACATTATGCTTTTCATAGATGTTCATAGATTTAATTTGAATCGTCTGAATATGTGAATTTCAGTACAACAGGGGACGAGCAAGCAACAGAAGTTCCTGGGTGTTCGGAATGCTAGGCATCAAGGATGACAGAAGGAGGCCTATTTTGAAGATTGTGAGTCGCCGTACGGTCAGTCATCTAATGCCCCTTATCAAGAAACACGTTCGGCGTGGAAGCTCAATAATTTCAGATGGGTGGAGGTCTTACCACCATCTTCAGGACGAGGGTTTCAATCACCAGACTGTCAACCACCAAGAATGTTTTGTTGACCCCATCACAGGTGCACACACACACAATGTGGAGCGTCTTTGGGGTGTTTGCAAGTCCACAATATGGAGACTGAGAGGCAACCACACTCAAAATTTGTTGCGAGGACGTAATTGAATGGACTTACTGGCATGGAAATCATCACAAATATGGACCACTTGGAATGCTCTTGTATGACATTCGAAAAAAATATCCATGTTAAATGTATGTTTGTGTTTACCATCTGTGCTCTCCAGGAAACAAACTGCTCACTCACGCACAACTCACAACCTAGGTCACACACAGACACGCAAACACACACACACACACACACACACACACACACACACACACACACACACACACACACACACACCACAAGATAAGGTCGTTCCAGGGGTCACATCACATGGCCTTTTTCCCACTGGGTCTTCTCTCCCCCTCTCTCTTCTCTCTCCCCTCTACCTTTCTCTCTCATTCCCGTCCATGCGCTTGTCTCTCCCTCTCTACCAGCCGGAAGCTGTAAAGTTACACCCCTTATGTTGAATTTGAAGATTTGTTCTGTTCTCTTTGCGCCTTTTTAAGCGTACATATTATGTTTTGTTACTGTGTCCTAGTGGATGATTTTCTTTTATTTAAAATGTTAATGAAAGTTCTTCATTAATAAAATAATTGCTGGCTATCAATCTGCTCATCTGTTATCGTGTGCAGTAATTATGGTTTACAAAGTGTGAAGAGGGGGCAACTTTAGAAGAGGGAACATATTCCGACCTACAATGGCTTAATATATAGGTATATGGGCAATATTAACACTTGTAGTTATGCATTTTATTCCACAAGAACAGACCATAATAATGATGTGTTGTAAAGGGTTTATAACTATTCATGAGATGCTGACACTTAATAAGGCCCTTACTAAACTTTTGTCTTTTCAGATCATAATTCATGGTCAACAAGGTCCTTATTTACCATCAATTATCAAGTAATTAGGGGGTTACATCAGAGAAACTTGTAGCAAGTGGTCTGTTAATGGCAGAATATGGTCATGTTGAGTAAAGTATGAATTAATCGGTAACACTTTATAATAACTATCCGTTATAACTAGTTAATAGATCATAAGTAAACTGTTAATTAATGAGTTATTAATGACTTGTTAAGTGTTTATTAACAGTTGGATTTATAATGATGCCTTGTAGATAGTTAATATATCATTAATAAACTGTTAGTTAATGAGTTATAAATGACTTGTTAAGTATCAGTTAATAGTTTATATATGTTATTGGGACGTTATTCTAAAGTTGCAACTATTCGTCATTTATTAACTGTTAGTAAATGAGGAATAGTTGCAACTTTAGAATAACGTCCCAATAACATACATAAGCTATTAACTAATACTTAACTAATATATTATCTCACACTTTACAGATCAGTTGTTAATAGTTTGTTAACCATCTACTAATACCAGTGAAACTTTGTAGAACAGCAAATGGGTGGAACAAGTTCAAGGTATAGAAATTTGATGTGAAATTTAAAATATCTAATTTTTGTACCTCAACCTTGTTCCACCCATAGGCTTTTCTGTGTACTGTATTTGACCAAAGAAACACCACAGATGAAATGTTGAACATTGTGTTTAATGTATAGAAACACACATACTGAGCCATCACATGGCAGAAAACATGGCAGAAAACAAAATAAATCAAAATCAAGCCATTGGCATTATTGATATGAACTTGGAGCACAACTTGGAGCCTCTATACTTAGTGAACCAGACCTGAGCTACAACCGAACTGCTCTAGGGCCCCATCCCACAGTGACACAAACACCTAAGCTTTCTTAGACAGTGGAATCAGTTTTCCCTTTTTCTTTTGATGCTCAACATCCCTCAAAAGGTTTGGATCATTAATCAACACTTCCAGACATTTTTTTGCAAAGTCCTGCAGTCGTTGCTGTGGTGTATAAGTAACCAGCAACTCCTTGTATTTCTTGGGGGCCACAACAGCCAGCTCACAGATCAGGGCATTGGCGACGACAGTGTTTCGGTCGACACCGACCTTTCGATATGCCACACTCAGCTTTCTTCCTTTCTTGTACGCTTTAAGGACTTTCCTGTATCTCTTGATGACCTCCTCAGGATGACGTGCTGAAACAGATAGAAATGTAGTTAAGTATAACAAACATAGGAGTAGTGAAGTACTGAATCGACACAGGGAAACACACACATAGATGCAAAGTGTGGTTGCAAAAAGTAATGAAGATTACATGGGCACAGAGCAATTATTGGAGGGTCCAAGATAATATACCCACCAGGAAGTTCATTTTGGAAAATGAGAGAGAGAGAGAGAGAGAGAGAGAGAGAGAGAGAGAGAGAGAGAGAGAGAGAGAGAGAGAGACGTTGTGATGTCTACATGCCTGACACACATGAGGGGAGCTGCCTTATTGCCTTCCTCTCTTTACACTTACCTCTCTGCTTGCCATGTTGCCTTTTTTTCTTCTCTTTTTTCTTCCTCTTGTCTCTTTTCTTGTGACTCTGGTGGTGGTGCTTCTTTTTCTTGTTGCGTCTTTTCTTATTGTCTGAATCTGAAGAATCAGTTGAGGATGAGGAGCTGGATGAAGAGGATGAAGAGGAGTTGGATGGACTGGAGGATGAAGAGAGAGAAGATGCACCAGGAGACGAGTTTGCTGAGGAAGATGTGTCAATTGTCCCACCGTCATCTGTATCTACAACATAATACAAAATACAATAAAAAATGCATTACTAACTATGATGATACAATTGAACTCACATACATTTTTATCAACATTTACATTTATTAAGACTTTCAGTTTCACTGATTCATCAAATCGTGATCTCATCCGTTGGACAGATGTGTCTGCTGTCAATCAATGCTACAGATATTATCTTCCAGGTATTAACTGTACATGTGTATTGTTTGGGTAATAACACGCTCATGCTCTGATGGTCTTGTCACCGTGAAATGTTGGCCTTTCTTCCACTCAATTGTATATATATTTTACAAAGCACCCCAGTATCATTGTCAGGTGTGCAAACATGTTTTCCCAAGAAAGTGTTAGGCCTACTTACTTTGACCAACTTGTTGGCGGAGGGAGTCTCTCTCCTTAGTCAGGTCACTGATTTTTTCTGTGACTGTGTGCAGCTTCTTCTTGGCCTCACGGAGCTTAAGCTGCATCTTCCTGATATGTAAAAATGCTGTTGGAGCTACAGTTCCCGCAGTATCTGGAATGATAGGGTAGAGAATTAAAAAAGCTCTAATCATAAAAGCAAGGTGAAGGTAAAATAAAATAATGAGCAGCTGAGCCATGAGCATTATATATATTATAACATATTATATTATATTTAGAGCATCGGGAGTCGCAAACGGCAACAATCACTTTCTCCTCCAAGCTGCAGTTCACTCGGAGTGCAGGGAACGGTTGGCCCAGCCGGTTGGTCGGTGATTGGCTGTTTTACGTTACTTCACCCACGTTACCCACAGGGAGTGAACACTGATTGGCTCGTGTCGCCGTGCGACACGTTTCAATGTGCGGTGTGAACATACAGTAAGCCTTGAATTAAAGTTTTGATGCAAACAATCACACCAGTTTTTGGTGTGATACGGTAACCGTAGCAACGCTGGTAAACAAACCCTCGGAGCTCGGCTTTTGGCCGAGCTTTATACCATATAGGTCTTGCTGAAGGCATTTAATGGTCAAAATATTATTAATAAATATTCGAATATTAATATTAATAAACAAACAAACTTCGAATATGATTCAAAGTTCCGAGTTTGGAATCGTTAAGCAGGCATGCTAACGATTCCAAGGAATTGGTTCACTGGGAACCGGTTCTGAACAAGAACCGGTTCTCGATTCCCATCCCTACCAATCTGGTTGATTTATGTAGCACAAATCTATCAGTCCGTGTTATCCTGATCAAACATCTTTAATGAAAAGATAACACGCAGTCTTGCTTACCGTCACCGTTGGTGTCAATGTGAACAGCATGGTCCACAGGTGTAGTTTTCTTTTTACTGGAAGTACCCGCTGTTGACTTCTTTCTCTTTCTCCCGACAGTAGGCCTACCTGGGTTTATCTCGGTATTTTGCGCATCGCCGCTGGGAACACTGGTATCGGACATTTTACCAGACCGTGTATTCATTCCTTAAAATCAATGCCAATGCAGGCTTGCTGAGTGAGCGTGTCTGTCTAGGTTGTCAGTCACCGGTTGTCACTCATCAAAGTACAGCGGTGATGCGAGGTGATTGACAAGTTGACAACCAGTCAATATGATGGAGGAGGCCGGATGGCTTCTCCTTCAGCCTATGAATGCATTTATGATTGGCTTGTTTCACCCTTGTCGTCACCCCGACCTATAATACAATTCAAACGTAATCTGGCGGGAGCTAGTCACATCGTAGCCAAATAATGCCTGGTTTAGCCACTGAGCTAAGAGAGCTTATTGAAGGCAGAACTAAATCTAAAAGAAGACATAGACAAATAATCAAATGGATGCAGAAGAAAAGGCTTCTAAGAAGATGGATGAGATGCCAAAAATGCAAACACAAGATGAAATTCAAGGAATCAGTTTGTGTGGACAACTATGCATGGTAAGTTTATTTATTTTTTACCCATGCATGGGTATTTTATAATAATAATAATAATAATACATTTAATTTAGAGGCGCCTTTCAAGACACCCAAGGTCACCTTACAGAGCATATAGTCATCATTCAAAACTATGTAAAACAGACTAGGAATAAAAGGAAAACAGAGGTTAAACATGAAGAAGAAGAAGAATTAATAACACTCAAAGACGCCTAAAGTGAAGGGGGGACCTCACTAACCACCACCAATAAATGGTATAAATTTTGGTTCTGAATTTTAGTGAAAATGAAATCTATTTAATTGTGAGCTGATAAGAGTGCACAATATATCTTCTTAATTCATGTTAACATTAATTTCTAGAAATACATTACTATACACTACACTACTTAATACTAATCTACAAGATCCCAACACGTCAAAACGTTGTGAGCTCATAGATCTGCTATTTTCAGACAGAAATACTGAAAAATTGGGTTAAACTTTTTTTAAACATATTTACACACATTTTATGGGGTCCTGGCACAAAATATTTCCAGATGGGGTCCATGGCCAAATACACATTACTTCGGGGGTCCTTGACATGCAAATGTTTGAGAATTACTGCTCTAGCCTCTACCCTGGCCTGTGTCATTCTTATCTTTATTTGTATATATCTTCAGGGTTTGCAAACACCATAACCACAGAGGGAGGAAACTGAAGAGGTCAATTAGACACAAATCTATATTCAGCAATTCAAAGGTCTCCCTCTTCAACTGGATGCGCTTTGTGTACAGGTACGCTATGGCATAGGTATATGATTTTAGCCTGTCTGTCTATGATGAAAGGTGTTTATTTCAATATAAATACTGTATAACTATGCTGTCATAAACAATAACTGGAGACTATGTAGTAAAGTTTGTGATTATTATGTTATGGAGCATCTCTAGGCTCATGATGATAACAGGTGCTTGAAGTTATTTCACTTTCGTGATTTATTTAGCTAAAAAGTGTAATTCACAGCTTGAATTCTTAACAGTTTAACAATTATCGAAATATGTTTAATTGCTGTTACTTAGGGGATGCTGTGTTGGTCAGCATTAGGCCTGGTGGAGCAACATGACTGTCTGACCCTGCCTCTTGAAGCTCAATGGCAATTGGCTCTCTCTATCTATAGGCTCTGGCAATTAATATTAGAAATAGGATTTTACAAATATCCTACAGAATTATTAGTTCCAAATATATTGACAGAGCTCTGTAGAAAATACCACAAAACATATTTTCCATCATTATTGCTGTTTTTGTCTACACCGTAGTGGACATATTTTCATATCCCGGGGTGCAGTAGATGCAAACTTTGTGTATCAAACCAAAAATATCAAAAGAACTGTGGTATAATAATTATTTGCCTTGTTCCATCAGATTTGCACAAGGCCTGCGTCTACGTCAAGTGGACATGATCAATGATGACATTTCTGGAAGCTCAGCAACCCTGTCCAAGATGGCTCAAAAGCTGCGAGATGTGTGCACTACTGCGATGGACAGATATCAGCAAGCAAGAGGCCAGCACATTGGGGCAGTTTGTCACCATTGATGAGAGCCACTTCAGACACAAAAGAAAGGCAAGCAGGATAGTATATTATCAAGATAGTAATGCAAATTACCATTGAATGACTTCATTTTGTTTAAAGAAGAAGAATTCCTAATATTTTATGTTTTTTCATCAGTACGGACGGGGACGAATGGCTGGTGGCTGGAAGAGGAAGAAGTGGGTGTTTGGTATGCTAGGTGTGAACAGGAGAGGGAGAAGACATGCAAAGCCTGTTCTTCGCTTAGTTGAGAGAAGAAGAAGGAGAGATCTGGTGCCACTTTTAGCTCACCATGTTAAAGTGGGATCTACAATAATAAGTGATGAGTGGCGGGCTTATCGCAATGCTTTAACTCAGCTAGGTTATACCCATTTCACTGTCAATCACAGTGTGTCATATGTCGATGCCCAAACAGGTGCACATACTCAGCACATAGAGAGGGCCTGGAGAACGGTTAAGGAAAATGTGTGGAGACTCAGGGGGAATCGTACAGAGGAGTTACTGGTAGACCATCTCAGAGTTATTGAATGGCATGAGTGGCTTGCCCGAAAGCATCGCAAAGGGCCGTTAGGACGGATAATCCATGACATTGCTGTGATGTATGGACATTAGATGTCCCTCTGAAATTCTGTTTTTCCAGTGTTTAGCACAAAAAGTGCAGAAACCTCATGTGTTTGTATGCTGTTGTATACTGCTGTTCTGCCATGTGATGGCTCAGTATGTGTGTTTCTATACATTAAACACAATGTTCAACATTTCATCTGTGGTGTTTCTTTGGTCAAATACAGTACACAGAAAAGCCTATGGGTGGAACAAGGTTGAGGTACAAAAATTAGATATTTTAAATATCACATCAAATTTCTGTACCTTGAACTTGTTCCACCCATTTGCTGTTCTACAAAGTTTCACTGGTATTAGTAGATGGTTAACAAACTATTAACAACTGATCTGTAAAGTGTGAGTTAATATATTAGTTAAGTATTAGTTAATAGCTTATGTAGGTTATTGGGACGTTATTCTAAAGTTGCAACTATTCCTCATTTACTAATAGTTAATAAATGAGGAATAGTTGCAACTTTAGAATAACGTCCCAATAACATACATAAACTATTAACTGATACTTTATATATGTTATTGGGACGTTATTCTAAAGTTGCAACTATTCCTCATTTACTAACAGTTAAGAAATGATGAATAGTTGCAACTTTAGAATAACGTCCCAATAACATATATAAACTATTAACCAACACTTAACAAGTCATTAATAACTCATTAATTAACAGTTTACTTATGATCTATTAACTAGTTATAACGGATAGTTATTATAAAGTGTTACCAATTAATCATTTATAATGGATAATAAAGGGCTAATGTACTGCTAATATCCATGTTAGTAAGCAGCTAGTTTATGATTAATATGTGTATCTTAATTTAAAGTGATACCAAATTACATTATAAAAATTGCAAAATGAATTGTCAATTGCATAACGTAATGACTTATTGAATTGCAAATTGCATTGCTATTTGAATTTTGCTACATATATGCCTCCATAGTGCACAGACACGAGGCAGGGTTATTTGAAATAATTCATTAAGTTATCATGTGTGAGAGGTCATTCCTCCTGTGTACTGGGTGTGTAATGACAACACATTTACATTTAGGGCATTTAGCAGACGTTTTTATCCAAAGCGACTTACAATAAGTACATTTGTCATAAGAAGTGCATCACTGCCGGTACAGTAAGGATGTTCATAGAACCAAGTGCAAGTACAATAATCGCTAGGCTAACCAATTCCCCGTGTTACAGCAATGATAGAAGCTACTGCAGTTGCTACATAGTTAAGTACTATAATACAATACAACACAATACAATGTACAATGGTAGCCAGAAGGGGGAGGGTGGCTATGCCGAGTTGAGGTGGACTCTGAACAGGTGAGTCTTGAGTCTTTTTCGGAAGACTCACGTTAGCGTCAGTCGCTGACAGGAAAGGTACCCTTCGGCGTCGTCTGCAGACGTAGAGGGGGTTCAATTCACTAAAATGTTATGCCATCCACGGCGATGTTTGACGTTCAGAGCGGGTGCTCCAGCAGTCAATTCACTCCTGTAGGCCTATTAACACGACTACAGCTCTAAGACGCTGAGCATCTTTCCTATTGGATCGTTTTTAGGATATTTATTTATTTATTTATTATATAGGCTACGGAGACCACCAGACTTCCTCAAAGCAACGAGAATGGTCTATTAAATTCAAGATGGGTGTGCGAGAATAGGGATATAGTGCCAAACCGTCAATATGAATTTCATTCAGGCTGGTCAATCGTCAGGATACAGATCTTGTTATAACGATAATTGAATAAAAGCTATGGTCTACTAATAATATTATAACTAAATAATTGTATATTTCTATATCTATATATAATATATAATATTGAATTAATCAAATACAATAACAGCTTTAAACATGTGACATGACTGTTTTGGCTTTTTCTTTTCAATGGGCCTGCGTCAACGTCACATGACTCAGTGTCACATGAACTAGGGTCCGCTGGTTAGGAAATAGACAGATATTCCAAGGTTTCCTTCAAAAGGCACCTTGGTATATGTTATTTTCCGCAGTTTAGACTCCTCTTGAGTGTGCTCCCTGTTTATGTCTAGTGTACACCCCTACTGTCCACAAGCACTCCCCCCCCTCCCCATATGGATTTGGAGAATTGTTGCCACGTCCTAGTGGTGGTGCTATCAATTATGAAAGAGGGCATTCAATTATGCTACAATGATCAATTAGGAGGCCAACGCCCTAAAGGAAGTGATGCAATAGGTGACTGGGGTCTCTTATATATCAAAGGGGGTCTCAAAGGACGCATACGAATCAACCTTTTGGCCTGAAGTTCTTCCAAGACCTACACCCTAGCCATCCAACATGCATATCTGAGATTCAGGCCTCTCTTTAATAATGAAAAAAAGTAATGAGAGAAATACACATTAACTTTTTGTTATCTCATAAGCGGCGTGGTGCCGGCTCCTTTTGACCTTTTGACCCCAGACTTCAAAAACGTGGCCACAGGCCAGCTGTGTCTGGACACCTTAAGCCACAAATGTACACCTCCATCCAACAAAAAATGGGGACTAGAAACTAACCTCTGTCTTACGTACATTTACTCTACTGTTGGAGGTCACGACCCTTTTCCTTTTCGAGATAGCTAGGGATGCTTAAATGTTTACACACATTTCCCGGGGTCCCGAGAATGACATATCCGAGATTTGGAGTTCTAGCCCTTGGGGAAAAAAAGTTTCCCCAAATGGACTGTTATTTGGATAAAGCCCCTCAGAAGTGTTGCCTGCAAGACCTAGTGGTTCAGAATGTGGTGGAAAAACTTTTTTTGATAGGAAGGTTCTACCGCCCTGAAATTTGAATACCTTATTCTAGGGCCTAACTGGGACCCCCGCACCGAAACTTGGCCCAGACCCCGAGGGCAGGCTCCCCCTTCCTGCCCTCGGAGTCCGACCGGGCCAAGTTTCGGTGCGGGGGTCCCAGTTAGGCCCTAGAATTCCTGCCCTCGGGGTCCGACCGGGCCAAGTTTCGGTGCGGGGGTCCCAGTTAGGCCCTAGAATAAGGTATTCAAATTTCAGGGCGGTAGAACCTTCCTATCTCAAAAACTGTTGTTCCACAACATTCTGAAGCACTAGGTCTTGCACGAATAGCTCACAGCAACATATTGAAAAAAAGAACTTGAACTAGTTCATTTTTTGGAACTGTGAACTTAGTTCAAAATGTTGAATCATGAACGTTTAACTGAACTAGTTCATTTGAAAATTTGTGAACTGAACATTAACTAGTTCACGTAGAAAGTGAACTTTCCCAACACTGGGTGTTACTGTGTGTTCACACCAAACGCGAAATTTTTCGCCCGTTCGCGTTGTCGCCGAAGTTTTGTCGCGCCACACATCATAATCTGTCGCTGTGCAAGCTTTGTCGAATTTGTCGCGCCACAACAAGATAACCACCATTACATGTCTTTACCTTTTGTGGAAGAGGGTGAGACGTAGGAGGACCCGACGCAGTATATTCATAATATTGTAATATTTATATTATATATAGAGCTCCGGGAGTCGCAAACGGCAACATTCACTTTCTCCTCCATGCTGCAGTTCACCCCGGACTGCACTGCACTGAGTTTGACGGTTGAACGCTGATTGGCTGTTACGTTACACATGTGACTCAGTGGCCACGCTGTTGAACGCTGATTGGCTGTCATCACGCGAAATTTGCGTCAAAGTTCAAATACTTAAACTTGAGCGAATTTTTCGCGTGACAAATTCTCGTGAACGCGCTCACCTGTGCAGGGCAAAAGTGTGGCGGGACGAATCAAAACTTGTCGCCCGTTTTCTCTCCCGAAAAATTTGCCCGAAACGCGTCTATACGTTCACTTTGTATGGGATCCTGTCGCCCCGTCGCGTTTGGTGTGAACACACAGTTAGCTGTCCAGATAACGTCTTACTTTGCTGGGAATATAATGATATAAAATCCTATGCACTATCTAGATTGAATGTGGCAAACAAAGCTATTAAAGGCCACCTTGTATCGATATCATTAATTTTCGTGTCCTTCTTATGTCAGATATTTTATCAATTTAATGATTTTTGAATTCAAAATTAACAGAGTGGAGTGTGTATTTTTTTGTTACTTTTAAGATAAGCTGATATTTTGTATTAGTTGATGAAACGAACACAAATAATTTCCAGGTAGATGAGCAGCGAAATAAAGTCACCTCTTTCTGCCCGGCCCCTGCTGCTTATTTTTTGGACTTCGTGTTTTTGGATTTAATTAGCATAATTTGAAAGAATTCTATTATTTTATTTTAACAAACCTTGACCTTTCCAACCCATTTCTTCATAAAAGGTGAATTACACCATGGGTGAACAATAAAGGATTAAAAAGATCTTAAGGTCCAAAACTCGTTTTCTTTCCTCTCTCCTGTTTCCTCAAGGGTTTATCATCCTGTACTGATCAATACTATGGCGAGCAGTGCGGGAAGGACGAGAAGGGAGCCCAAGTTAAACGTTGACGCAACTCTCGTGCCTCGATACACCGCATGACCCCGAGAGCTGCCTTTATTTAACACACACCCACAACACACAGCGCACGTGCACACCCAACCAACGGACATGCAAGTCTCGGTAACGGTGGCGGCAACACTACACTCAATAAACAACACACAAACAACAAAGACCCCAAACCTGTAACCCCACTTAACTCAACAGTAACAAATTGACAAAAGGCAATAAACCACCTTTTCCCAACCGGCATCACGAATACCCAGACTCCCCGGGGGGTAGGAGTCACCACACAGCCCCCACCTTAGGGGTCAGACGTCCCGACGACCCCAACACCCACTGCACAGCCCCAAGTGTTCAGGGGGGCGGCACCGCCGTCTTGGCCCCTGCCAGTAGCGGCCCCGTTACGACGCAGCCTTCCTCGCTGGTTGGGACGCCTGACTCCAACAGTCTGTAGAGGTCCTGGGGGTGTGGTCGGGGACCACCTCCATCGGGGCCCCCACCAGGTTCCGCTGTAGGGGGCCTCTGGAGCGCCGTTCGGGCACCCCATCCTCCCCCGCCCTCCTACGTCTGGCCTTCCGACGGCCCAGCCGACGGCTGCGACGAGGATGAGTGGCACGCTGCCCCGTCCACCCGCAGTCCTCGACCAGCCCCAGCTGCCGACACTGCGCACGGGAAGCCTCAGCCGTCTCGGTGGCGGGAAGGGTGGCCGTCCGGATCCGGCCCTTCAGCTGCCTGGACTTGACCCCCACGTTCTTGGTGCCGGGGGGAGGGCTGCCCCAGCCGCGTCCATGGATGCACCACCGCAATGGCAGCAGAGCTCCACCTCAGCCCGTTCGGCCTGGTCCAGAGCCGCATCGAGGGTCTGGGGCTCGGTGTGGCGGACATGCTGCCCCAGACACACCGGCTGCAGTCCCCGCAAGAAGACGTGGAGCGCCAGGGCCTCCCGTGTAGCCGCGGAGAATTCCGGGTAGCCGCGTCGGGTCAAGAGCTGGACGTCCGCAGCGTAGACCCCCAGGCTCTCCTCCTCCCTGCGGCGGTGAGAAGCCAGCAACTGCTTGCTCTCATTGCGGGAGACCCGTTCACCCAACCCCCTCTCCAGTGCTCGGATCAGGGCCTGAAGGACTTGCTGGTCCGCTTGGTCCACGTCTCCTCCAACGCCAGAGCAAGGTGGACAACCGCCTCCTCGGTACCCCAGCCGTTGTGCCACGCCGCCAGCCGGAACTGGGCCAGGTATGGCTCCAGCAGCGTTACCCCGGAGAACTTCGGTAGCCGAACCGCTGTCCTTGCCACAAGGGGGCGGTGGGCGGCTGCTGGTTCTCCGGCCCTTCCGGTCGTGTCCACAGGGGGGCGCTGCGCTCCCATAGCGCAGGGTGCGTCGTTGTCCATGGGCTCGACCGTGAAGCTCAAGTCCCTCTGCGCGTGCGCAATCCACATCCCACTTCTGACACCAATGTGGCGAGCAGTGCGGGAAGGACGAGACCGGAGCCCACTAAACGTTGACGCAACACTCGTGCCTCGATACACCGCACGACCCCGAGAGTTGCCTTTATTTAACACACAGCGCACCGCACAACCAACCAACGGACATGCAAGTCTCGGGAACGGTGGCGGCAACACTACACTCAATAAACAACACACAAACAACAAAGACTCCAAACCCGTTAACCCCACTTAACTTAAATGAATTCTTAAATGAGTTCTTAAATGAAAAACGCGCAGACAGGCTCACGTTGCTAAATCATGGCTTTATTGCTACAGCAGAGGAAAAGACGAAAAAAAGGTAATAACTTAAATCCCTCCTCTACGGGGAATACTGGGTAGGGGACGATCCTGGCTAGGGCCATCATCGGTGTCGGCGGGTGCACGGCCTCACGTCTCGCCCGGCTCACTCAGAAAAGGCTTGTACGTTTGAGTGCTACGAGCGGCGTTCCTTCGCCGCCCTAATCTTCCGCTTTTGACCCACTCTCCTGTTCCCTCCCGTCTCCAGTTCCTTGCCCTGGCCCTCTCCCCCACAGGTGCCCCCAATCCCCGTGAGTGCTTGGGCCCTCCTGATAGACAATCTAGCGCAGCTCTGCGGAAGGGTGTAGGCCTATACAGTGTGCGAAATACGGGGGACAAAAATGGTGTGCGTGTGTGTGTTGTCATGTAGCCTATAGACTGATTGCTTGCATCCATGAAAGAATGTAATGTTATAGGGCTACTGCATATTGAGAAAATTTAGATCGGTATTGCGCAACAGTCGGGGGATGGACCCCCCCGAATATTGACGGTTATTTCGCACACTGGGTGCATACCTCCCGTCCACTACCTGTCCGCGGGGACGGCGCTGTCCATGGTGCTGAAGGGGCATGTCCCTGGCTGACGGCGTAGGTGTGCCGCACTGTAAAACATTTATGAATGTAGGCTTATGTATGTATTTATAAATGATCAACATTTTATTAATATCTGATGATGTCATTTAGCCAATATCATTAAATAGTGCTAGTATAGCGCTATGTGGTCATAGTTTGGATAATCGTTTTTTCATTTAGAATAACAAGGTAATATATCTGGTTTCTATTCATTGGTTAGATACAAATAATACAATTATATTTGCTGTTCTTTAGATATTATCTGATATTTTTTCAAAGCTCCCAGCATTAGATTGTCACTGCAACATCCTCATCATTCAGTGACACTATAATCAAAAATAACTTAAGATAAAAACTTTCATGTTGTTCCCTGTACGATGGGAGAGAACATAACTCTTATGTGAGGGAGTTTGTGTAATTCTCAGTCCATCCCAACCCACATGCAGAAACAGGAGCTCTTGCAGACTTAACGTCCTACTAACTACTACAGTACTAACAAAGTACCACTAACATAGACGTCTACCACAATGCTAACACAGAGGGCGGCCAGAGAGGTCTATTGTATCCTACATTCTTCCTATACTGTGAAGAGGATTGAAATAGGGTTAGGGGGTTTGACTCCCAGATGAAAGGTTCTGGGTTGACAATGTCTAGTCTACCTGTAGGCATCCTAGATTAAGATCTAACCCTATCTGCTCCTTAAGGAAATGTATCTTAGTTCTATGACTAGTGCTATACGACTAAATAGTACTTATAACACACAAACACACACACACACACACAAACATACACTGGACAGCTGGTGTCAGGTCTTGGGAATACCAGTGGCGGACATTAGAGGGTCAGGGGGGAGTGCCCTATACCAACACAAACTTACACCAGGTCAGAGTATGTATGAGAGAGAGGGCCCCTTCACAATCTAGCCGTAGTGCTCACAACATAACATCTACCAAGTAGGAGGAGAAAAGAGCAGTGAGGACGAGAGAGGAGATATAAGGGCTGGCTCTGGGGACCGGCCCTCAAACAACCCCTCCCCCCCACGCATACTCTCGAAATAATTCGGCAGTCCCTTCTGCGCTCCTCTCCTCTCCCCTCATTGTATCATCAGCCCCACCTCTTCCGCCCTGACCCCGGCCGCTGGACAAAGAGCTCCACCTGGAGGATCACCGGTCGCATTCAAACGTCAAAGTGGATGTGGATTGATGGCCTAATAGAGCACCTCTCAGAGAGGAGGAGGAACGGGGGGGGGGGGGGGGGGGGGGGCATGTGTGTGTGTGTGTGTAGGGGGCACTCTTAAGAAGCCAATCTTGATCACTTTCTGCTCTTCTGGTTTTGAGGGAAAGGAAAACATAACTAACGCTAACGTCATTCTACTCTACAGGTCAGTATCAGGAGGCCCTGTTCTATTTAGTTGTAAGCCTATGTTTAATACATTTGTTTTGTCTCCTTACTTAGGGGATGTTTTTTTTGGAAGTCCTTTAGAATGCATTCAAAGGAAACTAGTGTAGAAATACAGTGATAGATTCAGCACTTTTGATTTACTTGATTAACTGAACAGAATTTTTTATATTGAAGCAACACAGCTCCATAAGTAGATGTTAATAGTACTGGTCTAAAGATATAAATCCAAATGGAGTAATCCAGTAATGACAGAAAGTCCCTATAACACCGGTTGTTCTGAAAACCTTCAGAAGATCTTACTTTAGTTTCAGCGTCTGGGTTGTTGGTAAATTAACACATGATTACTCCCACCTGCTTTACACTATGGCCATGCTTTTTTTTTGTTGTTACTATTACATGGTGCAGTCACTGATAATTGTGTTTGAATGCCTTTTCTAAATGGTGATTTTAATGCTATTACTATGGTAACATGTCTAATGTCGTAAAAGTAGAATATAAACAATGAAAAACACAGCATTTATAAATTAGTAGGACCAATTAGGACTTTATTCATGATAGCATTCATCCTATTTGTCCTAAACATGTTGATGGTGCAGTAATACCTTCCTATAACACAATGGCTATGTTCGTTTTGGCTCACTTATTCCCTCATTTCCTATTTGCACTATGTAGTACACTATTTAGGTAACAAGTGATGGGTTGAATCAGTTGCACACTTGCTTGACAGTATATTATGGTATCAACTAGACAAATTCAACACTACAAAATGGTGATGCCCTAAATAGTGCACTATAATAAGGCACAAGTGGACCAATTAAAATACGGCAAAGATGTTGTACCCCTATTCATAGAACAAGGCATTAGCCCTGCATCTGGGTGAGAGGTCGGAATCCAACCAGGAAATGGTAGCCTCCTATCGCTGGAGTGTGTCATCACACACACCGGATCAATGGAGTGCGAAGCAGAGACGAATCAAGAAAAAAATTATGTTGTTTTGTCATTATTAAACCATTGCAACGCCAGTGATATAGATAATAAAAATGGAGTACAGAGAAGCTGAGATTAAGACAGATGCAGGTGAATGTCAATACTTATATATCTGAATCTCATGAGTGAGCGGTAATGTTCCCTTTAAGTTACCTTGGACTGGAAACTTTATGTTCAATGACAAATCAAGCCAAGACTGTAAAATTTAAATATACAGTTAAACAATAAATAATCAAAGGAACGGAAAAGTAAACAAAAGCCCTCACAGGTCAATATATAGATGCATTGAGTCTTGATTGACCCCTAGTGGCATGAAAGACATGTCGTTTCCATACCTTATTCATAGCAATAAATCACTCTGTAAGGCAAAGTAATAATGCTAGCATTATGAATCATGCCAAAGTAATGTGAGAAGTTTAACTACATTACTACTGCAGGTTGGAAGTGTATGAAACAGGGCTGCTCTGGAGCCGAACATCCTAGTGGAAGTTAAATCCTCTTAGTGTACAACACATTGATCCTCTCATCAGTTCAAGGTTTCATCGGGAAATTCTTGATTCAACCATCAACGGTTGATTTGAGGTGGGGAATAGAGTCTCAACCAACAACCCACGAAACAGTTTTGGCTCTGCTGCCCTGGGTCCCAGGTTGGGCACAGGTCCCGGCCACCTGCCCCTCCCCTATCAGTCCAGACACCAAGCGCACCTCTCAATGGGTCACAGGAAGAGGTTTATTTTGGCAGGGACAGCCTTGCACCCGCTGATGGAGAAGTACTGTTCCTGCAATGGAGTGTAGTGCATGTCGCCCCCTACTGCCTCCACCACGTCACTGCGCCCACACATCCCCTGCTGGCACAGCTGTTGGCGGGTGCAGCGTTCCACGTGGCGTCGACACAGCGGCAGGAAGGGGACGAAGCGAGTCACCAGACCGTCCTCGATGATACTTGACCCGGAGAATCCACCTGGGGGGGGGGGAGGATACCAGTTAGTCCGTCCTTCATCACAGCTACATTATGTGCTTCATCACAGTCGAAGCCTGTGCAGCATGTTTCAAACTGGTTAGATAATGAGTCAAACACCAAATCATATCGTAATCTTTCCCACCAGATGGTGTGCCACTCGTCCACAACCCAGCTGCTAAAAGGTGGAACATAATAATATGTGTGTCTGGCACATCAGATGTTTAGAAAAAGGATTAATATAAAATGTAAACCTTTTGTGTGTGGACGGAAAACATTTGTATGCTAACTAGGGCTGTCAACGAATATTCGAAGTTCGAATGTTCGTTCGAAATGTATCCAAAAACGCGAATTCGAACGTGAAAATTAATATTCGAATGTGAAAAAACACTCCCGCGGTACAAGCGCCTCTATCTGCTTTGTGAATGAGCCTGTCTGTTCGCGATGTCCCTCATAATATTCGAATGTGAAAAAACACTCCCGCGGTACAAGTGTAACAGACTAGTATTGTGAAGAGCGAATGTATTTTATCACCTCGGGGTTTCCGTACTTGGATATAGGTATTCCAGCTCACACGCTGTGACTGGGTGACTTCTGATATGTACTAAGTAAACTAGACTATTTTCCCTTCCACGCTTGTGTCATTCTTGTCATATAAATATCTAAGTGCCAACGCTCGGTTACACAAGCACCTATCTGCTTTGTGAGTGAGCCTCTGTCTGTTCGCGATGTCCCTCATAATATTCAAATGTGAAAAAACACTCCCGCGGTACAAGCGCCTAACTGCTTTGTGAATGAGCCTCTGTCTGTTCGCGATGTCCCTCGTTTTAAAGTAAGGAAATGCCCAGCAGGAAGCCGCCGCCCACCAGCACTCTCAACGAGACGTATATATATATATATATATATATATATCCCACTAATTTGAACCATGGTTTTGTCGCATTATTGACATATTGACGGCAACTGCGTAAAATAGGCAACCAGATATTCGAATAGTTCGAATTCGTGATTTTTTTTCCAAACGAACATTCGAATGTCATTTTTGAGCAATTTTGACAGCCCTAATGCTAACACACCAATTCTAACATCACCAGTCCGGATTCAAACCTGAAACTTTCGCCAATCTCAATTGCAATCTCAAGATAAAGAATTTGACTTTAGCTTGAACCTACAAAGTCGACAACGGCCATGATGTGCTTGTGATGTTAGCTTTAGCACTCGCATTTTCAGAAAGAACCATGAACCAAGACATTGAGACAGTGTGAAAATGGACTCTAGATGTTGCTGCATGAGTTAGACTCCCACTTTTGCATCGTGGCCCGAATTGTCAATCATCTTTCCCACATGACAATCCATACCCTGCTCCCTCAGCTGAGTAACTGCATTTAAGAACATAATATCATTAATATAATATATATGATAAAAGTATCATATAATCCTAATCCAATAAAAATTATGTTTGGCATCAACCCTAGTTGCCAATATAAGCATTAAACTATGTTTCAATTTGCCAGAACGTTTCATAATGACATAATTAAACAGGTATAAGCTCAAACAATGCACCCTAAAGCCAAAACCGGACATGACCAACACCTTACAGTTACAGATACAGATTGTTCTTTATCACACAAGGTTTGTCCTTTATCTCAGCTACAGTCTGTCCATCAACACAGCTACAATCCGTCCATCTCAGCTAAAGTCTGTCCTTAATCTAGGCTACAGTCTTTCCTTAACCACAGCTACAGTCTGTCCTTCATCTCAGCTACAGTCTGTCCTTCATCACAGCTACAGTCTGTCCTTCATCACAGCTACAGTCTGTCCTTCACCTCAGCTACAATCTTTCCTTTATCACAGCCACAGTCTGTCTATCTCAGGTACAGTCTGTCCTTCATCTCAGTTAGTCTGTCCTTTTACACAGCTCCAGTATGTGTTTCTTCATATATTGTTTGTCCTTTATCCCCGTTGCAGTTGGTCTTTTGTCACATGTAGTCCGTACTTTATCACAGCTACATTCTATACTCACTAGAGTTGGTTTTGGAGACGGCCTCGGCGATGGCGTCCTGGAGGTCCGAAGCCCGGATCTCCTCTCGGTCCCTGCCCTCCTGTCTGTATTCCAAAGCCATCCTGTTGATCACCTCCTCCCCCGTCGTACTGGACACACACACACATAGAAACAAATACATACACACAGGATAAAAAAAACCGACAGGGTCAGACCCACATACACAAAGTAAGAAATACATACAACACCTCACTCAGCATACACAGTAAGTCACCCACCTGATGAAGAGATAGAGCGCTTTGCGGTAGTTGGTCTGGAACAGCACGTGGGACGGCCCCAGGAAGGGCTCCAGCACCCCCAGCACCCCGGAGGGCATCCGCTCCATCTCGTCAAAGATGAAGACGGAGCGGGCGCACGCCGTCAGGTTACCCTCCACCCACGCCTTCAGCTCCGCCTACAGCCAGCAGGAGGGCGTCAACACGCAGGTCTGCACCCTCATTAAAATACTCATCCTTCATTAGGATAGAGGAGATGGTACACCCTTATTAGAATACTCATCCTTCATAAGGATAGAGGAGATGTTATACACCCTCATTATAACACTCATCCTTCATTAAGATAGAGGAGAAGTTCTGTACACCCTCATTAGAATACTCATTCTTCATTAGGATAGAGGACATTGTCTACACCCTCATTAGAATACTCATCCTGCATAGTCTGAGGAGATGGTCTACACCCTCATTAGAATATTCATCTTTCATTAGGATAGAGGAGATGGTCTACACCCTCATTAGAATATTCATCTTTCATTAGGATAGAGGAGATGGTCTACACCCTCATTAGAATACTCATCCTTCATTAAGATAGAGGAGATGGTCTACACCCTCATTATAACACATCCTTCATTAGGATAGAGGAGATGGTCTACACCCTTATTAGAATACTTATCCTTCATTAGGATAGAAGAGATGGACTACACCCCCATTAGAATACTCATCCTTCATTAGGACAGAGGAGATGGTCTACACTAGGGATGAGTCGGTCGCGACCGATTCGTTCACAACGAACGAATCCCGAACGTGAACGACAAGAACTGGTTCCCCAAAACAAGAAGAACTGGTGCTTTGATTCTTTTTTTTAACATAAACCAAAAATATGGTCACGTAAATAAAATATACAAACGACAGAGCTTCGTCTCCCTGCGAGTTATATTGATTGAGTCTACAACGTTCTCAAAGATTCAGCCAATGAGAGGTAGCAATGGTGTTGCAATGGCACCTGGGTAAACAAATGACAAGGCGGTACCGTCGAATATGCGCGCTTTCTCTGTCTGACGTATCTTGGGTCATACCATTCGACGTGGGGCCACTCATATATCCCCCTAAATATTTTCGAAAATAGACTTGACCTCAATCTGTTTATTGGATAAACGCATTTCCCAATCCCAGGAGTGCTCCATTCTACGTCAATTTAAGAACAAACAAAGAAATTAAACTGCAGTTCGTACTTTTTATTTATAACCATGAAAGTTCTGTAATACCTGAATAATGAAGAATTAAATGTAAAGTAAAATAAAATTAGAAATGTAAAACCATGAATGAAATACAGAGAGTAAGCAAGTGGTATAAATATTGGTGGAACGTTCGGTTATACTATATATATCTTCTCGATTTTCACGGGGGTTAGAGCCTAGAAGTCGTTTAAATTATGCTCACGGCCGTCTCGCGCGGGGGGGGGCACACACCAAATGACGTAACGAACGAATCAAACAAACGAATCGTTATAGTGAACTGAACTGAAAGAACTAGTTCCCGGAAAAGAATCATTTTGCCCATCCCTAGTCGACACCCTCATTAGAATACTCATCCTTCTTTAGGATAGAGGAGATGGTCTCTACACCCTCATTATAACACTCATCCTTCATTAGGATAGAGGAGATGGTCTACACCCTCATAATTAACACTCATCCTTAATAGGCAGAAGGAGATGGTCTACACCCTCATTAGAACACTCATCCTTCATTACAGTTATATCATGCTTTAAGACACAAAGTTTTTCAGCATCAAACACACCTGAATTAAAGATGATACGCATCAGGTTAGCTCAACCTGTTCGTGACTTGCTCACGAGTGTTTGCCATGGGGCCCTGGCTGGCACCGGTGAAGATGCTAGATGTCTAAGCGTTTACTTAGGAAATGTCTGAGTAGGTCAGCTAGAAGCCCGCAATAATCACTTGTGGTTTTATGCTTAAAAGGTGCTGTAGGTACACTTTTAGAGGCATTATCTGAATGTTATTTGTTAGAAATGCCGAGCAATTCATCAGCTATTAGTGATAGAAATGCTGTGTGAGAATATATTTAACTAGTTGACTGGCCTCCCTCAGTATGAGGATTTTAGTCCAGTCCTGGCTCATTTATAACCAATCAGGTATCTCTTCCCTGATTGGTTCAGGGACTCCAAGTTTTCCCTCAATCACAGGTGCATTAAATGCAACACTTCTAGTAGATCTCTTACCTACATCAACACAGAGCCCCTACTTTACCACCAGGTGTCACCTTGACCACAGATCAAGCTGCCAGCATACCCTAATGTAGATTGAACCAAGGCTAACGGTATGCGGATCTATCCATAATACATCTGGGCGGACACTCAGACGTGTGTTGTCACTAAAGGGTCGATTGTGAAACGGCTTGTAATGGCTTATCAACAACACACCTGGGGGTAAATAGTGGATATAACGTACCCGGTACATATTGACTCTCTCATGGGCGGGGAAGTGGAGGGTGGGGATGAAGTGGTGGACGTAGCTGCTGCTCATCGCAGAAGTGTACAGGTGGGAGGCCAGCATGGAGCTGAGGAGGGTCTTCCCGGTACCGGAACCCCCGTGGAGAGACAGTACCAGCGGCCGGTCGGGATTATTGTTGGCCAGAAAGTTCTTCACCTCTTCGGACACGATGTCCTGAGCTAGATGTTGTCCGTAGAGATTGGTGTATAGGTCCCATTCCAAGTCTGGTTGGGGTAAACGAAGAGGGTTTTGCGACTGAAATACCATTTTAACAACAGTATGGTTATCATTAGAATTATTATAACGAGGTGAACTGGGTGGGTTCTCCGTAGTTTGACTAAATTATCACACAAAAGTACTGCTAAACCACTGCTAGAAAACGTATCAGAGATGAAGCCAGATTGTTTCGTCTGGTCAAACAGGAATCTAGTTAAATTGCGTATTGTCTTACCTCGTATATTTGGCTTAAAGTCGCATTCACATGTATCTGCTATGGTGCAATATAGCTCTTTAAATACGCATTGAACTGTGTTAAAAAACAGTAAATAAAATACAGCCCAGACGAGCAACATTTCGACAAGCACTCGCGACCATTTGTAGTTTTGGAATGTTATGGTTGAATGGTTAAAAACGAAGAGCGGAACAAAGAAAGACTACATATTCCAGCTATATTGGGACATTTGGCTGACGCAGAGCGTAGCTTCCGCCGAGCACGTTGGAAGGTCACAGTTCAGATACTGTGGTACAAACAATTAATATACTACTACTACTACTAATACTAATACTACTACTACTACTACTACTACTACTACAACTACTTCAAATAATATTAATAATATAATCAATTTGATGCTTAATAAAAATAATCACAATACTTCAATAATAAACTGTTTACTGTTGACTTTCTGTTAGAACAAGAAGTTATGTTATTTAGGGTTTGTATATAACATTCCAAATGTAGCCTACTATATGTCACGGTATCACAAACTAAAGCTAATACAAATTGAGTTAAATAAAAGTTAATTGGGGGTTAAAACTACGGAGCCCGGGAGTTGACATTGGAGTGATATTTTACAAAGCAAATCTCAATTGCAAAATCTCAATTAACATTTTTGACTTTAGCGGCTAAGGTATAATTTTTTATCTTGAGATTTAAGTTAAAGGCACCCAGTGCAACTTTATGTAAACATTCAATGAAAAATAAACGTTCAATTTCTAGTCTTTTTTACACGTAGTAAGTTTCAATAACTCCATACCATTTCATATCGACATTCAAGGAGCAAAGATGAGACGTCGTTGTGTGGTGAGAACTGATAGAAAATCGTAAACAACAACAATCGCCGGTGGGGAGAAGCCATTTTTCCATTGACTGGAAGCCTGCTTTATTTATTGTAGGTTACAAAAATTAAAGAAAATGGCGGCATTTTTGTTTTTATCGATTTTCTATCAGTTCTCACCACACAACGATGTCTCATCTTTGCTGCTTGAATGTCGGTATGTAATGGTATGGAGTTATTGAAACTTACTACGTGTAAAAAAGACTAGAAATTTAATGTTTATTTTTAAGCCTCGAAAGGTGCCTTTAAACTGTTTTTGTTTAGCCTAAAGTTTAGCCTGAACCTATACAGTGGACAGCGGCCATGATATGCTAGTGATGTTAGCTTTGGCACTCGTGCTTTCAGAAAGAACCATGAACAAAGTCATTGAGCCGGTGTGAAATGGACCCATGACGATCCATATACTGCTTACTCAGCTGAGTAACTGCGTTTAAGAACATAATATCCTTAAAATATATGATAAAAGTAACATATATTCCTAATCCAATAAAAGTTGTGTTTTGCATCAACCCGAGTTGCTGACGTAAGCATTAAGCTACGTTTTAATTTGTCAGAACGTCTGATAATGACATAATTAAACTGGTATGAACTCAAACAATGCATCATACAGCCAAAACCGGACACGACCAACACCTTACCATTACAGATAGTTCTTTATCACAGTTAAAGGGGACATATTATACCACCAGTGTGAGTGTGATTAGCCTTACAATCCATTTCGAAAATCGGCCCCATATCCCGTGGGCGTTTCCACCTAGATCTGTACTTGATAGATCGGTCTACAAGCCTACCCAGTGGACTGAAGTAAACATTGCTCATCTATCATGCACAGATCTAGGTGGACACGCCCACTAGTGATGTCAAATTGGGCAGATTTTCGAAACGGCTTGTAAAGCTAATTACACTCACTCCTGGTGGTATAATATGTCCCCTTTAAGGTTTGTACTCTCAATCACCGTCTCCCGCGTACAAACACAAGCACTCACAGAATGTTCAACTGTTAAGACTAGTGTTGGCTCGTTCGTTCGCGAACCGGTTCGAATGACCGAGTCTTTAGGACGAACGAACTGAACCGGTTTGTCTCTCTCGTTCGTTCGGTCGTCTCGTTCACCATTCGATTCACCGGAAACTCGACTGAACGAACAAACGAGTTTCCGGTAGCACTAACTCCACTGAGTCTGACTGACTCAACTGAGAACCGTGCAATGCCGTGCATTCCATGATGCGATTCTCCGTTGCCGGAAACTAGGCTGAATCGCGAACGACTCCTCCACGTTCAGTCGAGTTTCCGGTGAATCGATTCCTCGGAAACTCGACTGAACTGGGAGGAGTCGTTCACGAATCGTATGTTCGTTCAGCCTGGTTTCCGGTAGCAGTAAATCGCATCATGGAATGGACCCCATTACACGGTTCTCAGCTGAGTCAGTCAGACTCAGTGGAGTTAGTGCTACCGGAAACTCGACTGAACGAACGAACGAACGATTCGCGAACGACTCCTCGTGGCGAACTGAATCACGCGAACTGGGTCACGGAAACTAATCATTGAATCCACCACTAGTTAAGACATCATGCTTTTTTGACTTTTCATTATTTTCCAAATGTATATTGTTTTACGTCTGCTAAGCTAGAAAATCTAAGTCCGTGCCAGGGGGAGTATTCACAAGAATCACTGAGAATGCCCCCCAATAAGTGCATGAAACAGCTAGTTTGCGCTCAAACTTTACTTCCGTAATATGGTGACGTTCAGTGCTGAATAGGGGTGTAACGGTACACAAAAATCTCGGTTCGGTACGTACCTCGGTTTTGAGGTCACGGTTCGGTTCATTTTCGGTACAGTAAAAAATCAAAATGCTAAATATAAATGTGCTTCATGTTGTTCATAACACACTTTTGTGCTTTTTACAATAGGAACATTAGACAATACAAAGCTAGAATTCTGCTAAAAAATATAAAGATTCTGAAATGTAGAAACACAAATAAATAACATTGGCTCAGACTGTTTTTTTAAAAACAAATCTTTTCTCAATCTAATGTGCAACAATGAACAATTGCAACACTAAACAGTTTCAAGTTGTTGCTCAGATTAATTTTTACTCCCCCCCCCCCACCCCCCAATCTTTAGCCCTGATGACTTTCACTCACATCTTTATGTTTTTTGCCAGAAAAATCTCCTTATCCACATTATCTGCAGGATAATAATACCCAAAATTTGAGTGTATTGTACGTACGATGTACCCTACATGTTACTCCCGTATACCACAATGCAATGCAGTCGTGTTTTTCCGGAGGAGAAGAAGAAGCTGAATAACCGCGAAAACGAATATATTTAAGTCTCCGGCTTTCGTTTAGAAATGTCAACAATTTATTTGGGATTTAACACAGATGTGGGCGCATCTGTCTGCGTCAATGTTAAATAGAATATTTAACATTCAAAATTATTAAAAAAAAAACTTGAACAAGGAAATGTAACATTCAACATCAATACACCCTCCAGCTTTCCTCGTGAGTGCCCGGTTTGTTTACAAGATGTGGGCGCATCTGTCTGCGTCACACAAATACCCAGCGCATTTACTGGCGCAAATTACGTTTAGAAATGTTCAGCGTAGTGTCCGAATTCTCGTTTGTTCGTTCCCGAAATAGTGCACTATGAACACTATATATGGAATAGTGATTGAGTGAGTTAATACGGAACGATTTCGAACACAGCTACGGTGTGCGCAACTGTCCATGTGCGGCCGCAGCATGTTCCACACATGCGGTCCTCTACTTAATATGTCCGTATGGAAACTCGTTCGGTACGCCTCCGCACCGATTCACGGTTCAATACAAATACATGTACCGTTACACCCCTAGTGCTGAAGTGCAGAAGTCGCGCCTCCGGGCTACCCCAATGTTTACAACTTGGCGGTGTGAAATTGCAGATGCATGCGCTAAGCGTTCGACCAATCACAGCAGACTAGGCTACTCGGGAGGGGGGCCTTAAAGGGTAATTCCGGTGTAAAATGGATTTGGGATATGTTTTGTATGATAACGAGTTGAAACGTTCATTTTGGAGCACAAAAAACGCATATAGACGCTTTCTTCAGTTGGCTGTTGTTAGCTGATTCTATCAAAACGCTATAAACTTGGAACAATGAGGAAGTGGTTATGGTAAAAACTTAATTGCTATTTTAAACCACTTAAAAGGCTAAAAGTAGCCAGATTGTTTATTAAAAATGACATTTTATACACACAATACCATCAGTAGATCACCCGTCGACGCCATTTTGTTTTCAAGACTCGATAGGTAGATTGACGAACACAGAGATTTTGACAACCGTCAGCAACACGCAAGCTCTGTGTTCGCCATACTTATCGAGTCTTAAAAACAAAATGGCGTCGACGGGTTGAGGTTGAGTTTGGCCTCCTCTCGGTACTTCTCCAACCGGTCTCTCATCTGGAGGACAAACTGGACAACAACTTGGCCCTTCTCACCGTCAGTGGTTACCTTCTTCTCCCAATTTTGTTCCAGCAGATCGAGAGGTCCCTGCACTGGCCAGCCATAGAGGAGCTCGAAGGGGGAGAATCCTGTAGAGGCTTGAGGCACTTCCCTGTATGTAAAGAGAAGAAATTGTTACCACTTATCCCAATCCTTCCCCGTGTCACATACAAACTTCCTGAGCATCCTCTTGAGGGTTTGATTAAACCTCTCTACCAGGTCATCTGTCTCAGGGTGATAAGGAGACGTCCTGTTGGCAGTTATGCCCAACTCCTTATGTAGCTGACCCATAAGACGGGATGTAAAGTTGGTTCCCTGGTTGGTCAGGATCTCCTCCGGGATACCTACACGAGAATACAGCTGGACAAGAGCACTTATCAGTTTTGGAGTGTTTATCGACTGGTGGGGAAACGCTTCTGGATAGCGAGTGGCATAGTCACATATAACAAGAATGTACTGATATCCTGCTGAGCTCTTTTCCAGGGGACCCACAATGTCCATTGCAATTCGTTTGAAGGGGGTGGTAATGACATGGCAATGGCATAGCTTGGAGTGGTGCACGGTCTGATTTACGGACAGCACAGGTTTTTTGGCACTCTGGGCATGCTTTGCAATACCTCAGTGTACATTGAAGGCCAAAAGAAACGATCACTTAGCCTTAGGCCCCGTCCACAAGAGGCTGATTTCTTGGCGAAACTGCAAAGGTCTTGTACGGTTCGGCCTTCCGTCCACACGAAGCCGGCGAATCCGCTGACCGAAACTGTAAACTTCTGAAACCACCCTCGGAGGTGGTTTTAAATCTACCCGGTTTCGTTTTGGATTTGTGTGGACGCCTGAAACCGACTAAAACCGTAAACCATGACGTCATCGCCCCACCCCTCGTAAACCAAACCACCTCTGCTGGATATTCCTACCTGGACAACCCACGCTCTGAGGGCAGAGGATGGGGCATTGCTGCCATCTACCAACAAGACCTCCAACCTCGCCCTCTCACCATCCCTGCTGCTCCATCTTTTGAACACCTGGCTTTTAAATTACCTGGCCCAAAACCTCTCATCATTGCAATCATCTACCGCCCCCCCAAACCCAATCCATCATTTCTACCAGAACTCTCTGAATTCATCACCGCACTCTCCTCAATCTCACCATCTGTTTTACTTCTCGGTGATTTCAACCTACACATTGACTCCCCGGACTGTAAAAATGCCATGGACTTTCTGGACCTTATCAACTGCCTCGGCTTCACACAACACATCAACTTTCCCACCCACAACCGTGGACACATCTTGGACCTGGTTTGCTCCATTGGCCTCCACATCCACAATATCTCCAGCGCTGACCTCTCCATATCTAACCACCTGGCCATCACACTTGTCGTTGACATTCCCGCCCCCCAACTCAAACCGGTCCGCACAATCACTTTCCGCAACATTAAATCCATCTGCCCAGTCTCTCTCTCCACCTGCATATCAAACACTCTTTCAAGCCTCACCTTTCCTGCAAGTCCAACCCCCATGGACCTCGTCAACATCTACAACAGCACACTGTCTTCATCCCTCAACAAACTGGCCCCCCTAAAAACCAAAACTGTCACCTTTACTCACTCGGCTCCCTGGTTCACCCCGGAACTTCACAAATTAAAAAAACAACTGCGACAACTAGAACGTCTCCACAAGAAAACCGTCTCACAGTACACGCCCTCGCATACAAAGAGCACACAAACCTCTACAAATCAGCACTAAACAAAGCCCGTTCAGTATACTACTCTGGCATCATTCACTCTGGATCCTCCAACCCACGCACCCTGTTTTCCACCATAAATAAACTCCTCAAGCCCCCCGACAACATTTCATCCTCATTCACCCCGGAGAAATGCAACAACCTCATTTCATTTTTCAACTCCAAAATAGAAAACATCCACAACCAGCTTGCAACCTCCTCTGCCTCCACCCCGGTCCCCGAACCCACACCTCCTTCATCCTCAGACCACCGGCTCTCTACCTTCTCACCGATAACCACTGCTGACCTCTCCAAAATACTCTCCACCATGAAATCATCCACCTCCCCCCTGGACCCCATGCCCTCTGAACTCGTCAAAGCCTGTTTTACCTCTCTCGCCCCACTGATCACTGACACCATCAACTCCTCCCTTACCTCTGGCACTGTCCCCCCACCTCTTAAACTTGCTGCCATCACCCCTCTCCTTAAAAAACCTGGTCTTGACTCTGACGACCCCAACAATTTCAGACCCATCTCCAACCTCACATTCATCTCAAAATTACTGGAAAGAGCCATCGCAACTCAACTCAAGACTTACCTCCTCTCCAATAACCTATATGAAACATTCCAATACGGCTTTAGAACCCACCACAGCACTGAAACAGCACTAATCAAAGTCACAAACGATCTCCTACTCTGATTCCGGCTCCCTCACCATTCTCCTCCTCCTGGACCTCAGTGCTGCCTTCGACACCGTCAACCACTCCATCCTCCTCAGCCGCCTGAAATCCTTAGGCATCACCGACTCCGCCCTCTCCTGGTTCAACTCATACCTGTCAGAAAGATTTCACTATATCGCCATAAACAACCACAAATGCCTGCCTCACCGACATAAAAACCTGGATGAACCACAACTTCCTCAAACTCAACAGCAATAAAACTGAAATTATAATCTTTGGCCCAAAATCCAAACTCCCCACCTCCCAGAACTACTCACTCTGCATTGATGGTCACTCTGTCACTCCCTCCGCCCTGGTCAGAAACCTTGGCATCTACATGGACCCTGCACTCTCCTTCAAGTCACACATAAACCACGTCACTAAAATATCCTTCTTCCACCTCCGGAACATAGCACGCCTTCGACCCACTCTCTCCTTCTCAGCTGCTGAAACACTAATTCATGCCTTCATCACCTCCAGACTCGACTACTGCAATAGCATCCTGTATGGTCTCCCCTCCACTGTTCTTCAAAAACTGCAATATGTTCAAAACTCCGCTGCTAGACTGCTCACCCACACTCCCTCCAGAGAACACATCACGCCCGTCCTACGTCAACTTCATTGGCTTCCAGTAAAACAACGCATACATTTCAAGATCCTCCTCACCACCTACAAAGCCCTTAACAACCTTGCCCCCTCATACCTGACAGATCTCCTCCAACGCCCCATTGAACCACACCGAACACGCTCCACTGTTGCCAACACCCTCATCCCCATCACCAGGACCAAATACCGCACCATAGGGGACAGAGCCTTTGCCATCGCCGCCCCTACCCTCTGGAACTCCATCCCCCTGGCCATCCGTAACTCTGATTCACTGCAGTCTTTCAAAATTCATCTCAAAACACATCTCTTCAACATCACTTACAACACCTGACAAAAAATGTCCACCCTCTCTCTTTCTCACTGTCCTATCTTTCTCTGTATTGTTGTTTTTGAAGTATTTGTATGTATGCATTAGGGATGGGCATTTGAAGAAATTTTCTTGATCGAGCATCGCTAGAGTTATCGATCAATTATCGATTAATCATTAACTTTTTTCTATGTTTTTTTTCTAATGTTTTTATCAATGAAATCTTTATTCCAACAATAATGTATGGGCCAAAATTAATACAATACAGTTAACTTGAAGACCTACAACTGTTTAACAGTTTTAAAATAATAAATACAGGCATTATAGGTTATAGGCCTATGCGGCGCTCGTAAAGTCCGAACAATGCGCCTACAGGCGCTCTTAAAGGTTTGGAAACGATTCAACAAGACTAAATCTGTAGCCTATTCCAATTACAATAAGTAGCGAACTTATCGGACAACAATAATCAAACAAAGGCAGTGGGCATTAAACTGTATAACTGTTATGAAAAAAAAGGGGGGGGAAAGGCCGACATATAATGCCTGCAGCCGGCGCGCGGAAAAGGCTCGCAACAAAAAGATGAGCCACCCATTTACAAACAATTGCATGAACTAGTCTATCTAAAAGCAATACCTTATTGAACATATATAAGGCTGGACTTGTTGCTAAAATATCACAGTTTTGGCAAAATGTAACGACTCCAAGAGGCACCAAGCGGAGCGAGAGTCAACACATTAAGAAAGAAAAGAGCGACTCACATACGGTGGTGACTGTCGTCCATAGCATACAGTAACTCCAGCCTACATATTTTTGTTTAGGAATATAAGCATGTTAACATGCTCGGGGGTCAGACGCGAACGCAGCCTTGTAACTGTCAGTCCAGCAGCAGAAAACACCCGCTCTGACGGGACCGAAGTTGCGGGGATGCAGAGGTATTGTCGCGCTAACTTTGACAGCCTGGGGAACCTTCTTCCATTCACTTTCCACCAGTCGGCAGGGTTATATTCAATTAAATGCTTCAAGACTCACAGTATGCAACACAACGTCCTTTTAATCGATAACAATATAAATTGATCGACGCATTTCTTAACGATCAATTATCGAGCATCGATTAATTATGCCCATCCCTAGTATGCATGTATGTACTGTACTGTTCATTTGTATCCTTTTTGTTTTGTGTTTTTTGTAAAGTGTCTTTGGGTACCGAGAAAAGCGCAATATAAAACCTATGTATAATTATTATTATTATTATTATTATCCATCCGTCTCGGAGGTCCGAGGACGTTGATTAGTGACACGCACAAACACGCCCCTTTTCCTCGGACGGCGAACTCGCCATCTCGGTTGAACTCAGTGGTGACCGAGCAAAATTCCGAGACAGAATTCAAGATGGCTGCGCCCAGTGTGCCTTGAAGTATGAACTGTTTTCATTGTGCTTTGACCACTTTGGTGGTTTCGGGAAACGTTGTGAAAACTGTACGACGCTCGTAGACCATGCAACACCAGCAAACCACCAAACAAACTCTGCAAAACGTAACAATATTTCAATCTTACCATCATATAAACCAAAAGGAGGTGGATGCAGAGACTGTTAACAATTCAACTGTCACTTAAAAATGACAATTCTGATACACCCATCGATTTGTTGTGTAGCAGGACACAGATGAAAAGTCAGAGACATAATAGTCTGACAGTCACGTATCAGCAAGTAACAAAGAGTGATGGAGTGTTTAGAAAGGTGCCATCCACACTCCAAGAAAATTCACAATTTCACAATATCAATTTTACAAAATCAGTGGAATTAAAATGTATGTAATGTAAAAAAATATATGAAAATAATGAATCTGTATGTTGCACAATTGGTTTGACAACTTGAGGTCAAAAGGTCAAGGAGCATAATGAGTTTATTTATTTATTTTAATTGTGGAAAATTGCCGAAAAGATATATTTGAGAATAAGCCTTTTTTTTATTGTCTGTATTATGCAGTTGGTTTGATATCTTGATGTCACAAGGTCGAGGAGCATAATAAGTTAAAGGGGCCCTATTATGCCCTTTTTTTTACTGTACTGGCACATGGGGGTTATTATTATCTGTGTTACACTGTTGGTTTGACATTTGGAGGTCAAAAGGTCAAGGAGCATAATGAGTTTATTCATTCATTTTATATTAATTGTAAAAAATTGCTGAAATTATATGTTTGAAAAATAAGCCTTGTGGCACAAGGGGGTTATTATTATCTGTGTTATGCAGTTGGTTTGACAACTTGAGGTCAAAAGGTCAAGGAGCATAAGAAGTTTATTTATTAATTTTAATTTAGAAAAATTGCCGAAAATATATTTTTGAAAAATAAGTCTTGTGGCACATGTGGGTTATTATTATCCGTGTTATACAGTTGGTTTGACATCTTGAGGTCAAAAGGTCAAGGAGCATAATGAGTTTATTAATTTATTTTACATTAATTGTAAAACTTTGCTGAAATTATATATTTTAAAAACAGGTCTTGTGGCACATGGGGGTTATTATTATCTTTGTTATGCAGTTGGTTTGACAACTTGAGGTCTAAAGGTCAAGGAGCATAAGAACTTTATTTATTTATTTCAAAGGTTGGGTATGGGATTTGCGAAATGCCAGCAGATTTTGAAAACACTAGTGCTGTCAGTTCAACGCGTTATTAACGGCGTTAACGCAAACCAATTTTAGCGGCGTTGATTTTCTTCTTTGGCTCAAAACAAAGAAGCAGTAGCCTGACTGCTATGTTCAAGGCATTTTGTTTGTATGTTCATCGTTTAATTGCACTAGAGTTAGTTTTTTTGTTTGTATCGTGAACCTACGGACTTCATTGGGGGGTTTCATTCCGTCTGCGCACGGCACCTTCTCAACGAGCAGGTGTGCGCCTTCAGCCAGAGATACCTAATCCCAACACAATGTTATGTAGTACTTCATTGATAACCGCTACGCAGCGCGTTTTTTTTTTTACTGCTCGTGGCGCCCCATGTGACTTGGCGCCCCCCACAAATATGCCGCCCCGGGCGGCATAATTGTGCTGTTAGATTTAAACAGCAAAGATAGAGACATGTTAGAAGTCAACAACAACATAATTTATTGCAGCAATTAAAAATTACAAAAATACATGCGCAGCCGAAATGTACCGATCAAACGCCACGTCACAAATAAAATCAAATGATTCCATTGCTCTTGTGTGGGAGGTCGCTTTCGAGCTGCACTTGCTGTCTCCCTCTGATTTTAATTCAACCATCGTGGTTATAATGTCCTCATATTGATCACTGACAGAAGGCATAGGCTACTGGACATGCATCATGCTGAGCCCAGCAGGTGTCGGAGAATTTCTGCAGGCGTTTTTTGTTGCGATTGTTTGCATTAAGCACTGCAGGCGCTTCGGGGAGGGTGTGGTGAAGTTCACTATTTATTGGAATCTGTCTACTCTAGGCAGTAACGAACATCCCTGACCATAGTTAATCGCGTTTGTAGTCTACACTCAGAGTGAACTCATTATTGCATGCGGGTGTCTTCATTCATAAAAAAAATTAAAACATTCGGGAGTATGCAATAATACAATTATTCTAAAGGGGTCAGAGACTCCGTGCACAGCCCCGCCTTCCCCAGTGAACCAAGATACCCCGCGGGTGATGAACTTGGGGGATTTGACCCCCTTGGTTTTACACAGGAAACTTGAGATAAGATGGTGTAATCAACGGGCGTGCCAAGCTGCGACTGCCCAACAATATGGGCAGGATCTAGACCAAGTTCTCCTAATCGGGTCAGCAATAGCCATGTTTGAATGATAATGAATGAATGGAACGTTGCATTTTTAATGTCTACAAATATTCTATACTAGAGAGCCAATCAATAAAACCTTATGCGGAGTCAGATAAAGTCGGCTCTCTTGCTGCGCAAAGTATGTTTCAGAAATCAGCACATTATGATAAATGTATAGTTGTCACACAAGCTATTTTAGATTTTTGTAATATGGAATTATTTCAGGGGGGGAATGCCGTGTATAAATGTATGCACGGTGTGTTCAGGATTAGGACTGATATATATGTCGGCCCAGGCCTAATCAATTGTGTTTTAATATCTTTAGCAATCATATTATTGCACTCTATTCTTTTCGTCGGCTACTCTGCAGTTGGCCTTGATGGGGAGATATTTTAACCCTTTTTAACACCATTTTCCTGCGACATTCCTGCGTCTCCCCCTGCGTCATAGGCAGCGGCGTCGGCAGACCCTTTTCACCGGGGCACGTGCCCCGTTGTGGATCTGCGGTGCCTGGGTATGCCTGGGGCACTGATTTTTTTAGTAATTTATTTATTTAGACCTTTAATTTTTTTTTATTTAAGTCTGACTCATCTGGCAATCTACAGAATGCATGCTTGCATTTTTTTTTCTTAAAATAGGCCTATAGACTACCACTTTCGTTAGAATTTAAGTCCGACATACGGACAGAGTAATTAGAATCCACTTGCGGCCACTCGGAGCATGTTGCAGCCGGAGAGTTGCCTGTAACACAGAGCCAGGAGTTCGTCATATCTTAGGCTATCTTTAAGAAACACGGTACTAGTCCTCCTAGTAAAGACACTCTAAAACATTGATTGTACAAAATTTGACACCCTGAAGAAATTTACTATTTGAATTACGTCAATAGAATGCATGGTGCCCCCCTCATTGGCCGGCCGCTGCAATGAAATGTACGTGACGAATGCACACACTGAGGAGAGAATCATTCTCCTTGATATCGACTTTTTGAACCTGTCCAGTACAGCGTCAGCGACCATTCACTCCGGCCGGCGTGAAGTGAAGTAAACAGTAAGCGTTACATTTTTATCCTCTGGAAGCATAGAATGTCTAACAAATGTGTATGCCTTTCATCAAATAAGGTGAAGGGGCGTCTCTGAAGTGGTGTTATTAGCTAATGTGGTCACGTCTGTCGTTATGCTATAGTAGCCAGACAGTTCGCTAATATATTAAACTGTAGCGATAACTGTTTAAGCTGGACCTGTTGATCGGAGAAAGATCACAAATGTCGGGTTCACACTACATGCCATCTTATGGTGTTTCTCGATTCTTTACGTTCGTGTTTTCAGGGGGTGATGATCCCGTGATGGGGTATCCAAGTTGTCTTGTCAGCTTAGTTAGCTAGCTATCGGCATACTGTATAAGACATCTTCTCAAGTTGCCTGGAACCAATGGCACCGATGTTATACTAGCGCAAATTTATAACAGAATACAACACTCGGAGGTGGAAGCTGTTTTGTACGCTATTGCTTTTAAAAATAGCCCAGTGCATGCTTAAATAAGCAGGCTGGCTTAAGCAGCTCAAGCATACGTTGGTCTCAAAGTTGAAAATGAATGATTCTGAAATTATTCTCATTCTGGTGTTTTCTGCTCGAGTAGGCCTACAGACAAAAGCACAGACATTAAGGGGGCATGATGACATACAGGTGGTTACTTTCAAGACAGTAGAAACATAATGTAGAAAAAAAAAACAATTGATAGGTATCATTCATAGCATGCATATAGACGAATGTCCTGTTTTTACTATTCGTTTTTTTGGTGTGTCAGGTATGTAGAGAGTTATGGAAGAAGTATGTTGTACTAGTAGGCTATGTTATTTTATGATCTTTTGCTGGCATTGAATTATTTGTTATCTCAGTGACCGGAACTAGATAACAGCCTACTGTATTAGTTATGATTTTGATCTCAATTCAACTCAAACAACATTGTTCTTGTAGATGGACATCAGAAAGTTATTCGCTCGGAGCAGGGATAAAGCAGCAAGGAGAAATGAGAGAGGTACGCTAGGTAACAAGGCAATGCAAACCACTTTTAGGTAACAACCCAGTTGAGTTGACCACTGGTCACTAGCCCAAGCCTAACAGTTACATATCTGTCCAGACAAAGAGGAGCAGCAGAGTGCCGGAGGAGGTGACGGAGGAGTTGAAGGAAAAGGTGAAGGAGAGAGGGATGTTGATGAGCACGAGCAGAGGTGATATGACTATTACTTTCATATTAATTAGGAATAACTGCAAACAGGTTATACACAAGTAACTTTACATATGCATATATAAAAATCTAGATAGTGAAAATGCAGACAGGAGACTGTAATATGTTCTTGTTGCTTCAAGACTCAGTGCAGCAGAGTGCAGAGGAGGAGAGGAGCAGATTGAAGGGACGCAGGTAGAGTTGGCATTGAGAGATGACACTGACAGGTGAGACTCAGCTTAGATTTGATTAATTTTATTTGAACTTTTAATGGTTATCTGAGGTAACCATTGATCATATGATTTTTTGTATGTTGCACCAGACAGGAGAATCAGAGGGCAGAAGAGAATGAGCTGGTTGAGGCAGGGGAAATGCAGAGAGAGAAGGAAGGACAACAGGAGACAGACAGGCCAGAGAGATCACACCCCAGATATGAGACTGAGAAAACAGTTGCCACAGTGGCAGAGAACATTAGACTGGGGGCAAGAGAAAAAAGCAGTGTCCACAATGTTGAGGGACATACAAGTGATCTTGGGGGAAAGGAGTCTGGCCCAAACCAAGTTAAGTTGTCAAAATATCCCCAGCACAACTTTGGTGCCAAGAATCGATCCTTTAACGCCAACTGGTTTGAAAGCTTTACATGGCTGGAATATTCCAAGTCTAAAGATGCAGCCTTTTGTTTTCCCTGTAGAATATTTGGGAAACATTTGAAGAATGACACCTTTGTAAACACTGGCTTTCAAAATTGGAAAAAAGCTCTGGATGTCTATAGAGAGCATGAGAAATCACCAGCCCATAAGGCAAGCATGGAGTCTTGGTGTAGTTATAAAGCCAGTGCGGCTCATGGCAGTGTTGTCGAGCAGTTGGATTCTGCAAGTGAGAGCGTGAAATCAAAGAGAGACGCGAGTACCTCAGCCGGGTTGTGGCTGTTACCAAGTTTTTGGGTAAACAAAATATCCCATTCCGTGGCCATGATGAGGGCATGTCCAGCGACAACCAGGGAAACTTTCTGGAGTGTATGAACCTCTTGAAAGAGTTTGATCCTTTTCTTCAGGCATATTCACCACCATCTCACAGTACATACTTATCACCTTCATCCCAAAATGAGGTCATTCAATGCTGTGCCCAAGAGATAGTAAAAGCTATCAGTCAAGAAATAAAGGAGGCTGGAATGTTTTCAGTAATGGCAGATGAAGCGAGAGATGGCACCACTGAGCAGCTAGCTGTGTGTGTTCGTTATGTTGCTGGGGGGAGTGTGAAAGAGCATTTGCTAGCCATGACAGATTTGAAAGGGTTTAATAATAATAATAATAATACATTGGTTTTATATAGCGCTTTTCTCGGTACCCAAAGACGCTTTACAAAAAAAACACAAAACAAAAAGGATACAAATGAACAGTACAGTACATCCATGCATACATACAAATATTCCCAAAACAACAATACAGAGAAAGATAGGACAATGAGAAAGAGAGAGAGTGAAAAAAAATTGTCAGGTGTTGTAAGTGATGTTGAAGAGATGTGTTTTGAGTTGACTTTTGAAAGACTGCAGTGAATCAGAGTTACGGATGGCCAGGGGGATGGAGTTCCAGAGGGTAGGGGCGGCGATGGCAAAGGCTCTGTCCCCTATGGTGCGGTATTTGGTCCTGGTGATGGGGATGAGGGTGTTGGCAACAGTGGAGCGTGTTCGGTGTGGGTCAATGGGGCGTTGGAGGAGATCTGTCAGGTATGAGGGGGCAAGGTTGTTTAGGGCTTTGTAGGTGGTGAGGAGGATCTTGAAATGTATGCGTTGTTTTACTGGAAGCCAATGAAGTTGACGTAGGACGGGCGTGATGTGTTCTCTGGAGGGAGTGTGGGTGAGCAGTCTAGCAGCGGAGTTTTGAACATATTGCAGTTTTTGAAGAACAGTGGAGGGGAGACCATACAGGATGCTATTGCAGTAGTCGAGTCTGGAGGTGATGAAGGCATGAATTAGTGTTTCAGCAGCTGAGAAGGAGAGAGTGGGTCGAAGGCGTGCTATGTTCCGGAGGTGGAAGAAGGATATTTTAGTGACGTGGTTTATGTGTGACTTGAAGGAGAGTGCAGGGTCCATGTAGATGCCAAGGTTTCTGACCAGGGCGGAGGGAGTGACAGAGTGACCATCAATGCAGAGTGAGTAGTTCTGGGAGGTGGGGAGTGTGGATTTTGGGCCAAAGATTATAATTTCAGTTTTATTGCTGTTGAGTTTGAGGAAATTGTGGTTCATCCAGGTTTTTATGTCGGTGAGGCAGTTGGTGAGGGTGGAGAGAATAGCTGGAGTGATGGTTTTGGTGGTGATGAAGAGTTGAGTGTCATCGGCATAGCAGTGAAACTGAAGTCCATGGCGGCGGATGATGTGGCCAAGTGGGAGCATATAGAGGATGAAGATGATGGGGCCAAGCACTGAGCCTTGGGGGACTCCGTGTGAGACAGGGGTGGTGTGGGATTTGTGGTTGTTTATGGCGATATAGTGAAATCTTTCTGACAGGTATGAGTTGAACCAGGAGAGGGCGGAGTCGGTGATGCCTAAGGATTTCAGGCGGCTGAGGAGGATGGAGTGGTTGACGGTGTCGAAGGCAGCACTGAGGTCCAGGAGGAGGAGAATGGTGAGGGAGCCGGAATCAGAGGAGAGTAGGAGATCGTTTGTGACTTTGATTAGTGCTGTTTCAGTGCTGTGGTGGGTTCTAAAGCCGGATTGGAATGTTTCATATAGGTTATTGGAGAGGAGGTAAGTCTTGAGTTGAGTTGCGATGGCTCTTTCCAGTAATTTTGAGATGAATGTGAGGTTGGAGATGGGTCTGAAATTTTTGGGGTCGTCAGAGTCAAGACCAGGTTTTTTAAGGAGAGGGGTGATGGCAGCAAGTTTAAGAGGTGGGGGGACAGTGCCAGAGGTAAGGGAGGAGTTGATGATGTCAGTGATCAGTGGGGCGAGAGAGGTAAAACAGGCTTTGACGAGTTGAGAGGGCATGGGGTCCAGGGGGGAGGTGGATGATTTCATGGTGGAGAGTATTTTGGAGAGGTCAGCAGTGGTTATCGGTGAGAAGGTAGAGAGCCGGTGGTCTGAGGATGAAGGAGGTGTGGGTTCGGGGACCGGGGTGGAGGCAGAGGAGGTTGCAAGCTGGTTGTGGATGTTTTCTATTTTGGAGTTGAAAAATGAAATGAGATTGTTGCATTTCTCCGGGGTGAATGAGGATGAAATGTTGTCGGGGGGCTTGAGGAGTTTATTTATGGTGGAAAACAGGGTTCGTGGGTTGGAGGATCCAGAGTGAATGATGCCAGAGTAGTATACTGAACGGGCTTTGTTTAGTGCTGATTTGTAGAGGTTTGTGTGCTCTTTGTATGCGAGGGCGTGTACTGTGAGACCGGTTTTCTTGTGGAGTCGTTCTAGTTGTCGCAGTTGTTTTTTTAATTTGTGAAGTTCCGGGGTGAACCAGGGAGCCGAGTGAGTAAAGGTGACAGTTTTGGTTTTTAGGGGGGCCAGTTTGTTGAGGGATGAAGACAGTGTGCTGTTGTAGATGTTGACGAGGTCCATGGGGGTTGGACTTGCAGGAAAGGTGAGGCTTGAAAGAGTGTTTGATATGCAGGTGGAGAGAGAGACTGGGCAGATGGATTTAATGTTGCGGAAAGTTATTGTGCGGACCGGTTTGAGTTGGGGGGCGGGAATGTCAACGACAAGTGTGATGGCCAGGTGGTCAGATATGGAGAGGTCAGTGCTGGAGATATTGTGGATGTGGAGGCCAATGGAGCAAACCAGGTTTGACGCAGAGTCCATTGCCACTGCAATTGAAGATCAGCTAAGATTGAATTAGAGCATGTGAGCGGAGCGGAGCGCCGCGCAATTCCCGCTCCCCGCTCAGGAGGATGTCCGCTCATTCGCTCTGCCGCTCAACGTTGTGCCAGGGCGCTCCGCTCAAAACCGCTCCGCGCTCATCTTAAATTTCCTGCCGCTCCGGCGAAATCGCTCCACGCTCCGCTCAAATTTTTACTTTTGTACTTCCCAAACTCCATCTTGCTACTCTCGCGGGCACACGAGCCAGTGTTGCGGGGGGGGGGTGGAAGGGTCTCACGTGACGCGTTTTATCCAATCAGGTTGCTTGGATGCTCCCATTGAAACCCATTCTATTCTACGTGAACCACCTACATGTAAGCCGCTAGAAGCAGTTCAAATCGGAGCGGACTGGAGCGGAGTGAAATCCCCGCTCCGGCCTTTGTATTTAAAACCGCTCTGCGCTCCAACCCGCTCCAACCTATTTCTTCCGCTCCGCTCCACCACCCGCTCCACGCTCCGCTCCGCTCACATGCTCTGGATTGAATGGCATAGATCATGTGAAGGTGGTTGCACAGGCTTATGATGGCGCCTCAGTCATGAGTGGGACTGTTGGAGGGGTCCAAGCTAAGTTCAGAGAGAACCATCCCATGGCCATTTATGTGCATTGCTATGCACATCAATTGAATTTAGTGCTGTGTTGCACATGTCAAGCCATACCAGAGGCCAGGAATTTATTTGACCTCCTGCAGAATGTGTATACATTCTTTTCAGGCTCCCTTGTTAACCACGACAAGTTTAAGGAGACCCAGAAACAGCTTGGCTTACAGCCTTCTGAGCTGGTACAGCTGTCCAAGACCCGATGGTCGTGCCAGCTGAGGTCAATCAACGCTATGATAGAGAATTTCCCCGCAGTTCTCACGTGCCTGTCCAACATCAGCAACCCCACGGCTGTGGGTTTGCATGCCAACCTTGCCAGGTTCACCACAATTTATCTGTTGATGGTCTTCAAGACTTTTTTGTCTGTGACAGAAAGTCTTCACAAATACCTGCAAAGTGAAACTGTGGACCTGGCAAAAGCAGAGGAGTTTAAATGCACTGTGTGTGCCACTCTAAAAGAAATGCGCACTGACCCCAAAGCGACGGAGGTATATGACCGTGCAAAGGCCTTGTGCGAAACGCACCAAATCCCTGAGTCATGTGTTCCAAGACAAAGGCAAAAGCAAAGACGCCTGGAGGAGTACATAGTCGAGTCTAGTTGTGGGGCAGCGAGTGACCTAGGCAATGCTGAAAAATTGAGAACAAATGTCTACCTACCTTGCCTAGACAGGATGATTGCGGAGCTGGAGCAACGCTTTTCATCTCTGAACAGCGTTGTTCTGAAGGGTGCTCAGGCCTGTAACCCAGGCTCGAGCACCTTTCTCAAAGAGGAGGACCTCAGAGGTCTCGCAGATCACTACAATGTTGACCTTAAACAAGAGGAGGTGTGGGTAGCGAAACATTACCTGGACAGAAAGCAGGAGAGCCTGCCAATTACTGACATGCAATGTCTTTTCGGTTTACTCGATAATGTCATGTTCCCTACACTGTCACAGGTCATTAAAATATGTCTGACTATTCCTGTGTCCAGCTGCAGTTATGAAAGGACATTCAGCGTACTGAGACGCCTTCACACTTGGTTGAGGAGCACAATGGGGCAAGATAGGCTTCATCATCTTGCCATCATGTCGGTTGAGCGAGGAGAACTCTCCAAATTAAGCCAGTCACAATTGATCGACAGCTTCGCAAAAATGAAGTAGAGGCGCTACCGTTTACTGTTAAAAAAATGAACAGCTCCCCTATCTTTCTGGCCATGCTATACACACCTCATAGGATCATCACCATCACACCATCATAGGATGGTCTGAAATATAAATGATAAACACAGACATGTATGTATGTAGAGGTGTTTTTTTGTTTTTCCTTTTACAGTTGCACATTTCAAGTTTTCAGTTTTCAAGTTCATGTTTGCTGACAGATATTTAATGAAGATACGCTTTATGATAATAAATAAGTGCTATAAAATATTTCCACCGGGTGCGCTGCGGAACGTCTCAGCAGCGTCCCAGGAACGGCACGCCGCACCGCAGCGCTATCAAGGCCTCCACACACCGGCGCCGCAGCGGCGCGGCGCGCATTTTACGCGCGTCAAAAGCACGCCCCTAGCACCAACAGGAGGCGGCGCGACGGCCGCGCTGCAGTATAAAATCAGGAAGTCACCTGTCAATCAACCGCAGCAAAGAGTCAAAACGCAATGGGTGAGTAGCCTATTGTAGCCTAGTTTATTTATTTTCCATATTTTTGGCTGAATAATTTGAAAAATGTATAATCTGCAAAGTGAAAGTAGTTTTTCAAGCATCAGATCAAATTAGTTTGTAGGGCACTTTATAGTTTTATCGTTTGTCATTTCTTATTTATTTTATATTTTGCCATTATTCATCTACTGCATCAACAATCTCAATAACTGCAGGACCTTCTATTAAGCCTTTTTAGTATATAGTGCAGTCACCTTTGAAGGCCAATTGTTATTGTGTGTATTTATTGTATTGAGCTCCTGGATGGCTTTATTGATCCCATTGGGACCAATACAGTATCTATCTATCTATCCATCTATATAGCCTTAACATAGCCACACATTTACATGTATGCAGCCAGTAGTTATCTATTTTAATTGAGCAAGCTCTTTTACATTTTATTGAGTTTGTTTTATTTCAACAGAATAAATAACTGTTGCCAGACAGAGGGGGGCTGCCCTTCTTCTCCTGCGCTGTAGGCGGCCAAGGAGAAGACGAAGGGGTTGCTAGGTACGCGTCCTGCGTCCCTGACGCATTAAAATCTGAAAGGAGCACTAAACTCACTATCCATGCATCCCGGGGACGCATCTCATTTTCCCCATGAAAAACGATACATTGTGAACATTAAACAACTCGTGTTTAATCACAGTAACTGGCCAAAGAAACCTTCTTGTGAGCAGACCGGACAAGCGCTGTTTCAACCCTCTGCGCATCTACTCGGCGCAGACGTGATCCCCTGTACAAAGTATCGCGACATGAAACCTATTGCAGGTCAGCAAACATTTTCTGTCCCCACTACCTCTGCACACCTCCCTGACTCTGATCAGCCTAGAGAGAGTACCTCAACATTGCCTGTACCTACTTCTGCCTTCCCCCTCTACTGAGCCTGATGAGCCCACTGCAGAAGAAGTGCCTCAACCTTCTACATGTTCCTCCCAAAAAAAGTGAACTTTTCTGAAGCAGTGGCTCACCACATACAAATGGCTGCGCTTTTCAGATGACAATTTCATGTATTGTGACATTTGCACTAGTTATAACAAACAACACTAACACTATTAATTTAATTTAAGAAATAGAATAATAATAAAAAATAAACACATTTTTTAAACTGGGGAGTCGGGACCCATTGAATTTCTCAGGGACCCACCCAACTCGCCACCTGTGGGTCCCGGGGACTCACTACATTGAAAACCTATCAACATCACTGGTTCTGATTATGTTAGATTTAAGAGAAGAATCAATGAAGAATGTTTAGTTGTAAGATGTGTGATGGCAAAACAGATGAAAGAAATGAAAACCTGAACCACAGAGAAAATTGTATTTACTGAACAATGAACACATGTATGGAAGAGAACTGAACTACATATTAGGTTTTCTGAAGGAAACACAAGTTTAGGTTCTGCACACAGTATCATGTAATCATTGTTATTCAGTTGCTGGTCATGTAGAAAATGTGTCATACTGGAAAAAAAAAAAAGAAATGTTACTGTGTGCTTGTAAGCCCTAAAATAAACTGATGGTGGGAAATTAATTGCAGTAAGTTGAAGTCTGTCAGTGCAACAAAAAACGGTCTCAAAAAAGCCTCTGCTGACAGAAGGACAGGGCCCAGGGCAGCCTATATGATGTGATGTGATGGTTGTTGGCGGAAAGGTGGCCAAGAGGCAGGAACATAAAAGTCAATTAAGATTGATTGGAGAGGATGGATGGCTGAAAAAACGGGCTATTTTTTCACTCCTTTGTATAAATGATGACATGTGGTTGTATTTTTGTTTTGGCAGGTGAAGTTGTGACTTTGTTGGCGAGGTCATCACATCGCTCACAGAGAACAGACGATCTCCTGCAGAAGGCCACGTAGTGTCCAAGAGACATCCTGGTCGGCCCTGGAAGATATGCCACAATGCCTCGAAGTGTAAATGGCTCGTTGTGTAAGGTGATGTTGGCGGGGAATTCCTCCAGTGCAAAGAACCTCTCTGTGCCTGTTTCGATGTACAGTTCCGCTCCAGTGTTATATGTGTGTGTAACCACACCTGTGCACCTAACAATGCCAGTTGAAGGGTCCTCTGTTTTTAGGGGGCTAGGACAATTTCCGGGGGACTGAAGTGGTCGAAAACATTTTGAAGGGGGTAGATTTAATCCCCCCTCAACTGACGCTTGAAGTGCTCCCATTCCCTCTGTATGCAGTGTGTGCACATGAACTTGAACTAGAGGAACATCTCTTGTCTGTTTCAGGCTGTAGCTGCAGTAAGGAGAGGAGCACAAGGCTTGGAGCACAACAGATGGGGCCTCCTTCATTGTTGACGTTATTATGTTTGCAACATTGCATGCAGCATTGACTTCATTTACGCCTGACACCAACGGTTCACAGCTAAAAGCTTCAACCAGGATTTTTGCCCTTTGCTTGTACGCATCTTTGTCTACCCCTTTTGTTACGATGAAGTGGACCAAATTGAATAATGAACTCTTGCTCTGTTGGATGTACCTGCTGAAGCTGTTGCTGTCGCAGAAGGCAGAGCACAGGCACTGGAGGAAAGAGTCAAATGCACATGTATTTTTTACGGCTACATGCATTTTCCCCAGTTTTATAGGGTGACTGGCAAGGTGGTTGCCATTTTTCATTAATCCAATGGATATTTTTTGGTGCGGGGCAGAATCTTTGTGAAGCCACTCTGGACATGGTGTCAAATATGACTTCCTCTTTTTGGGGGGCACACCAAGGCCTCGCCAGTTTTCAATCGGCTCATTTTTGTCTGTGTCCAACAGTGTTTCATTGTCTTGTCGTCCATTTTGTTGTCCTCTATCGTCATTGTCTTCCATTGTGTTGTCTTCCATTTTGTTGTGGTTCTTTATGGTAGCAGCGGACAGCTTCATACTTCACTCGGTCATAGCAAGATGTTGTGCTACAAAGCAATCCACCCGTATGGGCAAATGTTCATGTTTGAAGAGGCCCTTCTTCACATTTTTAAACTCTGCCTCAACGTGAGCAGAACTGGCAGTAATGTTTTGGCTTTTGAAGGCCGTTACCATAATCCCAGTCCATAGAGGAAGGTAGGAGGACAGTCGAATGAGATGTGGGACGAGCTCGGGTAAAAAATGCAAATTGTCCCGGTCACCATCATCGGCAGCAAGAGACCTGCTCTCCTCACATATGTCACTAACCCACCTTTGGACATCGCTTCTGCAGGCTTGTAGTGTGTCATCAGTCCTCTGTGGCACATCTTCTGTGAGAGGTTCCCACTGTTCAGCGATGGCTTTCTTCAGGTTAGTCTTGCATATTTCAGAGAAGACCGGTGTTCCCTTTGCATCACTCCCTTCTGATTCGCTGAGGGCCACAACAACAATGGAGCAATCAACTCTTTTGCCTGGTCCATTGTGACAGACTGCAAGAGCTGTGCCATGGCTCTCAGGTAGAACTCCCTTACCCTGTTCCCTTTCTTCCTGAGACAGTCCCATCGACTGATTATTTTTATGCAATGAGCGACATCCACCCTGACAAAGCATGGAGGTAATGTGGAGTACTCTGCCCATCAGTACCCCGAAACACTGATCAATGTAAGTTTTGAGGTCTGGTTGAAGAGTGAAGGCCTTAACAACTCCTCCCAGGAGTGCGAGGGAGAAGTCGCACACAACTTCTTTTGGGACAGCGGCACCTGCTCGTCGCCATTCAGACAACCAGTTTTGTATCGCTTGGATGTCATGACGTTCAGAGAGCATCTGAACCACTGGAATGTGAACTCCAGGTGAGGACAAAACCCCTTGATAAAGGAAGATATGTCCTGATGTTCCAGTGGGTCGTTTTAGTTTTTTCACCACTGTGCCTGTGGCATCAAAACTAACAGTGGAGCCTGGTATCTTTGACATTGCCTTGTACACATGCATTTGAGAGGGGGTCCAGTAGTGACCAAAAAATTTGTCAAGGCCAATATCATGGATGCTTCCACTGTGAGGCACACTGTGTTTTATCACCTGCAGCGACAAAATGGTGTCTTGGTTACCTAGCTCCGTGCTCTTTTTTTCTTGTTTTGCTTTTCTAAGGGTAGCTAGATTTGGCAGGTGGCTAGGCTCTGGATCACCTAAATTCATAATGTTGTGAGCCTCTGTCACTCGCCATACATGTGGAAGTTGTTTGCCCTTACACAGCTCCTCTGACACAATTTCTCGCCGTGCCCCAGTTAATCTCCTCTTCCTTTTCCCAGTGTGTAGATTGTCATCGACATTCTGAATTTGACATTGTAGCAGCACTGGTTTGCCCTCTTCTGGCATGCTCTCACTCACAATGGATAATCTTGCATTGCATTCAGTGCAGTACCCAGTAATATCGATGGGCTTTGACAGACTATTTGGGTACACTTTGGCTCTTTTGAATGTTATAGTGCATGGGGATTTAGTGCTCTCCCATATCTTTTGATTCAATAAATGAGTCCATGTTCCACGCTTTAATATTGTGTACTGTCTAGTTTGTCCACTTGTATTACTGTATTCAACTTCTTCTTTCCATACAGTAGCCCACTCGTCATAGGATATGGTCATTTGAAAATCCGTGTTATGTGGGTTTTCATCAGGGTCATCACTGATGTATTCTGGCTCAGTATCAGTGCAATCAGGTTCTTCACTCTCTTCATTTTTTATCTCTAGGGTTTCCCAACAGTTGTGCCTATTTAGCTTCACAAATGTGTACATGTTTTTGGGTGACATTTCCCCTCTGAGTAAGTCACTAAGCTGTTTCCACACTGTATTTGTAGGACCTGCAATGCCATGCTCAGTTACCACACTGTGTTTAGCAGCCTTGAGTACATTTATTACTCTCCTCCTTGTCCCAAGCTGACGGTCTTGGCATCTATCAAAAAACAGAGGGAATGGACTCAACTTCTTATTGCCCAACTTGTAAGCATATTCATGAAAAACACTTTCTACATGACCAGCAACTGAATAACAATGATTACATGATACTGTGTGCAGAACCTAAACTTGTGTTTCCTTCAGAAAACCTAATATGTAGTTCAGTTCTCTTCCATACATGTGTTCATTGTTCAGTAAATACAATTTTCTCTGTGGTTCAGGTTTTCATTTCTTTCATCTCTGTTTTGCCATCACACATCTTACAACGATCGTCGAACCTCAGATTGAAGAGGAACAATGTGGTTTTCGCCCCGGACGTGGAACTACGGACCAGCTCTTCACTCTCGCAAGGATCCTGGAGGGGGCCTGGGAGTATGCCCATCCGGTCTACATGTGTTTTGTGGATCTGGAGAAGGCGTATGACCGGGTCCCCCGGGAGAAACTGTGGGAGGTGCTGCGGGAGTATGGGGTAAGGGGGTCTATCCTCAGGGCCATCCAATCTTTGTACTCCCAAAGCGAGAGCTGTGTTCGTGTTCTCGGCAGCCAGTCAGTTTCGTTCTCAGTGGGTGCTGGTCTCCGCCAGGGCTGCGCCTTGTCACCAATCCTGTTTGTGATATACATGGACAGGATGTCGAGGCGTAGTCGTGGTGGGGAGGGGTTGCAGTTCGGTGGTCTGAGGATCTCGTCACTGCTTTTTGCAGATGATGTGGTCCTCATTGGATCATCGGCCTGTGACCTTCAGCACTCACTGGATCGGCTGGCGGCCGAGTGTGAATCGGCTGGGATGAGGATCAGCACCGCTAAATCTGAGGCCATGACTCTTAGCAGGAAACCGGTGGATTGCTTACTCCGGGTAGGAAATGAGTCCTTAGCCCAAGTGAAGGAGTTCAAGTACCTCGGGGTCTTGTTCGCGAGTGAGGGTACTATGGAGCGTGAGATTGGCCGGAGAATCGGAGCAGCGGGGGCGGTATTGCGTTCACTTTACCGCACCGTTGTAACGAAAAGAGAGCTGAGCCGCAAGGCAAAGCTCTCGATCTACCGGTCGATCTTCGTTCCTATCCTCACCTATGGTCATGAGGGCTGGGTGATGACCGAAAGGACGAGATTGCGGGTACAAGCGGCCGAGATGAGTTTTCTCAGAAGGGTGGCTGGCGTCTCCCTTAGGGATAGGGTGAGAAGCTCAGCCATCCGTGAGGAACTCGGATTAGAGCCGCTGCTCCTTTACTTAGAAAGGAGTCAGCTGAGGTGGTTCGGGCATCTGGTAAGGATGCCCACTGGGCGCCTTCTTTGGGAGGTGTTTCAGGCACGTCCAGTGGGGAGGAGACCTCGGGGAAGACCCAGGACTAGGTGGAGAGATTATATCTCAACACTGGCCTGGGAACGCCTCGGGATCCCCCCGTCAGAGCTGGTCAATGTGGCCCGGGAAAGGGAAGTCTGGGGCCCCCTGCTTGAGCTGCTCCCCCCGCGACCCGACCCCGGATAAGCGGATGACGATGAGGATGATGAGGGACATCTTACAACTAAACATTCTTCATTGATTCTTCTCTTAAATCTAACATAATCAGAACCACAATCTGCATCTGCTTTAATTGACCAAGTTTGTTACTAAATACAATGAATTTGGTTAGTTTTTTAACTTAAACTTTCTTAACATATGACAATCACAAACTAAGACATGCCATCTTCCTCCGTTGGCCATGTTGCCATCTTCCTCCGTTGGCCATGTTGCCATCTGCACTTGACCTTCAACTCACTTCATCCTAACGTAAGTAAAGCGTGCTTCAGCGTGTCTTACCTGAATTATGACAACTGCTTTCAACAACGTAGGCGATATAAGTCTCTGGAATAACAAACTGACACATCTTTGATACATGTACGCTACGACTTTACTCACCTCTCAGAAGACAAAAACCGGTGTTAGCACGCACAGGAGACGTTTGAGTCGAAGCCTTCACATCTTCCCGCGGTTCTCTTCTGCAGCACAACTACGCCGCGTGACCAACTGCGTCACTTGTTAAACAATAAAAGCAGGAATATTCATGCGTCGAGCACAAACGATCAGAAGAAGTTTTATATATTTGTTTCACCTTTGGGGCGCCAGCTTCGGAAGTTGAGTGACGTGATTTGTTTACAAAATGTTATGTTTAATATCTCAAAGGTGGTATGAGCACAAATGTTCATTTGTCGTTCATTTGTCGTGCATAAACGTGCACAAACGAAGCACAAAGGAATGAGACCGATTTGGACCGATTCGGACATTTGAAAGAGCACAAATGTTAATTTGTCGTGCACAAACGTGCACAAACGATGCACAAACGAATGAGACCAATTTGAACCAATTCTGACATTATTGGGGTGCTGAGTGAAAAAAATTAAACCTTAATAACTTAAAAATTAAAAGAGCACAAATGTTTATTTGTCGTGCACAAACGTGCACAAACGATGCACAAACGAATGAGACCAATTTGAACCAATTCTGACATTATTGGGGTGCTGAGTGAAAAAAATGAAACCTTAATAACTTAAAAATTAAAAGAGCACAAAAGTTTATTTGTCGTGCACAAACGTGCACAAACGATGCACAAACGAATGAGACCAATTTGAACCAATTCTGACATTATTGGGGTGCTGAGTGAAAAAAATGAAACCTTAATAACTTAAAAATTAAAAGAGCACAAATGTTTATTTGTCGTGCACAAACGTGCACAAACGATGCACAAACGATGCACAAATGATTGAGACACATTTGAACCGATTCTGACAATATTGGGGTGCTGAGTGACGTCATATGTTTACAAAATGTAATGTTTGATATCTCAAAAACGGTATGAGCATAAATGTTCATTTGTCGTGCACAAACGATGCACAAACGAATGAGACCAATTTGAACCAATTCTGACATTATTGGGGTGCTGAGTGAAAAAAATGAAACCTTAATAACTTAAAAATTAAAAGAGCACAAATGTTTATTTGTCGTGCACAAACGTGCACAAACGATGCACAAATGATTGAGACACATTTGAACCGATTCTGACAATATTGGGGTGCTGAGTGACGTCATATGTTTACAAAATGTAATGTTTGATATCTCAAAAACGGTATGAGCATAAATGTTCATTTGTCGTGCACAAACGAATGAGACCAATTTGAACCAATTCTGACATTATTGGGGTGCTGAGTGAAAAAAATGAAACCTTAATAACTTAAAAATTAAAAGAGCACAAATGTTTATTTGTCGTGCACAAACGTGCACAAACGATGCACAAACGAATGAGACCAATTTGAACTAATTCTGACATTATTGGGGTGCTGAGTGAATAAAATGAAACCTTAATAACTTAAAAATTAAAAGAGCACAAATGTTTATTTGTCGTGCACAAACGTGCACAAACGATGCACAAATGATTGAGACACATTTGAACCGATTCAGACAATATTGGGGTGCTGAGTGACGTCATATGTTTACAAAATGTAATGTTTGATATCTCAAAAACGGTATGAGCACAAATTTTCATTTGTCGTGTACAAACGTGCACAAACGAAGCACAAACGATCTGAAATAGTTTTACATGTTTTTTTTACACATGGGGTGCCAACTTCACGCAGGTCGCGAGGCACCATCGCCCGGCAGCGGGCAGCCAGCGGCAGGCAGCGTGCGGTTCAGTCTACTAAAGGTTGATGTGGAAGTTTGCACTGTAGGCCAGAGTTGGTTGTCAGATCGAAGCCATTTATTTCAGATTGGCGCTTTTGTCAAATGGTCCGGCTTTTATGATCGCAATGCTTTTTAGTCAGCAAGCCAGACCTCCTGTCTTATAACTTCCAAATTCAGTGCCTTTTTAGTCAGCCAGCCAGATCCTCTCGGTGTCTTGTTACACGCTTTATAAGTTAATTATATTTAAATTATTATAGCCATGGAGCCTTTGATCTGTGCTGAACTGATTTGACACCGAATTTGAAACTTGTTACGCAGGAGGTCTGGCTTGCTGACTAAAAAGCATTGCGATCATAAAAGCGTGAGAATCTGACAAACGATGGACTCGATCCGATAACCTCTGGCTTACAAAGCAAATCTGGCTTTGTAAGCGAGTTGTCGTAATTTCTTCCAAAATCTGTAGCATAGAATGACCCCCCAGTATTTGTCAGTAATTGCTTACCAGAGCAGGGAATGGACTCAGTAATTCTTCCCCCTCGTCATGTTGGTCTGATGGCGGGGCTTGAAGAAGGCTCCTCTGTTGGCCGCAGGTTCAGTCGGGGGTGGAGGGAGATGAGGAGGGACTGCCGTTCCTGGCCCATAGTGGAGGATGGCATGCGGTGTGTGAGAGGGGGAAAGAATTGTATTAAATCAGTCATCTGTTAATCATGACTGATAATACACATGGGACCGTTCTATTCACTAATATTTCAGAGTTCAGTCCTTACCTTAGCTGTGTTCGAAATCGTTCCCTATACACTCGTTCCCTATTCCCTATATAGTGTACATGATATAGTGCACTATATAGGGAATAGGGAACGAGAATTCGGACACTACGCTGAACATTTCTAAACGTCATTTGCGTCAGTAAATGCGCCGGGTATTTGTGTGACGCAGACAGATGCGCCCACATCATGTAAACAAACCGGGCACTCACGAGGAAAGCTGGAGGTTGTATAATGTTGAATGTTACATTTCCTTGTTCAAGTTTTTTTTAACTAATTTTGAATGTTATATTTTCTATGTTAAATCCCAAATAAATTGTTGACATTTCTATACGAAAGCCGGAGACTCCATCATTAAATGTATTCGTTTTCGCCGTTATTCAGCTTCTTCTTCTCCTCCGGAAAAACACGACCGCATTGCATTGTGGTATACGGGAGTAACATGTAGGGTACATCGTATGTACCCTATTTTAAGTCCACTATATAGTGGACCACTGAGAATTCGAACACCCTACAAAATGGCGTGCACCCTATTTAGTGCACTACATCCATGATAGGGAACGATTTCGAACACAGCTTTTGAGTAACTCTCCACATGTTAAATGCAGGGAGTTGATTTGGCAACGGTTATTGCGGTCCTGCCCCATGGTGAGGTGCTAAGGGAAATAAATTGTTATTAAATTATTGTGATTTGTTAACCATGGTAGGCTGTCAGCTAGAGCGTAGCTAGCGTCTCCCCCGACTCCCGCCGTGCCCCGCGAACGAATGAATGAATGGCCCGGGAACCGTGGGCACCGCGGCCCGGGCCACGGCACTCCCGCGTCTCCCGCGTGCCCCGTGAATGAATGAATGGCCCTGGAACTGCGAGCCCGTGACAGCAGCCCAGGCAACGCGGACACCACGTCCCGGGAACCGCCGGCACGCCACTCACGCGTCTCCCGCCGTGCCCCGTCAATGAATGAATGGCCCGGGAACCGCGTACACCGTCACAGCGGCCCAGGCAACGCGGGCATCGCAGCCCTGGAACCACGGGCACCGCGAAAACAGATCGCGCGCAGAGGATATTTTGTATTTGAAATGCAACGGCCTTTTCGTGGAGACTACGCTAAAATGATGCAATCGTGCCTGCCTACAAACATGCAAGCGAGCAGCTACATGCTGCTAGCATAGGCTAGGAGTAGATAATGGATATGGGCCTTAAAACAGACCAGACCGACACGGGGCTCATTTTCCCCATAATGACCGGCGTTCTATACATTGTCCCTTACATAACATAGTCTGCCGAAATTGCTATTGCATTTTAAATCAAATACACTCACATGATCAATCACTTCTCGGTTCTACTGCTAGTTCAATATCAAGCAAAGTCATTACAATACAATTATAGCATAGCCCCTACACGATGAAAACAGAAAGGCCAATGTTTACTGTGAATGTCGCAATATCTCAATCAATAAATGCACTTACTCAGTCAAGAGGATTCAGCCCAAAGTCAAAAAAGCACAGAAAATCTCTGATGATGTCTTGACCTTCTCCGGTTCTTTAAGCGTCTGCGATAGCTGTTAAGTTCAACCGTTATTAGTGGGCGGAGCCATCCTCTGTGAAAGGCGCGTCTGCATCCAGGTATCCAAAATGGGTCCGATCAGGATCCGTTTTTTGACAGTGGGTGGAGCCTCCCTGCGAAAGGTGCGTACGCGTACATGTATCCGAAATGGGTCCGCTCAGGATCCGCTGTTTGACAGTGGGCGGAGCCATCCTCTGTGAAAGGCGCGTCCACGTAAAGGGATCCGACATGGGTCCGCTCAGGAACCGCTGTATGACAGTAGAACTTTCGGAGGCGGAGCTGATCCTCTGGGCGGCGCCCAAACGGATGAGACAGCTTACGCGGGTTTGGAGACTTGAAGGCGGATCCGCCTAGGAGTCTCCTGCTGTGTGGGAGCCGGGCAGGAAGTGAAAAAGTAAAAGCCATATAGCATCCGGTCAATTTTCAAAATAAAACGCAAAAAGCTCATGTAGCCTATCACAACTTCACATCAACGTCCTAGTCATGATGACCTATAATTTAGCTATTATCCCTCTCTGGTATAAGTACTCTTTTGCATATATATATTGTGGCAACCCGCTACCCCAATGAGCCGGGTTCCAGGTATGAATCACACGTTTAGTCGGGGGTTCAAGCCGCACTCGGCATTTATTGCCTACAACTTAAATCAAGTAATGTAATCGCGGTCTCTAGGGCCTCCGTTGTCCTCTTGTCGCCCGCGGACCAGAGCGCTTCCGACTTCCTCGCTCCCGTTCCTGGTCTTTCCCCGAATGTCAGTCCTCCTGCTCCTTTTAAAATGGCTCCTCTGCCTCCGGCCAGGTGTGATGCTCTTCGTCGCCACTCAGTGGGTGGCGGTGGTATACGCCGTCAATCACCCCGACTCGGACCCGCCCGGGCCGAGGTTTAAGTGGCGGGATGCCACACTCCTCCACCGCTTGATTAGACCCCCGGTAGTAGGGGAACCCGCCCTTGCAGGTATCGCGTCGGGACAAGGCGTCGTCTCCGGCTGCGTCGTCTCCGGCAGCGTCGTCTCCGGCTGCGTCGGCGGCGGCTGCGGCGGCGGCTGCGGCGGCGGCTGCGGCGGCGGCGGCTGCAGCGACCGCATCTCTCCTGCCCCAGGATTCTCGTACCGGGTCCCATAACCGGCGAAATATCGGGCAATCCCTCCCGATCAGGAACGGCACCGGGAGGTGTGGCACGATCCCTGCCCTAGCCGTGAACACCCCCTGTGGTGTCCGGACGACCACGTGGCAGGTCTCATATGTTCGGGTGTCCCCGTGTACGCATGTCACCTCCAAGGGTGACCCTTCCCTTCCCCCCACCAGGTCGGTGCGGAGGAGGGTGACCATGCTGCCGGTGTCCAATATGGCCCGTGTGTCTTTGGTCATTACCCTCGCAGGTATGGTTGGGCACCCGGACACTTCCTGTGCCCAACAGGTCGCCAGCATGCAGGGCCGGCCCGTCCCCTCATCCGTGTAGGCCGACGGCACCGTCCCATCCCGGTCTCGCGCTGCGGCCTTGTCTCATCCCGGTCTCACGCTGCGGCCTCGTCTCGCGCTGCGGCCTCGTCTCGCGCTGCGGCCTCGTCTCCCGCTGCGGCCTCGTCTCCCGCTGCGGCCTCGTCTCCCGCTGTGGCCTCATCTCCCGCTGCCGCCGCCGCAGCAGCGGCGTCCCTTGCGGCGACACCGGTGTCTCTTGCGGCGGCGGCGGCGTTTCTTGCGGCGGCAGCGTCTCTTGCTGCGGCGGCGTCTCTCGCGGCGGCGGCGGCGTCTCTCGCGGCGGCGTCTCTCGCGGCGGCGTCTCTCGCGGCGGCGTCTCTCGCGGCGGCGTCTCTCGCGGCGGCATCTCTCGCGGCGGCGTCTCTCGCGGCGGCGGCTGTCCCGGCCGGGTTCTGCATTTCGGATTGGTGGGGTACTTTACCGGGGGGTTGTAGTGGGTTCTTCAATGCCTGCATTCTCCACCATATGTGGCAATCCGCTACCCCAATGAGCCGGGTTCCAGGTATGAATCACACATTTATTCGGGGGTTGAAGCCGCACTCGGCATTTATTGCCTACAACTTAAATCAAATAATGTAATCGCGGTCTCTAGGGCCTCCTTGGGCCTCTAGTCGACCGCGGACCAGAGCGCTTCCGACTTCCTCGCTCCCGTTCCTGGTCTTCCCCCCAAATGTCAGTCCTCCTGCTCCTTTTAAAATGGCTCCTCTGCCTCCGGCCAGGTGTCCCCCAATCTCGCTGATTGGGGAGAGAGTGATGCTCTTCGTCGCCACTCAGTGGGTGGCGGCGGTATACGCCGTCAATCACCCCACCTCGGACCCGCCCGGGCCGAGGTTAAAGTGGCTGGATGCCACAATATATATATATATATATTTCCTTAAACCCAGAGAGACAGTTAATACATGACAATGCATTTTTTAACTTTGCCTGTGTTTTCTTTTACTTAGCCTATCTACTTTATTGTATTGTATATTTATTGTATTTCTATGTGAAGCACTTTGAGTCTGCTTCATGTATGAAAAGTGCTATATAAATGAAGTTGCCTTGCCTTAAATAAAAAAATATATATTACAAGTAATCTGGTTTCTACCTATGGTGTGATTATACTGTATGTGACTTGATTTCGTCTATTTCCCATTATGGTTAATGGTTTGGGTACTTAGTCCACCATTGTTGATTTCTCACCTGAAGAGCCAATCTCCAGAGCTATGGCTCGCCAGGCAATGTCCTTTTTGGAGTTGTCTTTGTAATGACGGGAACTTTGGTCATACAATTCGACATATTTTTCCACCTCGACGACCAGTCTCTCATCGTCCATTCTCGTAATTGTTTCTCACAAACGAAAGAGGGTGACATCCAGTGGTGAGGGGTAGATATGGAGGTGCCTACGGGACCCGGGATGTACAAACCAGCTTTTAAAAAGCGCTTTTTCAGGGGTGGTGACGCTAGGGAATAGAACATTGGCTCGAAATACCCAGAGTTGAACAGAGAGTCACTTTCAGTGCAGCTTTCTATGTTTCGCCTGAACTACTCATTTAGCAACAGTGCAGAGGCTGCAGGGATCATTCGTGGATTGCCCGTAGAGGTACTATTTGGGCAAGTGGGAAACCTGGTCAGGTTGCTTCTGGTAGTCCCTGTTTCATCCTGTGAGGCAGAGAGAAGTTTTAGTGTCCTCCGCAGGCTCAAAACCTGGCTCCGGTCCACAATGTCTCAAAACAGACTCAACCATGTTGCTGTCTGTCATGTCCATCAGGATATACTTGACTTACTGGACAAGAAGTCAATTTGCAAGCAATTCGTGGCTGCAAATGACAGGAGGAGAAAACATTTTGGCTGTTTTTCATCCTTTTGTGTGCCACCGCACGTTTGACACTGTTGGATAACACTACAGTGCTATCTAGCTTTTATTTGTATCAAAACTAGACAGTAATTGATATTTATCAGTTCATTACATCCCTTCTAATGTCGTTTTCGTTTACCTTTACCTTCACACACCAATTAGTTACTGGAAATGTGGAAGAATATCACACACTCAAGAGTAAAAACAAGTTGGTGTATACGTTAAAATTCTTGATGCTGTTTTTCCCTTTATCCTTAACCTTTTCCTGTGTCTGTTCATTGAGGCATAAGATACAACTAAGAAAAGAAAAGGTATTCAGAAAATACGAATTCAAATTTAGATCAATATTCTTCCCATGTTATTTATCAGTCTACAAAACTGTATGATAAGGCCTGCAATTAAAGAATTTATTTGATATGTATCAGTTCAATACTGCCTTTTTAGAAGAATAAAATACATTTGTGAATGTATTGCAGTGTAGTTCATTCATGACATATTTCTGTTCGAACCATTAATGGATCTGTCAGGTTTCCGATATGTGTCCCCTCCAATGCTAAACTCGTTCCTACGCCCCTGCCTGGGTCACAAGCTTTGAGTACGTGCACGAAGGGGTCACGCGCGGGGGGAGGGGGAGTGCAGTACGACCGTTTGATTGACGTACTTACTGTCCAATTCCACTCCGTGGTTCTGGAAATCATTGGCTGGAGTTTTTCGAGCCCTGCCCGTTCCACAGATGAATTTTCATGTCGAAAATTCGTGGATAAAAGTGTGATTAATTGCGAGTTGTCTCACCAAACGATGCGATTAAAACTTGTAATCTTTGTCCAGCCGTAATAAATACATTATTGATGGAGATGGTTTCCCCTATTTTTGTCCTTGAATCGTATTCCTTTGCAAAGATTGACAATGAATGGTCTTACAAACACCTTCATGAATAATGCCTGTGTGTTATAGTTGTGTTGTGACGCTAAAATCAACGTAGCAGACTATTAGACTACTGCCGCACAGCCTGGTGTGAGGTTTGTCCCATTTCGCTTTCCGTACATCCAGCTGTTTTCTATTTGCGTTTCTTCCTCAAGTACGTAAGGTAACATAGCAACTACGCACGGCTCATCAGTAAATCAGCGTAAGGGGGAACATGAACTGGGGGGGAACCAAATCGGGTGCTACACCGGCCCTACAGCTGCTGTCCTGGGTGCTGATTCTCAGCGTTAACAACCGCAATAAAACAACAATTTCAGTGGATTGACCAATGCTACTTAATCCACGCAATCAAGGCACAATTGACAATAAAATAACACAAAAAATAGCACACATAGCTACACAGACAGATCAGGAAACACTAGAGCCGCAACGGGAGAAGGTGTGTATTTTACTCACCCTATTTGTAGAGGAAGGCCATTCTCCGGTGCTGAGTAGTTCTTCAAGGAAAGGGTTCAAATCCGGGATTGCTTTAACTCACTTTATTGTTAAAGTAGGCATGTTTCGGTATGGTAACTGAAGCTATGGAACGAAAGTCGAGGAATCGTGTTGAACACGTGTGAGAGATAATAACTCTAGCTACTTCGAGCCACGGGCTAAGGCCCGTGACCCTCCGCGGGTGTCGCTGAAAATCTCTGGCGCTCTCCACCTCGAGTCCACAGGTAGAGAACGTCAAGTGGGCGTGGCCTATGCAGTGGGCGTGGCCCGGGGTGACGTAATGGCTTTGGCTTCTTCACCCAACTAAAGGTGATGCCTTCTGTGGTGGAGCAGCCTTCAATAAGGTCTTGCTCCCCTTGTGGCTATGTATAGTATTTACGGCTTATATGTTTGGTCCTGCTTCATTGGGTCTATGTGTGGGTAGCTTATGCCGCTTTTCCACTGCATGGTACCAGCTCGACACGACTCGACACGACTCGACTCAGCTCGCTTTTTTTGCGTTTCCACAGCGGTACCATGGTATCTGGTACCTGAAGTGGCTGCTTTTTCTAGTACCTACTCGCTCTAGGTTCCAAGCGAGCTGAGCCGATGCTAAAAGGTGACGTCGGCAGACGGCCGGCGACTGATTGGCCAGAGAGTGTGACGAAGTCACGAGAGCGACATGCTGGTAACATCCATAGCAGCGCCGCAGCCAACATGTTCCACTTCTCCAACTTCTTCAACATGCCAGCTAATAATAGTAATGCGATCGATGCCCTCCATTGTTGTTATGTGGGTTCTGTCCATGTGTGGGTTGCGTATGTGTTGTTTGCGTCGCGTACACAAATACGTCACGGCCCTTTCGCGCAGCCGACCCCGCCCACGTCCAGGAGGTACTATTTGCGGTGGAAAAGCACCCGTGCTGCTACCGTGTCGAGTCGTGTCGTGTCGAGTCGTGTCGAGTCGAGCTACATGTGCGGTGGAAAAGCGGCATTAGATTCTTAAAATACGTAACAATCCCTCCTTGGTCATCTCAGATGACCATACAATAATATTTTAAATCATAAACACCATTTACCACACCGAAAACATAGTCAAAGTAGGATAATTCATCAACACCATCAACCATGTGGGAACAACTCTATAGAAATAGAGAAAAACCACTACGCGTCCCCGATAATACTGAAACGGTATTCACATTGTGGGTCTCATAGGAAATACAGGTCATTATTTAACAATACAACAATGAACATATATCTTGTTATCAGACAATCATATGGTCAAACAACACACACACAAAAGTATCCATAGAAATCCTAAGCTAATACCCTTATGTGCTACAAGGTCATACAATTTTCAACATGTGGAAAAGTAAAGTAAAAATTGGTAGTCATAATACAATATTAAAAATTCAAAATGATTGATAGGCTAGCATGGATTTGGGTGGTTCAGGTGATCTTCGTGTATTGGTGCGCTGTTGCATGTGGGTGGTTTTGGGCGTTGTTATTATCGTGGCCATTGTTTCTTCTGTCGCCGTCGGGCCTGTTGTTGCAACACATTCTCACTCCGAACGCGTCGATTTTTGACGAACGGTCAGTGACTTTGGCTTCAGTTTCTGACGCAAAAGGGTACCCTTGTGCTTCTTTTTTCGACGCATGGGGTTTTCAACTCGTTACAATGTAACCCCTTCACGGGGGACCCGACGGCTGCGCATAGAGACGCTATGAGCATTCATCCCATTGGCTAACGCCCCGTGCCCACTACCTCCGTCCGTTGACTGATCCCCATTGACTTTGAATGAATGAAGGGGGGGCCTGCCCTCGGGGTCTGACCGGGCCAAGTTTCGGTGCGGAGGTCCCAGTTAGGCACTAGAATAAGGTATTAAAATTTCAGGACGGTAGGACCTTCCTATCCCAAAAACAGTTTTTCCACCACATTCTGAACCATTAGGTCTTGCAGGCTACACTTCTGAGGGGCTATGTCCAAATGACACTCCATTTGGGAAAACTTTTTTTCTCTAAGGGCTAGAACTCCAAATCTCGGATATGTCGTTCACGGGGCCCCGGGAAATGTGTGTAAACATTTTAGCATCCCTAGCTATCTTGGAAAGGTCGGCAAAGGGGCGTGACCTCCAACAGTACAGTAAATGTACATAAGACAGAGGTTAGTTTCTAGTCCCCATTTTTTGTTTAAAGGCACTGGGTGCCTTTAAACTATTAATGTTGGTGAATCAAAAAACATTGATAACAACCTACACAAATATTTGCGTGTTTTGCCGACATCAACTAGGGACTGGCTCCCTGTATTTCAGCACCCAGACACACAGACCCCCAAATATACAAAACACATATACCAAATTTACATTCTGGTTCCAACATATTACCAGGTGTTAGGGGTGGGAGGGGGCAAGGGGGAGAAAGAACAATGAGATAAGACTTCAATTTAACTGACAATAGGAAGGGGTTTAGCCTCCTTCTTTAAGCAATGTAAATAAGGCAGTGTGTGGTAGAGAGCTTAGAGTTTGAAGGTACAGCCTAGGTGTGCTTTAAGTTGCAGGGCTGTGTGATCTGCAGGGCTTTGTCTATCAAGTTGATGTGGCATAGGGGTGTATATAAATGTATTAGATCCCTCTGATTCAGTATGAATGTTAAAGTCAAGAGGGGTTTTGAACGGCTATTTAATTACCCTATCAGGGGTTTTTCTAGAAAAAAAAAGTAGCAGGGAGCAGACCCCTGCGCAAAGCCGAGGGAGCAACGCGACCGAGGCGGGGGATGGTGTGGAAGGGGGGTCTCCCCCTTCCACGGCGCGAAGCCTTTGAAAAAATAATGATTAAATGGTACATTCTGAGGCTATCTTAGAGAGAAATTCTAGCTCTTGTGGTCATCCTGAAAAACTAAAATACTATCAACTTTTGGTAGACTTGTACAACTTTACCCTGTAAATAAACACGACAAATTTAAAAAATATTGGCTTTTTATTGTATTGCAATTATTATAATAAAAGACACGTCACTTGGTCGCTCGCTGTTACACGCTCCTCATGCGTCAAACAGGTTGAGCCTACAGCTAGTAATGTTTGCTAGAGTTAGCTTACCATTCAACAACTAGTCGTGAAGCACTGGAACTGAGGTATTGTGGTACAGTAGTATATACACCAGAATCGTAGAATTGAGTAACAATGTGTGCCTCATGTTATTCAACGTTAACAGAAACATTACTAGTCGCTACTGTAGTGACTGTATATTGCATGAATAAAATAGACTTCACACGCTTAAATGGACTGGTTTGATTATTTGCCGTTTCATGCCAAGTAAAGGAAATGGGTTCAATGTAGGTTCTATACTGTAAAACTTCAATATTTGTTTCAATCACTGAATGAAGCCTGCCATATTTGGGACAAGCATTGCAACCTTAAATTGCTCTCGCAAAACTCTTGATCAACACTCAGTGTAAAGACAGAGATCGCATTTAGATTAAAAGAAATAGCATCGCATCGTTGAGGACGACCTCTAGTGGCGTGGAGGGGAAATGCGCAAATCACACGTGTTCCATTTGTAAACACACCGGGTGGCACTTGCCTGATTACGGCACGTGAGGTGAGTGAGCACGGGTGAGGCTATAAAGGTCCGCGATTTCCGGCCGGGCTTAGAAGGGTTTGTGCATTGGAGGACACGAGAGCACGCATTGGTATGTATTTTATATTTTGAACTAAGGTGTAGTTTGCACAATGCGTATGTTTCTGGCACTTTTTCCCGTTTGTCATGTCTTCCATGTGACAGCGCATGGGACGGCGCAGACGTCGTTAGTGACGTCTTGGGCACGTTTGGTGGAGGCGCACATGGTGAAAATGTTTGTGTGGAAGACCATTGTTATTTTACAACACAGTGATATTAGATATCATAGTGATATTGTAATTATATATTTGTTTATGATATCTAACCGAATTACTTGGATTTGTTTGTTATCTAACAGATATTTGGATTTGATTTAAATGTTTGATTAGGCATTTTGATTTATTTGAGAACTAACTTGATTTAATTTGTCTTTCTCAATAGGTTTTCAACCTAATCCTAATCCTAATCCGAATCCGAATCGCAATACGGAATGCTTGTTGTTCATGTTTAAAGTAATTCATGTTCAATAAAAGGAAGGAGAAGGATTTGAGCTGTCCTGCGTACTCTGTCTAACAGTGCCATTTCAAGTTGGGCAAGCACAAATGAAAACATCACCCAGATAACTTGACAGTTGAAAACCACAGTTGAAAACCAGCGGAGCAGCTTGGAGAAGAGGATAAAAGGCCTTGGAAGTCCAGGAAAAGCTGTTTACGCAGGAGAAGAGAGCTGTGCTGGTCCGTGAGGTCAAGATGGCGGAAGATGTCAAGACGGTGAAGCAGCTCAAGAAGGAGAGAACCGCTGCGAAAAGCACCTTCACCAGACAGGCCAACTTCCTCAGCAAAGGGGCAGACAGCATGGTGGAAGCAGAGCTGAGGGAGGAGTTCGCCGAGCTCTCATACTGCCGGAAAATCGTTCTTGAAGCGAATGATGCGAATGATACAAGACGGGGCTTTTGGCCGAGTCTCAAGAGCCAGAAGAGGAAGACGCGGTTCTCGAAGAGAAGGAGGAGCTAGACGTTGAGAGAACCGCTAACGAGGCAGAAGCAAGGTTTGGAGAGGTGAGAAGAATTGTCCAAACAAACCTGTGGTCCAGATATGGCCAATACGCTATCACAACTGCAATCACTGAAGGAGAGAAGGCCTGCGGTTGGGCGGAGAAGTTACCTGTGGAGAGTACTCACCTGGATGCATATGAGATGCACCTGACTCTACACTGTAAACCCGAACTTGTTGGTTCAACTTAAAAAAACTTGTTTCCATGCTGCCTTGAAATTGTATGTCAAGACAACTATAAACCGCAATCAAGATTACTTAAATGTATAAGTTGATTTAACTGATATACTAGTGAGTTGTACTTACATTTATGAACTGATTGAAAATAAAGCCCAATCAAGATTACTTAAATGTATAAGTTGATTTAAATGATGAATCCTTGCTCAGGATTTTTCTCAAAAGAATGACCATCCTTTACACCAGAGATTTTGGCAGTCACTGACCAACAGTTTTATTGTATTTTTTTGCAACAAAACGCAACAAAGAGGGATATTGATGAGCGATTATCCCACACAAACTGACACTTTCAGGAACACTCAGTAATTAGCTCAACTTCACCTCAAAAATAAGTGAAAATGTGACAAAGTATGAACTTCACATCTGAATCAGTTGAAAATCAAACAAAGTTTCAACATCACACTTGAATTGGATACTTCACCTCTCAAAATAAATGTCATGCACCGTTTTCAAAATGTACCGTAAACAAAGATAAGGTTGATGGACGCCCACTGAATACAAATAGTTTAGAAATCTCTTTCTCTCTATCTCCATCCCCTGCTACCTCTATCCTTCTCTCCTGCTACCTCTCTCTTTAGCTACCTACCTACCTCTCTACCTCTCTCTAGCTACCTACCTCTCTACCTACCCCACTCCAGCTACCTACCTCTCACTCCAGCTACCTCTCTCTCTCTCTACCTCCCTACCTCTCTCTCCAGCTACCTCTCTCCAGCTACCCCTCTCTCCAGCTACCTCTCTCTACCTCCCTACCGCTCTCTCCAGCTACCTCTCTCTACCTCCCTACCGCTCTCTCCAGCTACCTCCCTCTACCTGCCTACCTCTCTCTCCAGCTACCTGCCTACCTCTCTCTCCAGCTACCTGCCTACCTCTCTCTCCAGCTACCTACCTCTCTCCAGCTACCTACCTCTCTCCAGCTACCTACCTACCTCTCTCCAGCTACCTACCTACCTCTCTCCAGCTACCTACCTACCTACCTCTCTCCAGCTACCTACCTACCTACCTCTCTCCAGCTACCTACCTACCTACCTCTCTCCAGCTACCTACCTACCTACCTCTCTCCAGCTACCTACCTCTCTCTCTCTCTCCAGCTACCTACCTCTCTCTCTCTCTCTCCAGCTACCTACCTCTCTCTCTCTCTCTCCAGCTACCTACCTACCTCTCTCCAGCTACCTACCTCTCTCTCTCTCTCTCTCCAGCTACCTACCTACCTACCTCTCTCCAGCTACCTACCTCCCTCTACCTACCTATCTCTCTCCAGCTACCTACCTCCCTCTACCTACCTATCTCTCCAGCAACCTACATCTCTCGCAACCGCTCTCCCTCTATGAAATCTTCTCAAAAAGCAGTAAAATGTTAAAAAATGTTTTAACTTTTTTAAAATGTTAAAAAATTACAAATAGTGTAAAACGTAAACGGAACAATGTGCATTTAGAAAAAATGCATCAAAACTAACAATGTAAAATGCAGCTTTTAAGCTTACTTTTTCTTTCTCAAAAGTCGGTTTTTTAACCCATGAACTAATGCAGAGCATTGCCCTCCACCAATGTCCATTAGCACCTTCTGAATCACCTCAAAAGTGTACTTGAGGTCTCTGGGGTAGTCTATGTTGAGGGCAAAGAGCAGACCCATTAGCAGTGCCACAGCAGTTGGAAAATCACTTATGCTTGGAAAGATGATTTCTTCCTCGAGGACCACTGCGAAACTGACCCGATCATTCTGTTCCACCATAAGGATACCGACTGCCATCCCCTTTGTCCAGTCCTCCTCTGCATCTGTGACCTACACAAAGTGTACAAATATATCAAAAAATATTAACCTTTATTTATACCCATGGGGAAATTCAGGTGTCATAGCAGTAAGCATGAAACACAGGTTAAGTTCAATTTTATTTTATTTTTTGGTTTTACTTTACTTTTCTTTCATTGAAATATGAGCTGGGTGAAGTATTACAAATTAAATCACGAGGGACATTTTGAAACAGATTAACGGCAGACTATGCAACATTTAGGATAAAACAAAGTAGAGTCACACATAAATCTTCTGCCCCACTAGAATGTGTGGTGCTGGTTTATCTGGGGTGGTCCGTTTAGCTTACTTTGTTTTATCATAAAAACATTTTATAGTCAGCCTTTAAGCATTGTTCTTACCGCAATGCATGTTCACATGAATATAGTTTAAATGTACATATTAATTGAATATTATTTTTACAACAGAAAGCATTCAGAAAATATTGGAAAACATACCTGTACTTTCTTGTAAAGTTTGGCCACATCTTTTAGATAGTAGGGGAGCCCCATCAAAACAACTGCCCTTTGCCTTTGATTGGAACTCTGTAAAAAAATAAGCCAATAACCAACAAATGGGATATATTAGGCCAGAAATCAGAAAACAATTCCAAGTGATGTTATATTCTAATAATGTCTGCATACTTGTTTGAGTTAAAAAATAATCAATATGTTCTGAAAAAATGGATATTGGACTAGAATGAAATAACTTCATTATAGAAGTATGCAAAAAGCATTCTAGCTCAAAATGAGAGTCTACAAGGGGTTTTGGAACTATTGCTCTATGATCTGTAACACATGGGCAGGTATGGATTGTGTAAAACAGACTTATATCAACACACGTACGTCATTATCCAGAGTACTCAAAAGGCTGTTCAGCTCCACCAGCCCACTCCTGGCTCTGTACACCTCAAGAAACCTCAGCAGATACTTGTCCAGGCCAGCGAAGAGGGAGCCTTTCAGGTCAACAGACGTAAGGCGAGCAAACTCTGCTTCAATCTGGTAGGCAGAAAACAAGCAAAGGAACACAAGGGATTGGCTGTTAATTCAATTATATTGTTGCATGAAACATTTTTTTTTAATCAGTGTATGCTTTAGTCAGTGTACCAAATTATTCATGACTCATAAATTATTCTTAAATAAATTATCTAGCAAATCAGTTTAAAATCTGATCCTCCTAACCTCATCTGAAATAGAAAAAATACTTTTACCTGACGTTCAGAGAACAGTGCTGGCCATCTTGCTCTTACGTCGGCCACAGGTGGCTCATCCTCCACAATTTGTTTTCTCCGTAAAGAAAAGGTGCTGGTCATCATTTCTTTTATTTGCTGCCCATAAATTTTCCTCTTCTTCATTTCGGTGACCATCTCCGTTCTTTCGTCTTCGAGGGAACGTTGTGTTTTTCCCTCAGGGAGGTCTGGCAGGAAATTTACTTCTGATTTTCTGGCCCTCTTAAGTTTTCCTTTCCCAGGTGTACCTGGAGAGCGCGAGTTTATCTTGAGCTCTGGGCATCCAGCCAATCGTAGCTTCTGTCTGAAATTACCCATTTTAAACTTCAAACTAAATTTCCAACAGTACCAACCATTGACCGACCCTGGTTCCCTCAGACATGGATGTTTTTCGACGAGAGCTTGTGACACCAAATCATATTCCTCACGTGTTGGGTATGGGTTGTGGACATAGATGGCTTCTGCTATTTTATCCAAAATGTCAGATTTTGTGTCTTTGGAGATGTCAAGAAGGGTTCCATCTTTGTGGAAGGCTTCATTTCCGTGCCTCAACTTAAGTTCCACATCAAATTAAAAAGTAGGAATATGAAATGGCTGTGGCAGCTGACGAGGACGACTGGCAGGGGGGATGTGGCTTTCCTCAGAGGATGTGGTTAGGCTTGCCGTGTCCAAGGTTGAGTCTGTTTGATGGGATTCTAGATTCTTGCTGTAGACCTTCAAAGTGACTTTGTCCTTAGGCAGCTCTGACATGCAACTCAAGTTGCAAAGCTCATTATCGAACTCTGGATCTTGGAACTGCACCACCAAGTCACCCTCCAGTCCAAGCATGTTTTTTAGCATCAAGTGAAGGCCAATAACAGTCTCTGGCATGCTGTCAATGGTGATCCTCCGGATGTCATCTTGGCTAAGGATGACGCGCAGCAACATGGTGAATCCCTGCTAAAAAAAAAAATTGTTACAAAAATGTTTGCGTCATGATCAAATATTTTAGGTACGCCTTATGCATATCATATGTGCACCTTTGCAGTAGAAGAGTGCACTGTAAGGTGTTGGATTTTTGTCCTGCCAGATTATAAATTAAATGTCTTATTTAAACCCTATGTAATACTGAAAATGCACAATTATAATTATCCACAAGACAATCAGCAAAATTATTACCTCAGTGCAGTAGGGATGCCTTGGGAGAAACCAGGTGTCTTCCTTGCAAGAGGTAGGCTGACAGGGGGGCGTAGTGGTTCAGCTCTGCAGGTTCGACTACAACAAGTTGGAGATCATCAGTGCTGCAAACTTCAAAACATCTGAAGTGGTCCAGGTACCAGGTGGAGAAAAGTTGAAGAATAAAGAATGCCTTGCTGTCCACTACCACAATGTACAGGATTTGACAGAAGTCAGGGAGTCCACTCGTGCTTCCAAATGATACAAACATGCCCTTTACATATTTGGTCCCATGTATAAAGGCTGTTGTGGCAAGTGATACAGTGGTCAGATGACAGAATTTGTGCTGAATAGCTTGTTTGACTAAGGTCGACAGATTTTCTAGGGAACTGTATGTTGCTCTTTCTACTTCCACTGCTGGTTTGTACAGGCATGGCATGTCCAAAAAGTATGCCAACATAAGTTGGTGTTTGTTGGCCAAGGACAAAACAATGTTCTTAAAGTTATTTAGATCCCGGGCTGCTTTCTTGAAGAAGCTATGTTTAGCTTCAAAGCGAAATGTCCAGAAGTCCACCACGGGTCCAAAGCAACAAATTAGACCGGGATAATGTTCAAGGAAATGATGTTTGGGTTTGAGTTTCACATCAGGAAACACTTCTATTAAAAGTTTCCTATGTTCAAAGATCTTTGCTTCCAAGTAAGAGAGGCTTTCTTCTGTGAAACTGGACGATACCAAGATTTCAACAATGTCTTTTAGTTCGAGAATCACAGACCAAGCGTTATCATTTTCAGGAACAACCTCACCAATAATTAATGGCAACAACCTTAACAGAGTCCAATTCTCATGGCCATTCCCTCCTATTGTTCCGACCAAATGAAAATTTACTGGAATTTTCTGAGGACAATTGGTTTTGTCTGAAAACTTATAAGGGAAGTGCTGTATGGCAGTATTTAAATGATCTACAGTGAAATATTTTTTTTTAATTAATTCTTTCAAACACAAACACAGCTCAAAAGATACAATGCCTTCCAAAAGATCGTGCAAAAAGTCAGGTGGAAACCCTGTGATGCAATGAAAGTACTGTAGTTCATTTAGAACACAGTCCCTTTTTACCCCATTGACACTTTTCAAAGTCACATTGTCCTTAAGCTCAGAGAGGTCTAGGTTATGTGACTCTCTTGTTCTCAATACAAATGCACCACTTCTTACAGAACAAGTTTGAATATCTTTTCGACCTGCAAGGCAAAATCTGCAAAACTTGTCCACATTAAATGATTCTTGAAAGCCAGCAAAAGAATGTGCCCCCAAATTATCTGATGAAATGTATATTACTGTGCCACTCACACTAGTTCCTAATCTGTTGATGTCAATTCCTTGATTTTCAAGCAATTTTAGGTCTCTCAGCAATGGTTCAAGAATTGGACTGTAACCAAATGTTTTAACATCTTGACTTTTGCATAGGGCAGCCAAATATATAGTACATAAGGATGATCGGTCTCTTACAGGTAAATTAGCAATTACCCAATAGATGGCACACAATTTATGTTTTTTCCTTGAGGTCCCTAAAGGATTACAGACTTCAAAATCATCAATGTACAAGCCCAGAGAAATACTTAGATCTTCACCAGAAATAAGTGGATTTTCCTTGCAGTATGATGCATCAGAAAAAGATGCATAATGCCCAGATTGAAATTTTTGTCTTTCTTCTAAAACTCTGTCAAGTACATCACCCCTATTCAACAATACTTGAAGAACACCCAAGATTGACACATAAACAAATGTTCGTTTTGATGACAAATCTAAAACATATTCAACTGGGTTAATAACACTGAAGTTCTCCTTGAAAAATGATAACCTTCTTTTGTCAGTTCCCAAAGACCCACCTTCTGAAAGACAGCTAAAATGATTAGTCTGGCACAAAGTATCTTTAACAATATTTAAAGTGCTTTCATCAATGGAACAACAATGCTGCCTCAATACTTTATCAAGAGTATTTTTGTTTAGCTCACCAACTAAAACACCAATATCCCTAAATTCTGTAACTATTTGCTGAACTGCTGTCTTTGAGACATGCAAAACTGTTTGCAATCGCAGAAGTAAAGATGCAAGTCTAGCCTGAACTGTATCAGTGTTTACTTCATGCTCGGTTATATTCTCAAACCCAGAAAATTCAGCATCACTGATTTCTGACTGCACTTGATCAACCAGGTGCTCCTCATTGACATTTGTTTGAAGAACAAGGTCAGATTTCAAGTCTTGCAGTGTGACATTGTTATGAAATCGACTTTTGTGTGAAGTAAAGGTAGAGTAAACCCTTGATTTGAAAGAACAATGATTAAAGGGGCAAGTAACAGTCTCTTTACTTTTAAGATGTTTCCCAAGATGAGAGAAATACTGTTTTATATTCAATGATTCATTGAAATCGCATAACTGACAGTTAATTTTAAAGTTTAAATGTCCAGTAGGTTCATGCTGTGAAACTCCATGTTGTGTTAAGTGGTTTTTCAGGGATTGCTGTGATCGGAAAACTCGATGACAGTCACTGTAGATACAGGGCAATGGACAGTTTCTTCCAAAATGTCCATGGACAGCTCTATAATGTTCAATTATTCTTCTACGATTTTCTGAGAAGTAGGTACAGTACTTACAAAGCCAACTCATTTATGTTTGCATTCTACCATTTTAAGCATGTAGACCTGGAAAAAGAAAGAAAAGAGAATTAAGACAGATATGCAACTTCAATAAGCATTTTATATTTTCCACATAGCAATTTACAAAATAAAAATTGGTAGTTAAATAACCATTTCATATTTTCCTATTTACACAAAACAGTATGAATATTTGTAAATTTTAATATTTTTACATAAAAATGAAACACAGTAGCACCCAGAAGCCCTGAACAGCAGCCAATGAATATAAAAAAACAACCTGTAAAAGACTACAGGTGAGCACAATAAACACCTGAACAAGACCTAATTGAATTAATAACTTTTAACACACACACTGCGCGCGCTCATCAAGCCTGCGCGCGCGCGCTCATCAAGCCTGCGCACGCATCAACTCTTATCCGTTTTCACCCATAAAATGGATGGGGCCTACATGACAGGTCTGAAGGCCCTCCCTCGCCCCTTACTATTGCATTTCGCTTCTACCAAGTACACCCGGATGTAGCAAGCACCTAGCCTCTCTAAGCCATATAAACGGGGGTCCCCACAGAGAAACGCCTGGTATATATAACAATCATATTTCCACTAGATTAAATATTTTGGCGCAAGTGCAACAAGAAATAAACGTTTAGCGACCATAGCTATACACTGACTAGATATCACCTGAGCTGCGCTGTTCAGTGGCACGTATGCGGCAATGCCGCTGCCATCTTGCCGCGTGGTAAACACCCGGGGCAGAGGTCCATTCACGTCTAAAAATCCCCTTATTTTAAGGCAATCTTCAAGCGGGTCAAACGTGTGTTCTTGGTAATGATAGTAAAAAATTAAAAACACTTATTGTTTTACCATCAACACAGGTCTGACGTATGTCAGAAACCAACCCGCTTGAAGATTGCGTTGAAGATTAGTTAAACGTTTGAACGAAGGTTAACGGTTAAATATTGAATGGGCGGACAGCTCTGCCGTCCGAGAAGTGTCTGGCGTGTGAACAACCAGGCGACGAGACATACGAGGCTTCGACGGTGCTCTGTATAGGCTGCTACGTTATGTATGGCAGCCATTTTATAGGTGCCTCGTGTAAAAAGTTACTAGTTTAATTTATTTTAATTCGTTTTTCGCCGCCAGTGACTATGAAAAGTAGTAGGCTACGACGGAGTATTAGGGCCACACGTGAAGCAAAAAAATATTTTTGCCATGACGAGATTAAAATTGAAATGTCGAGAATAAAGTTGAAATGTCATGTCGACTTTAATCTCGACGTGTCCATTTTCCGTTCCTGTCAGCACGCAGACACTCCGGGCATCCTCCCAAGCGTGCAACGGATGACACGAAGTAGTCATCTGCTGTAGAAGTGCGGCATTGCCATCATGGGTTGCATTGACGGTTTTAGTCGCTATATTGTTTGAATGGAGGCCTACACCACAAACAATGACCCCAGAGTTATTGCCGACTACTTCGTGTCATCCGCTGCACGCTTGGGAGGATGCCCGGAGCGTCAGCGTGCTGACAGAGGAACGGAAAATGCACACATCGAGATTAAAGTCGTGTTGACTTTAAAGTCGACGCGTCGATTTTAATCTCGTCACGGCTAAAATATATTTTTCTTCACGTGTGGCCCTAATACTCCGTCGTAAAAGTAGGCCTACCACTTTCGATGATTTGTACTGTGTTCGACTATATAATAATGTTTAAGTAGTAAGACGTTAAGAATAACTCAATGATATTCACTCAACATTTTTTCAGTTAGCTTTACAATAAACGAGTATCACAGACGACCAAACACATTAAATGTTTCTTAAAGGTCCCATGACATGAAAATCTCAATTTATGAGGTTTTCTAACATAAATATGAGTTCCCCTAGCCTGCCTATGGTCCCCCAGTGGCTAAAACTTGCGTTTGGTGTAAAACGAGCACTAGCTGTTCCGCTCGCGCTGATTTGGAAATCTGTGCTCATGACGTCATGAGGAATCTCAGCTCCTCCCCTTACTCTGCCTGGCCCGCCCAGAGACGTTGGCCCGCCAATGAGACTCGACCGTGCGAGCGCCACATGTGTGTGTGTGAATACACACACTGTAACGCAAGTGTTTCTTGTCGGTTCTTTGACGTGTCTTGTATTTCCACAACGAGACTGTCGTGGGGGTTATCTAAGCCATGGTTGAGAAGGAATTGGGGGAAAGGAACTTTGGTTTGACTCGCTGAAGTACATGAACTGCGACATGCCGCCGGTTGCCGCGAGGCACCATCGCCCGGCAGCGGGCAGCCGGCCGCAGGCAGCGCGCGGTTCAGTCGACTTCAGGTTGATGTGAAAGTGGAAGAACCAGAGACGTCGCAGAACCCGACAAAGTCGTTTGTGATTCATAATATCGTCTGGAGGCGCACACAATATGTTATATGATATAGATATCTATGTATTATATGATATTATTTAGATATAGAGCTCCAGGACTGTAACGCAAGTGTTGTACACTTCCTTGTTATTTGGATAACCGTTCTGCTGTTGGTGTGATGGCGCATAACACGTCGGACTCTCGTATCTGGTATTTCTACAACGAGACTCGTATTGGGGGTTATCTCAGCCAAGGTTGAGAATGAATTGGGGGGAAGGAACTTTGGCTTTGACTCCCTCAAGAACATGAACCACGACAAGGAGGAGAAAGGGATCTTTGCCGGGCAGCGCTTATGCACCTCCGCCTCCGGCGGTGGTCCCTCAGCGGGGCTCAAGCGGGAGACATTCGCCGCCAACAATCCCTTTCTCCTCCATGTCGTGGTTCATGTTCTTGAGGGAGTCAAAGCCAAAGTTCCTTCCCCCCAATTCATTCTCAACCTTGGCTGAGATAACCCCCAATACGAGTCTCGTTGTAGAAATACCAGATACGAGAGTCCGACGTGTTATGCGCCATCACACCAACAGCAGAACGGTTATCCAAATAACAAGGAAGTGTACAACACTTGCGTTACAGTCCTGGAGCTCTATATCTAAATAATATCATATACATAGATATCTATATCATATAACATATTGTGTGCGCCTCCAGACGATATTATGAATCACAAACGACTTTGTCGGGTTCTGCGACGTCTCTGGTTTTTCCACTTTCACATCAACCTGAAGTCGACTGAACCGCGCGCTGCCTGCTGCCTGCTGCCCGCTGCCGGGCGATGGTGCCTCGCGGCAACCGGCGGCATGTCGCAGTTCATGTACTTCAGCGAGTCAAATCAAAGTTCCTTTCCCCCAATTCCTTCTCAACCATGGCTCAGATAACCCCCACGACAGTCTCGTTGTGGAAATACAAGACACGTCAAAGAACCGACAAGAAACACTTGCGTTACAGTGTGTGTATTCACATTGATGTGGACGTTGAAGAACCAGGAACGTCGGAGAACCCAACGCGGTCGTTTGAGATTCATAATATCGGCTCACACAGCTTTTGGCCGTGATAATATATATTATATGATATAGATATCTGTGTAGGCTATATGATAATATTTAGATATAGAGCTCCAGGACTCCCGTGTGTTCTAGAATATTTACAGAACACGGCTAAAGGCTGTGTGCGGCTCGCCATTGCGATACATCCACTGTAAACAGAGCGCATGGTGGCTGCAAGCTGCTCAGGGCCACACCCCCACCCTCCTCCTTGACACGCCCACCGAAACAGCGCATTTGGGGGAAGCTCAATGTGCGACTGGCTCGGAGTGGCTGTAACTCTGCACCATGGCTGAATTTAGGGAACGTCTTTGAATACTGTGTTAGTTGCCCACTAATACCTATATTAAAGAATACATAAAATAGCATGTCATGGGACCTTTAAGAATTTACACTCACCAAATAAACGATTCCTCTTCGTTTCTCCTTTCGACTGCGCGCAGAAATATGGCCGCTTCAATGTGGATTCAAAGTCACGCAAAACGTACCACGTGACGCAAAACGTACCACGTGATGAAGCACAATTCGCCTTGTTTTTTAACTCAGCTTGGACTATCTAGCTAACATAACATTGATTTTCAATTTGGTTAACTTCCATGTAGTTGAGGCGTTGTCAATTAATTATTTTAAGTTAAATAAACTTTCTACACATACCCATGTCATATTGACAAGAAAACCATTGTTAAGATAACAAACCAGCAAAATTCGGGTTTACAGTGTACTGGAAAAAAGGATCAATGAGGCTGCCAGGGTTATGTCAACCTGGGAGCGGTGGATCCCAAAGGCTGAAAGAGAGGAGCTAGATGGCAGGGTCAAGGACCTGAAAGCTTTAAACGGCAACCTTGAACTGAGGAAGGCTGAGTTTGTCACTGCACGGAGGATGTCGGAGGATGCGCTGGCTGCAGGAGCCTCAGGACCTGAAGCAGTGAGAGCACATCCCCCGCCAGCAAAACCAATTGTCAGAATAAAACCAACCACACTGCCCATCTTTTCAGGCTGCAAAAGAGAATACCACAGATGGAAGAAAGACTGGGAGAGCCTTCAAAGACAGGGAGAGCCGTCTGTCTCAGCCGAAGTCAAGAAAATTCAACTCCTGGACAGTGTGGATGACAAGATTGGGAAGGATATCCGGCTGTCAACCTACAACACTGCAGAGGATATGTTCAGAGTCATGGACAACCGGTATGGAAATAAATCAACCATTGCCATAGAAATCCTGGAGGAGTTGGAGCGAATACCCCCTGCAAGGGGAAGCCAGCCAAGGAGAGTCATCGACCTGATCCAAGCAGTGGAAAAATCCCTAGCAGACCTCACAGAGCTGGGAAACTCTGGCGCAATCAAGAACCCTCTCGTCATTAAATCCATTGAGAGCAAGTTACCCGACTTTGTGAAGAGAGACTGGCTAGCCTTTATGGTGAATTCTAGCAATAATGTCACCACAGACAACCACTTTGACATGCTCCTGAAGTTCCTAAAGAATCAAGAAGAGATCCTAGAGAGACTTGACCAGCTAAGGTTTGTGGAGAAGATGGAGAAACCAGAACGTGAGAAGAAATATGAAAGAAAGTATGCTTCTACAAGAACCACAAAGAAAGGAGGGCTGGAAGATGTGTGTGTTGTCTGCGGTGATGGAAGGCACAGTGACAAGATTTTCTTCTGTAGAAAGTTCAAAGGGCTGAAGCTACAAGAGAAGAATGCTGTAAAGAAGCTGGGAGCATGCAGAAAATGTCTTGGATGTCATGAAGATGATGGATACTGTAGAGACACTTTCCTATGCAGGAACAAAGACTGTAAGAAGGGAGACTCCTCAGATCACCATTACTTTATTTGCCCCAATGGAGAATACAAGAGTGGAAACGAGGAGAGAAGTGGGAAAGACGGCAGAGGAAAGAGCAAACTGACAGCCGAACAGGAAGGATTCTTGGCTGAGCTGTCCTCAGTGCAAGCAGAAAGGTGCAGATTGGCATTTCACAAACAAAGCTACAGAGGGTGGCATGAAGAACCACCAGTCCCAGCTATTGGAGAAAAGTGGCCTGTGTGAGCTTCCTGTCATTATGATGCTGATGGAGGTAACTGCTAATGCTGGGCAGAAGATTGGAGCTCTTGTTGATCTTGCCTCAGACACGAACTATATCACCCATAAGGCTGCACACAGGCTGAGGCTGCGGAGTGAAGAAGTAACCCTGGTTGTGCATGGTGTAGGCGGAATGACCATCAAGGTGAACACGGAAAGATATCTTCTTCGAGTCAGAGTGAAAACCCCCAAAGGAGCGGAGAAGGCTCATGAACTGATCTGTTACGGCCTGGATGAGATTGCCAAGGTGCACAAAGTTGTCAAGCCGGAAAAGTTGCAGAAGTTCTTCCCAGAAGTGAAGCTGGAGGAATTAAGGAGGCCGGAAAAGATTGATCTGCTCATCAGCCATCGCGAGGGAAGACTTGCTCCACAAAGGGTTAAAGTTGTTGGGGACCTCGTCTTGTGGGAGAGTCCATTGGGAATGACAGTGGGCGGAGCACACCCTGACCTGTTCGAGGAGTTAGAGGTGACAGCACATGAGTCCAGAACACACTTCGCTCGCTCCATGAGAACTGCTGCAGTCAAGTATGAGGAGATAGTTGGGAGCCCAAGTACTGAAGCAGCCCGTATGCAGCGAAAGGACAGTGCCAAGGAAACGGTTACAGCTGCTGCAAATCGTGAGTTCCTGGAGTGGTGGAGATGGGACAGCATCGGAGCAGCCTGTGAGCCAAAGTGCGGAGGATGTCGCTGTGGAAACTGCCAACCAGGAGGAAAGGAAATGACACTGGCTGAAGAAAGGGAGCTTGAAATAATAAAAGAAGGACTCACCTATGTCCAAGGAGACTCTCACACAACATCTCCGCATTGGGATGCAAAGTATCCATGGACAGAAGATCCTGCCTCGCTCCCCAACAACAAAGGTGCAGTTGAAGCTACATTCTTGAGAACAGAAAGACAACTAAGGAGGGAGCCAGAGTGGAAATCAGCATACACAGCCCAGGTTCACGAGATGGTTGAGAGGGGCGCAGCCGTAAAACTCACTAATGATGTAATCAGCAAGTGGACAGGACCAGTGTGGTATGTAAGCCATTTGGTGGCGCCAAACCCTCACTCAGTGACGACTCCAGTCCGGCTTGTGTGGAACAGCAGCCAGAAGAGCAGGGGAGTGAGCATGAATGATATTCTGCTAAAGGGGCCAGATGTTCTAAACCCGATCAGAGCTGTGCTGCTGAGATTCAGAAGAGGTGTGTATGCTGCACTTGGAGACATCAGGAAGATGTATAATTCAGTGTGGCTAGAAGAGCGAGAGATGCATCTCCACCGATTCCTTTGGAGGGACAGTCCAGACGAGGAGATGGGTCAATATGCCATCACAAGGGTGAACATTGGAGACAGACCAGCCGGTTGCATTGCACAGGTAGCTATGCGGGAGACAGCAAGATTGGCCATCTTTGCTCACATGGAAGAGGAGCGCAGAGTCCTGGAAAAGGACAGTTATGTGGATGACATTCTAACTTCCCATAACAGCCTGGAGGAAGTAGACAAGATCACTGAAGGGGTTGAAGAAATTCTGAGAGCCGGAGGCTTCTTTCTGAAACCGTGGGTCCGGTCAGGCCAAAGTGGGAGGCCAGAGGCTGCAGCAAAGGTCCTGACATCAAGAGTGGAAGGGATGGAGAAGAAGAAAACCTTCACCCTCCCAAACCAAATGAGGGATGAAGATAACAAAGCCCTGGGCATTGGATACAAGGTGGAGGATGACAAGCTCTACATGATGACCTCGATCAACTTTTCCAAAAGGAAAAAGAAGATGAGAGTAGGCAAGGATCTTCTCAGAATGGAGGTGAAACCTGGAACGCCTAACCCGCTGACAAGAAGGGACCTGTTAAGCCAAGTAGCTGGACTCTACGACCCCATCGGTTTGGTATCACCTCTGAAACAGAAGGGCGCTATCCTTGTTAGGAGAGCATTCCAGGAGGCAGGAGGAGGGAAGTTGACCCGTGAGACCTGGGATAAACCACTGTCAGAGAGCCTCAGAGAAGAAGCCATTCAGCTGTTTGAGGAGTATGCGCAGCTTGGACAAGTTCAGTTTCAAAGAAGCCTGACACCAGCTCACTGGAAAGGGAAACCATGGGGAATCACATTCTCAGACGGGAGTGTGAGACTCCAGAGAAAGGCATTCTCAACAGGAATGACAAGGGCTCAAGCAAGAATAAGCCAAGCAAGTGCCCCTCAAAAAGACCTGAAGGATGAAAGGGAAGAGAAAAGTATGGCTGCTGATCCAGCTCTTCTGGCAGGAAGGCCACCCAGGAGATGGAAAATAAAGAACCTACTGGAAGTGAGGAATTACAGCTCCTTGTCCAAGCTGGTCAGGATCATCGCCTGGATATGGCGAGCTGCCAAGAAGTGGATAGAGATGAAAAGCCAGTCAAGAACTCAAGAAGCTAAGCATAAAGTGTCATCACTAAAGGAAAAGGCCAAGCAAACTGTGCTTACAGTGAGAGAGCGTGAAGATGCCCTCAGGGATCTCTTTGGTGAAGCTCAGGAAGGTGTAGCTTTTCCTGACACTACCCTAAGCAGACTGGCAGTATACAGAGATGTGGACTCTGAGCTCTTGGTTTGTGGAGGCAGGATTCAGATGTTTGATGAAGACAAAACTGCAGTGCCCGTCTTACCATACGAGGCATGGGTGTCTACATTGCTGGCACAGGAAGCCCACAAGGCAAACCATGAGGGGATAGCAGGAACCTTGCTCAGGATGAGGAAAAAAGCCTGGGTAATCAAAGGTCGAAGAATTGCAAAACAAGTAGTAGACAGTTGTGTGGTATGCAGGAAAAACAGGGCAAAACAGTGCCAGCAGATCATGAGTGACTTGCCACCAGAGCGAACAGGCCCAGCATTGCCATTTGAGTTTACAACCATGGACCTGTTCGGACCTTATGAGGTAAAAGATGAAGTAAGGAAAAGGGTCAAACTCAAAGTCTGGGGGGTTGTATTCTGCTGCATGGCTTCAAGAGCCATACACACTGATGTTGTGAGTGACCAGTCTTCTGAGGGATTTCTGCTGGCCTACCAAAGATTCTCTGCACTGAGGGGACACCCTAGGAAATTGTGGACAGATCCTGGCACAAACTTTGTAGGGGCCAGACCTGCTCTGGAGGAGCTTCACAGATTTCTGAGCAGACTGAACAGGTCTCAGATTGAAGAGGAAGCTGTCAATCATGGAACAGAGTGGTCATGGAGGATTCACCCTGCAGACTCTCCCCACAGAAATGGAGCAGCAGAGGCAGCTGTCAAGATAGTGAAGCGGGCCCTGAACAACCTTGGTGGTGATGGAGTTCTCACATGGGGGGAATTCCAAACATTCCTCTTCATGGCAGCCAACCAGGCAAATGAAAGACCGATAGATGCCAGGATTCAAAGCCGAGAGGACTGTGTGGAATACATCAGTCCCAATTCCCTCATACTGGGACGAGCCAGCCCAAGAGGAGACCCGGGAGATTTCAAGTTTGAAGGTTACCCATACAAGAGACTCCAAACCATACAAGCAGAGGTCAGCAAATTCTGGAAGAAGTGGTGCCAGTTAGCTGGTCCTAACCTGTTCATAAGGAGGAAGTGGCACACAAGAGAGAGGAACGTTGCAGTGGGAGATGTGGTCTGGCTGGCTGACCAAAATGCCTTGAGGAGTCAATATAAATTGGCCAGGGTAGTCAGTGTTAATGCTGACCGAAGAGGAATCGTCAGAGATGTAAATGTGAGGACCTTTCCAAGCTACCCTGTTCCAGTCATGAAGCCAAGCACAGGGGACACGAGCAGACAAGGAGCCAGGAGACGCTTGAAGAGGATCCCTGTGTCCATTCTCTGCAGGGATGTGAGACGACTGGTCATCCTTCTTCCTGTTGAAGAGCAACGAAAGACTGAAATAGATAGTGTGACCTCCTTGGGTTGAGCAACCAGGAGGTCAAGTGGGAGGTGTAAAGACAGAGATCGCATTTAGATTAAAAGAAATAGCATCGCATCGTTGAGGATTACCTCTAGTGGCGTGGAGGGGAAAGTTCAGGGGTGGCACTTGCCTGATTACGGCACGTGAGGTGAGTGAGCACGGGTGAGGCTATAAAGGTCCGCGATTTCCGGCCGGGCTTAGAAGGGTTTGTGCATTGGAGGACACGAGAGCACGCATTGGTATGTAATTTATATTTTGAACTAAGGTGTAGTTTGCACAATGCGTATGTTTCTGGCACTTTTTCCCGTTTGTCATGTCTTCCATGTGACAGCGCATGGGACGGCGCAGACGTCGTTAGTGACGTCTTGGGCACGTTTGGTGGAGGCGCACATGGTGAAAATGTTTGTGTGGAAGACCATTGTTATTTTACAACACAGTGATATTAGATATCATAGTGATATTGTAATTATATATTTGTTTATGATATCTAACCGAATTACTTTGTTACTTTGTTTGATATCTAACAGATATTTGGATTTGATTTAAATGTTTGATTAGGCATTTTGATTTATTTGAGAACTAACTTGATTTAATTTGTCTTTCTGAATAGGTTTTCAACCTAATCCTAATCCTAATCCGAATCCGAATCGCAATACGGAATGCTTGTTCATGTTTAAAATAATTCATGTTCAATAAAAGGAAGGAGAAGGATTTGAGCTGTCCTGCGTACTCTGTCTAACAGTGCCATTTCAAGTTGGGCAAGCACAAATGAAAACATCACCCAGATAACTTGACACTCAGCATTTGTTTATTTCTGTCGTTCATTGAAACCGCTTTGTGCAGAGAGAACTGGAATGGTCTTGTATACTTGCTTAGCATCTTAGGATCGGAATATTTTTGGAGTAATTATAAGTTATTTGAGGATCAGACACATTGTCAGGTGGTGGTGTTGGGATATTTTCGCGGAGAAAATATCGTTTTGAGAAATAGTGTATGTTGTACAGCAGCATGTAAGTACAGATCCAAGTCTGACAGGTTCAGTCGGCATTTCGGTAGGATGGCGCACGCCGGGAGTATCGGGGCGCAGCGCCCCTGTTCCCTTGTTTAGAAAAAACCCTGCCCTATTGTTGCAAGGCAAATTTGGTCTCGTCTGGTGGGGGCAGACAATTAAGGGGATTCTTGAGCTGGATGGGGGAAAACAGTAGATCGGCTTCTTGGAAAGCAGGGGGTTGTCCAGTTGGGACTTATAATAGTTATATTCTTGTGGTGCAGTTGGAGATGTTGAGATGTAATTGCGAATAATCTTGTGTTAACGAGTAGGGGGCACTACCAAGGACTACAAATATGGCTGCGGTGCAAACTACATACGTATCAGCCGATGAAAGAAACTTTCTGAGTTCTATCTGTCCGGCTGATATCTGGGGTACCTTATGGCATAAGGCTACCACTTAACCGCATTTTGCGCTCTCAGTACACTCTTTCTCCGCGCTGTGTGTACATGTATATATACACAGATAGTCCTATGTGTTCCTCGGATGATAAGGGGAACTACAAATAGAAGTTATCGTTGTTAAAAATAGCGACAGAGAGAGAGAGATGTGCCGTGGGAGAGGCTGGGGGTTGGATTTACGAGGAGGGTTTAGGCGGGAGGAAGAGACGAGGAGGAGATCTACGAAGGGGGATCGAAGGGAGGGGACAGGGGGGGGTTGGATTCACTACCAGGAACTACAAATATGGCTGCGGTCCAAACTACATACGTGTCAGCCGACTACAGAAACTTCTCTGAGTTCTATCTGTCCGGCTGAAAACTGTGGTACCTTCTGGCATAAGGCTACCACTTAACCGCAATTTGTGTTCTCAATACACTCTGTTTCTGCGCTGTGTGTACATTTATATGTACACAGATAGCCCTATGAGATCCTTGGATGATAAGGGGAACTACAAATAGAAGTTATCGTTGTTAAAAATAGCGACAGAGAGAGAGAGATGTGTCGTGGGAGACGCTGGGGGTTGGATTTACGAGGAGGGTTTAGGCGGGAGGAAGAGACGAGGAGGAGAGAGAGAGAGGCCAGTGAGGGGACGGGGTGTTAGACTGGGCCTGGAGGGGGGGTGGTGGGGACTTTTACGAGTGTAAAGGGTTAGGAGGGACTCGTAGATTAATAATTCATCGTCTTTAATAACAAAATATCAACAGACTTGAATGTAAAATGTAATCATGCAGTCTCGGATGGTATTAGCGGATCATCAGATAGGTGGTATTTACTCTGAACGTCCGCAATGGAGCTACTGCTTAGGAACACATACCGTGCCGGCCTCAGGAAAGTTCAGAAGAATGGGAGAAGTGAAAGATAATAATGATTGGAATTCTCGTTAATGTTCTTTTGTGGCTCGATCTTCACAGAGACCGATAGTGGAGGATTTTACCTCGCACCCATAACCATGAACAATCGTTAACGACGAGTACTCAAAACGACGTGCATTGAAGACAAAGCTATTCTCTGGGGAAGGGGGGGGGGTCTTTATGAGGGGAGGGGGGGACAAAAGGGTGGGGAGGAAAGGTCTGATGACCGGACCTGCGGAGACAGGGACAAAGGGTGGGGAAGGAATTTACGGGGTGAGGGAGGGCCTACCTTCGACAGGCAGGAAGACAGAGAGAGAAAGAGCGAGGAATTGGGAGTTACAAGATTGTACAACGTTAATTACTTTTCAATATTCCATATTGAAACTGTGGAACAACCTTCCTGGTTGCCCAAAAGTAATATGTCTGTACAAACAAAGTGGATTTACAGATATTATCACATGTATACATAAATATTGTTCTCCCATAGATGTTAAATGCTATTAGTTACAAAATTATAGTCAAAATATTATGTGTCCAGAAACTATTGCTTTACCGATGGTTTTCAACTTATTGCTATGGATTTATTGATTCGTAGAGGATGAGGGCACTTAATGAGCGTTCGGAAAACTGTAATTATGAACTAGATATTGATATTTAAATCAAAATCAAACTAAATACCTCAAATATTGGAATGAAATATACAATATAATACTTCCAGCTATTGACTAGTGAAATGTGACAATTATACTTGCACCATTGGCTGAATAAGTAGCTGCCAAAACATTGTTTTCATTTGAAACAGATGGATCTTTAAGGGAATATATTTATGGAGAGAGAACAGATTTCTAGACAGACAGACAGACAGACAGACAGACAGACAGACAGACAGAACACACCGGGGGTCCCTTTGTGCAGGCTACTATTGCAACAAGTCCGCAAAATTTTACGACCGTATAGGTCGTTTGTACTGCCACGGATTACGACCCACTGGAGCGTATCATAAACGAGCGCCTCTACAGGTCGCGGGAGGTATGTATGCCACATATATGTTTTTGCTCTGTGCATTTAGGGTTTTAGCCATTTTATTCAGGTGTAAATGATTTAAGATCAAAACTCAAATCAACGGTTGGAAAAAATAAAAAATTTTGCTAAATCTATTCATTTGATGAGTAGGCTATAAGGATATAAGGATACAACCCGGTATAAGGACAACGCCCATACACTTTATTATACTTACATTACCCGGTATCACGCCAAGGCGTAAAATAGATACATCTGTCCACATCGCAAGGCGTGTTCAGGGTGACGCTTTGCCTGACCAAAGCGTCACCCTGAACACGCGTCCTTCTCCATTCGAAATGAATGGGGGAATTGCACCAACAGCGATACGTTCTCCTAGCATTTGGTGAAATTGTTACGTAGCCATATTAATCGTTATTATCTGAAGGGGAAATGCAATATTTTAGGACAGATACACCATTAAATGTGTTTCTAATGACATTTCTAGCGAGAAATTTACATTTTCCTTGCATAATCTTCAGTCAGTGAATGTGTATGATCTTTATTCATCTTTATTATCTGAATGGGAAATGCAATATTTTAGGATCGATTCACCGTTAAACGTGTTTCTAATAACATTTCTAGCGAGAAATATAATCTTTACTTGCATAATCTTCAGTCAGTGATTGTGTCTGATCTTTAGTTTTATAGTTATTAGGAAGATTTAATCGGCTCGCTCGCATGTTTCAACGACGTCAGGTTGCTAGGGACGCTGCTTTCGCTAAACTAGCAGCTCACGTGTTTCCTGCGTTTGTGTTATTAAACCGTTACTTTATGTAACTTTTAATGATATTGTAATAACCTCAGGCGAGGTATTCAGCGAAGTAAGCTTGATAGCAGGTTTATTGGATTCCACAATCGGACAGGCAGGCACAGCTCCACCGGAAAACTACAACAACCACAACTCCCGCCCGGAAGGAAACCCCCGGAACCCCCTCTCAGAAGGCCCGCCTCTTCCTCCCAAACCCTGTGACGTGAAACACGTTTATCTGAGAGCCAACCCAGTCGCCAAAAGCATACGTTGACAGTGTACGTTTTCGTGAACACTGGATTACGTCGCATTTCAACATAAAATAGCGTGTTAGCACCATGGTTAGCACACACACACACACACACACACACACACACACACACACACACACACACACACACACACACACACACACACAATGCATTTCGCTGCTAAAACAACAACTTGGGCTGCTTCTAGGAGATTTTGGGTGGATTTTGAACGGTATGTGGGCAGGACGTTTTTTGCAGGCAGGACCTGGCAACCCTGCGCTGTTGCCCGAGGTGCAGAAATGCTCCGGAACAGATCTGGATCCACCATGGCCAAAATAATTGTCATGAATAGCATGAATAGATTCATGCATTATCATTCAACTTGAACATGTGTTTTTACAGTATAGAGTGGTGAAGGGATGACGTATGTTGGCCAACCCGGAAGTGAGCGTCGACCTGGGTTTCCCTTGACAAAAAGCCAACGGGTTTTTCCCAGGCCCCCAGGATAGGGCATACTTCCAAGAGAGTCTAGCTGCAGACATCCACCCACACGCTCCAGACATCCACCCACACGCACTTCCGCTGCAGACAGAAACATCCACCCACACGCCGGAAATCGGATAATAAAAAATAAAAATCGGAAAATAAAATAAAAATCGGGCGTTACGTAATGTGTTTACATAAATGAACGGGCGTTAAGTAATGTGTTTACATAAATGAACGAAATAAATTAAGTTATAAAATCTGATAAACGCTTCCGGTTTTGGACAGAAGACCTGACACTCGCTGTTGACTTTAAGCTGGAGCTTATGGCTCTTCTCTTTCTGTAAATACACACACCTTATTCAGAATTCCCTCTGTGTTATACTGCAATCATCTCAATTTAATATTTGATAGGACACAAACTGATACTCGTATTGTAAAGCTGAAGGGCATCAGAGATTGAAGCTAATAATTATTTTAAATACTATGTATGAGTGGACAGGAATAGTTAGAACAATTCCCCTTTAGCTTCACCTTTTCTGACATATTTATATTAGGTCTAGCTATGTTACATTCTGTTGTCTTAATATCATAAGGTTCGACTGCATTCCAACATAATTTATCATATGTTATTAGCACTTTTGCATTCCTAAATTCTTACTCTGAACCATCATTCATTTAATATCTGGCTCTAATTGTCTATAATATTGTCTTACCTTGTGCTGCTGGACCACCTTATTTGCCCATATTTAAATACGACAAACTCAAGTCTGTGTTTTAACTTAGCTCTGTGTGTTACCAAAGTGAATAAGTAAAGTCATACAAAAAATCTATACATTGTAAACGTTATAACACTTTATTAAGAACACTCAACAGATAACTGAACTCAGAACCTCAACACACACACACACACACACACACACACACACACACACACACACACACACACACACACACACACACACACACACACACACACACACACACACACACACACACACACACACACACACACACACACACACACACACGTCACTGGCTGTCCACCCAGCGACCCAGAAACATGGCGTTGACCCGAAGATCCTCCTCAGCTGCCATGTTAAGGAAGACCTCCATGTCTTCCTGAAAATCAAATGTGAAGAGCAGGGGATACTTTTCTTCTTCATCAGTTGAAGAACGTATCCTTTCCAGGAGCTCCTGCTGTTCTTTTGCGTCCATATTCGGAAATGCGGGCTCGACCACCTTCCCCCTGAGCAAACCTGCATTCTGACACAGCCAGGAAACTCCAGCCACAATGTTGTCAAGTGGCCCCTGTTTAATGGAAAATGAAATGCCACCAAGTTGGAATCATTTTATATTCAATTATATTATTTTTGCAACCAGTTAGTTACTTAAAGGTTGGGTATGCGATTTGCGAAACGCCAGCAGATTTTGAAAATACACAACTCAAATGGTCCTACCCCCTCTCCTTCAACGCTGACTCTGACTCCACCCATTCCAAGTACCTGGACGCGCAATCATGCACGAGCGCGAACAGAGATGCGCGAGAGCGAGCCAGGCTAGCGTAGGTTTTCGTTTAACAACATGGCACTACATTCAGCTGTAAGTTGCACCCAGTACCGCGGGAAGTAGGGGTGCTGGGGGTGCTGCAACACCCCCTGTCCGAGGCCCTGTCTTATCACCGAAAACGATCATTTCTAAAAACTCCGGCCAAAGTGGAGATTTCTGAAAACGCCGGTTATGTGTTGTCGTGTCAACGGGGAGAAACGGGATTTTAGGTTCTGAAGCGTCACATTATGCACCAGGAAATGCTTAACGTCATGTGAGCGCCCGCTGTACCGTATTGGTCCGAATATAAACACAAATCCCATTGTAAGACGACCTATATTTGGAAAAAAGATTTGAAGACCAGATCTTGTTTTTATGAATAAATAAATTGTATTCATTGAAATAATATACGAAAATAAAAAGGCATAGAATAAAACACTGCATTGCCACTAAACAGTAGTGCAAATAGGCCGTACTGATGTGTAGCCTATGTTGGGAAAAATAACCTGCTGAGTAGTGATGGTTGAATCTGAGTCAATCGGATTCAAAGAACCGAATCCTTACATTCACCCATGAGTCACGAGTCCGTGGTCTAAATTAACCCGAATCTTTCGGTTCTGGCTGCTACGGACGACATTATTAAAACGATGCACGAATGTCATCAAACTGTAGGTCTATAACAACATTAACACATCCGTTTTTCATCTGCATAGTAACTTAGATTAAGCATATGGACCCGGAGCTGCCAGCTGCGTGGTTGAATAAGAACTTCCTGTAGACAGAGCTGTACACAGATCCAGATCCATAGACTGAGCGAATTCATGGGTCGGATTCGTATCCGGTTGAGTGAAAGACTAACTCAAAGGATTCCGATGAAATGGGTCTGACTCGTATCCGGCTGGGTGAAAGATTAACTCAAAGGATTCAGATGAAATGGGTCTGACTCGTATCCGGCTGGGTGAAAGACCAACTCAACGGACTCATACTAAATGGGACGGGCTCGTACTGAATGTAAATCGTTAAACTCTTTTGTTACAAAGGCATTATTTTACGAGAGATTGTATTCTAACAACTAAAATGAAAGTGGCTTATTAAAAATAAAGTTGTTTGCTGACTATGTGAACTCTCAGAATATTTCTGTGTTTGACGAGCTTCGAAGAGAAAAAAAATTAATCCATACGTTTTTTTCCTAATTCAGATAGCAGTCACGTTGGCGACATCTCCGATGTTTGCAATGCATCCTTTTTAATATTCAAATATGTTCCATAATGTTCGGCCTGCGCTGAGAAAGTCCTTCTTGCGTATTTCCCCTGGATATCCTCAAAACTGCATTACAGTGGTTTGCTGTGAGCGTGCGCATTAGGCACTAGGGAGTGGGCTGCTGGGCTCATTCAGCGACAAAATTTAAACTGATTCAGATTCAAAGGACTCAAAAGATTCAGATCTTTTTAGTGATTCACTCAAAGGACTATGAATCTTCTAAGTGAATCGAAATTCCCATCACTACTGCTGAGTACATCACATGTACATTATAAATATAGCTAACTCCTACCCTAGCCTGATGAGCACATCACATGGACACATTATAATATAGTCAACTCTTGCTCTAACCCAACAACACAAACATGATAATATATAGTCAGGTCAAGGCCGGAGCTGAAGGCCCCATCTCCCAGGCAGGCAGATGGTGGACACTCAGACAATGCACCAGTATCATCTCCAGAACGGGAGAGCCACATTAATTTATCACACAGGAGACATTTTGAGAGCTCTTCCCCGTTAGGAGGAACCAAGAGATACCTCTGCCCACACCAGGGGCCTGAGAGCCACATTAAATTATCACACACGAGACATTTCAGGGGGGCACTCCCCGTTTTAATTTATCACACCGGAGACACGAGGAACTCTCCCCGTTACGAAGCTCTCTCAGGGCCTGGGAGCCAAAACACACAGAACCGCACACACCTCAAACGCACACACCTCATCGAGAGGAGGATACAGCATAAGACTGCATCACACAGGGACTCTTCACCTTCTTCTGAAGCAGACCTTCCACGGAGGCGAAGCTCCGGACGAACCATCAGCGCTGATTAGGGACTTAGACATATTCGATTTCTCACGCTTTATGACTCTGTATAACCGTTGCCACTTTACTTAATAAATCCAAGGTCCTCGTGCCGATAGACTTTATTACCTCTCCGTCTCATTTTATCTGGTCCAGTAGCTAGACAGACCGTTTTTCCCCACAATTTGGTGACCCACAACGTGATTTTTTCTGAATTGAACACGCAACTGGGAAACGAGAGACGGAGAGCGGCACGACCTCGGGACCCCGGAGCACCGGACCGATTCCTGCAGTCTCACCTCGCGTACGCCCAACAAAAGGTAGGCAGAACCTGTTGATAAAATCCAAATTCTGCATAGTTATATAGGAATCACATTAGGAGGTGAGACTGTGAGAGCGGTTCGCTACGGGATATCTCGTGGGGACGAATAGGACCGCATCCCAGTATTTCCCCATAAACCCAATTGACCCTGAACGCGTGACACATCGAATATCGGCTCGTTGCATGGTGAAAGAATACCCTCGAGACCATAGGGCCTATAAGAATCGGGCATAGTGATACAAGACTACCGATGGCCAAGTAATGGATGTGTAATGGAGACACCATATGTCTTAAAGGGGGGGTTAGAGTCCCCTTCTTTGTTTAGGTATTAAATAATTTCGGTGGTAAGGGGGTTAGAGTCCCCAACTATGTCTTAAGGGGGTTAGGGTCCCTCGGGTGGGATTAGAGTCCCCACCTATGTCTTAAGGGGGGTTAGAGTCCCCTTCTTTGTTTAGGCATTAAATAATTTCGGTGGTAAGGGGGTTAGAGTCCCCAACTATGTCTTAAGGGGGTTAGGGTCCCTCGGGTGGGATTAGAGTCCCCACCTATGTCTTAAGGGGGGTTAGAGTCCCCTTCTTTGTTTGGGTATTAAATAATTCTATGTGGTAAGGGGGTTAGAGTCCCCAACTATGTCTTAAGGGGGTTAGGGTCCCTCGGGTGGGATTAGAGTCCCCACCTATGTCTTAAGGGGGGTTAGAGTCCCCTTCTTTGTTTGTGTATTAAATAATTCTATGTGGTAAGAAGGTTAGAGTCCTTTATCAGGGTTAGAGTCCCTTTGCAGAGGAAACGGTGCCTAGGGCATGAGTGACACACAGAGAGAATAAGATAAACTAGGCTCGTTGCGTGGTGAAAGAACACCCTCGAGGCCTAAGGCTCGCCGCCCTTGATAAGTGAATCTGAGGCGCCCGAAGAAGCACAACGATTTCTTGGCCATATATTCATTGCATATGCGGGGACTGACGGACAGACACCTGAACTGACGCAGACTAGGGATAGCAGAGACCTCTCACCCCCACCTTCACGACCAGAGAGCAAGTGCGTGTGTACGGAGTCGAGAACGAGAGTCGGCGTGGGTGGAAGAATAGGAGAGCATGGGTGAAAGAGAGAGACAGAGAGACAGTGTGTATGCGCGTGAGAGTGAGAGAAAGGCTGTGAGCGACTCCGTGTGTGCGCGTGTACGCAAGAGGTGATGTTTCTGTGTGTGTAAGAGGCTGTGAGAGACAGAATGAAAAGTCTGTTGATATGTTTCTGTGTGCATCTGCGAGAGACAGAATGAGAGGTCCGTTGATATGTTTCTGTGTGCGTCTGCGAGAGACAGAACGAAAGGTCTGTTGATATGTTTCTGTGTGCGTCTGCGGGAGACAGAATGAGAGAAGTCTGTTGATATGTCTCTGTGTGTGCGTTTAGAGGAGACAGAGTGAGAAAGGTCTGTTTAGGTGTGTGTGTGAGAAGGAGCGAGAGAGATAGACAAGGAGAGCTAAAGTCGGAGGACGATCGAGAGGGACCATTTTCCCTCTAGACAGTTGGAGGTAGCGATAGAGTGCGTGTTTTTCTAACAATGAACGGTTGTTTCAGGACCACGAGAAGGGACTCTGTATGGTTTTCAGGCCCAGAGTGTAATCCCCTTTCCCATATGTGTAGTCCTCCCATTTGAGGTCCCCGTCCACCATATTTGAAGTCCTCTACTCCACATCATGTTGTAGTTCCCCTCCCTAGAATTGTATGGAAGTTAGAACCTGTGAGGGTGTTTTGGTTCGGCCTGACGAGGCCTGTACCAATTTCGGTGGTCAGCTTCTAGTTTTGTGTATATAGAAATTTGGAAAGGGGGAGCAGTATTAAGTTATATATAATAAAGTGAAAAGTTATTAGTGAATGAAGGGACAGAAGGATCTTTTTGTGTGTGAGAGATAGTTATTAGGCCTTGTTCCATGATGGAGAGTTGAGGATGTTGCATTCCAGGCTTATCTGTTAACGGTCCTAGCTGCTGCTTGACCCTAAGGGGAGTGAGGAAGGGTGAGAGAGAGAGAACACATTTCCCCCCCCATTTGTCGAGCTACACCATTCAGGCAGTACAGAGACACACACTAACACACAGTACAGAGAAAGGATATAGAGTGTGTTCAACTGAAAGCGTGTGGTGGCCATACGCCATAAAATACCACATATCAAAGGAATGCAGGTAGAGCTCTGTTGAGTTTTCAGGCTTTGATAAATTTGTAGTTCCCTGTCTGCCATGTTTGAGGTTCCTTGTAGTCTCTGTCCATAGGTTTCACCTGAACAACCCCTCTGCTGGCCGAGAAAAGGAACTACCCATGGTTTCTCTCACACCCAGCCCCCAGAGCACACTCGCTTTCAAGGCGTTATGGCCGCACCCAACGTGGGAGGGAGACACGCAGAGAGAGAGAGAAGCCACATTCCACCCTTATCTGTTGTCTTGCACCAAACAGCACCCCGTACTGAGGAGGGAGAGAGAGCGTGTTCTCCTGAAGGAGGGAGAGAGTCACAGGGAGACACGCAGTGGATATTCACATTATGGCTAATTTGTTTTTCTTTAAGTTTAGTTTTAGTTTTTTTAGTTTTTTATTCAGGATGATGAACATCCTGACACAGTTATCATTCAGGATGAAGAACATCAAAGTTCATGAGGAGGTTATAAGGACAATAACGTTGATACTTTAATAGGACAACAGTGATGATAATCTAATGCAATTGGACTAAAGAAGGTGTTGCTATTAACTAAGTGATTCATATTATTTTCACACAGGAAAGAATAATTGAATAAATATGGTTATGATAAAGATGAGGATAATAATTAAAAAAATATACATAAAGTAAATACGTAATCTTGATAAACTGTACAATAGGACTACACCAATTAAAATATAGGGTAAATCTCTTCGGTCAAGGATGACGGGGATTAGCGCTACATCTGCTGGGAAGGGATCCTACATGCTATGTTGTCAATTTGGATTCGGAAGTAGTGGGTTTACCTTTCAAATGCCACTACTGCTGCTGCAACACTTTAATAATTTTAACTCTGATAAATTACCTTTTGTTTTATAGTTTCCCTGATGTGTATCCATTACGCACGCTTGGCTGCATAGGACAGATGGGGCTGAAGACTCTGTCTCCATCCCTCCACTTTGCGATCTATACTACCATATGGGTGGGGGTTGATTGTATTCCAGGTACGGCATCCTGCAGCGAGCCAGTATGGAAGGCTGGTTAGCCAACGACGGGTAAGATCCCACCTTGACACCCGGGACGACCTAAGGCAGGCACAGTCACGATTACTTGGCAGAGTCGCTGTGGGCACTGGCTCACTTGATCATGAAGTGACGAGCTGCAACAATCATGGGAAGTCCCGTCTGGGGTGTAGGGTGGAGGAGGAACAGGAGTCAGATATGTCAGCTCTGGCAGCAGAGGTGGTCTTGGAACGGGGCATGTCGCGTTTTATTTTATTTTACCTTTGTGGTATAGAAGGCCACCAACGCATGTACGTTTTTCGGTTTAGTGCATGACTTTGGAACAGCGTGGTCTCCGGCGGCTGATGGTAAACCCACCCATATTGGGCTTTGGTTTTGGACATACTGGTTTCGATTTCCCTTCCCAAAAGATTGGTTTTAGTTTGCTGATGGTTAAGGTTAGACGTTTCAACGTTGGTTGCACCAACGGCGTTCTTAGATTTGCTTATCATTTAATGTGCATGGTTTTGACCATTGCCCAAGGGGGGAGGTATTGAGGAGAATTTAAAAAAAAAATATATATATATATATAAAAAAAATAATATAATAATAATAATAATAATAAAAAAAATTAGAACACAAGGTTTTTTCTTCACCATACTTGCAAACAAACAAAAAAAAACCACAGTGTTCAACAGATGGGTAGAAGCAGTCCCATCAAAAGACCAAAGTGCGGCTACAGTAATCAAGTTTTGGACTAGAGCAGTCATGACAAGGTTTGGAATTCCGTCAGAAATAAGCTCAGACAAAACGTTTATTCAGAGAACACTCAAGTGATTCAACATTTGCATGTCGAATAAAGACTAGTCTGTGTCTACAATCCTCAGACCACAAGGTATGGTGGAGAGAGGAATGGGACGCTTGAGACAAAGATTAACAAAGTTAAATTAGAGTACTAAATTAAAGGACTAATGCACTACGACTGACACTAATGAGTTATCGCATGAAAACTAACAGAACGACGCATCTAACCCCGCATGAAATGCTTAAGGGTCGACCCATGCCTTCACTTAACATTTGAGGGTCCCAAAAGGGACTTCCATTAGAGTAATTAGAAATAGAATTAAGGAAAATATGTTTGAACATCTAACTGTTGTACATAAGTTTGTAATTCCAGCAAGAGAAACACAAAGTTCCAGGGCCAGAGGAGGAGCCAGATGCAGACACGCCCGGAGCCGACGAACTACCCAAGAATGATGCAATCAAATTTTGGCAGGGTTTGAATCAGTCCTGTTTTGGTGGTCCACTATTAACAAAAATGTTGATTGGATAAATAATATATACTATAATCAGCAACGTTTTGTCAATTTTTCCACGGATAAGGTCAAGGGACTATATAGATATAGATATGCTATTGGCAGAGCACGGAGGGGTGTGTGGGATGATGAAGACGACATGTTGTACTTTTATCCCCAATAACACAGCACCGGATGGGTCGGTGGCCAGGGTGCTGGCAGGGTTACAGTCCCTCAGATTAGAGTTGGCAGAGAGCTCCGGCATTAATGAACCCTTCACAGGATGGATGGAGAGCCCAATGAGCGATGGGCGCTACAGGTGCAGCAGGTGCCATCCAAGCTTACCTGGGGATCGAGTATACACCGGAGAGTTTGGACGCAGGACCGCCAGAGGGGCCCGACCTGATCCGGCTGGAGAACAAGATGGAGCTCGGGGATACACACGGGCGAGATTCCAGGGGCCTTGATTGCCCGTTTATCAGATGAGGTCCTGAGCGCAGTTGAATAAAAGGGTCTAATGCTCAGGTGGCGCCTTGCGACCACCTGCCCGTGATGACGCTCAGGACTATTCCGTGGTTTCAGTTGTTCCCGTGCCCCGGGCCTACCCTGAATACCCCATGCGTGTGATTGCTTATTGTTACACGACCAGTTAACTCCTCCTCACATCCTTAGTGTGTGGTCATCTAGGGATGGGTTGAGGGGGATTGCCATCCGTTGTGTACCTCATATCTTTCTGACATTATTATTATTATTTAGGGACACGTTTCATGGTTGCATTTCATTCCTGTGATTGTTATTGTGTAGTGTTTGTGTGATTGTTGCATTTTTGTTTATATCGTTATTGTTTACTGTTAGTTTTGTTGTTGCATTTTGTTGTTGTTGTTATGGTTTGGTGTTGGTTTTGTTGTGTATCATCTGCTGCCAGTATTGTTGGTATTGTCTGCTCGCGATGTAAGGCCGGGGTGGATGCCACCCCTAGGTGGGGTGTGTATGGCATACCCATGTCTGAAGCATGGGTAGCGTTTCTCCCACGTGGTTTCCCCATACACCAGGTCCAGCGAGTTGTTTTAGTCCCATGCTCATGGTTGTTTGTTTTTATGATCATTTTGCCTTCTTTCTGTTATTTCTAATGGTGTTATAATGGTAGTCCCGTGCTGGAGTCCTATCCCTCGTACCCCAAATGAGTAAAAGTCGTCTTGCGACGACTTGAGGGGGATATGTTGGGAAAAATAACCTGCTGAGTACATCACATGTACATTATAAATATAGCTAACTCCTACCCTAGCCTGATGAGCACATCACATGGACACATTATAATATAGTCAACTCTTGCTCTAACCCAACAACACAAACATGATAATATATAGTCAGGTCAAGGCCGGAGCTGAAGGCCCCATCTCCCAGGCAGGCAGATGGTGGACACTCAGACAATGCACCAGTATCATCTCCAGAACGGGAGAGCCACATTAATTTATCACACAGGAGACATTTTGAGAGCTCTTCCCCGTTAGGAGGAACCAAGAGATACCTCTGCCCACACCAGGGGCCTGAGAGCCACATTAAATTATCACACACGAGACATTTCAGGGGGGCACTCCCCGTTTTAATTTATCACACCGGAGACACGAGGAACTCTCCCCGTTACGAAGCTCTCTCAGGGCCTGGGAGCCAAAACACACAGAACCGCACACACCTCAAACGCACACACCTCATCGAGAGGAGGATACAGCATAAGACTGCATCACACAGGGACTCTTCACCTTCTTCTGAAGCAGACCTTCCACGGAGGCGAAGCTCCGGACGAACCATCAGCGCTGATTAGGGACTTAGACATATTCGATTTCTCACGCTTTATGACTCTGTATAACCGTTGCCACTTTACTTAATAAATCCAAGGTCCTCGTGCCGATAGACTTTATTACCTCTCCGTCTCATTTTATCTGGTCCAGTAGCTAGACAGACCGTTTTTCCCCACAATTTGGTGACCCACGACGTGATTTTTTCTGAATTGAACACGCAACTGGGAAACGAGAGACGGAGAGCGGCACGACCTCGGGACCCCGGAGCACCGGACCGATTCCTGCAGTCTCACCTCGCGTACGCCCAACAAAAGGTAGGCAGAACCTGTTGATAAAATCCAAACTCTGCATAGTTATATAGGTCTCATTTTATCTGGTCCAGTAGCTAGACAGACCGTTTTTCCCCACACCTACACCAAAGACTATTCCTGACACTCCTCTGCCCCGCTGTGTTCGCTCTGGCTGTGGTCGCTCCGAACTGTTTCGGCCCGTGGCAAAGCGAGTCATCCTCGCTGCTGTCCAAGGCATTTTGAGACGCAGCATTTATTTAATGCTCATATGACCTAGTGCTGAAAAAAGGTTACATGAAAAAGTGTGAGGGTAGCGGTGGTGCGCTAAACTTGTTCTGTGAGCAGCTGGATGTGAACCATGGTGTGAAGAAAGTGAACACAACGATCGATTTTCAACTGTGCGCGCATGCACTGGTGTAATTGAGCTGCGCTGCTATATATCTTTTTTTATCAATGTAACGAGTTGCGAGTCTAGTGCAGGCTGAGTTTTTTTTTTTCAGCACCCCCTGCTGAGAATACGTTCTCGCGGCTATGGTTGCACCAGATGTTATAAACATTAAACGGTCACATAAATCATTACTATTTATTTTTATTTTTAGTTTGTTTCATATAATTGTATTGGAAGTCCTGGTTTTCACTAGGGTTGCTGCGGTGTGGACATTTTCACAACGAGTAATACACTCGTCTCAACACCGGTATTACCGAGTATAAACGGTATAAACTTTGAAACTATGTCAACCGCCACACAAGCATCGGTTTTTAGACCCTTCTCGTCCTTCAGTTGCCACCAACGTTCGAAAGCAGCGCCTAGGATTATTCTTGATTTCAGTTTTTCTCTTTCAGCGTTTTTATTATCAATTACTCTCTGAAAAAGAGTTTTCCTTCTCTTTGCTGGTGGTGGTGGTGGGGATGGTGGCGTCTTGTCTCCCATGGAAATTGTCTTCTACTGCTAGGTCCAAATGTGGATTAACTAGTTCCAGTAGCTACCGCAGGATAACAACAAACAGGAGCTTGCTCTGGGTCACGAGCTCTGGGTCACGAGTACTGCACGAAGGGGTCGCGCGCGGGGCGCGGGGGAGGGGGAGTGCAGTACGACCGTTTGATTGACGTACTTACTGTCCAATGCAACGAGGTGGCAATCCAAATGATTGGCTGGAGTTTTTCGAGCCCTGCCCGTTCCACAGATGATTGACTTGTTTAATTTTCATGTCAGTACTTCTAACTCAGTGGCTGTAAGCGGGTTATGATAAGGATTTCAAGTAATTTTGCAAAAATGGCCAAAAAAGCTAATTCCGTACCCAACCTTTAAACTAAGACTTGGAATTGTAAGGTTCTACACCCAGGACTGCAGACAAGCCCATCCAGATAATAACACATCAAATTAGACAACAACGGCACTGTGGTGGGAAACATAACTGGAGGGGGTAAGTCTGTCTACAGAGAGGAGGACCTGAAACTGTTGAACACTGAGTGAGTTGAACACCAGAATAATTTTGTCCTCTTTAAATACTTAAAATAATGAAAGACCATCACACCTAGGAGGATGGCACATTCTGTACAAAAGATTATTGTCATGACTGAATGGTGGAAGATTTAGGGAAATTATCATTGATCTTTGTGTCTAAGATCAATGCAGGCAAAAGATAGAGGAAAATAAGTCAGTGACTTATAAAAGTAAGCAGACAAACATTCATAAATATTGTCTACAGACATATACACATACATTCTTATATTCTTTCTACACACATACATATATCACCTTTAAATGTAATGGAATGTTTTATGTGGGATTCCAGGTGGCACTGAAGCTTCGTGTTTACGGTTGGTTTAAAAGTTGGGCATAGGGGGCAGTGGAAAAGTGTGCAGCAAGTTGTGCAGCGTTGGACTTCTGGCTTTGAATCATCCCTAAAAATCGAGTGATGCATCTACAAAAGGCAGATTTTTTTTTTTAGGGGTCCAAGCCAACAGGTTGGATCCCTATTGTTTTTGTAGTGTTTTTTAGGGGTCCAAGCCAACAGGTTGGATCCCTATTGTTTTTGTAAGGATTTTTCCTATTATACTTACCTCCCTAAAAGTGTGCCCACAGCCCAAACCGTAAATGGTGCAGACACGCCAATTGCATGACTAGATCCAGATCTCTTCGGACTACGCAGACGACAAAATCCGGACACTCCGGTCACTAGGTGGCGCTATACCAAGGAATACGCGTTTGGGGCTATAACTCCCACACCGAACCTCCCACAGTCAAAAACTTGTACCCACATATTCACTGGAGTCTGCTGCATCTTTTGGCCTAGGCCACGCCCATTTGCGTCTATAAATTTTTTTCGCAAAATCGCGAAAACCGCAAAATTGTTTTTTCGCTACTCCTCCCACATTTCTTGACCAATTGACACCAAACTTTGCACACGGCATCTTCAGACGAACACAAAAAAATAAATTCGAACACTTTTTTGATCCGACCTTCGACGACGAAACGGTAGCGTTTTGAGTATTGGTTCATGAGCAAAACTAGACGTGGAAAATCGAAAATCCACAAAAATCCAGAATTAGACATCGGATCAAGTCCAAATGTTACACACATGTCGGTGCTAACCTAAATGTCGTTCGATAAAAAAATCGTAAATTTTCGCCACGAGGAAAATTCTCTTCGGAAAATTTCACCACAAGGCGGCGCCAGAAAACGACGACATTGTATATCTCCTAATTGGCCAATGGAATGTTCTGAAAACGCGTTTTGGGCTATAACTCCCACACCGAAGCTCCCACAGTAAAAACCTTTCTATCCACAGATTCACTGGAGTCAGTTGCATCTTTTGGCATAGGCCACGCACATTTGTTTTGAACACATGCTTCGCGTTGTGCCGGCGAAATGCACACTTCTTGGACCCCTGCATAACTGCTTGCAGTTCTAGTTAGGGGTCCAAGCCAACAGGTTGGAACCCTATTGTTTTTGTAAGAATTTTTTTTATTATTATTAGGGGTCCAAGCCAACAGGTTGGAACCCTATTGTTTTTGTAGTGTTTATTTTTATTATACTTACCTGCCTTAAAGTGTGCTCACAGCCCAAACCGTAAATGGTGCAGACTTGCCAAATGCATGACTAGATCCAGATCCGTGGCGACTACGCAGACGACAAAATCCAGACATGCCGGCCACTAGGTGGCGCTATACCAAGGAATACGCGTTTGGGGCTATAACTCCCACACCGAACCTCCCACATTCAAAACCTTATACACACATATTCCCTGGAGTCTGCTGCATCTTTTGGCATAGGCCACGCCCATTTGCGTCTATAATTTTTTTTCGCAAAATGGCGAAAACCGAAAAACTGTTCTTTCCCAACTCCTCCCACATTTCTTGACCAATCAACACCAAACTTTGCACACGACATCTTCAGACGAGCACAAAAATATAAATTCAAACACTTTTTTGATCCGACCTTCGACGACGAAATGGTAGCATTTTGAATATTTGTATATTAGCTAAATTAGACGTGAAAAATCAAAAATCCAAAAATATCAAAGATTAGACATCGGATCAAGTCCAAATTATACACACATGTTGGGGCTATCCTTACTGTCGTTCGATAAAAAATTCGGAAAATGTCGCCATTAGGGGGCGCAAGAAACGAGGAAATTGTATATCTTCTAATTGGCCAAAGGAATGTTCTTCAAACTATAAGGGAACCATCAAGGGGAAAACCCAAGTCTATATAAAAAATATGGCCAAGAATTATTAATGTGGGCGGGAGTAATTTGGAAAAGGAAAATTGTCTTCGGAAATTTCGCCACAAGGCGGCGCCAAAAAACTAAGACATTGTATGTCTCTTAATTTGCCAATGGAATGTTCTGAAAACGCATTTTGGGCTATAACTCCCACACCGAACCTCCCACAGTCAAAACCTTTATATCCACAGATTCACTGGAGTCAGCTGCAACTTTTGGCACACGCCGTGCCCATTTGTTTTGAACACATGCTTCGCGTTGTGCCGGCGAAATGCACATTTCTTGTTGCGTTGTGCCGGCGAAATGCACACTTCTTGGACCCCTGCATAACTGCTTGCAGTTCTAGTTTTTATACTTACCCCCCTAAAAGTGGTACCACAGCCCAAACCGTAAATGGTGCACACACGCCAATTGCATGACTAGATCTAGGTGCGTGTAGACTACGCAGACGACAAAATCCAGACATTTCGGTCACTAGGTGGCGCTATACCTAGGAAAACATGTTTGGGGCTATAACTCCCACACCGAACCTCCCAGAGTCCAAAAACTTGTACACACAGATGCACTGGAGTCTGCTGCATCTTTTGGCCTAGGCCACGCCCATTTGCGTCCATGAATATTTTTCGCTAAATCGCGAAAACCGCAAAACAGTCTTTTCCCTACTCCTCCCACATTTCTTGACCAATCAACACCAAACTTTGCACACGACATCGTCAGACGCACACAAAAAATAAAATTCGAACACTTTTTTGATCCGACTTTCGACGACGAAACGGTAGCGTTTGGAATATTGGTATATTAGCTAAATTAGACGTGGAAAATCAAAAATCCAAAAAATTCAAAAGTAGACATCGGATCGAGTCCAAATTTTACACACATGTTGGTGCTAACCTTATTGTCGTTCGATAAAAAATTCGGAAAATTTCGCCATTAGGGGGCGCAATAAACGAGGAAATTGTATATCTTCTACAAAATTTCGCCGCGAAAACGCTACACTGACTTCTCGCTACTCCTACCACAGTCAAATCCTTTGTATCCACAGGTTCAGGGTAGCGTTTTAAACACATGCTTCGCGTTGTGCCGGCGAAATGCACATTTCTTGTCGCGTTGTGCCGGCGAAATGCACACTTCTTGGACCCCTGCATAACTGCTTGCAGTTCTAGTTACAATTGATGTTGTAATTGTAGAAAAAATTAAGATCAAAGACGATAAATTCTCACAGCACAGCAAACTATTTAAAGGCCGGTAATTCAGTAGTGGTTGTAGTCTAGACGAAAATGGCTGAAATAGAAAAACTTAACATTTATTAGGGGTGTGCAGCAATTATTGTCCCTTCAGAGCATCAACTTTAACTATTATTGGCATATAAGTAATGATGAGATATATTTCTACCTCATACTGTACTTTACATCTGTTTCTCTCTGTCATTATATGTTTTATGAACTGTCTGAGCCCCAGCACCCTATTGACTGGGGGACATTGAACATTTAGAATCTGAGACAGGATAGGCTATTACATAACAGTAATTCATTAACTTTTATCTGTTTTATTACATTTTTCATCTCTTTTACCCCTTTTAACTGAACTAAGTGCTATGATCTCTTAGTTATAAACAGATTGTATGAACTAAACAGGCAGATCGAATATTGAACGATCGATTTTGTCTATTGAATGATATCACCCTTCTCAGCCACCGCTGCGGAGATGAACAGCTGATAGGTGCAACTCTAGTTAAAGCGAAACGAGCTGCGTCAATTCAATTCGTGGTAATTATTTTATTACAACTTAACTCTGTTTTGGACTACAGATGACTGTCAAAAGTCCAAATCTTAAAATCGTTTATGCTCCCAACACATCTACAAATCTCTAAAATCGTTTAATAAGACCGACTATAGGCTACACAACGTTTACAAAAAACATTTGCCTATCTTGCAAAAATGACACCTAGCTAGCGTTTGCCACCGTCAGTGTGGAATAAAACAACAAATGCTTCATATTGGTGTAACGTTCTGTTATTTGTTTGATGAAAAAATCTAAACTTAATGAAACTAATAGATCGGTAAAGAAATGCAAGTCTCGTGCATTTATAATTGTATCGCTGTGTTTTGAATAGTCACCTACCATAACCTCCAAGTGCAGCTGAGCTGAACGTCACATCTTCGTGGCGTGCAGTGAGTCCCGTTGTTACACCGAATTCTGCGACCCACCGAAAAGTGTGACCCGAGGGGGCGCTGTTGAATAATGTGCAACTCGCGCTCCAGACATCCACCAGCACGCAATTTCCGGCGTGTGGGTGGATGTTTCTGGGACTCTCTAAATCGACGCCACTTCGACCTGGGCGGGACTTTACGTCCTACGTCACTCGCTATGGGTTTGCATGTGTGCGCGTAGCCGTTTGTCTCAGGGATCTGTGCACGAACTCCCTTGCACTACAGATTACGAGCGTCAGTGTCATACGCGATGGAGGGTGGGTGACATTCCTACAGTCTGTGATGATAGGCTGTATTTCTACAAATGACTTAATATTACTAGCGATTAACATGACGAAACAACACGAACTAAGCTAACATTAGACTATTGCCATACCAGATAACGCCATACCAGCTAACCCTAACTATTTCTATTAAACTCTGAACCATTTTGCAACAGGCAACTGTGTGTTGGTGCGTCTTATTGCTTCCCACGTCTGCGTCTGCATCTTTCCCACTCCTGGCTAATAGTTTCAGCTTTTGTAGGCCTACTGTATATCAGAAATGATCACCCTGTACCACACTGCTGACTTGTTGATGTTTTGTGAGCACTCACGCAGTTACGCAAAATGGCATGCAAACATCCAGCCCAATATGAAAGAAAAAAGCTAGCTTCATTAAGGAATCGAACCCCTTATCCCCGCATTAATGAGTTGTTCTCTGACCACTAACCCATCAGGTCTTAGTGCATGCGATTCAAGAGTTAACCACTTGACAATCTTTAAACTTCGGTTGCCTAGAAATTGTAAAGACAGTGATGTGTGTACATTGTGCGAGTATCCGTCACTCGCGATGTGTGTGCAGTCCAAAATGAAAGAAAAAACCTTGCATCACTAGGGAATCGAACCCCAAATCATCAGTTGGTCGTTGGTAACTGTAAACAAAGAGATCGCATTTTGTTTAACTGCTAACTAACAAACGGGTTTATGCGTTCACTGAACAAAGATTATGGAAATAAAAGACCACTTTTCCATCAGAAAAATCATCAGAACCGTTATTACCAACCCATAGACACTAAAGCCGAAACCTTTCTCACATGCACACCCATCGCGAGTGACGGCTCTGCGCACACATGCACACCCATAGAGAGTGACGTAGGACGTAAAGTCCCGCCCAGGTCGAAGTGGCGTCGATTTAGAGAGTCCCGGATGTTTCTGTCTGCAGCGGAAGTGCGTGTGGGTGGATGTCTGGAGCGTGTGGGTGGATGTCTGCAGCCAGACCCCTCTCCATACTTCCGCAATCCACCAGTGCTCAGAGGCCAAGCCTGGTATTGCAGCTGTTTAAGCTGGGAGTGGACGGGGGTCCGTCATTTCATGTGGCCCAGAAGTAGATATCGCCGTCCACTCCAATACAAGTGGGGAACAGGATTGTGTCTCCGCAAAAAATGTCTGGATATCAATCAAAGGCTCATACTTATATTTCTACCCTGTTCTAAAAAAATGTAAGTTTTTTCTTTTCAAAACCCCTCCTCAAGCGTTTTATTAGCAGTTTATGTTGGGTGGGCAGCTGAAAGGAGCCGTACTGAAACAAACGGCTCCTTGCTATGGTCCTATTTTGAAGTGCACGGCTCTGTCACACTAAATTTGTACCGGGGGCGAAATTTGTACCGGGCGCGTCATCCAGACGTAATCCACTCCAAATCTGCCTGGCAACAGATGATCGCTTCGTCCGTTGCCTGGCAACGGACGATCGCGTCGAATGACGTGAACATTCGCAAACCTTCTATCTAGCGATCCGTTATCTGTATTGTGCTATTTCGTCCTTGACCTGCTTTAAACACTCAGTTTACTTGCTAAATTTGATTAAACAATTAAATACAATACAAATATAAAGTAAAAACAAGTGTTATCTGTAATGATATCAACATCAGTTATTAGACCGTCACACGGAGCATGCGCAGTTGGATTGGCGCGCTGCATGTTGATGTCTGTTCCAAGATACATCGTGTGTTTATTAAGGAACCCAACAAAACATTACATTATCTAGCGATCCGTTAACTGTATTATGTTATTTAGTCTTTGGCAACATGAGCGCGAATGTTTCTTGAAACCTTCCCGGCAACGGACGACGCGATCATCTGTTGCAGGGCAGGTTGGTAATGGATTACGTAATGATGACGCGCCCGGTACAAATTTCGCCCCCGGTACAAATTTAGTGTGACAGCTCCATTAACTTCCGAATTAACTTCCATTAACTCCATTAACTTCCAAAGTCTGAGATTTGTCCTTTTACTTAACATGAATGGCGTTGAACACGGATATATAACACACATATCATTGAAATAGCTGTAACAGGCACGGACGTATTGATTACCTGAATGATTATGGGAGACCTACGTAATTTTCATAATATTGTTAATTGTCTAATGTTAACATATCAGTTGCGTTGGTAGGTATTTCATTTTCATTTGCTTGTTTAGCTATGTATGACAGGGTTATGGTTAGCTAGGGTGACCAGACGTCCTCTTTTTCCCGGACATGTCCTCTTTTCGAGACCTAAAAAATGCGTCCGGCAGGGATTCCAAAAACGTCCGGTATTTTGCCTCGTCGCAAAAAAATAAATAATATATTATTGTTATTATTATTATTATTTATTTTTTTGCCTCGTCGCATATTTGTGTTTCTGGGTCTTTCACATAACCTACTAGTTATTACCATTGCATATGTCTATGGTTATTACGGCCTTCCAAGTTCTGGAAATGGTTTACGTTCCACCTTCTTGCGCGAGCTGACTGTAGAGAGAGTCTGTCATTGGGCGACCGATCTCAGGGTTGCCAGAGCCACGATAATTATCCTCCAAATACGACCATTTTGAGCCTTTGGTACGTTACTTTGCCATTTCCAATCTGGCAACATTGAGCACCTTGCCGCTTCCACTCTGTTTACAACAGCACATTACATCTGCAGTCATGCCTAAACGTAAATGTAAGTTCACGGACGAACTAAAGAAAAAATACCCATGTTTTCGCCTCGGCCGTGATGCTTCGGAAGCTGAGTGCATGACATGCAGAGCAGGCACTTTCGTGTCAGTGGCAAATAAAGGTGGCAGCGATTTGGAAGCTCACGTGCACTCTACAAAACACAAAACTGCAGCAAGAGGAGAGAGCTCATCGAGTAAAGTGACCGACTTTTTTGTGAGTAAAACCGACACTTCTGTTACGGCTGCAGAGGGTACCCTTGCTTTTCACACTATAAAGCATCACAACAGCTACGATTTTCCCAGATTCGGTGACAGCTCAAAAAATCTACACTACACTACACCCCCCCCCCCCCCCCCCCCCCCGGTCACCCTAGGTTAGCTATGTATGACAGTTGACAATGTTGGTGTATTACAATTCATTATTTGGGTAGGCTACTCCAACTTCGTTGCTGGTCGATATGTAAACATTTACTTTTATATAAATTATTGATTGCATTTTTCGTAAATAGTTAGTTGGAAGGAATCTGTTTCTTAAGCAATAACATTGAACTGAATTTTTTAGGCCTACATACGTTTACTATGTTACTATGGTATTATATGGAGCAATCTTACATATTTATGAAGTTTCCAGATCAATAAAGTTCTATCTCTTTTTATTTGAACTGCCTGTATGTCCTCTTGATTATAGTATTACAGTGTGTACCTTGGTTATCAGCTATAATAGAATGGTGTCAATGTGGTATTGGCATATATATTCCAGAATTTGAAAAAGGATATGGATATAGAGTGGGTGACTTTATCAGTATACTCAATCGAGATGGCCACAATAATAACCGCTCTTAGATGGGTTGTAGATACTAAGTTGGTGACAATGTGGTATTGGCATATATATTCCAGAATTTGAAAAAGGATATGGATATAGAGTGGGTGACTTTATCAGTATACTCACATACTCACATATCAGATGGCCACAATAATAACCGCTCTTAGATGGGTTGTAGATACTAAGTTTTATAACAGATAATTCAATACGTGAAGATTTGGTGATAGAGGTAAAGCATCTTCTTTTAAATATTATAAGCCTTGGTTTAGTTATTCAGTTCTGTTGGATTCCAGCCCACCATGGAATATATGGCAATGAAATTGCTGATAAATTAGCTAAAAGATACTAACCTAATTAGAAGAATTTAACCTTAAAGGCACCCAGTGCAACTTTATGTAAACATTCAATGAAAAATAAACATTCAATTTCTAGTCTTTTTTACACGTAGTAAGTTTCAATAACTTCATACCATTACATATCGACATTCAAGGAGCAAAGATGAGACGTCGTTGTGTGGTGAGAACTGATAGAAAATCGTAAACAACAACAATCGCCGGTGGGGAGAAGCCATTTTTCCATTGACTGGAAGCCTGCTTTATTTATTGTAGGTTACAAAAAATAAAGAAAATGGCGGCATTGTTGTTGTTATCGATTTTGTATCAGTTCTCACCACACAACGACGTCTCATCTTTGCTGCTTAAATGTCGGTATGTAATGGTATGGAGTTATTGAAACTTACTACGTGTAAAAAAGACTAGAAATTGAATGTTTATTTTTAAGCCTCGAAAGTTGCACTGGGTGCCTTTAAGTATATATATTTTTTATTTTTATTTATTCATTTCTTTTGTTAGTTTGTTTTATTTTGTTTATTTTTTTTCGTTTGTTTGGTTTTTTCTTTGTATTTATTTTTATGATTGAAAGTATCATTTGCCAACGTCCTTGTCACAAACTCCTGTGTAGTAGTCCAGTAGGTGGCGGTATATGGGGAAAAACTATGATCCTCCACTAAACTAGAAGAAGAAGAAGATCTCTGCATCCGGTACGTCACAGACTAGGTCACGTGTCTTGGCCACATAACGCGGAAGCAAATCGCACCTGTATGTTACCCAGCGCCACTGAGCAGTTTGTATAGGAATGAATGGGCGGCCATTTTCCAGTCTGTGGTCCATCCTTTAATATGTCCATGGTTTTTCCATTGGATTTTGGATTATAGCAGAAAAATTAGCATCTTTGAAGCACCTCCACAAAAACTGAAAATAAATAAAAATAACTGTGCTCCAAAGAACGAAATGTAAACCAATGCATTCTGAATGGGAGTGTTTCTCCGATTTTTCCATGCTACACAGAACGAAATGTAAACCCATGCAAATAAACACTTCATGGTCATAATCATTTAAATATCATTAATCTCCTGAGGGTGGTATTCTATTTTTTTCAACGGGGCTGCATCCAGTCACTCGACCGTCATGGTTGCTATGGTGGTTGCTATCGACCGCCCCCTCATAAGCTGTGTTCGAAATCGTTCCCTATACACTCGTTCCCTATTCCCTATATAGTGTACATGATTTAGTGCACTATATAGGGAATAGGGAACGAGAATTCGGACACTACGCTGAACATTTCTAAACGTCATTTGCGTCAGTAAATGCGCCGGGTATTTGTGTGACGCAGACAGATGCGCCCACATCATGTAAACATACCAGGCACTCACGAGGAAAGCTGGAAGTTGTATTGATGTTGAATGTTACATTTCCTTGTTCAAGTATTTTTTTTTATTAATTTTGAATGTTAAATATTCTATGTTAAATCCCAGATAAATTGTTGACATTTCTAAACGAAAGCCGGAGACTCCATCATTAAATGTATTCGTTTTCGCGGTTATTCAGCTTCTTCTTCTCCTCCGGAAAAACACGACCGCATTGCATTGTGGTATACGGGAGTAACATGTAGGGAACATCGTATGTACCCTATTTTAAGTCCACTATATAGTGCCCTATATAGTGGACGACTGAGAATTCGAACACCCTACAAAATGGCGTGCACCCTATTTAGTGCACTACATCCATGATAGGGAACGATTTCGAACACAGCTATACTCATGGCTCTAAAAACCACGCGGCAAAGGAGCTGCCGTAAATTGTGTTGTTTTTGTCGTAGTTGTGTTGTTTTTGCCGATGGTTAAAAAAATAGACAGATATTCCAATGCATCCTTAAAAGGCAACTTGGATGTTTTTATTTTCTGCTGTTTAGACTTCTTCTATAACCTATTTTTGAAAGCAAAACACCAAGCTCATTGATTTAACGAGGCAGGGTTATTTGAAACAATTTATTAAATAAATATTTGTGAGAGGTCATTCCTTCTCCTGAGTTTGCTTCCTATTTATGTCTAGTATACACCCCTACTGTCCACAAGCATCCCCCCCCCCTCCCCATATGGATTCAGAGAATTGTTGCCACGTCCCAGTGGTGGAGGTATCATATATGAAAGAGGGCATTCAATTATAGCCTACTACAATGATCAATTAGGAGGCTGAAGCCCTCAAGGAAATGATGCAATAGCTGACTGAGTCGACAACATTTAAGTAAGCTCTACCTTGGGGTCTCTTATATATCAGGGGGTCTGAAAGGACGCATACGCTTCAACCTGTGGCTCCAGCCCGACAGGAAATGACTCAGCTAGTGCTCCATCTCTTTGCACCTCACCCAGCGGCTCGCTTGCAAGATTTTGGCCTGAAGTTCTTCCCAGACCTACACGCCATCCAACATGCATATCTGAGAATCAGCCCTCTCTTTAATAATGACAAAAAGTTATTAGAGAAATACACGGTGCCGGCTCTTTTAGACCTTTCAGACTTCAAAAACGTGGCCACAGGCCAGCTGTGTCTACACACCTTAAGCCACAAATGTACACCTCCATCTCACAAAAAATGAGGACTAGAAACTAACCTCTGTCTTATGTACATTTACTGTACTGTTGGAGGTCACGCCCCTTTTCCGGCCTTTTCGAGATAGCTAGGGATGCTAAAATGTTTACACACATTTCCCGGGGCCCCGAGAACGACATACCCGAGATTTGGACTCCTAGCCCTTAGAGAAAAAAAGTTTTCATTTGGACAAAGCCCCTCAGAAGTGTTGCCTGCAAGACCTAATGGTTCAGAATGTGGTGGAAAAACAGTTTTTGAGATAGGAAGGTCCTACCGCCCTGAAATTTGAATACCTTATTCTAGGGCCTAACTGGGACCCCCGCACCGAAACTTGGCCCGGTCGGACCCCGAGGGCAGGAAGGGGGGGTCCTTCCTGCCCAAAACTCAGGAAGGGGGGGCCTTGACTTTCATAATCTTCGCTCTGTGAATGTAAAGGATGTTTGGTCGGATGTTATGACGAAGAATCATAATGTGAATGGGAATATTCTATAAATGTCTTGATATCATCTTTCGTCTCAACACTTCTGCTGCAGCATCTTAAAGTCTCACTCCGAGAACCTTAAAATATGAATCAATCCATTAGAAGTATGAAAATATCTTCCCGGGGGCGTAACGGAGCAAACAAGGTGTCCTTTGACATCTACGTTTCGAGGCGATTGCAACAGTGCCACACATGATCATATTTGAATATGTTTCGGGGTAGTAATTAGCTGTCGATCTTGGAGGCCTTTATCAATAATGACCAGCTATAGATTTGCTTCCCGATGGAGATTTTTGACAAATTACATGTTATTTAGCATCTATACGTTAAGCTGAGTCCAATGAGATCAAGCTCGCCCTCTTGCTACACCGAGATCATGTCCTAGACCTAGGTGTACCATGTAAAATACATGTTACCATTTGCTAGAGTGTCATGCTCGGTGTCATTGGACTCAGCTCAACGTGTAGATGCTAAATAACATGTAATTTGTCGCAAATTTCTATCGGGAAGCAAATCAATAGCTGCTCATTATTGATTAAGGCCTCCAATTTCGACAGCTAATTACTACCATTAAACATGTTCGAATATGCTCATGTGTGGCACCGTTGCAATCGCTTGGAAGCGTAGATGTTAAAGGACACCTTGTTCGCCCTCTTATGCCACCGGGAAGATATTTACATGCTTCTGATTGACTAATGAATTGATGCAGCTATTCCCCCAGAAGTCAGGGGTCAAAAGGTCAAAAGGAGCCGGCACCACGCCGCTTATGAGACAAATGTGTATTTCTCTCATAACTTTTTGTCATTATTAAAGAGAGGCCTGATTCTCAGATATGCAGGTTGGATGGCTACGGTGTAGGTCTGGGAAGAACTTCAGGCCAAAATCTTGCAAGCGAGCCGCTGGGTGCAGGTGCAACGAGATGGAGCACTTGCTGAGTAATTTCCTGTAGGGCTGGAGCCACAGGTTGAAGCGTATGCGTCCTTTGAGACCCCCTTTGATATATAAGAGACCTCAAAGTACAGCTTACTTAAATGTTGTCGACCTGCAGTCACCTATTGCATCACTTCCTTTAGGGCTTCGGCCTCCTAATTGATCATTGTAGTATAATTGAATGCCCTCTTTCATATATATGATACCTCCACCACTGGGACGTGGCAACAATTCTCCAAATCCATATGGGGAGGGGGGGGGTGATGCTTGTGGACAGTAGGGTTGTACACTAGACATAAATAGGAAGCAAACTCAGGAGAAGGAATGACCTCTCACAAATATATATTTAATAAATTGTTTCAAATAACCCTGCCTCGTCAAATCATTGAGCTTGGTGTTTTGCTTTAAAAAATAGGTTATAGAAGAAGTCTAAACTGCAGAAAATAAAAACATCCAAGCTGCCTTTTAAGGATACCTTGGAATATCTGTCTATTTTTTAACCATCGGACCCTAGTTTACGACAAAAACAACACAATGGACGGCAGCTCCTTTGCCGCGTGGTTTTTAGAGCCATGTAAGGATTAGAGGGGCTGGTCGATAGCAACCACCATAGCAACCATGACGGTCAAGTGACTGGATGCAGCCCCGTTGAAAAAAATAGAATACCACCCTACACACTGAGGAGAATAATGATATTTAAATTATTATGACCATGAAGTCTTTATTTGCATGGGTTTACATTTCGTTCTGTGTAGCATGGAAAAATCGGAGAAACACTCCCATTCAGAATGCATTGGTTTACATTTCGTTGTTTGGAGCACAGTTATTTTTATTTATTTATTTATTTTCAGTTTTTGAGGAGGTGCTTCAAAGATGCTAATTTTTCTGCTATAATCCAAAATCCAATGGAAAAACCCGTTGGCTTTTTGTCAAGGGAAACCCAGGTCGACGCTCACTTCCGGGTTGGCCAACATACGTCATCCCTTCACCACTCGTGTGTGTGTGTGTGTGTGTGTGTGTGTGTGTGTGTGTGTGTGTGTGTGTGTGTGTGTGTGTGCTAACCATGGTGCTAACACGCTATTTTATGTTGAAATGCGACGTAATCCAGTGTTCACGAAAACGTACACTGTCAACGTATGCTTTTGGCGACTGGGTTGGCTCTCAGATAAACGTGTTTCACGTCACAGGGTTTGGGAGGAAGAGGCGGGCCTTCTGAGAGGGGGTTCCGGGGGTTTCCTTCCGGGCGGGAGTTGTGGTTGTTGTAGTTTTCCGGTGGAGCTGTGCCTGCCTGTCCGATGTGGAATCCAATAAACCTGCTATCAAGCTTACTTCGCTCAATACCTCGCCTGTGGTTATTACAATATCATTAAAAGTTACATAAAGTAACGGTTTAATAACACAAACGCAGGAAACACGTGAGCTGCTAGTTTAGCGAAAGCAGCGTCCCTAGCAACCTGACGTCGTTGAAACATGCGAGCGAGACGATTAAATCTTCCTAATAACTATAAAACTAAAGATCAGACACAATCACTGACTGAAGATTATGCAAGTAAAAAGAATATTTCTCGCTAGAAATGTTATTAGAAACACGTTTAACGGTGAATCGATCCTAAAATATTGCATTTCCCATTCAGATAATAAAGATTAATAAAGATCATACACATTCACTGACTGAAGATTATGTAAGGAAAATGTAAATTTCTCGCTAGAAATGTCATTAGAAACACGTTTAATGGTGTATCTGTCCTAAAATATTGCATTTCCCATTCAGATAATAACGATTAATATGGCTACGTAACAATTTCACCAAATGCTAGGAGAACGTATCGCTGTTGGTGCTATTCCCCCATTCATTTCGAATGGAGAAGGACGCGTGTTCAGGGTGACGCTTTGGCAAAGCGTCACCCTGAACACGCCTTGCGATGTGGACAGACGTATCTATTTTAGGCCTTGGCGTGATACCGGGAGAGGGATAGCTAGGCTCGTCCCGAGCAACCACAAGCGTCCACCAGCGGCCCCGAGACTTCAGAATGTCGTTATTTGCATGACCGCTAGAGGCGCTACATTTTGATACGCTCCAGTGGGTCGTAATTTGGGGCGGTACAAACGACCTATGCGGTCGTATTTTCTTGGAGGACAGGCTGTACCATTACCATCAAAACAGCCAGGAGCACCCAGGTCAAAAATGACACTTGTTGCCTTCAATAAGTGTGTGCTTGGAGAGAGATAGAGAGAACATATCTCTAGAGAGAGAGAGAGAGAGAGAGAGAGAGAGAGAGAGAGAGAGAGAGAGAGCGAGAGAGCAAGAGAGTCAAAGTGAGAGGGAGAGAGAGAGCGAGAGAGTCAAAGTGAGAGGGAGAGCGAGAGGGAGAGTCAAAGTGAGAGAGAGAGCGAGAGAGAGAGAGGGAGAGAGAGGGAGAGGGAGAGGGAGCGAGAGAGAGAGAGAGGGAGAGGGAGAGGGAGGGAGAGGGATCTGCTTTTGTCCCAGGTCAGAGATCACGGAGTGTTTAACAACAGACAAGATGGCCCCTACCGACTTGCAGAATAGGGAGGGAGGGGGAGAGGGAGAGAGGGAGGGAGGGGAGGGGGGAGAGAGAGGTGGAGGGAGAGAGAGGGAGAGGGGGAGAGGGATGGAGAGAGAGGGGGGGAGAGGGATGGATAGAGAGAGGGGGGAGAGGGGGAGAGGGATGGATAGAGAGAGGGGGGAGAGGGGGGAGGGATGGAGAGAGAGAGAGGGGGGGAGGGATGGAGAGAGAGAGAGAGGGGGGAGAGGGATGGATAGAGAGAGGGGGGAAGGGATGGAGAGAGAGAGGGCGAGAATGTAACACTGTAGTTGGGCTCCCCGCTGCTCTTGGTCTCTGCAAGACCCAAGATGGCCGACGTCTGGACAAAGGAAACCCACGTCACCAAGACGCGTTGTCTCTTTAATTCCTACCCCACGTGTTACACCCAACGTCCGCGGTAGATTCAAACTGGTTTGGTTCGACCCAGATAGCACTGGTCAAACGCACTGTATTGGATCTCTATAAGAAGTATGAGATTTCTGCAAGTTTGTCTCCACGGCGGGTTAGCGATGCATACAAAACAGTTGGTTTAAAACTGCGTAAGTTTGCCTCACGGCTGCGTTTTACACTATACGAAATTGCACATTTGATTTTCACATGAACCGGGCCGGAAGTAATCAATCCCATTCTAACTCCAGGTCAAACAAAGGCCTAGCCTCCGGTTTAATATGCAACTAAGCTAGATTAACGTTAAAAACCTGACCTATCCTTCACCCCACCGTAAGAGTTTGGAACGTTTGTGGCCGGCAATAAATAATATCTTGGCCTGTACTGGCTTTACATCCGTACATTCACCATACCACAGGTAATGTCTCCCACGTGGTACAAACATTGATCAGACGGGATTGGATACAGTCTATCAACAATCCCATAAAGACATCACATACACCATACAACATTTAACCACAGGTATTATTTCTCCCACGTGGGACAAACATTAGATCTAGACGGGATTGGATACAGTCTATCGACAAACCCATGAAAACACACTCCTAGCCCTTTGTTCCTTTAATACAATTATTTTATTTAATCTGTTAGCGTATATGAGGCCGTCCAAGTAACCGGCTGTATGAATTACAATCCGAGACCACGAGACCCCGCAGCCAGACGGAGGCCGTACAAGCTATTTGCCTAAATGTTACTATTCTAACTATTACAGATTTTGGTCATTGACAACAGGTTCTGTTTACCTTTCAATGGCGCCTGCATCCAGCTTGTACTGCGTTCCAACGGCCGCGTGGTTCGAGTCTCGGTAGAACTTTTCCAAGAACGTCAGGATCACCAAATGCTGAGTAGTTCTTCAAGGAAAGGGTTCAAATCCGGGATTGCTTTAACTCACTTTATTGTTAAAGTAGGCATGTTTCGGTATGGTAACTGAAGCTATGGAACGAAAGTCGAGGAATCGTGTTGAACACGTGTGAGAGATAATAACTCTAGCTACTTCGAGCCACGGGCTAAGGCCCGTGACCCTCCGCGGGTGTCGCTGAAAATCTCTGGCGCTCTCCACCTCGAGTCCACAGGTAGAGAACGTCAAGTGGGCGTGGCCTATGTAGTGGGTGTGGCCCGGGGTGACGTAATGGCTTCGGCTTCTTCACCCAACTAAAGGTGATGCCTTCTGTGGTGGAGCAGCCTTCAATAAGGTCTTGCTCCCCTTGTGGCTATGTATAGTATTTACGGCTTATATGTTTGGTCCTGCTTCATTGGGTCTATGTGTGGGTAGCTTAGATTCTTAAAATACGTAACACCGGTCATTCATGGTAGCGAAGTGGTCCATAACTTTGTCATAGAAATTCCCTTTGGCCTTCAGGTCCTCCACAACTACTGAGTCAATAGAAATTTTCGCTAGGTTCACAAGTCTGTCCTGTCCACATGTGTTCCTCAGGTATGTTTTGATCCTTTTCAGACAGGAAAAGGAGCGCTCTGCTGATGTGCTGGTGGCTGGTATTGTGAGAATGAGCTGCAGCAGTTTGTAGATCTCGGAGAGTGTGCCCTGTAGGTCATCCTCAATAAGGAGCTGTAGCAAGTCTCCAGGTGGCTTGTAAAACAACGTGTTGTTGTACAGGGTGTGCAGCTCATTCCTCAACCTTTGCTCATCAAAGAAGTATTGCTGCATTCTTGAAGAAAGTTGTCCAATCCCGGGTTGCTTTTAACTCACTTTATTTGTTATAAAGTAGGCATGTTTCGGTATGGTAACTATGAAGCTTAAGGGAGGGAATTGTATCTAACGCGTGGAGAGGAAAATACTGTGATCTACTTCAAGCCCCCGGGCCTAATGGCTCTCTGCCGTCTACCTATTGATCTCTGGGCTCTTCACTTCGAATCATCCGAGAGAGGACGTCAAGTGGGCGTGGCCTATTCAGTGGGCGTGGCCGGGGTGACGTAATGGCTTCGGCTTCTTCACCTATCTAAAGGTGCTGCCTTCTGTGGACGGAGCAGCCTTCAATAAGGTCTTTCTCCCCTTGTGGCTATGTGAGGGTAATGCAGCTTCTTAAAATACTTAACAGGTTGGGCAACCCTGGCTATGGAGTAGACGTGTTTGCGGGAAGCTCCGCCTCAACTTTTCTTTTTACCTCACTTATTGTTCTTAATTTAAATTTTGGCGAGTTTGAACTAACAAGAAAGACAAAATGACAAGAAAAGGCAAGGGGTATAAATCTGAAAAAAGCCAAGACGAAGAGGGTTGTTTCGACAACGATGCCGAGGCCACTGAAGAAGCTGGCGCTACTGCAGCTAGCCCTGTAGCTGCTAATGCTATAGTCCCGGCTACAAACGAAGACGTCTTGGCAGCAATAAATGCATTGAAAAGCGCTGTAGATGTGAGATTCGACGAGCTAAAAGGGTCCCTATCCACCCTCAAATCTGCTCTATCAGACGTTACTGAACGTGTGTCGTCAACCGAGGCTGCCGTGGAATCGCACGAGAAACGGCTAGAGGAGTTGGAGAGGCGACACGCTAGCCTTGAATCCCAGTACACGCTACAAGAAGCCAAGCTAGACGACCTTGAGGCCCGCTCCCGGAGGCAGAACATCCGCATCATCGGAATTAAGGAGAAAGCTGAAAACGGTAGGCCGACGGAGTTTGTTGCCAAGCTGTTACCGAAGCTTTTGGGAGAGGAGAATTTTGACCGGCCCGTGAATGTGGATCGTGCACATCGAAGCGCAGCGCCTGCTAAAGATGGTAAATCTAGGGCTATCATTGCAAAGCTACACCACTTTCAGGTGAAGGAGCTGGTGTTGAAGCTTGCCAGGGAGAAAACGCCGCTGCAGTACGACGGGCGCTCTGTGTTCATCTTTCCTGATCTAACGTCTGCTACCATGAAGAAACGGAAGGTGTTTCAGCACATTAAGGAGAAATGCAGAGTCAGGAAAATCAGGTGCGGTTTCAGGCACCCAGCAAACTTTGTGGTCACAGTGGATGGCAATACTGGCACGTTCAACACCCCGGACGAAGCCGAAAAATTCCTGAGTCGGGAGGTACGGGACTGGAACATGAATGTTGGGTCAAGCCGGCAAGTTGTCTAATTTATCTCTGTATTATCAGCAAAAAAAAAAAAAAAAAAAGACCAAACTCGCATTGAGAATTGAGAGGACAAATGTTTTATTTGCAATTATTATCCACGGTTGAGGTGGAGTCTCTCCCTTGCTTGGAGAGAGGTGAGTAGTTGTTTGCTATCTTGGGCCTTTATTGGCCCCCTGAGTTTAGCTTTAACTTTAAGTCTGGGGCATGGAAGCGTTTTCCATGGGGTTGTCTCTCCCCTTTACTATATTCATGTGTTCTGTTCGATGTTCTTTTTTTGTCTGCACATCTTTTTTTTTCGGTTTACTGTATATTCCTTTTTGCCATGGTCATGTAACAAATTCCCTTATGTAGCATATTATGTCAGATAGACCTACATCTTGTAAACACAGTGAAGGTGGAATTACATTGGTCAGTTGGAATGTACGGGGGATTAATAGCCCTCTTAAGAGAAGAAAGGTTTATGCACATCTACGCACACTCAAGGCTGATATTTCCTTCCTTCAAGAAACGCATATAAAAACAACGGCAGCAAAAATATTGTGTCCTTCATGGGCATCTCATGTATTTCAATCTAATTTTTCTACAAAAACAAGAGGGGTAGCGATCCTTATTAAGAAAACAATAGCTTTTATCCACAAGCAAACTATTTCTGATCACAGGGGCAGATATTTAATAGTTAAAGGGGAACTTAACTCTGTACCAGTTACCCTAATTAACGTGTATGGGCCAAATTTTGATGACCCCATTTTCTTTCAGAATCTCTTCAACACTATACCCGATATGTCAAACTCAAATATAATTTTGGGTGGAGATTTAAATTCTGTTTTGGATCCTGTCTTAGACAGACAACACTCCCAAACCAGTTCATCTAAGAGCAGTGTTACTCTTAATAATTTAATGCAGTCATATAATCTAGTGGATATTTGGAGACTCCTCAACCCCACAGCAAAATACTTTTCTTTCTTTTCAGCAGTTCACAAGTCTTATTCTAGGATTGATTATTTCATTCTGGATTCTAAACTTTTAACACAAATAGTTGACTGCAAGTATCATAATATTCTCATATCGGATCATGCCCCTGTTTCTGTGAAACTTAAATTGAATTACATGAGGGGAGAATTTAGCTGGCGCCTAAATAATGCAACACTGAAAAATAAAGAATTTTGCTCTTATCTCTCAAACCAAATAGATCAATATGTACAAATGAATGACACTGGTGAAGTTGATGATTCCACACTTTAGGAGGCCATGAAGGCTGTTATTAGGGGCCACATTATATCCTATGAGGCAGCAGAAAAAAGAAAATCTAAAGAAAGGTTAACTGAAATTGATAATCAACTGGCTGATATGGAAGTGTTATATAGAGAAGGTAACAAACCTGAGTTACTCAAGAAGATCACTGCATTACGATATGAATACAATACTCTACTGTCAAAGAATGTGTCACGTTTACTGGTCCAAATTAGACAAAAATATTTTGAATTTGGCGACAAGCCCCATAGGTTGCTATCCCGTCAATTAAGGCAAACTCAGGCTTCTAGAGCCATACACTCTATTAAGTCAGATGATGGCACTCTCTGGACAGACCCTGAAAAAATTAATAAATGTTTTGCTGTTTTTTATGAACGTGTCTATCAGTCACAAGGAGAACCTGATCCTGACGAGATGGACATTTTTTTTGAAAATCTGGACCTACCTAAACTATCAGCAGAATCATCTCTTTCACTAGATAAAGAAATTCATTCAAAAGAAATAATGGAAGTGATCTCCTCCCTTCCCAACAATAAGGCAGCTGGGCCAGATGGCTTCAGTATAGAATTTTTCAAAGAATTTAGCTCTAAATTATCGCCTCTCTTATTACGTATGCTTAATCACTCAATGTTGAACTCAAGGTTACCTCCCACCTTAAATAAAGCCAACATTTCACTTATACCCAAGCCAGGCCGTGACCCTAACTTGGTCTCATCATACCGCCCCATTTCACTGTTGCCTATAGAAACCAAAATCCTGGGTAAAGTCTTGGCTAACAGATTAAAGGAGCACATATGTTCCATTATTCATCCTGACCAATCAGGTTTCATGCCAGGGAGACATATGTATTTTAACTTGCGTCGTTTATTTCATGTGTTGTACACGGAGCACACAGAGGAGGCTGTAGTAATCTCTCTGGACGCACAACGTGCATTTGATCAGGTTGAGTGGCCTTATATGTTGATCACACTTGAAAAATTTGGTTTTGGACCCTCCTTTATGAAGTGGATTGAGATCATTTATTCACACCCAACTGCCTCTGTTATCACCAATCAAAACATTTCATGCCCTTTTGCAATCAACCGTGGGACCCGTCAGGGGTGCCCTCTCTCCCCTTTTTTATTTTCAATAATTATTGAGCCACTTGCTGCCAGTGTCAGACAATGTCAATTAATATCCCCCGTTGAGATACATGAGCAAGAGCATCATCTCTCGTTGTATGCAGATGACATTCTTTTGTTTATATCTCGTCCTGAAACATCAATACCTGCCCTCTTGACTCTAATTAGCAGTTTCGGCAAACTCTCTGGATTCTCTGTTAACTGGGACAAAAGTGAGTTAATGCCAGTGTCCAAGGAGGTTAATATGACGTATTTATTGTCCACTCCCTTTAAAAAGGCTTATGAGCATTTTTCATATCTTGGTGTTATTGTTACGAAAAAATCGGAGGACCTCTTACGAAAGAACTGGAACAGCAAAATTGAACAACTTAAGCAGGGAATTAATTTCTGGAAGACTCTTCCTATTTCTCTCGTAGGGAAGATTAATGCTATTAAGATGATTGTACTGCCGCGTTTCCTCCATCTTTTTCAATCCATTCCTTGCTTTATTGCTCAGTCTTACTTTAAGCAACTAGATTCCATTATTGTATCATTTATCTGGAACTACAAAGCCGTTAGAATTTCTAAAACACATTTATGTAAAGCAAAGAATGTTGGTGGCTTTGCTTTACCAAATTTTAAAATGTACTATTGGGCTACTCATCTATCTATGCTTGCTTGGTGGAGAAGGGGCCCCCCCTCTATTTCAGATTCATGCCCAGCGTGGCTACGCATAGAACGGCTGCTTTGCAAAAAGTCTTCCTTGCTGGCACTGCTTAATAGCCCCACCACAGTCAAGAAGTCATGCTATAGTAACAGCCTTGTAATTCATGGCACTATACGCATATGGGAGCAGATAAAATCTTATATTAAGGCTCCAAAAATGTATACTGACACTCCCATTTGTAATAATCACTCTTTTATACCAGGCATTAACGATGCAGCTTTCTTTGACTGGAAACAAAAGGGTATTGTTAACATAAATGATTTGTATATTGAAGGAAGTTTTGCCACATTTAGACAGCTACAAACTGCTTATAATATTTCTACCTCAAGCTTTTTCAGATATTTACAAATTAGAGACTTTATTCGTAAAAATGTAACGAACTATCAGAGCCTGAATAAGCACGAAACTCTTGAGACAATGAATAAATTTGACCCTGCTACTCGCGGGGCGGTTTCCTTCTTTTACAAAATTCTTCATAAGGGAGCTTTGCTGGGTACCGAGGAGCGTAAGCAGGCATGGGCAGATGAGTTAAATTTGGAACTGAGTGATGATATTTGGGATGAATGTTTACGGAATGTGCACAGATGTTCAGTTAATGTTAGACACAATCTTATACAGTTTAAAACAGTCCACAGACTTTATTATTCCCTGGAGAAGCTAAACAAATTTTACCCTAATGTCTCACCTGTCTGTAATCAATGTAAGTCCATGATAGGTAATTTAGCACACTCATTTTGGTTATGTAGCAAACTCCATTCATATTGGAAAAGTATTTTTCAATGCTTCTCTGAGGCTTTTGGGAAATGTTTGGAACCTGACCCACTTGTGGCAATTCTGGGAGCTACAAGTCCCTTGTCTTTTATTAATAAATACGAGAAGAAGGCTATTGAATTTGGGATGGTGCTTGCCAAGAAATTGATATTACGTGTGTGGAAGTTGGACTCTGTGCCTACATACGACCTGTGGTTAGGAGAAATGTCTAACACACTGCATTTGGAGCGACTGAGATACTATAACGATGATAGAGGAGATGTGTTTGATAAGATTTGGGACCCTGTACTCGGATTCTTTAATGGGTAGGCCGCTCTATAGTGCTTTACTATGCATATGTATGTGTATTTTTCTTTTTTATTGTACTCTGACATTCACTTGACAAAACTTCTGATCCTTTTACTTAATATTTATGTTTTGACCATGGACCGCGGCTGCTAATTTTGATGTGCTTTGTTCTGTATGTTATATGTGTTTGTATGCACTGTCTGTTCTAAAAACTGAAAACTTCAATAAACATATTTAAAATAAAATACTTAACAATCTCTCCATGGTCATCTCATGCCCCTTTCACACCGCCGCAAAATCGGGGCCGGTTCCGGGCCAGTTCGGAGCTAGGGCCAGGGCTTTGGTTTCACACCGCCAAAGAACCGGCTCCGGCCCCTAAAAACCGGTTCAACTCTGGCCCCACTTTAGAGCTGGGCTAGAATGAGAACCGCTTTTACGCAGGGGGCAGGGGGCGGGGTTATCCCAGGAAGACCAACGAAGGGCGGCATTTTTAAATCACCGAAGTGATGTGGGGAAAAACGGTCTGTCTAGCTACTGGACCAGATAAAATGAGACGGAGAGGTAATAAAGTCTATCGGCACGAGGACCTTGGATTTATTAAGTAAAGTGGCAACGGTTATACAGAGTCATAAAGCGTGAGAGATCGAATATGTCTAAGTCCCTAATCAGCGCTGATGGTTCGTCCGGAGCTTCGCCTCCGTGGAAGGTCTGCTTCAGAAGAAGATGAAGAGTCCCTGTGTGATACAGTCTTATGCTGTATCCTCCTCTCGATGAGGTGTGTGCGTTTGAGGTGTGTGCGGTTCTGTGTGTTTTTGCTGCCCCTTGGCTCCCAGGCCCTGGGTCTTCTCCTAACGGGGAGAGTTCCTCGTGTCTCCGGTGTGATAAATTAAAGCGGGGGAGTGCCCCCCGAAGTGTCTTGTGTGTGATAATTTAATGTGGCTCTCAGGCCCCTGGTGTGGGCAGAGGTATCTCTTGGTTCCTCCTAACGGGGAAGAGCTCTCAAAATGTCTCCTGTGTGATAAATGAATGTGGCTCTCCCGTTCTGGGGATGATACTGGTGCATTGTCTGAGTGTCCACCATCTGCCTGCCTGGGAGATGGGGCCTTCAGCTCCGGCCTTGACCTGACTAGATATTATCATGTTTGTGTTATGTGTTCGTTGGGTTTAGAGCAAGAGTCGACTATATATTAATGTGCCTGCCATGTGATGTGCTCATCAGGTTATTTTTCCCAACAGTGAACAATGGACGCTAAGACAAAATCACAGTGGACCATGGAGGAGACAACCTGTCTCCTTGGATTTTGGTCTTCTGCCGAGGTCCAGAAGAAGTTAGAAGGAGCAACCCGGACGAAGGTTGTCTTCGAGCAGCTGCAGCGGGAGATGGCTGCGGCGGGGTATGACCGGAGCGCCGAGCAGATAATAAATAAATTGAAAAAGTTGAAGAAGGACTTCAGGGACCAGAAAAAAGACCTGGGGCGAAGCGGCAATGGACGGCCAAAGAAAGGTCCACATTTTGATGTCATAGACTCGGTCCTCGGCGACAGACCGGCATGCCAAATCACCGGGGCGTTGAATTCTGCGACGGCCATGCTGGAATCGATGGTGGACGAGTCGCTCATCGAAAGCACCCCTGATATCGGTAAGTTACACTTTTCAAATGTTTCACTCCGTCTCCCAACCACCTATTCATGTACCTTACTGTGCGTTTTATAATTAGGGTTATGTTAAATCCCGTGGCTATGTGTTCGTATAATGTAAATGTATAATGTAAAAGTTTGTGTTTTAAAGCATTGTTGTTGTTTACAGAGTTGTCTGCCGTAGAAGACTTTTGTAACGCGGAGCTACCACCGCCGGAGAGTTGTAGCTCACCATCACCGTCACCATCACCGTCCAGCCAAGGAAGCTCACTTGCCAGACAAGGTAAACATGTTGTATTATTTATAATGTATGCTTCACAACAGACCATGTAACCGTTAAGATATATTGATCTTACCACCAGGCTGTGACATACAGTAAAGATTTGGTGTACTCATCTGTACACCCTGCGAAATACTGACAACATCCTACTATAGTATCAAACCAACTCCAGCTACACTTGCCTGCAAGAAACAATTTATTACTTTATGATCTGCATTTAGCAGGATATTTAATCCCCTGCTAAAATGTGTATTTAAATGTTATGAGTATACAATATAAATCTGATATAATATTTCTTGTACACAGGAAAAAGAAAGTGGGACAAGGACAGCGAATTGTTGCAGTATCTGGAAAGGTCTGACGAGCGCCACCTCCAATCCCTGGAGGCCTCCAGAGTGGTGACCAACAATTTGCTTGAGCAGATCAGCGCAAGCAACACCGCTTTGCTCGGGCTGATGGGACGTGTGAACACCAAATGGACCCCAAAACTCCAAAAGACACTGTTCCTCTTCTTTGTAATTTGCACTTCTATTTTAATTTTGCACTTCTATTTTAATTATGCACACGGTTTTGTACCTTTTTATTTTATTATATATTTTAAATAAACTTCTGAAAGACACTGGTTATTCTGTGTTGTTTATTGTATGATACTCTGCAAACAAATAGAATAGGCAGTATTACAACAGAATTGGGGGGAATAATATACCACATTATCTAAAGTTTTTCTGGAATTAAAATTAGATTACATCAACATGCCAACATGCTCAGTTACAATGTTAAAGAAAAATGGGGGATGCTGTTACTAAAATTAAATCACTCATCCCCTCTGTTAAAGTACGCCATTAATGCAGCTCTTATGTTTGACCCCTCCAGATTGCCATGCTCAGGTAAAGCTTGCCCATGTGGCTGAATGTTAACAGGCCTATCCGTGACCTCCAATGCAAAATTGTCACCATGTTCCTCACAGATATTGTGAAGAACACAGCAGGTCAGCGCCATCTTCTTGCTGAGCTCCAGCTTGCCGTCATTTCTTTTCAAAAGGCATCTCCATCTTCCTTTTAACCTCCCAAAACACATCTCCACAACAGACACTGCTTTGTCCACAACAGACACAGGGCACTGCTTTGTCTGTAGTTGTAGTTGTGCTGTTCTGGGGTCAGTCTTCCAGTGTCCGAAAAGGGCTTCATGAGCCATTCCTGCAGGGGATAAGCTGGGTCACCGATCAGGTAATGTCCAACGTCACAGCCAGAGATGGTCACCTTGTTTTGACCCAGTAACTCCCCGTCACCGAGTACTTCCCACAGCTGTGGCGTCATGCACACTTCCAGGAAAGCCAACACAGACATCCCAGAAAAGCCCTTTGCCATCTACAACTGCCTGCAAAACTACAGAATGCCATCCTTTCCGGTTGTAGTAGTCACGTGGGTATTCCTCTGGTGCCAGTATAGGAATGTGGCTTCCATCAATTGCACCAACACACTGTGGTACTCTCCAACGGTTTTGGAAGAAAGTTGCCATCTCCAGCAACTTATCAGCATCGGGGGTTCTGATGTGAATGGGAAGCAGCACCTTGATGGACGCGCTGCAGAACGCCTGGACACATATGCACACAGTGCTGACGCCGACTCCAAACAGATGGCTGATGGTCCTGTACTCACTCCCGGTGGCCATCTTCCATAGGGCAATGGCGACACGTTTTCGAATCGGGACACACAAACGGAAGTTGGTATCCCTTCTCCCCAACGCAGGCCTTAGACGGTCACAGATGTATTCGAATGACTCCCGGGACACACGGAAATTCTGCATGAATTGTTGCGGGCTGAAATCGGGAACAATTGTCTCCCACCAGTGTTGAGACTGCGGGTGCGCCCAGATAGGGTGTGGCCTCCGCCTTGCCATCCGCAACAATGTTAACTGTAATCAATGAAGAAAACAAGGTATCATTAATCGATTCACTTTTTAGATGCCAGCTTAGTCGATGCTAGAGGGTTAGCTATAATGAGCTCGCCGGCTCGTTTACAACAAAGGCTAACACGGACAATAAAAAAGTGCTTGATAATTACCCTTCTTCTTGAACGTAGTCGCCGGCCATCGCTCTCGCACACACGATCAATATCACATATTTGTTGGATCTGTTGAGTTTGGTTGCCTAAGTAGGCGCCCAAATCCAGGAGCAAAACTTGAACAGCTGCGGAGTGTTCCACCATTGTTCTTGTTGTTTGAAACTGCGAGGGTTGCTGGTAAAGCGGAGACATAGGCAAACGTTTGCAGTGACGTCATGACGTTGCTCTCGCCGGCTCCGTGGCTGGCTCTCGCCGGTGTGAAACCAACCGGTTCTTAACTGGGGTAAGGCTGGAACCAGTTTGGAACTGGCCCTAGCACCGGCCCGGAACTGGCTCTCGGTTCTTTTTGGTGTGAAAGCGGCATCAGATGACCATACAATAATATTTTAAATCATAAACACCATTTACCACACCGAAACATAGTCAAAGTAGGATAAATCATCAACACCACCAACCGAGTGGGAAAACTCGGTTTTTACCGAGTAAAAACCACCACGGATTACCATAAAACTGTAACGGCATTCGCCCTGATGGGTCTCATAGGTAATACAAGTCATATTAACAATACAACAATGAACATATATCCTGGTTATCATACAATCACATGGTCAAACAGCACACAAACAAAAGTATCCATAGAAATCCTAAGCTAATACTTTTTGGTTATGTGCAACAAGGTCATAACATTTTCAACATGTGCAAAAGTAAAGTACAAAATTAGTAGTCATAATAAATTAAAAAAAAAAAAAATCAAGATATTGATAGGCTAGCATGGATTTGGGTGGTTCAGGTGATCTTCGTATATTGGTGCGCTGTTGCATGTGGGTGGTTTTGGACATTGTTGTAATCGCAGCCATTGTTTCTTCTGTCGCCATCGGGGCCTGTAATTCATGAACCCAAGACTCGTCCCTCCTTGTCAAGGGCTCAGCTCACAGAGAGTTTACTTTCACATCATGGGAGCCTCCTTCAGGCGTTCAATCGTCGTTGTGTCAGCAACAGGAAGCCTGTAAACAACCGTCTCAAAGAAGATCAACAGTACCATTATCAATGCAGCGATACAGAAATAACGGGTTGCACTCGCAACCAAACAATACTATATAATAACAAACACAACCCGTCTTGGTGGTTCAATAATTAGTTATTCAAGTAAATCCAGGATATTGATTATCTTATATACAGGCGCTTCTACTAGAATAGTATAGGTGTTGACTATTCTACATATTACAGCTGGATAGGGTCGGGCCCCTCAGGTGATGTATCGTTCACTTTCATCGGATCATATCTGATCCCCATGTAAGCCTGAATGGCACTTGGCGCTTCTGTAGCGCTCATAGCTGTGGTGATCAGCAGATGCAGTAGCCCTCGTGCGCAGGGAATACAACGGCAGCCGGTGACAATTAACACGGTCTCTGCCATTATTCCCGCAACGGGCACTTACTGGATCGTGCCTTTCCACCTCCCAAACATATTCTCCATCCATCCTGTGAAAGGGTCATTAATGCCGGAGTTCTCTGCCAAATCGAACCTGAGGGATTGTAATCATGCCAGCGCCCTGGTCACCAACCCATTCGGAGCTGTGTTATTGGGGATAAAAGTACGTGCCTATCATCGCATACACCCCTCCTTGCTCTGTCAATAACATATCCATACCTTTGTGGCAACCCCATGCCACGGGCCAGGGGCCAGCCGCTGCAGCACACACCCCGTGGACGGGTGGTGGAAGGAAGATACCTCCCCCTCCACCCAGCTGCGCTAGAGGGAACATCAACCGGGCCCAGGGAATCAAGAACATTGGGGGCACCTGGGGGACCAGGAGAGAGGAGCTTTAAGGGCTGGTGACGGGGGAGACGAGAGAGAGGGCGGACCAGGAAGAGACGTGCTTTAACGAAACGTTTTCCCCACCAGGAGTAAGCCGGAGGCGTCGGGTGCTGTTTCCCCGCCGACCCAGAGGAAGGGCTGGACCAGGAGGTCCCGCGCCCTTATTCCCGATTACGGAAGAACCTTAGTTTATATGATTTCCCTTTTGTGACTGGTTTTACAATAAAACCCGTTGCACCGCAACCCTGCTTCGTTCATTAATTCCCGAATCCCCGCCGCCGACGAAGGGGGTTGCCACAGTGGTGGAGAATGCAGGCAACGCGATCTCTGGACTTAAACACAACCCAGACCACGATGGAGCACGCCGACCAACCCGCCACGAGGGACGAGGAGATAGACGTCCTACGGAGATGCATGGTCCGAATGGCCGAGCAGCTCGCTCGGGGTCCTGCATCCGCCGCCCCCACGAAGAGGCTGACAAAGATGGGACCGGACGACGACGTAGAGGCGTACCTTGAGGTGTTCGAGCGGACCGCGGACCGTGAACAATGGCCAGCGGACGAGTGGGGCCACATCCTAGCGCCCTTCCTGACCGGGGAAGCTCAGCGCGCCTACCGGGATCTCAACCCCCAACAGGCGGGGCATTACCCGACGCTCAAGCAGGCCATCCTCGCCCATTATGGACACAGCCTCCCCGCCCAGGCGCAGCGCTACCACGACTGGAGCTACGAACCGCTCGGCTCAGTGAGAAGCCAGATTTCCCAACTCGTCCGGCTGGCCGAGCGGTGGCTCGTAGAAGGCGACGGCCCCCCTCTGCTGGATCGGCTCGTCATAGACCGCTGCATCCGATCTCTTCCCCCCGGCGCCAAACGCTGGGCCTCCGGGAACCAGCCCCGAACGGTGAACGATCTCGTGGAACTCCTCGAGAACCATCAAGTAACCCAACGGCTTTGCGGAGGAACAGCCCCGCCTCCCGGAGGGGGGGAGCCGCGGACCGAGCGACGCGGACGGATGACAGAGACCCCGCGCTCCCAGACACCGGTCGTCCGAGACCCCGCCTACCCGGCTCAAAACATGGTGGCCCGCAGAGGCCCCGCCCCCCCGACTCCGAGAGAGGAGTGGAGGTGCTACACCTGCGGCCAGAAGGGCCACCTGGCCCGCCACTGTCCCGGCGCAGGGGACGTGTCAATGCCCACGGCCAGTCCGTCCGACCAGAGGGGAGGAGCCTGCCTCCGCACCACCTGCTGGTCACACGAGAGGACCGTCTCGCCGAGCCTGCCGGTACGGGTGGGACGGCGCGACACCCATGCCCTCCTGGACTCAGGGAGCGTGGTCACCTTGATCCGGCCCGACTTAGCCTGTGGAACGCCCGGGCAGGACGTGGAGGTGGGCTGCATCCACGGACAGACGGAAACATACCCCACCAACCACATCACCGTACAAACCCCGAAGGGGACCTTCACGGTCCAGGCCGGGGTAGTGCCCAACCTACCCATGCCCCTGTTAATTGGACGCGACTGTCCCATCTTTGGACGACTGTTGGGGGCGGAGCTTCGCCCACCAAGACCCCGACATCCAAGGACGAGACCGCGCCAGCGACGAAGCCGACCCGTCTATATGGCAGGCCAACCCCCACAATCCCCGACTGACTCCGACGAGCCTCCGCAGAGACCCGCGAGAGAGGTAGGACGCCGGCCTCACGCCTCGTCCACGGAATCCCTTCCCCCGGGGACACCGGGCACGATGACCGCCTCCGAGCCGATACCCCCACCAGAGGAGAGTGAGAGCCCACCCCTCATTGACTTCTCCGACCTCCCCCTGGCCGTTGAGGGGCGAGCGGACAGGGGCGGACGGTTCGCCACCGCCCAGCTGGAGGATGACTCCTTAAGACAAGCCTGGGGACACGTGCAAACCCACGAGGGACTATCACGGGACTCGGTGAGTTACCGGCAGTATCCACATTACAGCACACGGGGAGGGTTACTGTATAGGGTAATTCAGAGGGGGGGAGAGGAGGTGGAACAGCTGATCGTTCCACGGTCCTATGTTAGCAAGGTGTTGTACATGGCCCACTCACACCTCCTAGGGGCTCATCTGGGGATGGATAAGACCAGGGACCGGGTTTTAGCTAGATTTTATTGGCCAGGGGTAAAGAAAGACATAGAGGACTACTGCCGAGCCTGCCCCGAGTGCCAACGTACCGCCCCTAGACCGTCCGTACGGAATCCCCTCATACCCATGCCCCTGATCGAGGTCCCCTTCGACAGACTGGCATTAGACATCGTAGGCCCCCTCCCCAGAACTAGCCGAGGTCACCGCTACATACTGGTCATGGTAGACTACGCGACCCGCTACCCAGAGGCCATACCTCTCCGCGCCGCCACAGCCAAGGCAGTGGCAAGAGAGCTAATGACGTTATTTAGCAGGGTGGGAATAGTTAGGGAGATCTTGACAGATCAAGGCTCCTGCTTTATGTCCCGGGTGTTAAAGGACCTCCTCAGTCTGTTACAGATCCGCCACCTCCGGACCTCCGTCTACCACCCCCAGACCGACGGACTGGTAGAGAGGTTTAATCAGACCTTAAAACGCATGCTGAAAAAGGTGATGGAGGTCGATGGAAAGAACTGGGACCAGCTACTCCCTCACGTCCTGTTCGCCATCAGGGAGGTACCCCAGGCCTCCACCGGCTTCTCCCCGTTCGAGCTACTCTATGGGAGACGACCGAGAGGGCTCCTCGACATCGCCCGGGACGCCTGGGAGTGCCAACCCTCCCCCCACCGCACCGTCATCGAGCACGTGGAGCAGGTGCGGGACAGGATGGCGCAGGTGTGGCCCGTGGTCCGGGAGCACCTTGGACGAGCCCAGCAAGCCCAAGCTCGGGTGTACAACCGGGGGGCCCAGCTGCGCACCTTCGACCCGGGCGACCAGGTCCTCGTCCTCATCCCGACCTCTGAGTGCAAGTTCCTGGCCAAGTGGCAGGGACCCTATGAGATCATCGACCGGGTGGGCGAGGTAAATTACCGGGTACGGCAACCGGGGAGACGCAAGACCACCCAGCTGTACCACATCAACCTGCTGAAGCGGTGGCAACCACTGACCACTCCGCGGGATCCAACTCTCCTGACGCTGGCCATTCGACTGCCCCCTCCAGAGGTCCCAGTGGGGGAGCTGCTGAGCCCGAGCCAGACACAGGACATGCGGGACATGGTGCTCCAACATCTGGATGTCTTCTCAGAGCGACCCGGCAGGACCACAACCGTCAGCCACGACATCCGGACAGAACCGGGAGTCAGAGTCCGCCTCCGGCCCTACCGCATCCTGGAAGCACGGCGCGCCGTCATCAGAACAGAGGTCGCCCGCATGCTGCAGATGGGGGTCATAGAGGAGTCCCATAGCGCGTGGTCCAGCCCGGTGGTTCTGGTACCCAACCAGACGGGACCTACCGGTTCTGCAATGACTTTCGCAAACTGAACGAAGCGTCTGCCTTCGACGCCTACCCTATGCCACGGGTAGACGAGCAACTGGGCCCGGCCCAGTTCATATCCACCCTAGACCTCACGAAGGGATACTGGCAGGTCCCGCTCACCAAGCGGTCCCGGGAGAAGACGGCGTTCGCCACACCAGACGGGCTATACCAATACACCGTCCTCCCGTTCGGGGTGCATGGGGCACCCGCAACCTTTCAAAGGATGATGGACCGGATCCTACGGGCCCACAGAGAATACGCCGCCGCGTATATACATCTCCACCACCTCCGAGCCGTCCTTGGGGCGCTTCGAACCGCCGGCCTCACGGCCAACCCCAAGAAGTGTCGCCTGGGCCTGGAGGAGGCCTCCTACCTGGGCTATCAAGTCGGGAAGGGCTGTGTGAGACCCCAGGACGGAAAAGTGCAAGCCATCCGGACCTGGCCCAGGCCAACCACCAAGAAACAGATGAAGTCCTTCCTGGGACTAGTCGGGTACTATCAGAGGTTCATCCCCGCGTTCGCAACACTGGCCAGCCCCCTCAACGAGCTAACCCGGAGGACTCTACCCGACCGAGTGAAGTGGACGGAGGAGGTTGAGGAAGCCTTCTCCCACCTACGGCAGGCTCTCTGCACCGAACCCGTGCTCATCACCCCGGACTTCAGCCTCCCCTTCGTGGTACACACGGACGCGTCTGAGGTGGGGCTGGGAGCCATTCTATCTCAAGTCCGGTCAGGAGAGGAGCATCCGGTGACCTTCATCAGCCAGAAGCTCCTGGCCAGCGAAAGGGCATACTCAACGGTGGAAAAGGAGGCGCTGGCAATCAAGTGGACCCTAGAAAAGCTCTGTTACTACCTCCTCGGTCTGAACTTTAGCCTGGTCACCGACCACGCCCCCCTAAAGTGGATGGCAACGGCCAAGGACACCAACGCCAGGGTGACGCGCTGGTTCCTGGCCCTACAAGACTACCGCTTCCAGGTGGTCCATCGACCCGGAAGGGCCCACGGTAACGCAGACGCACTGTCCCGAAGGGACGCCTGCCTAGGGCTAACAGGAGGAACCCCCGGCTTGCTGCTGAGGATGGGGGTGTGTGGCAACCCCATGCCACGGGCCAGGGGCCAGCCGCTGCAGCACCCGCCCCGTGGACGGGTGGTGGACGGGTGGTGGAAGGAAGATACCTCCCCCTCCACCCAGCTGCGCTAGAGGGAACATCAACCGGGCCCAGGGAATCAAGAACATTGGGGGCACCTGGGGGACCAGGAGAGAGGAGCTTTAAGGGCTGGGGACGGGGGAGACGAGAGAGAGGGCGGACCAGGAAGAGACGTGCTTTAACGAAACGTTTTCCCCACCAGGAGTAAGCCGGAGGCGTCGGGTGCTGTTTCCCCGCCGACCCAGAGGAAGGGCTGGACCAGGAGGTCCCGCGCCCTTATTCCCGATTACGGAAGAACCTTAGTTTATATGATTTCCCTTTTGTGACTGGTTTTACAATAAAACCCGTTGCACCGCAACCCTGCTTCGTTCATTAATTCCCGAATCCCCGCCGCCGACGAAGGGGGTTGACACACCTTATATATTCCTTTAACCTTATTCGTGGAAAACTTTACGAACTGTTGCTGATTATGATATATGTTATTTATACAAACAATATTTTTCTAATGGTGGACAACCAAAACAGAACCGATTCAAATCCTGCCGTTATTTGATCTCCTCATGTGACTGTTAGTCCTTGCTCGGCGGTGGTAGTTTGTAGGCTCCGGGTGTGTCTGCATCTGGTTCTGGAACTTTTGTTTCTATTGTAGAAATACAAACTCATGTACAGCAGTTAGTTGTTCAAAAACATATTTCCTTTAATTCTAATTTTAATTGTTTTAATGGAAGTCCATTATGGGACCCTTGAAATTTAAGTGTAAGCATGAATCTAACCGTAAGCATTACGTGCAAAGTTAGCTGTGTCAGAGTGATACACGGTACTCATCTTGCTTCTGGAAACATTGGACCTGAAAATTTTATGCGTTTCAAATATGTTTGTATTATAATTGATAATGCCTCATTTGTATTCCTTCATCTAACCAATTCTATTTAGTGCTTGTACAGATTTTACATTTTTGTTTTGATTCCTTATTCTGAGCTGATTTCAACCTTCAACCTTGATTTAATATTCACACTACATCCCTCCTTGCGCATTGCTTCAGCCATGCGCATTAAATTAACCAATCCTAACAACGGTGTAGTGCAACCAAGTTGAAGTTCTTTTCCTTAATCATCTGTACATAAACCAATCTATTGTGAAGAGAAATGAAGACCAGTACATACAAAACCAAAGGTCGATAGTGGTGGGTCTATGCAGCCGTCTTGAGACCACACTGTTCTCAAATGCACTAAACCTTAAACGATACATGAGTCAGTATACCTACGTGTCGCAACTTATCAGAATTAAAAAAAATATCATACTATGAAACGCTGACGTTGTATCAAAGCGTTACAGCAGCAGCAGTGGCATTTGAGATGTATCGCTAATCCATTTCTTATCTATAACCAAAAAGATGTAAAAGGGAAATAACAATGTTGAAATTTGCATGTTCAATATCACTTCTGTGTTAACCGTATCTCATAATAACAGTTACCTTCATCATACTACCCGATTGTCCTACACTATCTCTGTATATTGGATGACTCATTTATTCTACCTATTGCTCACACACTTTGATTCACTCCTATGTACATCGCATACCACATCAAACGTGCATACGCCTTATTCTCTGCACAACATCCTATTGCGCCACCTTTTGCATACCACATCAAACGTGCATATGTCTTAGCAAAGTGAATTAAAGTAAAACCCAGTTTTATCTTTACTTATTTTATAGCTATACATGTCCCAGACACGTCCATTACTATTTCCAAAACAGTTTTTTTAGCTACGCAGGTCCCAGACCTAACTATACCATTACATGAACAGTATTTATGATTATAATTATCTAGTTTTTTGTTGGTCAACATCAATCGATACATTAATTCAACCTTCTGACTTACTGACTTACTTGATTTCTCCCCGTGTGAGCCCGTGATTGTCAACTCTCCCGGAGCCTCCCATTGAGCTCCACCGTCACCACTCCAGAACACTGCAGGAACGATTAGTCGGTTGACGCGTGGCTCGGAGGCTCCCAAGGAGTGCCACAATCCTACGTCTTGACACCTGGTGCAGTTGACGTGTGGCTCGGGGGCTCCCAAGGAGTGCCACAATCCTACGTCTGACACCTGGTGAATTTTGAGCTAGGTCAATCAAAACCGTCTAAACTAGGTAGAATAAAGAGTCATCCAAACTCACAACAATTATGGACATCTGAGTATTAAATATATGGTGATATTTTATAAACAAAACAAAAACTGAACCTAAAAGAAAAATTCAGAGGTTATCGGTTGAAACAATGTAACGTGCGTGTTTGGCTGAACCCAAGTGCACAGACTGGCGACGAGCGTGGAACAGTGTCAATAGTTTATTCGGATACAGGATCGGCAGGCAGAATAGTCAGACAGGCAGGGATCAGGAACCGGGAGAATAGTCAGACAGGCGGGGATCAGGAACCGGGAGAATAGTCAGACAGGCAGGGATCAGAGAGCAGGCAGGATCGGTGGTAGGTCAGGATTTGAATCGCGGGAAAGAACTGTGAAACATAAGCGACAATCTGGCAGGGAATGTTTGGGAGGAAAGGACCAATATAGGGGAAACACAGGTGAAGGTGGTTGGGTTAATTGGGAGTGATCAGGGTGGCAGGCAGGTGAATGAGAAAACCAGGGGTGGATCATGACAGTACCCCCCCCGGCAAGGGACGGCTCCAGACGTCCTAAATCGAACAGGGAGGGTGGAGGGGGCCCGGAGGAGGGTTAGAATTCCTCGAGGCCTCAGAGATTGCGTCCTCCGAAGAGGAGGAGGACGCGACATCGGAGTCCCTTCTCCCCGGCAGGTCAGAGGAACCACTCGCCGGTGGAACTGTAGCGGGCGGGCGGGAGGGCGGGGCAGGTTGGTCAGGCTGGGATCGGTGGAAGTCAGAGATAAGGCGGGGGTCCATGATGAAGCAAGCTGGGATCCAGGAGCGCTCCTCCGGACCACACCCCTCCCAGTCCACCAGATACTGGACCCCACGTCCACGGCGGCGGGAGCGGAGGAGACGCCGGACGGTGAACACCGGACCCCCGTCGACGAGCTGATAGGGAGGAGGGGGCGGAACGGGAGGAGCCAGAGGGCTCTCCTGGACAGGCTTGACCCTGGAGACATGGAAGGTAGGATGGATCCTCATGGAACGAGGAAGCTGAAGGCGTACCGCCACATCATCATCATCATCATCATCAACCTTTTATTATTAGACTCAAGGTCCATTTAAAAACATACAATACAAGAAATGGACAACACACACATAAATAAGAATAAAAACATAACGACCAATTATAAAAGGCACTTATACCAATGCCTCCAAATGTATGACTGGTAGCGTACTGCGCTATAACTTGGGTTCGACAGCAGCATTATGACTTCATTCTTTGAGTTATTCAGGCGACAGATAAATCTGTACATAAGGTTCCTCAATAAAGCTTGTAAGGTGTTAACTCCTGCATTCACAAATAGCTCACTTGCACTACTCCACCTAGGTCTTTTAAGTAAGATCCTAAAACAATCGTTGTAAGCAACTTGTAGTCTGTGCATACTTGATTTTTTGAACTTACCCCATAAGGGGGCAGTATACAGGGGAGTGCAATATGCTCTAAAGAGACATATTTTAACATGATCAGAACACATATGAAATTTTCTTGCCAACATATTGGCTTGGGCATATAATGTACGACACTTTCTTAAAATGTCGTCATCGTCAGACATTTTATCTGTTATAAAGTGCCCGAGGTACTTAACTTTATAACAAACACAAAGCTTTTCCCCAGAAAGATAAAATTGTGGAAAGTGGAGGTCCTTATCTCCCTTCGCCCTACATATTATCACACTGCTCTTATTTGAATTGTATTGCACATCATGTTTGACACCATATTCTGTACACACATTTAACAACTGCTGAAACCCAGCACTACTGGGAGAGAGAATGGCCAAATCATCCGCATACATTAAATGGTTAATCACCGTGTTACCAATCATACAGCCCGTTCTACAATCGTTCAGTTGGTCAGATAAATCGTTCATGTACAGATTGAAGAGGGCTGGTGACAGTAGCCCCCCTTGTCGAACTCCATTAGCAACACTAAAAGGACCAGAGACACTGCTACCCCATCTGACTTGCATACTCTGGTTAGCATACCAGTATGCAAGTATTCTTATAATGCTAGCAGGTACACCCCTTTGATTTAATTTTGTGAACAGCTTCTGGTGATTGACTCTATCAAAGGCCTTAGAGGCATCAATAACTCCAATTAAAACAGAGGAATGTTGCCCTCTATACATTTCTACTATTTCTTTCAAACTATAAATACACAACTCAGTGCCATGCTTTGGTTTGAAACCAAACTGATTGTCTCTGGTATTAATATACTTACCCAATCGATCTAAAAGAATACTCTCCAGAACTTTGGAAATCACACTTGCCAGTGCGATTGGCCTATAATTGTCCATGCTCCTAATCTTGCCTGCTTTGTTCTTAATGACAGGCACAAGAGTTACGGCCAACATAGAGTCGGTCAACAGCCCATGCGTCATAAAGCCAGTGAAACATATGGCAAGTAGAGCGGCCACTTTCGGGCTAGCAAACCCGAGGTGCTCTGCAGTGATCTGATCTGAGCCACTTGCTTTATTCACAGATAATTTTGTGATAGCTTCAAAAACCTCATGTGTTGTGATTCCTACTGCATCCCTATTGGAAATATTGCCAACTGTATAAGGGTTACTTTTTACACAATTAAATAAAGCCGAGTAATTCTGCTTCCACAAATCAGCGATTTAATCAGCTCCAGAGACTCCCTCTACTGTGCTAGGCAACAATGTATTGCTCCTGTTAAGAGTTCTCACTTCCTTCCAAAATTCAACAACATTCTTACTTAACTTCTTTCAGCCATAGAGTCTGCTCTCATAACTTGTTCATTTTTGGATATATAACGAACTGCATATTTAAATTTTGAAAGAGTTAACTTTTTATAATCCAGGACAGGCCCCTGTCTAGGTCGGCCTTCCTGAACCCAAGCTTTATAGGCCTCTTTAGCTTCTGCATGATGAGCAGCAACATGCTTTTTCCAACCTGGCTTGGTGTCAGACTTTCCCCTTTAAGAATACTTATGATATGACCTGCTGGCCTCATACACAGCTCCAACAATATCATTGTACATAGCACAGAGATCTTTACGGTGAGAAATTACATTACAGTTTACGTCAGAACACATAATTGCATCGCTCGGTAAATATACAGCACTAAGAAGGATATCAGTTTCCCATAGTATGTTAAAATATCCTCATTTGTGAGCTTGGCCCAATCCAGTTTGGCCTTACAGGCATGTTTACCCTCCTGAGACATCTCAGGGAGACTCTCACAATCTAGTGACACAACAAAAGGAATATGATCAGACATGGACGCCTCATACACAATCTTAATAGATCTTATAATTTCATGGGCATCAGCAGTGCTAATGCAATGGTCAAGCCATGATGTTGTGTGCCAAGCCTCGCTTATATAAGAATAGCTATCAGCAGGTAAAAACATTTGGCTGGACACAATTAAATTGTTATCGTCACAGAACTGTAGCATATGCTTAGCAAACAAGGAACGTTTGTCTGTAAGGTCAGCATTCATCTCACCCACTACAAGGACGCTTGTGGAATGATTATCAGAAATAAAATAATTTATAAAAGCAAGATTTGAATCGCGGGAAAGAACTGTGAAACACAAGAGACAACCTGGCAGGGAATGTTTGGGAGGAAAGGACTGATATAGGGGAAACACAGGTGAAGGTGGTTGGGTAAATTGGGAGTGATTAGAGTGGCAGGCAGGTGCATGAGAAAACCAGGGGCGGATCATGACAAACAAATGTTATTGTAATTGAACTACAGCAGTTGAGCTAACCCCCGCCTTGTGCACCGGTTAAAACCATGTGCATCATTTATTAATTAAACATATTATTTTAGCAGTTGAACCCTGTGTCTATTTGAACCATCCTGGTTCTCTAATATCATTGTGCATGACACAACCCGTGTCTATTGCACTCCTGTTTTGATACACAAAACGCATGAAAACAGACAGAAGGGCCCAGCAACCTTGAAAAACATAATGTCTGAGTGTTAGGCATTCGTTACTGCATATACTGCTATTTCCTGAAGAGAGAGAGAGAGAATATTAAGATTGGCGTAGTTTGTAGTAATTTAAACAATTAAAATGATGAATGCCGGGCATCCATCACTGCTTGGGTTGAAAAGGCCTGAAGAGAAAGAACAAATTTAGTACAAATGTAAACATCTACAGATCGTTTAAACTATTAATGTTGGTGAATCAAAAAACATTGATTACAACCTACACAAATATTTGCGTGTTTTGCCGATATCAACTAGGGACTGGCTCCCTGTATTTCAGCACCCAGACACACAGACCCCCAAATATACAAACACATATACTAAATTTACATTCTGGTTCCAACACATGACCAGATGTCTAGGGTGGGAGGGAGCAAGGGGAAGAAAGAACAATAAGAAAATAACTTCAATTTAACTAACAATAGAAAGGCGAGTGGCCTCCTTCTTTCAGCAATATGAATAAGGAAGTGAGGGGAAGAGAGCGTATGAAGGTACAGACTAGGTGTGTCCTCTTTAAGTTGCAGGTCTGTGTGATCTGCAGGGAAATCAATAGGTCTTTGTCTATCAAGTTGATGTGGCGTAGGGGGTGTATAGAAATGTATGAGATCCCTCTGTTCCAGTATGAATGTTAAAGTTAAGAGGGGTTTTGAACGGCTGTTCAATGGGTTACCCTATTGTTGCAAGGCAAGCTTGGTCTCGCCTGGTGGGGGCAGACAATTAAGGGGATTCTTGAGCTGGATGGGGGGAAGACAGTGGTGGGGGGGATCGGAGGGAGGGGAGAGGGGGGTGTTGGATGGGATCTTAAGAGGGAGATGAAAAGGTTTCAAGGGGAGGGAGGCGTTAGAGGGGTGGGGTGGGGGGGTACTCGAGTGTAGGGGGCCTGGAGGGGGCGGTGGGGACTTTACGAGCGTAGGGGGTCAGGGGGTCTTTTACCTTAATAATTCATCGTCTTTAATAACAAAATACCCACAGACTTGAATGTAAAATGTAAGCATGCAGTCTAGGGTGGAATTTAGCGGATCGGCAGATAAGATAGTATTCACTCCGAACGCCCGCTATGGTGCTACTGCTTAGGAACACAGACCGTGCCGGCCTCAGTGGAGAAGTGAAAGATAACTGACCTTGGGTGTCTTGAAAGGCGCCTCTAAATTAAATGTATTATTATTATTATTATTATAACTCTCGTTAATATACTATCTTGGCCCGATCTATACAGAGACCGATAGTGGAGGACTTCACCTCTCAACCAGTACCAAGAACGATTTAACGACGAGTACTCAAAACAACTCAAGTGTAAAGAAGGGGGGAGGGAGGGCCTTCAGAGTTCCTTGCAACCGTTGATATACACGTGTTGTTATGTTTTTTAAGTCGAGGTCTAGGCCTCTGGAGCAGCACGACCTAAAACAAACTTACACCTAAATGTTCTTATAACCAATCCTATTGCAGATTTAATCTTTAAGACAATGGGCTCTGCTTACCTAATTTCTGAGTGGCCTGCGAAGAGCTTGTTTTGCGTCTCTGTGGTCACGTGCTCGTGGGTCTCGGTCTCGGGACTGTCCAAGAACGTCGAAGGGTCACCAAATTATTGCGGCATTCTTCAAGGAAAGTGATCAAATCCAAAGGATAGCTTTTAACAGTTACTTTATTTGGTAAAGTATTTCGGTATGGTAAACTGATAACTATGAGGCAAAAGGAGGTTGAAGCGTGTCTTTGCAAGTGCAGAGCGTCTCCCAGCTGACCAAAGCTATATTAACCCTATCCTATGGGCTGCCAAGAGATTCTGGCTTGCTCTGGCTCCAACCGTCTGTTATGGATCCGCAAGGCCCGGAAGTAGTGGGAGGAGCCGGTGTGACGTATTACCCTCGGCCTCCTCACCTGTCTGTGGTGCTGCCCTCTGTGGATGGAGCTGTTATTGCAGCCTTCAGTAAGGTCCTGCTCCCCTTGTGGCTATGTATAGGTAATGCAGCTTCTTAAAATACTTAACAGAAGGGATACGTCTTCAGCAACTGAGCAAGTTCACTGGTGGGAAATGAAGCAGGCTTGCTGAAACACGCAAAGGATGTGTGCTCCAGTACACGGAAAAAGCTCAGGTGCTCCATATCGGCAAACCTCTGGGTCATGTGCAATACTATGCAATCCACAATCTGGAAGTACAGACGTCTGTAAGATGCCACAGTGTCCTCCTCTCCTTCTCGGCGCTGCTCGTTGAACCCCTGCTCTAGGTCATCCCAGCCGCGACGACGACGTAAACGTCGGGACACTGGTTCTCCGACTGCCTTGACTGCTTCATCATAAATGCCAGTGAACGTCTCATCTGTTCGTGTTGCTTTGAGAGCACTGATCGTGCTCTTGATGCGATCCTGGCATTTTTTGATGTCCACCGTCTTGCTCTGCAGTACTTGGAAGAGTGGTTCTGTGAGGCCGAAAATTGACTGAAAGACCCCGAGCAGTAAGGTGAAGTCAAAATCCTCCAGTTTTTTCTTCAAGGCCGTGCTCTGTGCAACAGTCTCCTTGTCCCATCCGGGCTCTGTCGTCATCTTGTCAAAGGCCACACATAAGATGTGCGGCCTTCATGAATGGCATGTACCGCGCGGCTTTTAAAGTTCCACCTCACAGCGGAGCCCCCTGGTACACGCACAGCCTGATCCACTTCACACAGAAATGCTGATCGCTTACATGAACGTGAGAAAAAATTGTGAAAGGCATCCAGATCGTCAAAGAACAGTTTGGCTGCTTGGACATTATTTGTGCCTTGCGCTAAAACCAAATTTAGCTTGTGCGCATAACAATTGATGAATAGCGCATTGGGGCAGTGTTGTTTCACCAAAGCCTGCACGCCACCGTGTTGTCCACTCATGCAGCTCGCTCCAATCGTACGTCTGACAAATTAGTTTTTCAGTTGGACCGTAGTTATCGATGGCTCTCATCACAACTGATGTTATGGCTTTTGCATCTCTTTCTTTGCTGACATCGAAAAAGCCCAAAAAACGCTCACACACACTGCCTTTCTCATTAACATATCTGATGATGACAGTGAGTTGGCACTTGTTGGATATGTCGGACGTGTCATCCACTTGTACAGCAATGAAAGGGGACATGTTTATTTCTGTATCATTCTCATCCTGGATGACTCGAGCTATGCTTTCGATTATTTCATTCTGTATGGTGTTAGACATACCGCTGAAGACTTGACGATCCCAAGTGCTCTGCAAGCGTAGTGTCAAACTCCGCAAATGCATGAACTAATTCCACAAAATTGCCCCGGTTTGCGCTACCAGCTGCCTCATTGTGTCCACGGAAAGCTTGTTCTTGGAGAGCAAGGAACAAGGCTGTTACAAGTCTCCTCAAAATATCACGATTCTTTGTAACCTGTTCATTGTGCTTCTTTACGCTGACGCTTCTTGCCAAATCCAGAGCCTCATCAATCCTGACACGTCCAAACATTGCAAGTTTCATAGCGCAGTCGATGTGGCTTTTGGATTTACCGTGCCTCTCGATTGCCCGGGACAAGTTGGCAAGGTCAACAAATCCTGTAGTGACCCAGGGATTGTTGAGGGAGCACGAATCCTTGTCAAAAATAATACACGGCCAGCAAAATAGTCGCTGAAGTTTGCTGCTGCCAGCTAGCCACTCCGTTCGTGTATAGTTCGCTTCATTGAACGTCCGAAAGCCTTGCTTTCTCTCCAAGCGCAGTTTCAGCTTCGGTGTTGGCCTACCATCGGATTTTATTTGGAGTCGCTGCTGTTGTGGTAGATTAGTACAATTATTTTTAAGCAAATAATCTAAATCTCCACCCTCCATAACTGCACTTGCTAACTAGGCTACTCAAAAATGAGAACAATTCAAACATGCTAATTTCGCGCTATTTGTTTTTTCGGTGACGTTGATAATGATGCTTTGATTTGATTGGTGTGAAGCCAAGGGCCGAGTAGCTTCCCTTGGCACCCTCCTGACACCCTCCCGACCAATCAGAGGAGGGCACTGTCATTACGGTAGCCTCACCTGATTGGTCAATTCTTTCTTTTTTTTCCACCAAGGGATGCCAACTCGGGCTGGCTTCCTCGCAGCGTGCAGTGTCGTGTTTCGCCACGTCTTCAGTATATAACAGGGGCGCTGTACCGCACATTGTGAAATGGTCAATGAGAGGAGAAAATGGGGAATAAATGACAGCAACACAGCACAAAATAATTAACGAAACTGTTAATATAAATGTGTTTATTGGATGACAACTACAGCCTAAAAAAACAGGGAAGCCTGGCTTCCCTTGGCCTCCGGGAGAAAACGCCACTGTTTATACCACGGTCTGGGGGAATACTCGTATTCTGATTGGCTGCAGGGCGTGCATTAACTCCTGATATAGGCCTACAGACACCTGCTAAGTAGTTCCAGTCAGTGTTTAGATTCTCTGCCCGAGCCCGAGCCGACGCGACCCGCCCCGCGGGCCGGGTCGGGCCGATATTTCCCACCACTATCCTCGGGCCCCCTCCTCAAAAACGGAAAATAAATAAATAAATAAATACATAGAAATAACCATGCTCCAAAGAACGAAATGTATACCAATGCATTCTGAATGGGAGTGTTTCTCCGATTTTTCCATGCTACACAGAACGAAATGTAAACCCATGCAAATAAAGACTTCATGGTCATAATAATTTAAATATTTTTAATCTCCTGAGTGTGTAGGGTGGCATTCTATATTTTTCAACGGGGCTGCATCCAGTCACTTAATAATAATCAGAGGTGTCAAAAGTATTCACATTCATTACTCAAGTAGAAGTAGCCTATAGTGTTACGCACCTGGCCTAGGGGCGCCAGGCTACACAACAAAAAGACGGGAGACAACAGTTTCCCAATCAAAATAAGTATTTAATCAAACCAAACCAATCCAAGTGCTCAAATTATAATAAAAGTATGGGATGTGGAAGTCAGTAAGTCCGTAGTGTGGAGTGTGTATGCATGAGTGGATTATAGGTGTGTGTGTTGTTTCAACATAAGTGTTGAAAGGTGTGCATGGCTATGGAGCTGAAAAGAACAGAGAGGGAAGGACTGGGGAAGCAGACTCTTATAGGGCGTTGGCACCGGGCCCAGGTGCACGCCAATCACTCCTAATGACCAATTAAGTAGGTCTCTGCTCCCCAGTCCTAGAAACAAATGGAAGACACAACATACAGGGAACCGTCACACCCCCCCCCCATAAAGACGGAGTCCCAAAGGGATCACGACAACCCATTTAACATCAGATAAATATATACTATCTACTCTCTATCATACCCAACCTCTACTCCAATGGCCGCCTGCCCACTGTCACAGGCCTCCACCCCAGCAACCGGTACCACGGAAGCACTTTAAGGGGTGCAAGACAGACAGAGGCAAAAAGGAACAACGGAGACCGGACCTTGAGGAGGTCATGAGGAGCCCGTGACAGCGCATCGGCCGCCACGTTCTCCGCCCCTTTAACATGACGAATGTCCAGGGCATAGGATTGCAGTAACAGTGACAATCTTATCAATCTCTGGTTTGGACACTGCAAAGAATGTACACAACTCGGTGTATCACCAAATAAGCATGGAAACTCCTGGATTAATGACGCCAGTTCCCTCCGGCCTGTTGCAGGTAAATGAGACAACAGTGTATCGAGGCATGCAAGCGCCTCTGAATTTTTAACACGACCATGCACCAACGCTGGATCTGGTGTACCCAACCCATCTTCTTCTACCTCCTGACTGGGAGACAAGACCGGAACTGCCATGCAAACTGCATAAGCCAAGCCAACCTCTGGCTGCACACACAACACAGGCGTCTCCGAAGTGCATGAATAATAAGGTTTAAGCAAGTTCACATGGCAAAGTTGGGTTGGTTTCCTACGTTTAGGTGTTGGTTTCAACTTTTGATTAGGCTTGTCAGTTAACTGGCATGTATGACAAGTTTTGATAAATGCTGACACATCTCTCTTCATACGAGGCCAAAAGAAATGCCCAAGTAGTCTATCGTAAGTTTTTCTCACACCAGCATGTCCAGATTCATTATGCGCTACTTTTAACACTGACTGGCAAAGTTTCTCTGGCAACACAATTTGGAACACTGGTTCACCCACAAACCTTCCTTTATGTGACAGCCATTTTCTCACCAACAATGAGTCCTGCAGAAAATACCCACAAGCACTGTCAAACAGCTCCTCCTCTGGCCGTACCAATGGAAATATCTCCTTCAGATAGGCATCAGCCTGCTGTTCCGCAACCAGATCTGAACGGGTTATGGACAATGGAAAATCAGAAAGAGGTATCGAAAACTTTTCAGACACTTTTCAGTCTTAATTGAATCATTTAAATGAGATTTATCTTTTAACTTAGCCATTGCACGGGTCACCGCACACGCTGTAAAAACCTCTGGGAAGTCATGTTCACATTCATCAGCTTCCTCCGTTACCAAGGGAACAGAGGTCACCACTGCCGGCGGCGGTGGGACCCCAGCCCAGACCTTAGCACCCACCAGGTCGTTGCCCAGGATCAGCGTCACACCCGGAATAGGCAGTGCTGGGCGCACAGCGAGCTTTGCTTCTCCCTGGAACAGTTCACATTTTAGGACAACATTATGCAAGGGAACCAACAAAATATTCATGTCTATGCCCCGGATAGGAACCTTATCACCAGTGTCAGAAACATTAGTCAAAGGGAGAACACCAGCTTGAATGAATGAATCAAAAGCCCCAGTGTCCCTCAAAATAGTTACCGGTACTTCTTCCCCACCCTGCACCAAAGACACAGTCCCCTGCATGATAAATGGATGGTAAGAATTCAGAGCTACAACCGATGTATCCTCATTTGAACCGAAAGTAGATGTAACACAAGTGGACACCGGACGAACTGGAGCTGCCGTAGCAACCCCTTTTGGTTCCCAATGACCTGCCTTAGGGGAATTTAACAAGAAGCAATCTTTTTTCCAGTGCCCCCATTTGTTACAGTGATGGCAAACCTTCCCCGAGTCACGCACATCCCTACTGTTGTTGGCGTTAGCTCTGGAATCGACAGGCAGAGGTTTATTAAATCGACCATGCGACTCACTGGCAGCAACATAATTGCCACCGCCCGCTCTAAACTCTTCACGGTGCGTTAAGACAAAGTCATCTGCGAGCGCCGCCGCATCTGCTGCGTTGCGTGCTTTCTGCTCACTGATATATGTTGCCACACGAGCTGGAACAGAATCTTTGAACTGCTCCAAAATCATCAAATCTTGTAAGCCTTCGAAATCTTCCACCTCCGAGGCGTTACACCAGCGGTTAAAGCTCGTCGTCAAATCACGTGCAAATTCCAAATGACTTTGTCTGTCATGTTTCTTCCAAAATCGAAACCGCTGCCTATACGCCTCAGGAACGAGCTCGTATGACTTCAGTACCACCGCCTTAACACGGGCATACTCTTGACTGTCAGCCGTATTCATAGCCGAAAAAACCTCTTGCGCCCTGCCTGTTAAGACGCACTGCAGCATCAATGTGCGCGCCGAGTCAGGCCATTTACGCACATCTGCCACCCTCTCAAACATGGCAAAGAATGCCTCAGGATCACGTTCGGAAAACTTGGGCACCAGACGTAGATTGCCACTGATGTCAAACCCCCCTGCAGACCGTTCTGCAGGTTCTGAAAACACTTGTGCAGCCGCTGAAATCTTACCATCCCTTATCAAGTCCAATCTATTTTGCTCTACCTGCAACTTAGCCTGTTCTGTCTGCTGTTTCATTTTTTCAATAGCATACTCACTATCTAGCCTACGTTGTTCCTGATCACTGTGATCAGTTTGTAATTTTGCTTGCAAAATGATTAATTCTTTTTGTTGGTCGAACGTCAACCCTGACATAGCTGCTGGTGAAGGCACCGCCATTGCGGCACCTACTGCGGGAAAAAGAGACGCCTCCTCTTTCTTATCCCGTTCCTCAGTTGAAACCGCTATACCACATAGCTCTCTTTTCAAGACTTCCAACAATGTCTCCTTTAACCTTCTATCACTAGCTTCAATTTTCAATCCAAAACGATCTGCAATGTTCAGCAATTGGTCTTTGGTGCATTGATTTAAGAGCTCCACCGAGGGAGACTGAACAACGTCATCCACTGTCACCATCCTGGGTATTGTGCGCTTTAAGAGCCTCCTAGCTGGCAAACCAAACAAAAACAAACAAACAAACTACAATACAAGTGTCCCCCTAGCCTATATAAACCCCAGCTAACTCCACCCTCTTCGTGTGCCGGTTGCGGAGGATTTCTACGCACTGAAGGCCACCGCAAAGGCCTAGCTCATACCAAAGGGGAGGAAAGGCAACCAATAACTGGCGACCCGCATGCCCCCCTTAGCCGTGCCCCCGAGTCGAGATATTCAGTACGAACTTCTCGCTATTGCCGCACCTGACGCACCTAGCCACCCCCCGGCCTAAACCAACGAGCTATTTTACCCAGGCAGCTAAGCGCACCTACCAGGGACACTCGTATCAAACAAATAAACCAGTCAGGCAACTTTTGACGTCCCAAATGACGTTTACTTAGCTGCACAACTACCAGAAATAAACAACTCTCCAACCGCACAAAATGAACCAAACAGCTACCGTACTGTACTGAAATAACCAAACCTAATCAAATTAACTCAAATTTAAACATTAATTCAACTCATAACAATTAACTGCATCTCCCCAAAGTCCGAATAACAAGCCTGTAACATTGCTTTGTCTACTCATCGGACTGTTGACCAAACAATGGAACGACGGAACCTCCCGGAAAGATTCCCAACTAACGTCACTCCATTCACAAATCCAATACAGGAGGGACACTAAATTGACGCTCCAAACTCACTGTACAAACAAATTACTGGACGAGCCCCCATTTTGTTACGCACCTGGCCTAGGGGCGCCAGGCTACACAACAAAAAGACGGGAGACAAGTTTCCCAATCAAAATAAGTATTTAATCAAACCAAACCAATCCAAGTGCTCAAATTATAATAAAAGTATGGGATGTGGAAGTCAGTAAGTCCGTAGTGTGGAGTGTGTATGCATGAGTGGATTATATATTTGTGTGTATTGTTTCAACATAAGTGTTGAAAGGTGTGCATGGCTATGGAGCTGAAAAGAACAGAGAGGGAAGGACTGGGGAAGCAGACTCTTATAGGGCGTTGGCACCCGGGCCCAGGTGCACGCCAATCACTCCTAATGACCAATCAAGTAGGTCTCTGCTCCCCAGTCCTAGAAACAAATGGAAGACACAACATACAGGGAACCGTCACAATAGATACTAGCGTTTAAAGATACTTCTGTAGAAGTTGAAGTATCAACTCAAGCTTTTTACTTCAGTAAAAGTATAAAAGTACTGGTTTCAAAACTACTTAAAGTATTGAAGTAAAAGTAATGCAAGGGGGAAAAATGCCATTAAGGACAAAAGCTTTGGCCGTGCTACAGGGGCCTATAGAATTACAATCAGCTTTTTTGCCAAGTATGCTCACACATACAAGGAATTTGGTCTCTGTATTTATCCCATCCGTGAATTAGTGACACACACACAGCACACCTCTATAGCACACTGCCCCACTTCCCCCAAAATCATTTTTCTAAAGGCCATCTAATGACTATAATGTTAATCTTGAAAAAATTGGGATGCACCTGTTTCAGACACATTTATGCCCATTGAAAATGAATGCATATTAGTACAATGCAAAAACATTAAAGAACCATATATGTGTACTACTGAGCATTAACATGTGTTTCATGGAGCGTAAGATATGATGAGATATGAGTTCCCTGTAAGTATTGGAATGATGCAAAAAGTCAAACTTCAGAGGCATGTTATCAATAGCCTTTATTGGTAATGTAAATGTAGCTATCCAAGCTTAGCTGCAGGAATTTAAGATGTAAAGAGTAAGAACTGAGTTGTTTTTGCATCCAACCATTTAAAAAAATTCTTCCAGGGATGTAGAAGGGTTGACTGGTGCTTGGTTGGGACATTTCGCTCATCTAGGGTGCACTCACACTAGGCCATCTGGCCGTGGCCGTTTTCATAACCTAACCGTGCTCAAATCTGCCAGTGTGATTGTGGCCAGTCTGGCCAGGCAAGGCCAATTTGGCCACTTGGGAGAGGTGTGCTGCTACGGTACGGGCCGTAACGGAGATTAACCGAGATTTAAAACACTTAGACTAATTTAAGAGAGAGAGTGCAAAAGAAATCGAGGGGTCCGGAGCAAGAATTGACAAAAGACTTTATCGTGCAGAAAAACAACAACGACAACAGCCTGAGTAGGTTTGCAAAGTCACTGCTTGAACTTCGGTCCCAGCCCTCCTTTATACACATACAGGAACTTCTTTAATAAAATGGAGGTTCCCTTTGTCCCTAATGAGGTTTCCGCCTAGTCTCTTCGTCTCAGCGTGTTATCAACCGTGCCCCGGTCGGAGGTCCGCAGGGATTAGCCTTGTTAGTCAAAAATGACCCAAAGCTGAAAGGTGGAGGTCAACATGACTTGACCCCGCAGTTCCCAGGACATTTCTGTGTGCCTACCATCTGGTGTGAACCCAGACTCAGGCGTCATGTGCTTTCCACTATTTAAAATATTAAGCCTATTAATAATCATGGTTTACTATAGAATATACTCACTAATTTCTACCACACATCTCCCCTTTATGATCTAATAAGATCATAACAAAAACATAACAAAAACATAACAGTCGTTTGGGTCATATTCTACACTACATTTGATCATCGTTAAAAAACCTTTAAACATGTTCAGGAGTCTCAACCTGGTTTAAGGTAAAAAAGATCTATCAAATGTTCAACATGTCTAACTAGAATTCACACATAACACAGTATTTTCAGCATGCATTGAAAATAAGCATTTCAAAATATATGACATAAAAATATGAAACTCAAAAAAAATGATATTTCAAAAAATAAGTAAACAATAGGAATTAAAACTAAAAGAAATTAAAAACTGAAAACTGTCAACAAGCTTGCATGGATTGGGATAGTTCTGATTATTGTCATGTACCGGTATACTATATAACGTGGGGGGTTTGGGCACCGTAGTAGCCTGGAACCCATTAGTCCAATGTCCATTTGTTCACACAGTCTGAAATGGTAGTGGTGCCCATGAAGAGGTCACCAGTTAAGAAAATAGGACCTCCTTCTAACGTCTGATTCTCACATTCCGGTCTCCTTTCTAGTGTCACTCCAATCTATCTCTCCATCAGGGGCGGATCTAGAAAGATATTCATGGGGTGGCAAGAGGGGGGCAGGAGATTTTGAGGGGTGGCACCATGTGGAAGAAGTATATACAGTATGCCGATTTAATTAAAGCCATATCAATCAATATTTACTTGGAAAGCCCCCACATTTAGATATTTTGACTCAATAACATTATACTTAATTTATTGTGGGATAAGTAAAGCCTTACATTTAAACATAAAAGGTTTCAGACAAAATTTTATAAATTATTACTGAATAATTACAAAATCAACCTGCCTTACAACAAACACCTGCACTATTACACCAGCAGGGGGCATGGGGCTAAAAATATATGCAAAGAGAGCTGCAATATGTACTTTAGTTAACAATAAGCCTTTGGTATTTGTCCATGAGATATTCCTATCAGATGTCAATAATCAGTCCAGCTTGAGTGCAAATATCACTTTATTCACTGATTCCAATAATTTACATACAATATAGATTCAACCATTAATATAAATGTGGCATTTTCCCATGTTTGGTCACAAACAGTACCTAAATACATCAGTACAATCAGTGGAACTGGAAAACAACAGAAAGAAAGTGCCACAGTTCAAAAGAACATGACGTTGGCATGCCTACAGGAGCTGAATGCGGCGATTACCATGTTGTTCAGTAAAACGCCTCACAAACTTATTTAGATCAATAGCTTTAGTGCGTTTGGATTCAATGCTGAGTACAGCCAAGCTTGACAATCTCTTCTCTGTCATAGTAGACCGCAAGTAACTCTTTATGATCCTAAGAGTTGAAAAGCTTTGTTCACAAGATGCACTGCTCACTGGTAAAACTACTGCTATTTTACACAACCTGAACAACTCATAAAAAACATCCTGGTATGGGTCCATAAATTGAACAAACTCCATCAGAGTGGTAGGACTTTCCATTTCCTTCTTTTTTCTCTCCAGTACTCTCCTTGTCTGATGCAGTTCATGTTTAAGATCCTCAATATTTGAATCATAAGCATTTCCCAGTAAAAGAACTGTCTCCTCTCTCAAAAAAGTAGTACTTGACGGATTTAGTGCTTGGACACCTTGCATGATGTTACAATTTGTGTTGGAAAACCTTCTGTCTATTTCTCCAATCATGTTATCCATAACTGGATAGTAGACATTGACACAAAAAGTGTGTTTGCTATCTGGAACTACATGCTGTCCCAAGGTGGAAGGGATGACACTATCTTGAAGTGCCTTTGATGTCTGTCTGTACCTCTTTCGGTTTCGCTGAGTTGTATCAATGCTACTCTTTTGGCATACATCAAGTGCTTCACTCCACAGTTCATCAAAAGAGGCTTCACAACGATAATGTAACAATGTCTCCTTAAGTGCTTCAATTAGTTCAACAGCCTTAGCATAGTCCACTGTTTTAGACTGGAGCATGTCTGACAAATATTTAGCGTCACTCAAGACCTTTCGGAACAGTACAAGGCATCCAACAAAATTCAGATCAATCTGGACCAATATCCCTCTTGCTTCAACAGCTCTTTGTGGATGCTTCTCAGATGCAATATTTTCAAGCACCTGTACTATTGCAGGCAATCTATCCATGACATTGCGACATGCTACGTGCCGGCAGGCCCAACGAGTATCGCATAGCCTTTGGAGTTCCCTTGGTGGGCCATCAAACATCTCTCGCTGCACTTGTAGCCATTGGTTATGGACATAAGAGCCAGACATGAATACATACATACGTTCCAGCAATGAGAAGAAGTGTCCTGCATCAGTAACACTTTTAACAGAGTCCACTATGACCAAGTTTAAGCAGTGTGCACTGCAATGAACATAGAAAGCATGTTTGGCTACTTCTTTTATTTTTGCTTGGACACCTGCATGCACCCCACTCATAACTGCAGCACCATCATAGCCCTGGCCTACAAGGTTGTCCTTATATTCCAGCCCATGCTTCTGTAGAAAGCTAATGATCTTGCCTGTTAATGCAGCAGCATCCAGGCTCTCTGCCACGTCAAACTCTAAAAAGCTCTCATGTACCGCACCTTTGTAGTAGTACCTAAGGACAAATGACATTTGCTCCTTTTTCTGAAGATCTTTCGTTTCATCAACAAGAACTGAGAACTGTGCGCTCTTTTTCACCTCTTGAATGATTTCTTCTTTAACCATTGCAGCCAAACATTCCAGTATTTCATTTTGGATTGTTTTACTAGTGTACGTTGCATTTTTAGCTTGCTGTTGAAGTCTCTTTTTTATCGCAGGGTCATGGTTGCCCAGCAAATCTAACATGGCCAGAAAAACACCATTTTTTTCTGAGTCAGGAGACTCCCTGTGTCCCCTCTGGGCTGTGTTTTCTGTGGCAGTAAGTACTAAAATCTCCGCTAGGGCTTTTATGTAGTTTTGGTTTTCAATTACCTGTTTTTTATTTTGTTCATCCATTATGCCCAACATTGAGGTATTTTTGTCTGCCATTTTTTTGTTCTCTGCCCATGCAAACATTGCATTTGCATGGCTTTCTGATCTCGCATGAGAACAGAAACCACTGTCCTTCATTGTGGCCTTTTTCCAGTTCCGATACCCATCAATTAATGTGAAAACAGTCTTGGGGGCATCAGGTAGAGAGAAATGTCGACATGCAAAACAATAAGCAGCATCTTTGGACTGTGAATACTCCAGCCATGAATGAATTTTGTACCAGTCTGTACGGAAGCTTCTTCTGGCTCCTCCCTGGAGGGTCTTGGGGAAACTCTCCCGTTTCGGCTGAGCTGGCCCCTCACACCTGGACTTGGATATGTCTATAAGATGGGGGGGGAATTCAAATTGAAATAGAGCTTAAATAATTATAAAATATATCACCTAATTATAACACAATTTGAAGCTGTCATTGATTAGATATGTGGTTAACCCTCGGGCTGTGTTAATGCATACAGCAAGATTTTGGCACAGTAGTGTATTTTTTTGTTAGTTTAGGAATTTTAACCTCAGCTTCTATAATAGGTCTAAAATACATTGTGCAAAAAAAATATTACACTCTCTCTCAATCTCTTCACAGTGATAAATGTCCAAATGTGTCCAACTAATGCAAACATATTTACTAGAATGAAAAATGGATATATTAGACTGAGGCTAAGCCATGTCTCTTATATCATGCACAACATGTCCAATTGTATGAAATGTGCTTTCTAGTTAGATGTAACACAATACCATGTGGACCAGCTCGACTGGAGATATCTTGCAGTGGCTCCCCTTCACTGTCTGAGCTCAGCACTTCATCTTGTTTGTCGCTCTCTCCCTCTCGCACCTCCTCTCTGTGATGCTCTCTCTCTTCCATCTTTTCATCTCTGTGTTCTTCTCCTTCCACCTCTTCATGTCCCTGGTCATCTCTGCCTTCTACCTCGTCACTGACACTTTCCTGTTGCTCTTTTCCTCCTCCTTCCACCTCGTCATGTCCCTGGTCATCCCTGCCGTCTACCCTGTCGCTTTCCTGTTGCTCAGCCTCTCTTTCTGTCTGTTCTGATGATTCATCATTCTTTACTGGTGTCTTTTTAGTTTTTGGTGAGAAAAAACTGCTGATGTCACCCTTCCTCTTCATTTCTATAAGATTCAAAGTGAATTTACTTTGTTTTTCGTTTTAATATTAACAGTAATCATTATTAATAATGTTGTTCAGCTTAAAACTGAATGATGTGTGTCAAATGTGTTTTTTTTCCCCCACTTACCGTCGGTTTCAACAGCTGCAGAGTGAGCCTCATAAATGCTTCCAAAGTTGGAACAGATTTCTGAAATAAGGTTAAAATATATTGGGTTAATACAAGCTTGGATGAATTGTTTTTCGACCTAACTCACAGTAAGGACAGATTTACCATTAACTTTGTTCAACCAGAGTTATATCATTTCAAAATCAGCCTACACTACACTACACAAATGGACTTCCTTCTCTCTATTTTCTCTGCTCCAATGGTGTGAGTTAAAGGGGACCTATTATGCTTTTTCGACTTGTATGACCTATAAACGTTGTTATAATGATTGATAGTCATGTTTAACCATACTAAAGTGTCTAATAATGACGTACATGCATTTCAACGTATTCCCTGCAGCTGACAGTCTGGGGTGGCTGTGCAGAGAGCTAAACACTCGGGAAAACGTTTGCGATTCACTTGTTCACATTTCCAGGAAAACATCTACGTACAGGCACTCCTGCCGCGCCCCCATATGCCTGGTCAAATCTGCCCGCGCGCGGCTTCAAGGAAGCTAACCAATCACAACGGAATTGGGTTGGCAGGAGGGGGGCGAGGGGGCGGAGAAGGACGAAACCGAGCGTTGACAGAGAATGCTGAAAGCGCCCAGAGGAGAGGAAGAGTTTCCGAGTTTCCCGAAAATCTACATCGTTTTTTGTGGATGGTTAAACATGACTATCAATCATTATAACAACGCTTATAGGTCATAAAAGTCGAAAAGCATAATAGGTCCCCCGACTCCCCTTTAACCAAAGTTAGCTTTAATATCAGGCTGGGTTGAATGAGAGGGAGAGCATAGGTTGAGAGTACGTAGAGACCGGGTAGCTTTGGTTGCTATGCAACATACATTTGAAAAACAATGTTGGATTGAGCAGTTAGGTTACTAGGCTATATATAAGGCATTCCAATCTTAACTTAAGTCTTAAACTATGATGTTTCTGTAATACACTGCCCTACTCTTTTCTAATTATTATAATTTCTTCATAGATAGACAGTTGATCAGTATTACCTCAAGAATGTAGTCTCTCTGCCGCGCCGCTTGCTTCGTTCGTTCTCTTGCGGCGCGCCTTCCTTGTATTCAAAATCATTGCCGGCGGGACACTCGGGGAGGGGGGGGGGGGGGGGCAGGCGGGATGGGGCAATATTTCCTGGATGCATTCACTTGCAGTCGGACTTTTGAAACCTCGCTTTTGTAAATGTCTTGTAAAAGCAAAAAATAAAAATATATATTTGCGCTGCCAACTGGGGTGGCAGCTGGGGTGGCAAGGCTTTTTTTAGGGTGGCAGTTGCCACCCCATGCCACCCCAGTAGATCCGCCCCTGCTCTCCATAGAGTATCCTCTCCCACTCCCGACTCCTTTATGCCAGTCACCATGAAGGCCATCTCTTTAGAAAGCCTGGATGCTATTACGGATCTGACTATGGGAATGCAGCAGCAGAAGATCAGACCCATTGCTGTTAGTACTATTAGGAGCACTACACCTATCTTTGCGAACATCATTCCCCACATGCCAAACTTTGTTTCAAGCCATCCAAACATTCCCTGATCATGGCCTGCGTTTTCCTTTAACTCTTTTCTTAAACGCTTTAAATTGTTCATTGCAAGTGTAAATGATCCATCTGGGGCAGTATTATTTGGAATGAAGGTACAACACATTTCACCAATAAGATCACAAACTCCCCCCCTTTCTGCTAGAAGCCAATCTAAAGCCTGTCTGTTCTGCCAAGCCACAGCGCTTGTGGCTGTCAGCTGCTCGCCCAATGCAGATAATGCATCATCTGTGTAGTTAATGAACCTCTGTTGGTTGTAAAAGATATAATTGATCCATTCCGCATTTTTAGCAATTCCGATTGCTGGCAGTAGTGCCTCAAATCCTGCTGCTACTTCACTTCGTGCCTTAAATTTATCGGGTATTCCCCTGGGTTGTCCTATTTTATCAATTTGTATGTTCTCGTCTGCCTCGTATGCTCTCTTCCGCCTATTTAGGTTATCTGTTTCTAAGTTATCGACTACATCTTTTATTGATGGTAGTATTGCAATTTCCGTAACCACTTGGACTTTCGCGCATCGTCCTCTCCATATTTTAGCAAGTATGGGACGAAGAATGTTATTACCGCAAAGCCAAAACTGATCTGCCACCACTCTGTCCTGGCTCACGAATGCTCCATCACTCCACAGTATTGACATGTAATTCTCTCTAGACTTCTGCTGAGAGCCTGGTAAAAGCTGAACATTTTTAATCGCAGGTGGCTGATATAACATTCGTTTCCCGTCTATATCGAATAGCGTGACATTCCAAATTATGTTACATTGTTCCTCTGGTATACTACCTACATCGCTGGCATTTTCGTTTCCTTCGTCATTTTGAAAGCATTCTAATCCTTCTTCAATTTGAAAATTGGTTTGTGTTGGTCGTGTTACTTCGCCTATTTCTTGTGATAGAGTTATATCAAATTTATATCAAATTCGGCATCTTTTCCTCTAGATTGTTTATTATGATTTAATGAAGTGTTCCTATGTGACGCTGATGGGCCCTGGTTGCTGCTAAATGCTTGTTGAAAGTGCATTGTGCACTTTTTGTATGTAGCTACAAAATGAGGGTGGATATCACTTTATAGTTTATAGGCATTATGTACTAATAAGAATCATTGACAAATCACATTCCCCTTATACCACCACAGGACGCACCTCACCAGTATCAGAGCAACAGCTGTGGGGTGTTTATGCTGATGGTGAGATGCATTATTTTCAGAAATGATGACCGATGACTAGTTTGCAAAACAACTAACTCATTTGTATGTTAATTTCAGTACGCAATGTATTCTACCCTCAAAAGCAATATGATTTCAGTGAGGTGAGTTCTTTCAAATCTCAATCAGATGTGTAGCATGAAATATAAGGCTTTTAATAATTTAGTCATCCTTACTGGAGGCTACAATTAACATGCATCATAGGTCATACACATTACTTTGTCTTCAGGTACTGCACTTACGGGAGGAGATGGCTACATCTTCACAATAATTTACACTGCCATAGTACACTGCTAAACAGTACTGTAACATGGATTTGTATTAGGCTATGAAGTCATTTAAAGCATAACTTTACTTTTCAGGGGGACATGCTCTCTATCAGGAGGTGGTGGTTGGACAGCTGTTGGAGACCTTTATGCTTGAAAGGTTTATATACTGTGTCCATGTTGCTATTTACTTATTTTTGGTGCTCACGAAGATCGTAGCCAATACACTTCTGTCTCTCTGTCTCTAGCCCTGCAGAACTAGCTGGCTCCTTCTCCCCCTCTCCATCTCCCCATCTCAGTCACACCTTCCAATCACTAAGCAGTGAAAGGTATTACATACTATGTCCATACTTTTCTATTTACGTATATTCTCTCTTGCTCTTTCTCAGACTTTTGATCGATCAGTGATTCCCTTTTTGTTTAATGGTGTGGGTAGTGTTGGTCTGGGCTTGTGTGATTGAATTGAAGGTTGATTATAATCCCTGTTTCTCTCCCTCTCTCTCGCTCTCCTTCACTCTTTTTCGGATCTCTCGCTCTCTCTAGCCCTGCAGGGCTAGCTGGCAAACCAAGCTCACCCTCTCCATCTCCCCATCTCAGCCACACGCTCCAATCTGGCACAACAGAGGACAGGCCATTCTTACATTCTTTGGCAGGGGACATTAAGCTTAATAAAGACAATCTCATATGCATAACGGTTAGAAAGATTTACAACAATGCAGGCTGTGGCAGTGGCCTTGCGCTACGCCTCAAAGGCTTCTTAAAAAAGAAGAATTGGCCAAGAGCACCCCTGGTACTGAGGCACGTTGCATATGGCAGGTTTGTCATAAAAGATGTCTGCCTAGGATAATGTTATTTTATTACTCCTTTTTCGTTTTATTTGGGACGTCTTTTTTTGCAATCCCTTTCATTTGTAAATGTGCATACTACTGTAGTAAATGTATCTGCCCATAAATGCTGGTATTTTATTACTCCTTTCTTTTGTTTTTGTGACAAATGCTATACGATGTATAACATACATTTGTGCCTACGATGTATGTTGTAAGGTTAATTGTTACAGAGCAATTACTGTTTTTTGTCTTTATTGAAAACATTCAGTTGGAAAAGTAAGTGAACACTTGGAGTCAAATGGCCTACTGTTTGAGCCTTCATAGTGTCTGGTAACTGGATTTGAACTGCATAATGTCCCAAGTGTTATTTTAATCTATTCATTATTTAATTTGGGCATATTCTTAAACAACTATATCAAACATCTCACTTATACCTAATACCCTACCTATACTAACCCAGAAGATAATGAACATGAGATCATGGAGCCTCCCTGTAATGATCGTGTTGCATCAAGTTTGATGCAAAGTTTGGGTCGAGATCCGACACATAAATGTAAGTTAACATTCTGTAGGCCTAGCTGGCTAACGTACCCGTATTACGAGATCGAAGAAGGGGGCGCTAACGTCAGTTCTATGCTGCCCATACTACTAGATCGACGAAGAAGAACGGGGCGTTCCAGCCTGCGTAAACGAGAACGCCCACCACACGAGAACGCCGGGGGGGCGTTTTAGTCTGCGTGAACGAGAACGCCCACGACACGGGAACGCCCATTTGTGTCTGCAGTCGGATGATATTGAGCAGTCACCTCCCCCCTGTCAGTCCCCGACCCGGTTTTGGGTGTTCGTAGCTCCTTGAAGGACACACAACATATACAACATAAACTAAATAATTCATACAACTAACGTATGCATTGACAAATTATTTAGCAAACATTTTTGTCCAAAGTGACGTACTAGAAATCTCAGGCTACAAGCAATATACAGTAGACCTCTAGTGTGACAATAAATACAATTTGACATAAGAAAAAAACGTGCCGAACTAGTGCAAGCAATAGAAGAAGACAAGAAGGGAGGTGCACTCGGAAGAGAGTGTTGGGAAAAATAACCTGCTGAGTACATCACATGTACATTATAAATATAGCTAACTCCTACCCTAGCCTGATGAGCACATCACATGGACACATTATAATATAGTCAACTCTTGCTCTAACCCAACAACACAAACATGATAATATATAGTCAGGTCAAGGCCGGAGCTGAAGGCCCCATCTCCCAGGCAGGCAGATGGTGGACACTCAGACAATGCACCAGTATCATCTCCAGAACGGGAGAGCCACATTAATTTATCACACAGGAGACACCTCGAAGCTCTCCCCCACTAGAAGGAACACATGCAGATACTAGGGGCCTGAGAGCCACATTCATTTATCACACACGAGACACTTTGAGAGCTCTTCCCCGTTAGGAGGAACCAAGAGATACACCTGCCCATACCAGGGCCTCAGAGCCACATTAAATTATCACACACGAGACACTTCGGGGGACACTCCCCCGCTTTAATTTATCACACCGGAGACACGAGGAACTCTCCCCGTTAGGAGAAGACCCAGGGCCTGGGAGCTAAGGTGCAGCAAAAACACACAGAACCGCACACACCTCAAACGCACACACCTCATCGAGAGGAGGATACAGCATAAGACTGCATCACACAGGGACTCTTCATCTTCTTCTGAAGCAGACCTTCCACGGAGGCGAAGCTCCGGACGAACCATCAGCGCTGATTAGGGACTTAGACATATTCGATTTCTCACGCTTTATGACTCTGTATAACCGTTGCCACTTTACTTAATAAATCCAAGGTCCTCGTGCCGATAGACTTTATTACCTCTCCGTCTCATTTCATCTGGTCCAGTAACTAGACAGACCGTTTTTCCCAACAATTTGGTGACCCACGACGTGATTTTTTCTGAATTGAACCGCAACTGGGAAACGAGAGACGGAGAGCGGCGCGACCTCGGGACCCCGGAGCACCGGACCGATTCCTGCAGTCTCACCTTGCATGCGCCCAACAAAAGGTAGGCAGAACCTGTTGATAAAATCCAAACTCTGCATAGTTATATAGGAACCACATTAGGAGGTGAGACTGTGAGAGCGGTTCGCTACGGGATATCTCGTGGGGACGAATAGAGCTGCATCCCAGCATTTCCCCATAAACCCGATTGACCCTGAACGCGTGACACATCGAATATCGGCTCGTTGCATGGTGAAAGAATACCCTCGAGACCATAGGGCCTATAATAATCGGTCATAGTGATACAAGACTACCGATGGCCTAGTGATAAATGCCTGGGCCAAGAGTGGACCCGGAGGGATGCCTGGACCGCGGGTGGAATCCAGAGGGAATGAGAAGAAAAACACTAGGGCCTATAATAATCGGTCATAGTGATACAAGACTACCGATGGCCTAGTGATAAATGCCTGGGCCAAGAGTGGACCCGGAGGGATGCCTGGACCGCGGGTGGAATCCAGAGGGAATGAGAAGAAAAAACTAGGGCCTATAATAATCGGTCATAGTGATACAAGACTACCGATGGCCTAGTAATAAATGCCTGGGCCAAGAGTGGAACCCGGAGGGATGCCTGGACCGCGGGTGGAATCCAGAGGGAATGAGAAGAAAAGAGAAGGGCCTATAAGAATCGGTCATAGTGATACAAGACTACCGATGGCCAAGTAATGAATGTGTATTAAATAATTCTGTGTGGTAAGAAGGTTAGAGTCCCTTTGCAGAGGGAACCGTATGCCTGGGGCACGAGTGACACACAGAGAGACAGTGTGTTTATGCGCGAGAGAGGCTGTGTGTGTGTGTGTGTGTAAGAGGCCCAGAGAGGTTGAGACGGAGAGACTATGTGTGTGTGCGTGTGTGTGAGAGGCCCAGAGAGAGAAAAAAAAAAAGAAGAGAACAAGCGTATCTGTGAGCCGGCTAAATATAGAAATAAATCATTCAATGATAACCCGGGTGTGTGTGTGCAGCGTTTCCTTGCTTTGTTATGCTCAACGCTATGTGTGCAGCGCTTGCTTGCTTTGTTGTGCTCAACGCTATTTTGCCGTGTCTGATGATTGTGGGCGCGGGACACAGAATGAGAAGTCTGTTGATATGTTTCTGTGTGCGTCTGCGAGAAAGAGGGAATCTGTGAGTGAATCAGTGGGTGTGTATGCGTGGCCCGCTCTATCTTGACCCGTTAAAACGGGTAAAGGAAAGAATAGATAGATTGATAATAATGAATAATGTCTCTCTGACGTATTGCTTCGGTCTATGGCTTAACCTGCGGACTTAGATAAATTGACAAATGACAAATAACCTTTTACGGCGTTGCTTCCATTTACTGTTGGACCCGTTACAAACTAGACCTAGATAAGTTGACAAGGATAAGTGATATCTCTTTTACTGTGTTTCTTTGAATTACTACTGGACCTGTCGCATAGATAAACTACGTGTGTGCGTCTGCGGGAGACAGAACGAGAGGTCTGTTGATATGTCTCTGTGTGTGCGTTTGGAGGAGACAGAATGAGAAAGGTCTGTTTAGGTGTGTGTGTGTGTGTTTGTGTGAGAAGGAGCGAGAGAGATAGACAAGGAGAGCTAAAGTCGGAGGACGATCGAGAGGGACCATTTTCCCCCTAGACAGTTGGAGGTAGCGATAGAGTGCGTGTTTTTCTAACAATGAACGGTTGTTTCAGGACCACGAGAAGGGACTCTGTATGGTTTTCAGGCCCAGAGTGTAATCCCCTTTCCCATATGTGTAGTCCTCCCATTTGAGGTCCCCGTCCACCATATTTGAAGTCCTCTACTCCACCTCATGTTGTAGTTCCCCTCCCTAGAATTGTATGGAAGTTAGAACCTGTGAGGGTGTTTTGGTTCGGCCTGACGAGGCCTGTACCAATTTCGGTGGTCAGCTTCGTAGTTTTGTGTATATAGAAATTTGGAAAGGGGGAGCAGTATTAAGTTATATATAATAAAGTGAAAAGTTATTTGTGAATGAAGGGACAGAAGGATCTTTTTGTGTGTGAGAGATAGTTATTAGGCCTTGTTCCATGATGGAGAGTTGAGGATGTTGCATTCCAGGCTTATCTGTTAACGGTCCTAGCTGCTGCTTGACCCTAAGGGGAGTGAGGAAGGGTGAGAGAGAGAGAACACATTTCCCCCCCCATTTGTCGAGCTACACCATTCAGGCAGTACAGAGAGACACACTAACACACAGTACAGAGAAAGGAAATAGAGTGTGTTCAACTGAAAGCGTGTGGTGGCCATACACCATAAAATACCACATATCCAAGGAATGCAGGTAGAGCTCTGTTGAGTTTTCAGGCTTTGATAAATGTGTAGTTCCCTGTCTGCCATGTTTGAAGTTCCTTGTAGTCTCTGTCCATAGGTTTCACCTGAACAACCCCTCTGCTGGCCGAGAAAAGGAACTACCCATGGTTTCTCTCACACCCAGCCCCCAGAGCACACTCGCTTTCAAGGCGTTATGGCCGCACCCAACGTGGGAGGGAGACACGCAGAGAGAGAGAGAGAAGCCACATTCCACCCTTATCTGTTGTCTTCCACCAAACAGCACCCCGTACTGAGGAGGGAGAGAGAGCGTGTTCTCCCGAAGGAGGGAGAGAGTCACAGGGAGACACGCAGCGGATATTCACATTATGGCTAATTTGTTTTTCTTTAAGTTTAGTTTTAGTTTTGTTTTTTATTCAGGATGATGAACATCCTGACACAGTTACCATTCAGGATGAAGAACATCAAAGTTCATGAGGAGGTTATAAGGACAATAACGTTGATACTTTAATAGGACAACAGTGATGATAATCTAATGCAATTGGACTAAAGAAGGTGTTGCTATTAACTAAGTGATTCATATTATTTTCACACAGGAAAGAATAATTGAATAAATATGGATATGATAAAGAAGGAGAATAATAATAAAATAAAATAAAGTAATCTTGATAAACTGTACAAGTAGGACTACACCTATTAAAATATGGGGTGTATCTCTTTGGTCAAGGATGACAGGTGGATTGAAGCCACATCTGCTGGGAAGGGGTCCTACATGCTATGTTGTCAATTTGGATTCGGAAGTAGTGGGTTTACCTTTCAAATGCCACTACTGCTGCTGCAATAATTTTAACACTGATAAATTACCTTTTGTTTTATAGTTTCCCTGATGTGTATCCAATACGCACACACTTGGCTGCATAGAACAGATGGGGCTGAAGACTCTGTCTCCATCCCTCCACTTTGCGATCTATACCACCATATAGGTGGGGATTGATTGTATCCCAGGTATGGCATCCTGCAGCGAGCCAGTATGGAAGGCTGGTTAGCCAACGACGGGTAAGATCCCACCTTGTCACCCGGGACGACCTAAGGCAGGAACAGTCACGATTACTTGGCAGAGTCGCTGTGGACACTGGCTTACTTGATCATGAAGTCACGAGCTGCAACAATCATAGGAAGTGCCGGGTGGGGTGTAGGGTGGAGGAGGAACAGGAGTCAGATATGTCAGCTCTGGCAGCAGAGGTGGTCTTGGAACGGGGCATGTCGCGTTTTATTTTATTTTACCTTTGTGGTATAGAAGGCCACTAACGCATGTACGTTTTTCGGTTTAGTGCATGACTTTGGAACAGCGTGGTCTCCGGCGGCTGATGGTAAACCCACCCATAGTGGGCTTTGGTTTTGGACATACTGGTTTCGATTTCCCTTCCCAAAAGATTGGTTTTAGTTTGCTGATGGTTAAGGTTAGACGTTTCGACGTTGGTTGCACCAACGGCGTTCTTAGATTTGCTTATCATTTAATGTGCATGGTTTTGACCATTGCCCAAGGGGGGAGGTATTGAGGAGAATTAAAAAAAAAAATATATATATATATATAAAAAAAAATATATAATAATAATAATAATAATAATAATAATAATAATTAGAAAACAAGGTTTTTCTTCACCATACTTGCAAACAATGATTGACATCCAGCTAAATGAGTGTGAAATATTTGAAAACACAGTGTTCAACAGATGGGTGGAAGCAGTCCCATCAGAAGACCAAAATGCGGTTACGGTAATCAAGGTTCTGACTAGAGAAGTCATGCCAAGGTTTGGAATTCCGTCACAAATTAGCTCAGGCAATAGGGCAGCGTTTATTCAGAAAACACTCAAACAAGTGATTTAACATCTGCATGTCAAACAAAGATTAGGCTGTGTCTACATTCCTCAAACCACAAGGTATGGTGGAGAGAGGAATGGGACGCTTGAGACGAAGATTAACAAAGTTAAATTAGAGTACTAAATTAAAGGACTAATGCACTACGGTTGACACTAATGAGTTATCGCATGAAAACTAACAGAACGACGCATCTAACCCCGCATGAAATGCTTAAGGGTCGACCCATGCCTTCACCTAACATTCAAGGGTCCCAAAAGGGACTTCCATTAGAGTAATTAGAAATAGAATTAAGGAAAATATGTTTGAACATCTAACTGTTGTACATAAGTTTGTAATTCCAGCAAGAGAAACACAAAGTTCCAGGGCCAGAGGAGGAGCCAGATGCAGACACGCCCGGAGCTGACCAACCACCCAAGGATGATGCAATCAGATTTCGCACCGGATGGGTCGGTGGCCAGGGTGCTGGCAGGGTTACAGTCCCTCAGATTAGAGTTGGCAGAGAGCTCCGGCATTAATGACCCCTTCACAGGATGGATGGAGAGCCCAATGAGCGATGGGCGCTACAGGTGCAGCAGGTGCCATCCAAGCTTACCTGGGGATCGAGTATACACCGGAGAGTTTGGACGAGGGACCGCCAGAGGGGCCCGACCTGATCCGGCTGGAGAACATGGTGGGCTGCCCCATTCCCGTCCCCGCCAACGGCACCACCCCACTCCCACCTGATGCACCCACGTCGCCCGGACCAGGGATCTGCGTTCCGGTACCAGGGGCTGCGGCCCGTTCCCTTAAGGCTTAAGGGCGCCCCTGGCTGTATTCGCTTCTGTACGCTTCACTGTTTTTAGCCGCTCCCATATCTATGCCCGCGTCTACGCAACCGACGCCGGGAACATAAATGTTGTTGTTTATATCGCTGTCCCACTAGATGGAGCTCGGGGATACACACGGGCGAGATTCCAGGGGCCTTGATTGCCCGTTTATCAGATGAGGTCCTGAGCGCAGTTGAATAAAAGGGTCTAATGCTCAGGTGGCGCCTTGCGACCACCTGCCCGTGATGACGCTCAGGACTATTCCGTGGTTTCAGTTGTTCCCGTGCCCCGGGCCTACCCTGAATACCCCATGCGTGTGATTGCTTATTGTTACACGACCAGTTAACTCCTCCTCACATCCTTAGTGTGTGGTCATCTAGGGATGGGTTGAGGGGGATTGCCATTCGTTGTTTACCTCATATCTTTCTGATATTATTATTATTATTTAGGGACACGTTTCAGGGTTGCATTTCTTTCCTGTGATTGTTATTGTGTAGTGTTTGTGTGATTGTTGCATTTTTGTTTACATCGTTATTGTTTACTGGTAGTTTTGTTGTTGCATTTTGTTGTTGTTATGGTTTGGTGTTGGTTTTGTTGTGTATCATCTGCTGCCAGTATTGTTGGTATTGTCTGCTCGCGATGTAAGGCCGGGGTGGATGCCACCCCCTAGGTGGGGTGTGTATGGCATACCCATGTCTGAAGCATGGGTAGCGTTTCTCCCACATGGTTCCCCATACGCCCGGTCCAGCGAGTTGTTTTAGTCCCATGCTCATGGTTGTTTGTTTTTATGATCATTTTGCCTTCTTTCTGTTATTTCTAATGGTGTTATAATGGTAGTCCCGTGCTGGAGTCCTATCCCTCGTACCCCAAATGAGTAAAAGTCGTCTTGCGACGACTTGAGGGGGATATGTTGGGAAAAATAACCTGCTGAGTACATCACATGTACATTATAAATATAGCTAACTCCTACCCTAGCCTGATGAGCACATCACATGGACACATTATAATATAGTCAACTCTTGCTCTAACCCAACAACACAAACATGATAATATATAGTCAGGTCAAGGCCGGAGCTGAAGGCCCCATCTCCCAGGCAGGCAGATGGTGGACACTCAGACAATGCACCAGTCATCCTCAAGAACGGGAAAGCCACATTAATTTATCACACAGGAGACACCTCGAAGCTCTCCCCCACTAGAAGGAACACATGCAGATACTAGGGGCCTGAGAGCCACATTAAATTATCACACACGAGACATTTCAGGGGGGCACTCCCCGTTTTAATTTATCACACCGGAGACACGAGGAACTCTCCCCGTTACGAAGGTCTCTCAGGGCCTGGGAGCCAAAACACACAGAACCGCACACACCTCAAACGCACACACCTCATCGAGAGGAGGATACAGCATAAGACTGCATCACACAGGGACTCTTCACCTTCTTCTGAAGCAGACCTTCCACGGAGGCGAAGCTCCGGACGAACCATCAGCGCTGATTAGGGACTTAGACATATTCGATCTCTCACGCTTTATGACTCTGTATAACCGTTGCCACTTTACTTAATAAATCCAAGGTCCTCGTGCCGATAGACTTTATTACCTCTCCGTCTCATTTTATCTGGTCCAGTAGCTAGACAGACCGTTTTTCCCCACACATTCAAGGGTCCCAAAAGGGACTTCCATTAGAGTAATTAGAAATAGAATTAAGGAAAATATGTTTGAACATCTAACTGTTGTACATAAGTTTGTAATTCCAGCAAGAGAAACACGAAGTTCCAGGGCCAGAGGAGGAGCCAGATGCAGACACGCCCGGAGCTGACCAACCACCCAAGGATGATGCAATCAGATTTCGCACCGGATGGGTCGGTGGCCAGGGTGCTGGCAGGGTTACAGTCCCTCAGATTAGATTTGGCAGAGAGCTCCGGCATTAATGACCCCTTCACAGGATGGATGGAGAGCCCAATGAGCGATGGGCGCTACAGGTGCAGCAGGTGCCATCCAAGCTTACCTGGGGATCGAGTATACACCGGAGAGTTTGGACGCGGGACCGCCAGAGGGGCCCGACCTGTTCCGGCTGGAGAACATGGTGGGCTGCCCCATTCCCGTCCCCGCCAACGGCACCACCCCCCTCCCACCTGATGCACCCACGTCGCCCGGACCAGGGATCTGCGTTCCGGTACCAGGGGCTGCGGCCCGTTCCCTTAAGGCTTGAGGGCGCCCCTGGCTGTATTCGCTTCTGTACGCTTCACTGTTTTTAGCCGCTCCCATATCTATGCCCGCGTCTACGCAACCGACGCCGGGAACGCAAATGTTGTTGTTTATATCGCTGTCCCACTAGATGGAGCTCGGGGATACACACGGGCGAGATTCCAGGGGCCTTGATTGCCCGTTTATCAGATGAGGTCCTGAGCGCAGTTGAATAAAAGGGTCTAATGCTCAGGTGGCGCCTTGCGACCACCTGCCCGTGATGACGCTCAGGACTATTCCGTGGTTTCAGTTGTTCCCGTGCCCCGGGCCTACCCTGAATACCCCATGCGTGTGATTGCTTATTGTTACACGACCAGTTAACTCCTCCTCACATCCTTAGTGTGCGGTCATCTAGGGATGGGTTGAGGGGGATTGCCATTCGTTGTTTACCTCATATCTTTCTGATATTATTATTATTATTTAGGGACACGTTTCAGGGTTGCATTTCTTTCCTGTGATTGTTATTGTGTAGTGTTTGTGTGATTGTTGCATTTTTGTTTATATCGTTATTGTTTACTGGTAGTTTTATTGTTGCATTTTGTTGTTGTTGTTATGGTTTGGTGTTGGTTTTGTTGTGTATCATCTGCTGCCAGTATTGTTGGTATTGTCTGCTCGCGATGTAAGGCCGGGGTGGATGCCACCCCCTAGGTGGGGTGTGTATGGCATACCCATGTCTGAAGCATGGGTAGCGTTTCTCCCACGTGGTTTCCCCATACACCAGGTCCAGCGAGTTGTTTTAGTCCCATGCTCATGGTTGTTTGTTTTTATGATCATTTTGCCTTCTTTCTGTTATTTCTAATGGTGTTATAATGGTAGTCCCGCGCTGGAATCCTATCCCTCGTACCCCTAATGAGTGAAAGTCGTCTTGCGACGACTTGAGGGGGATATGTTGGGAAATATAACCTGCTGAGTACATCACATGTACATTATAAATATAGCTAACTCCTACCCTAGCCTGATGAGCACATCACATGGACACATTATAATATAGTCAACTCTTGCTCTAACCCAACAACACAAACATGATAATATATAGTCAGGTCAAGGCCGGAGCTGAAGGCCCCATCTCCCAGGCAGGCAGATGGTGGACACTCAGACAATGCACCAGTATCATCTCCAGAACGGGAGAGCCACATTAATTTATCACACAGGAGACACCTCGAAGCTCTCCCCCACTAGAAGGAACACATGCAGATACTAGGGGCCTGAGAGCCACATTAATTTATCACACACGAGACACTTTGAGAGCTCTTCCCCGTTAGGAGGAACCAAGAGATACACCTGCCCATACCAGGGCCTCAGAGCCACATTAAATTATCACACACGAGACACTTCGGGGGACACTCCCCCGCTTTAATTGATCACACCGGAGACACGAGGAACTCTCCCCGTTAGGAGAAGAACCAGGGCCTGGGAGCTAAGGTGCAGCAAAAACACACAGAACCGCACACACCTCAAACGCACACACCTCATCGAGAGGAGGATACAGCATAAGACTGCATCACACAGGGACTCTTCATCTTCTTCTGAAGCAGACCTTCCACGGAGGCGAAGCTCCGGACGAACCATCAGCGCTGATTAGGGACTTAGACATATTCGATTTCTCACGCTTTATGACTCTGTATAACCGTTGCCACTTTACTTAATAAATCCAAGGTCCTCGTGCCGATAGACTTTATTACCTCTCCGTCTCATTTCATCTGGTCCAGTAACTAGACAGACCGTTTTTCCCAACAAGAGCTTCTTGAAGGCAGAGAGGGAATCCCCCCGCCCCCTGCTCTGGCGTCCCTGGATAATACAGGATGGTACATGTAAAGCACAGGTGGATGTCTTAAAACAAGTGCTGTCATTCACAGATATCAAACGGAATGCGTGACTGTATGAGCTATGAAACTAGCGATTTTAAAAAAGTTTCAATTATGGTTGCAAATATATATACGACTGTATAGAGCACAAAACTAGACTGTCGTAATTGTTTTGTGGACGGTAGGCCTACATGTAAAGCACGGATCGATGTCTCCAAAGCAAGTGCTGTCATTCACAGATATCAAACGTAATTCGTGGATAATAACATTATCTGTACACATGCATGGAGTCAGGCTAGTCCGAGAAATGCGTGACTGTATGAGCTATGAAACTAGCGATTTAACAAAGTTTCAAAGAAGAACATGGTTGCAAATATATATGTATACGACTGTATAGAGCACGAAACAAGACTGTCGTCACTTTTAAATTAATTATATGCGAAAGCAAGTGCTGTCATTCACAGATATCAAACGTAATTCGTGGATAATAACGTTATCTGTACACATGCATGGAGTCAGGCTAGTCCGAGAAATGCGTGACTGTATGAGCTATGAAACTAGCGATTTAACAAAGTTTCAAAGAAGAACATGGTTGCAAATATATATGTATACGACTGTATAGAGCACGAAACAAGACTGTCGTCACTTTTAAATTAATTATATGCGAAAGCAAGTGCTGTCATTCACAGATATCAAACGTAATTCGTGGATAATAACGTTATCTGTACACATGCATGGAGTCAGGCTAGTCCGAGAAATGCGTGACTGTATGAGCTATGAAACTAGCGATTTAACAAAGTTTCAAAGAAGAACATGGTTGCAAATATATATGTATACGACTGTATAGAGCACGAAACAAGACTGTCGTCACTTTTAAATTAATTATATGCGAAAGCAAGTGCTGTCATTCACAGATATCAAACGTAATTCGTGGATAATAACGTTATCTGTACACATGCATGGAGTCAGGCTAGTCCGAGAAATGCGTGACTGTATGAGCTATGAAACTAGCGATTTAACAAAGTTTCAAAGAAGAACATGGTTGCAAATATATATGTATACGACTGTATAGAGCACGAAACAAGACTGTCGTCACTTTTAAATTAATTATAAGCGAAAAATACTTACATTTGTGGGACTTCTTAGATGCTGCCGCCATCGTTGAAGTGTTTTCGCTATGTGCCGGTTTCGCTATGCGCTCTGGGATATACCTTGGCGGAGCAAGTGAGCTCTCAAATCATCTTAAAAATAAGGGGTACATAGCACTCAATCTTATCCCTTAATCTTGATCAAATTGGGTATTGAGACACCACTAGCTCTCACATGAACGCGCAACTTCAAGGGTAAGGGGTAAGATAAGGGGTAAGGGGAAGTATTGAGATTGGGCCTAACTCTAGCCTACTCTCAAGCAAGATAAAAATAAAACTAATTGCAAACCTAACTAATTGCAAACCTAACTAATCTAACCTAACCTACGCAAATAATGCTGTTGCGGCTCTCAGCTGTGCCAGAGCGTTCACAGTTGCTAGGGAAACCACCTAGCGTCGCAGCCCGTTGCAGCGCGTTGCAGCCAGTGTGAACGGCCCAGTTTTAGAACGTCGCAGCCCGTCAAGTCGCAAGGAGTTGCGAGTTGCAAGCCGTTGCAAGGTGAATCTTTGGTCTGAACTGGGCTTAAAGCTTATATGTTGTCAGGGGTGTTTTTGATTATTGTGGAGGCTGTTCTCTAGGTTTATAAACAGTGCCAGGCCTACTTAATGTTTTTTTGGAGGTTCATAAACTGTTGATGTGAACAAACTATTCATGACATAGCAGAGGTGGTTAAACTCCATTTATTTGCGTTTAGCATCCACGACAGCCCTCCCCCTTTTTTTGCGTTAAAATATTTCACAAAAGGCAGTGCCCCCCCGCTGGCGACCCATGCCCCTCCAGTAGATCTGCTCTGGAGCCGACTCTGAGCCTATGTATTGTTTAATCTTTATGAAAATACAGTCAGAACTATTAAACACCAGAGTATGGGCGGGGTTGTGCAGTGGACACACATACACACACACACACACACACGCAAGCACGCACGCACGCACGCACGCACGCACGCACGCACGCAGGCACGCACGCACACACACACACAATGCATTTCGCTGCTAAAACAACAACAGAAAATATTCCCATTTAAATTTGGGCTGCTTCTAGGACATTTTGGCTGGATTTTGAACGGTATGTGGGCAGGACGTTTTTTGCAGGACCTGTCAACCCTGCGCTGTTGCCCGAGGAGCTGAAATGCTCCGGAACAGATCTGGATCCATGGCCCAAAGACTTGTATGCACCCCCCCACCCCTTTCAATAAATACTACGGCAGAATAAAGAATAAATTCATGCATTATCATTCAACTTGAACATGTGTATTTACAGTAGGCCTATATATGGCGGAGGGATGTGTTGGCCAACCCGGAAGTGAGCGTCGCCCTGGCTTCCCTTGACAGCAAGCCAACAGGTTTTTCGATTGGATTTTGGATCATTGCAGAACATTTTGCATTTTTGAAGCACCTTCTCAAAAACTGAAAATAAATAAATAAATAAAAATAACCGTGCTCCAAAGGACGAAATGTAGACCAATGCTTTCTGAATTCAGATTCAGACTTTATTGTCATTGTGCAAACTTGTACAATGAAATTGGGGTGGTGCTCACTACCCATAGTGCAAAATAAAGCAGTGCAAAAAGCAACCATACAAACACAAACAATAGCAATAGGCACTATAAATATAAATATGCAGACATAAGTGTCTTTTTTTTAAATAAATAAATATGGTAGAGGATTTCACATGTCCATGGAGGGGGGGGGGGGGGGGGGGGGGGGGGGTCAGGCGTAAAGTAGACGAATATCCCAGGGGTAGAAGGTATTCCTCAGCCTGTTTGTCCGGTTCCCAAGGGACCTGTGTCTCCTACCCGAAGGGAGGAGTTGGAAGAAGCCATGGCCGGGGTGTGATGGGTCACTCATAATTCTTTTTGCCCTATTCAGCCCCCGGGAGGTGGCAATGTTCTCCAGGGAGGGCAGGGGGCAGCCGATGATTTTTCCTGCCGGGTTTTCCTGTCTTTGGCTGTGCAGTTTGCGTACCACTCCGTAATGCCATACACCAGTACACTTTCAACAGCAGAGTGGTAAAAGGTCTGCAGCAGCTTTGTGCCCACCTGGCATTTCCTCAGCAGTCTTAGAAAAAATAGCCTCTGCTGAGCTTTTCCGACCACCGCAGCCGTGTTGGTGTGCCAGGTTAGGTCCTTACTGACCTGCATCCCCAGAAACTTGAAGGAGGAGACCCTCTCCACGCAGACCCCGTCTATCTGGAGTGGGGTGAGGTCACCTCTCGTCCCGCTCCAGTCAAATATCATCTCCTTGGTTTTGCTGGTGTTCAACAAAAGGTTATTAGCTGAACACCAGGCTGTGAGCCTCTGGACTTCCTCCCTGTATGCTGTCTCGTCACCGTTGGAGATGAGACCCATCACTGTAGTGTCATCCGCAAATTTGACGATGACATTGGAGTTATCGGCGGGGACGCAGTCATGCGTGTAAAGAGAATACAGGAAGGGGCTCAGCACACAGCCCTGAGGGGAGCCCGTGCTGAGTGTCAGGGTGGAAGATGTTTGTGTCCCCATCCTCACTGTCTGTGGACGGTCCGTCAGGAAGCTGTAAATCCATTTACAGGTTGGGGCAGGGAAATCCAGGTCAGTCAGCTTCCCGATGAGAATGTTCGGCAAGATTGTGTTAAACGCTGAACTAAAGTCAACAAAAAGCATCCTGACATAATTCCCCTGTTTTTCCAGGTGACTTGCTGCAGTGTGGTGGACAGTGGCGATTGCATCAGCTGTCGACCTGTTTGCTTTATAAGCAAACTGATGCTGGTCAAAGTTTTGAGGGATGCAGGACTTAAGGTGGTGGAGGACGAGCTTCTCGAAGCACTTCATGACGACAGATGTTAGTGCCACTGGTCTATAGTCATTTAGGCTGCCTATGGTGGATTTCTTTGGAACTGGGACAATGGTGGTGAGGGGAAAAACGGTCTGTCTAGTTACTGGACCAGATAAAATGAGACGGAGAGGTAATAAAGTCTGTCGGCACGAGGACCTTGGATTTATTAAGTAAAGTGGCAACGGTTATACAGAGTCATAAAGCGTGAGAAATCGAATATGTCTAAGTCCCTAATCAGCGCTGATGGTTCGTCCGGAGCTTCGCCTCCGTGGAAGGTCTACTTCAGAAGAAGATGATGAGTCCCTGTGTGATGCATTCTTATGCTGTATCCTCCTCTCGATGAGGTGTGTGCGTTTGAGATGTGTGCGGTTCTGTGTGTTTTTGCTGCACCTTGGCTCCCAGGCCCTGGGTCTTCTCCTAACGGGGAGAGCTCCTCGTGTCTCCGGTGTGATAAATTAAAACGGGGGAGTGCCCCCGAAGTGTCTCGTGTGTGATAATTGAATGTGGCTCTGAGGCCCCTAGTATCTGCATGTGTTCCTTCTAGTGGGGGAGAGCTTCGAGGTGTCTCCTGTGTGATAAATTAATGTGGCTCTCCCGTTCTTGAGGATGACTGGTGCATTGTCTGAGTGTCAACCATTTGCCTGGGAAATGGGGCCTTCGGCTCTGGCCTTGACCTGACTATATTATCATGTTTGTGTTATGTGTTCGTTGGGTTTAGAGCAAGAGTCGACTATATATTAATGTGCCTGCCATGTGATGTGCTCATCAGGTTATTTTTCCCAACATATCCCCCTCAAGTCGTCGCAAGACGACTTTTACTCATTAGGGGTACGAGGGATAGGACTCCAGCGCGGGACTACCATTATAACACCATTAGAAATAACAGAAAGAAGGCAAAATGATCATAAAAACAAACAACCATGAGCATGGGACTAAAACAACTCGCTGGACCGGGTGTATGGGGAACCACGTGGGAGAAACGCTACCCATGCTTCAGACATGGGTATGCCATACACACCCCACCTAGGGGGTGGCATCCACCCCGGCCTTACATCGCGAGCAGACAATACCAACAATACTGGCAGCAGATGATACACAACAAAACCAACACCAAACCATAACAACAACAACAAAATGCAACAATAAAACTACCAGTAAACAATAACGATATAAACAAAAATGCAACAATCACACAAACACTACACAATAACAATCACAGGAAAGAAATGCAACCCTGAAACGTGTCCCTAAATAATAATAATAATATCAGAAAGATATGAGGTACACAACGAATGGCAATCCCCCTCAACCCATCCCTAGATGACCACACACTAAGGATGCAAGGAGGAGTTAACTGGTCGTGTAACAATAAGCAATCACACGCATGGGGTATTCAGGGTAGGCCCGGGGCACGGGAACAACTAAGAAACCACGGAATAGTCCTGAGCGTCATCACGGGCAGGTGGTCGCAAGGCGCCACCTGAGCATTAGACCCTTTTATTCAACTTTGTGTTTCTCTTGCTGGAATTACAAACTTATGTACAACAGTTAGATGTTCAAACATATTTTCCTTAATTCTATTTCTAATTACTCTAATGGAAGTCCCTTTTGGGACCCTTGAATGTTAGGTGAATGCATGGGTCGACCCTTAAGCATTTCATGCGGGGTTAGATGCGTCGTTCTATTAGTTTTCATGCGATAACTCATTAGTGTCAGTCGTAGTGCATTGGTTCAATTTAGTGCTTGCACAAATGTTGTTAATTTTTTGTCTTGAGCGTCCCATTCACTCTTTCCACCATACCTTGTGGTTGAGGATTGGGGCGTAATCTAGTCTTTATTTGACATGCAAATGTTGAATCACATGTTTGAGTGTTCTCTGAATAAACGTTTTGTCTGAGCTTATTTCTGACCTCGCCTTGACTTCTCCAGTCAGAAACTTGATTACTGTAGTCGTACTTTGGTCTTTTGATGGGACTGCTTCTACCCATCTGTTGAACACTGTATTTCACACTCATGTAGCTGGATGTCAATCATTGTTTGCAAGTATGGTGAAGAAAAACCTTGTTTTCTAATTATTATTATTATTATTATTATTTTTATTTTTATTTTTTTAATTCTCCTCAATACCTCCCCCCTTGTGCAATGGTCAAAACCATGCGCATTAAATGATAAGCCAATCTAAGAACGCCGTTGGTGCAACCAACGTCGAACCGTCTAACCTTAACCATCAGCAAACTAAAACCAATCTTTTGGGAAGGGAAATCGAAACCAGTATGTCCAAAACCAAAGCCCAATATGGGTGGGTTTACCATCAGCCGCCGGAGACCACGCTGTTCCAAAGTCATGCACTAAACCGAAAAACGTACATGCGTTAGTGGGCTTCTATACCACAAAGGTAAAATAAAACAAAATAAAACGCGACATGCCCCGTTCCAAGACCACCTCTGCTACCAGAGCTGACATGTCTGACTCCTGTTCCTCCTCCACCTTACACCCCACCCGGCACTTCCTATGATTGTTGCAGCTCGTGACTTCATGATCAAGTGAGCCAGTGCCCACAGCGACTCTGCCAAGTAATCGTGACTGTGCCTGCCTTAGGTCGTCCCGGGTGTCAAGGTGGGATCTTACCCGTCGTTGGCTAACCAGCCTTCCATACTGGCTCGCTGCAGGATGCCATACTTGGGATACAATCAATCCCCACCTATATGGTGGTATAGATCGCAAAGTGGAGGGATGGAGACAGAGTCTTCAGCCCCATCTGCCCTATGCAGCCAAGTGTGTGCGTATTGGATACACATCAGGGAAACTATAAAACAAAAGGTAATTTATCAGAGTTAAAATTATTAAAGTGTTGCAGCAGCAGTAGTGGCATTTGAAAGGTAAACCCACTACTTCCGAATCCAAATTGACAACATAGCATGTAGGATCCCTTCCCAGCAGATGTAGCGCTAATCCCCGTCATCCTTGACCGAAGAGATTTACCCTATATTTTAATTGGTGTAGTCCTATTGTACAGTTTATCAAGATTACGTATTTACTTTATGTATATTTTTTAATTATTATCCTCATCTTTATCATATCCATATTTATTCAATTATTCGTTCCTGTGTGAAAATAATATGAATCACTTAGTTAATAGCAACACCTTCTTTAGTCCAATTGCATTAGATTATCATCACTGTTGTCCTATTAAAGTATCAACGTTATTGTCCTTATAACCTCCTCATGAACTTTGATGTTCATCATCCTGAATGATAACTGTGTCAGGATGTTCATCATCCTGAATAAAAAACAAAACTAAAACTAAACTTAAAGAAAAACAAATTAGCCATAATGTGAATATCCACTGCGTGTCTCCCTGTGACTCTCTCCCTCCCTCAGGAGAACACGCTCTCTCTCCCTCCTCAGTACGGGGTGCTGTTTGGTGCAAGACAACAGATAAGGGTGTCTCCCTCCCACGTTGGGTGCGGCCATAACGCCTTGAAAGCGAGCGTGCTCTGGGAGCTGGGTGTGAGAGAAACCATGGGTAGTTCCTTTTCTCGGCCAGCAGAGGGGTTGTTCAGGTGAAACCTATGGACAGAGACTACAAAGAACTTCAAACATGGCAGACAGGGAACTACACATTTATCAAAGCCTGAAAACTCAACAGAGCTCTACCTGCATTCCTTTGATATGTGGTATTTTATGGCGTATGGCCACCACACGCTTTCAGTTGAACGCACTCTATTTCCTTTCTCTGTACTGTGTGTTAGTGTGTCTCTCTGTACTGCCTGAATGGTGTAGGTCGACAAATGGGGGGGGGAAATGTGTTCTCTCTCTCTCACCCTTCCTCACTCCCCTTAGGGTCAAGCAGCAGCTAGGACCGTTAACAGATAAGCCTGGAATGCAACATCCTCAACTCCCCATCATGGAACAAGACCTAATAACTATCTCTCACACACAAAAAGATCCTTCTGTCCCTTCATTCACAATCCCATCTTGCCGCATCCATTCCCAAATAACTTTTCACTTTATTATAAATAACTTTAATACTGCTCCCCCTTTCCAAATTTCTATATACACAAAACTACGAAGCTGACCACTGAAATTGGTACAGGCCTCGTCAGGCCGAACCAAAACACCCTCACAGGTTCTAACTTCCATACAATTCTAGGGAGGGGAACTACAACATGAGGTGGAGTAGAGGACTTCAAATATGGTGGACGGGGACCTCAAATGGGAGGACTACATATATGGGAAAGGGGATTACACTCTGGGCCTGAAAACTCAACAGAGTCCCTTCTCGTGGTCCTGAAACAACCGTTCATTGTTAGAAAAACACGCACTCTATCGCTACCTCCAACTGTCTAGAGGGAAAATGGTCCCTCTCGATCGTCCTCCGACTTTAGCTCTCCTTGCTATCTCTCCTTGCTATCTCTCACACAAACACACCTAAACAGACCTTTCTCATTCTGTCTCCTCCAAACGCACACACAGAAACATCACCTCTTGCGTACACGCGCACAGAGACACACACAGCCTTTCTCACTCTGTCTCCTCTAAACGCACACAGAAACATCACCTCTTGCGTACACGCGCAGAGACGCACACAGCCTTTCTCACTCTGTCTCCTCTAAACGCACACACAGAAACATATCAACAGACTTCTCATTCTGTCTCCCGCAGACGCACACACAGAAACATATCAACGGACCTCTCGTTCTGTCTCTCGCAGACGCACACACAGAAACATATCAACAGACTTCTCATTCTGTCTCCCGCAGACGCACACACAGAAACATCACCTCTTGCGTACACGCGCACAGAGACGCACACAGTCTTTCTCACTCTGTCTCCCTTTCACCCATGCTCTCCTATTCTTCCACCCACGCTGACTCTCGTTCTCGACTCCATACACACGCACTTACTCTCTGGTCGTGAAGGTGGGGGTGAGAGGTCTCTGCTATCCCTAGTCTGCGTCAGTTCAGGTGTCTGTCCGTCAGTCCCCGCATATGCAATGGATATATGGCCAAGAAATCGTTGTGCTTCTTCGGGCACCTCAGATTCACTTATCAAGGGCGGCGAGCCTTAGGCCTCGAGGGTGTTCTTTCACCACGCAACAAGCCTAGTTTATCTCTAACCTTCTTACCACATAGAATTATTTAATACACAAACAAAGAAGGGGACTCTAACCCCCCTTTAGTCACAGGTGGGGACTTTAACCCCAGCCGAGGGACTTTAACCCCCTTAAGACATAGGTGGGGATTCTAACCCCACCCCGAGGGACTCCAACCCCCTTTAGTCACAGGTGGGGACTTTAACCCCAGCCGAGGGACTTTAACCCCCTTAAGACATAGGTGGGGACTCTAACCCCACCCCGAGGGACTCCAACCCCCTTTAGTCACAGGTGGGGACTTTAACCCCAGCCGAGGGACTTTAACCACCTTAAGACATAGGTGGGGACTCTAACCCCACCCCGAGGGACTCCAACCCCCTTTAGTCACAGGTGGGGACTTTAACCCCAGCCGAGGGACTTTAACCCCCTTAAGACATAGGTGGGGACTCTAACCCCACCCCGAGGGACTCCAACCCCCTTTAGTCACAGGTGGGGACTTTAACCCCAGCCGAGGGACTTTAACCCCCTTAAGACATAGGTGGGGACTCTAACCCCACCCCGAGGGACTCCAACCCCCTTCAGTCACAGGTGGGGACTTTAACCCCAGCCGAGGGACTTTAACCCCCTTAAGACACAGGTCCATTTATTACACATCCATTACTTGGCCATCGGTAGTCTTGTATCACTATGCCCGATTCTTATAGGCCCTATGGTCTCGAGGGTATTCTTTCACCATGCAACGAGCCGATATTCGATGTGTCACGCGTTCAGGGTCAATCGGGTTTATGGGGAAATGCTGGGATACAGTCCTATTCGTCCCCACGAGATATCCCGTAGCGAACCGCTCTCACAGTCTCACCTCCTAATGTGGTTCCTATATAACTATGCAGAGTTTGGATTTTATCAACAGGTTCTGCCTACCTTTTGTTGGGCGTGCACGAGGTGAGACTGCAGGAACCGGTCCGGTGCTCCGGGGTCCCGAGGTCGTGCCGCTCTCCGTCTCTCGTTTCCCAGTTGCGGTTCAATTCAGAAAAAATATCACGTTGTGGGTCACCAAATTGAGGGGAAAAACGGTCTGTCTAGTTACTGGACCAGATAAAATGAGACGGAGAGGTAATAAAGTCTGTCGGCACGAGGACCTTGGATTTATTAAGTAAAGTGGCAACGGTTATACAGAGTCATAAAGCGTGAGAAATCGAATATGTCTAAGTCCCTAATCAGCGCTGATGGTTCGTCCGGAGCTTCGCCTCCGTGGAAGGTCTGCTTCAGAAGAAGATGATGAGTCCCTGTGTGATGCAGTTTTATGCTGTATCCTCCTCTCGATGAGGTGTGTGCGTTTGAGATGTGTGCGGTTCTGTGTGTTTTTGCTGCACCTTGGCTCCCAGGCCCTGGGTCTTCTCCTAACGGGGAGAGCTCCTCGTGTCTCCGGTGTGATAAATTAAAACGGGGGAGTGCCCCCCGAAGTGTCTCGTGTGTGATAATTTAATGTGGCTCTGAGGCCCCTAGTATCTGCATGTGTTCCTTCTAGTGGGGGAGAGCTTCGAGGTGTCTCCTGTGTGATAAATTAATGTGGCTCTCCCGTTCTTGAGGATGACTGGTGCATTGTCTGAGTGTCAACCATTTGCCTGGGAAATGGGGCCTTCGGCTCTGGCCTTGACCTGACTATATTATCATGTTTGTGTTATGTGTTCGTTGGGTTTAGAGCAAGAGTCGACTATATATTAATGTGCCTGCCATGTGATGTGCTCATCAGGTTATTTTTCCCAACAGTGGCTGCTTTGAGGCAGGGTGGGACCATAGCCTGTTCCAGAGAGGTGTTGAATATCCTTGTTAGGACCCCTGACAGTTGGTCCGCGCAGGCCTTCAGTACTTTTCCCAGTACTCCGTCTGGTCCTGCTGCCTTGTGTGGGTTTACGGCCTTCAGGACTCTTCTCACCTGATGTTCCTGCAGCTCAAGCTGGTGGGTGCTCAGGGGCTGGGAGGACAGAGGAGGAGGAGGAGGAGGAGCAGGAGTAAGGTGGGGTTATTGAACTTCAAAACGGGTGAAAAAGTTATTCAGCTCTTCCACCAGTGAAGTGTGAATGTGTGTTCACATTCACACTTGTGTTTCTCCGATTGTTTCTCCGATTTTTCCATGCTACACAGAACAAAATGTAAACCCATGCAAATAAAGGCTCCATGGTCATAATAATTTAAATATAATTAATCTCCTGAGTGTGTAGGGTGGTATTCTATTTTTTTCAACAGGGCTGCGTCCACGTCACTTGACTGTCATGGTTGCTATGGTGGTTGCTATCGACCGCCCCCTCTAATCCTTACATGGCTCTAAAAACCACGCGGCAAAGGAGCTACCGTCAATTGTGTTGTTTTTGGCGTAAACTGTCCGATGGTTAAAAAATAGACAGATATTCCAAGGTATCCTTAAAAGGCACCTTGGATGTTTTTATTTTCTGCAGTTTAGACTTCTTCTATAACCTATTTTTGAAAGCAAAACACCAAACACATTGATTTAACGAGGCTGGGTTATTTGAAACAATTTATTCAATAAATATTTGTGAGAGGCAGTGTTGGTCAAGTTACTTGGAAAAAGTAATTAGTTACTGATTACTTATTGTCATTATTAAAGAGAGGCCTGATTCTCAGATATGCATGTTGGATGGCTACGGTGTGGGTCTGGGAAGAACTTCAGGCCAATATCTTGCAAGCGAGCCGCTGGGTGAGGTGCAACGAGGTGGAGCACTTGCTGAGTCATTCCCTGCAGGGCTGGAGCCACAGGTTGATGCGTATGCGTCCTTTGTGACCCCCTTTGATATATAAGAGACCCTAAGGTATAGCTTACTTGAAAATGTTAGGCATTAGGGGTGTACACTAGACATAAATAGGAAGCAAACTCAGGAGATGGAATGACCTCTCACAAATATTTATTTAATAAATTGTTTCAAATAACCCTGCCTCGTTAAATCAATGAGTTTGGTGTTTTGCTTTCAAAAATAGATTATAGAAGAAGTCTAAACTGCAGAAAATAAAAACATTAGGGGTGTGACGAGATCTCGTGCCACAAGATCTCGCGAGATTAAACTCGACGATATTACCCGTCGCGTTAAAAATCTGTCTCGCGAGATTTCTGAGTGATCCAAACTTCTATTTGTGGCCTGTAGGGGCAGTAATGCGCCTTTGATACGTCTAGCCTGCCAGAACCTTACGAAGGAGAAGGAAAAGAAGAAGAGGAGGAGAAGGAGGGGAAGCAGGGGAAGCAGCCATAGGCAGCCAGAATGACGTCGGAAAATACCCGTATTACCGTCGAAGATGCCCCCGCCACTTTTAAATGATTTGTTTGGCAGCATTTTGGGTACCCGGCGGAAATTATGAATGGCAGTAGAGTGACTGATAAGACACGGACAATACCAAGTTGTCAGTGACATACTTGGTCAGACTCTGTTTGCACTATTTGCACTCTGTATTGATGGAGTAGAACTTTGATTTGGTTTTGCACAAAGTATTGTTTGCACTTGAAAAAAAAGAGAATTATTTAATTTAATTTATTTTACTTCAACTTTTATAAATTTTAGTTTTAGTTTCAATTTCATGAATGTTAAGAGTTATAATAAAACATTTCAAAATGCATGTGCAACTCGGTTAAATAAAAGTCTGTTGGTCCAGTCATATATTTTGTCATTGTAGTTTTCTTAAAATCTCGTCTCGTCTCGATCTCGTGAACCGAATATCGTGTCTCGTCTCGTCTTGTGAGCTGAGTGTATCGTCACACCCCTAAAAAACATCCAAGGTGCCTTTTAAGGATACCTTGGAATATCTGTCTATTTTTTAACTATCTATTTTTGACATTTTTCGGGTCGAAAAGCACAAATTTCAAACCCATGTATTTCAATTGGGAGTATTTGTCGTGTCACTAAACACGACCTCCAAACTAAGGTTCTGTCCGGGAGCGTTCTCCCTAATGTCCCTTAAGGAGCTCCGTACAGAACATTTATTGTTAAAAAATTGTCTGTGATAACTAACAATATGACAGCTTTTGGCCACCCGTTTCTACTTAAACTTGTCTGTGAACAATATGACAGCTTTAGGCCACCCGTTTCTACTTTCACCTTTGATTTTGAGAAATTGTGGCAATTCACGGATATATTAAATGCAGGTGCGCTGCTCAGGCAAACCGCGAAGGAAAAAAGGGTAGCTGCTTCATCTGTTCTTTTTAGAATTGTATGTCTTGATGTTTTGATCTAGCCATAGATCTATTGTCTTGTTTTTGGCTATGTGAATGGAAGTCCGCGTCGATGCCTCGCAAGTCCAGTGTCGCGAGCGGACGTGACATCTAGAAATCATACCGTATAATAATGGGTTATCATTAATATTGATGTGTAGGGGTTGATTATAACTCATGAATAATATTGTTTATACCACAGTCTGGGGGAATACTCGTATTCTGATTGGCTGCAGGGTGTGTATTATCTCCTGATATAGGCCTACAGACACCTGCTGAGTAGTTCCAGTCAGTGTTTAGATTCTCTGCCCGAGCCCGAGCCCGACCCGACCCGACCCGACTCGACCCGACCCGCGGGCCGCTATTTCCCACCACTATCCTCGGGCCGGGCCTTTGATCGAGCGTTTTTATTTTTATTTTATCATTGGTTTATTAGCCTAATCTGAGGAGAAATCTATGCCATAAACAGAAATATTATTGCCTAGGTCTTTATTACACGGGTCTTCTCAATGCCGTGGAACGCTCCGTTCACTTGCATGGGTCCGGTGACTTGTCAACCCCTCTGCTGATCAACACTACGAATGCTGGTAACGAATAAATTGTAAAAAAGACACAGCATGTGAAGTTATTTTTTCGTTTTGGCAGTAGCCGTGTAATAAGCGGGCTAATGTATAGAACGTCGCCGGTCAATATCGAAAATAAGACCCTTCAGGGCGAAGCAAGACACCTTCGCTGCGCGTCTGTGTACTGTTCGCCCTGGTGGGGCTTATTTTCCCGATAATGACCGGCGTTCTATGCATTATCCCTTACATATATATTTAGCAGAGTAGACTAAATGTGAAAAAAAGTTACATAGGCTATGTATTAAAAAAAATGTTGGGTTGAAATCGGGCTCGGGCTCATAATTACAGTTAATCTGTCGGGGCGGGCCGGGCTCGGACAGAACGTGCACGGGCTCGGGCTTGGTTTTCTTTATTAATCGAATGGGAAATGCAATAGGCCTATTTTAGGACCGAATCACCGTTAAACTTGTTTCTAATAACATTTCTAGCGAGAAATATACTTTTTACTTGCATAATCTTTAGTCAGTGATCACGTCTGATCTTTAGTTTTATAGTTATTAGGAAGATTTTATCGGCTCGCTCGCATGTTTCAACGACGTCAGGTTGCTAGGGACGCTGCTTTCGCTAAACTAGCAGCTCACGTGTTTCCTGCGTTTGTGTTATTAAACCGTTACTTTATGTAGCCTAACTTTTAATGATATCATCTTGTTAGAAACATGTATATCTGAGAGCCAACCCAGTCGCCAAAAGCATACGTTGACAGTGTACGTTTTCGTGAACACTGGATTACGTCGCATTTCAACATAAAATAGCGTGTTATACACACACACACACACACACACACACACACACACACACACACACACACACACACACACACACACACACACACACACACACAATGCATTTCGCTGCTAAAACAACAACAACAGATATTCCCTCAATTATTATTACTTTCAAAACGTTGGGCCAAGGTGGAATATCCTTTTTATTTGGGCTGCTTCTAGGACATTTTGGGTGGATTTTGAACGGTATGTGGGCAGGACGTTTTTTGCAGGACCTGGCAACCCTGCGCTGTTGCCCGAGCTGCTGAAATGCTCCGGAACCGATCTGGATCCACTATGGCCAAAAGACTTGTATGCCCCCCCCCCCCCCCCCTTAAATAAAGAATAAATTCATGCATTATCATTCAACTTGAACATGTGTTTTTACAGTATAGCGTGGTGGAGGGGTGACGTATGTTGGCCAACCCGGAAGTGAGCGTCGCCCTGGTTTCCCTTGACAAAAAGCCAACGGGTTTTTCCATTGGATTTTGGATTATTGCAGAAAAATTAGCATCTTTGAAGCACCTCCTCAAAAAATGAAAATAAATAAATAAATAAAAATATCTGTGCTCCAAGGAACGAAATGTTCTATTTTTTTCAACGGGGCTGCATCCAGTCACTTGACCGTCATGGTTGCTATGGTGGTTGCTATCGACCGCCCCCTCTAATCCTTACATGGTTCTAAAAACCACGCGGCAAAGGAGCTGCCGTCCATTGTGTTGTTTTTGTCGTAAACTAGGGTCCGATGGTTAAAAAATAGACAGATATTCCAAGGTATCCTTAAAAGGCAGCTTGGATGTTTTTATTTTGTGCAGTTTAGACTTCTTCTATAACCTATTTTTTTAAAGCAAAACACCAAGCTCATTGATTTAACGAGGCAGGGTTATTTGAAACAATTTATTCAATAAATATTTATGAGAGGTCATTCCTTCTCCTGAGTTTGCTTCCTATTTATGTCTAGTGTACAACCCTACTGTCCACAAGCATCACCCCCCCCCCCCTCCCCATATGGATTTGGAGAATTGCTGCCACGTCCCAGTGGTGGAGGTATCATATACATGAAAGAGGGCATTAAATTATACTACAATGATCAATTAGGAGGCCGAAGCCCTAAAGGAAGTGATGCAATAGGTGACTGAGTCGACAACATTTAAGTAAGCCTTGAGGTCTCTTATATATCAAAGGGGGTCTCAAAGGACGCATATACGCTTCAACCTGTGGCTTACAGGCAGTGGTGTATAAAGTACTCAAAAGCCATACTTAAGTAAAAGTACAGATACCTTACTGGAAAATTACTTAAGTAAAAGTAAAAGTCACCTTTTAGAATAGTACTTAAGTAAAAGTATTAAAGTATCTGATCTTTACTGTACTTAAGTATCAAAAGTACTTTTCTGATATTAAATGTACTTAAGTACTGAAAGTAAAAGTACAAGTAACTGCTGTTAATAAAAAAGCAAAGGGTCAGAATTTTTAGAATAATGGAGTTTATTTCAACTAACACAAACACAATAGGCAAAACTCCACAAGGCCATAAACACTTCCGGTCCAACCTACCTCCAGGACCTCCTCACCGCTCATTTTAAATCAAGGACACTCAAACCTCCTTGCAGTGTTAAAGTGTGCTATACAAATTAAATTAATTAGGTCGTGAAGTTTCTAATTTTTTGATTGAGACCTGTATGATTTTGCTTCGATTATTGTTGTTTCCCCTTCGTTGTTGATCTTTTTTGAAAACATCATTCCACTGCATATTGCAGTCCATTTTGCCATGATCTGGATGCTGTCGCGGAGTTACTCCAAAAAAAAAATCACTGACACTGACAGATATCGTAGCCCGACCTATTATCCCGCAAGCAAGCGCTGGTACACGTTACTTAATATTGATTTTGGTGTCATCCAGGATCGCGGATTTTCGGAAAACTTAAGTCCCTGCCCAAAAAGGGTATTTAAATTAGCTTTGTAGCAAAAATGGCACATATACAGCGTATTGAAGTGTATAAGATAGTGTTGTAATACTGCGTGTACAAACCAGCCTGATACAAATAGTAGAATTTTGATAGCCCTTGCCCTCGTCCTAGCCATGCATTTGTGTGTTGACAGTCGTAGGAGTTTTGATCGACGTAGCAACAGTAACTAAGCAAGGGGGCTTTGCGAACGTGCGCTGGGACAGCTGATTCGCCAAACAGGCTCGCAGGCTGTGTTCTACCACAGTCCCCGACGTTATTCTCATATCTCTTATGATTCTTTTTTTTTTTTCTAAAGATGAGTTGATTTTGTAACGAGTAACGAAGGTTTCAAGGGAAATGTAGTGGAGTAAAAGTATCAGTTTTCTTCGCAAAATGTAGCGAAGTAAAAGTAAAAGTACAGAGAAATATAAGTAGTAAAGTAAAGTGCAAATATCCCAAAAAAATACTTAAGTACAGTAACAAAGTATTTCTACTTCGCTACTATACAACACTGCTTACAGGAAATGACTCAGCAAGTGCTCCATCTCGTTGCACCTCACCCAGCGGCTCTATAGCTGGTCATTATTGATAAAGGCCTCCAAAATCGACAGCTAATTACTACCCCGAAACATATTCAAATATGATCATGGCAGATATTTTCATACTTCTAATGGATTGATTCATATTTTAAGGTTCTCGGAGTGAGACTTTAAGCGGCTGCAGCAGAAGTGTTGAGACGAAAGATGATATAATAATAATAATAATAATACATTTCATTTAGAGGCGCCTTTCAAGACACCCAAGGTCACCTAAATATATATATATCAAGACATTTATAGAATATTCCGATTCACATTATGATTCTTCGTCAGAACTATCCGACCAACCATCCAACGTCTTGATATCATCTTTCGTCTCAACACTTCTGCTGCAGCCGCTTAAAGTCTCACTCCGAGAACCTTAAAATATGAATCAATCCATTAGAAGTATGAAAATATCTTCCCGGAGGCGTAACGGGGCAAACAAGGTGTCCTTTGACATCTACGTTTCGAGGCGATTGCAACAGTGCCACACATGATCATATTTGAATATGTTTCGGGGTAGTAATTAGCTGTCGATTTTGGAGGCCTTTATCAATAATGACCAGCTATAGATTTGCTTCCCGATGGAGATTTTTGACAAATTACATGTTATTTAGCATCTACATTAAGCTGAGTCCAATGAGATCAAGCTCGCCCTCTTGCCACACCGAGATCATGTCCTAGACCATATGTACCATGTAAAATACATGTTACCATTTGCTAGAGTGTCATGCTTGGTGTCATTGGACTCAGCTCAACGTGTAGATGCTAAATAACATGTCATTTGTCACAAATTTCTATCGGGAAGTAAATCAATAGCTGATTGACTAATGAATTGATTCAGCTATTCCCTCAGAAGTCTGGGGTCAAAAGGTCAAAAGGAGCCGGCACCACGCCGCTCATGAGACAACAAAAGTTTATGTGTATTTCTCTCATAACTTTTTGTCATTATTAAAAAGAGGCCTGATTCTCAGATATGCAGGTTGGATGGCTACGGTGTAGGTCTGGGAAGAACTTCAGGCCAAAATCTTGCAAGCGAGCCGCTGGGTGAGGTGCAACGAGATGGAGCACTTGCTGAGTCATTTCCTGTAAGCCACAGGTTATGATATGATATGATATGAACTTTATTCGTCAGCTGGTGCTGAAATTTGTCTTGCGACCCAGCAGCCGTTGCATGTTTAAACAGAAAACATGAATTACACACATTGACATGACACATTGAAACACAACAAATTTACATACATGGGTACAGATAGTCGAGAGCACATTGTCCACCACTTCGCCTATCTCCGGTTTAGCATCAAAGTCGATTGATGGACAAAATACTTTTTTAGTCTAACCTTCTTGAAAAGTGGTACCTCGTATCTCCTTCCTGAGGGCAATAACCTGTATTAAATATACAAAACATGATTAGTGTTTGAGGTGATGTTTTTTGCCAACCTCAGCATGCTGTTGTCATACATGGAAGCATACAGCGCCTGAAGTGGTTGTCCAACAATCTTTGAACAAATGTTTAGTTGTTGTAGCATTTGTGACTTTAGGGCTACAGACAGACATCCATACCAGGTGGTACTGCAGTACTGAAGAACACTCATAATGACAGAAGTGAAAAACAAAAGAAGAATCCTTCTACTGGCACCAAAAGATCTTAAACGGCGAAGGAAATAGATTCTTTGCTTTGTTTTCTTACACACTGATTCAATCTGATCTTTCCATGAAAGAAGATGGTCTATTGCTACTCCTAGGTATGTGTATGAACATACCTGATCGATCTGTTCACTATGAATAGTAATAGGAGATTTGCATATCTCCAGTGGTGCACCAAAAACAATCTCTTCTGTCTTTTTTGTGTTTATGATGAGAGCGTTGTTATCACTCCATTCAACCACCTTATTTACTCTCTGCTGGTGCAGTCCAGGGTCACTGAAACTATTTAAAAGAGAAATTAAAACTGTGTCGTCAGAGTACTTTAGAATGTACTGATCTGGTCCTTTGCTCCTACCCTCAGACAGACATTCTTCAGTATGACAACTGTCAGTATAAAGAGTGAAGAGTACAGCTGAGCTTACACAACCCTGTGGAGCGCCAACATTTGTAGTTAATGCTGAGGAAAGGGTTCTGTTCACCTTTACTCTCTGTACTCTGTTGGTTAAGAAACTTGCATATCAGTGAATCAAATATGGATTCAGTTCTAACTGGACCATCTTTGACACCAATATATCAGACTGTATCGTGTTGAAGGCTGAAGAAAAGTCCAAGAACAACACCCTTGCATAGTTGTCTTTAGACTGATCTAGATGTTTTGTAATCAGGTGGACCAGTGTGGCGACCGCATCCTCTGTACCGCAGCCCTTTTTATAAGCAAACTGACAGGGGTCAAGTTTCTCTTTGGTTACGTTTGGTTAAAGCGTACATGCGTCCTTTGAGACCCCCTTTGATATATAAGAGACCTCAAGGCCTACTTAAATGTTGTCGACTCAGTCACCTATTGCATCACTTCCTTTAGGGCTTCGGCCTCCTAATTGATCATTGTAGTATAATTGAATGCCCTCTTTCATGTATATGATACCTCCACCACTGGGACGTGGCAGCATTTTTTAACAATCGGACCCTAGTTTACGACAAAAACAACACAATTGACGGCAGCTCCTTTGCCGTGTGGTTTATAGAGCTCTGTAAGGATTAGAGGGGGCGGTCGATAGCAACCACCATAGCAACCATGACGGTCAAGTGACTGGATGCAGCCCCGTTGAAAAAAATAGAACATTTCGTTCCTTGGAGCACAGATATTTTTATTTATTTATTTATTTTCATTTTTTGAGGAGGTGCTTCAAAGATGCTAATTTTTCTGCAATAATCCAAAACCCAATGGAAAAACCCGTTGGCTTTTTGTCAAGGGAAACCAGGGCGACGCTCACTTCCGGGTTGGCCAACATACGTCACCCCTCCACCACGCTATACTGTAAAAACACATGTTCAAGTTGAATGATAATGCATGAATTTATTCTTTATTTAAGGGGGGGGGGGGGGGGGGGCATACAAGTCTTTTGGCCATAGTGGATCCAGATCGGTTCCGGAGCATTTCAGCAGCTCGGGCAACAGCGCAGGGTTGCCAGGTCCTGCAAAAAACGTCCTGCCCACATACCGTTCAAAATCCACCCAAAATGTCCTAGAAGCAGCCCAAATAAAAAGGATATTCCACCTTGGCCAACGTTTTGAAAGTAATAATAATTGAAGGAATATCTGTTGTTGTTGTTTTAGCAGCGAAATGCATTGTGTGTGTGTGTGCGTGTGTGTGTGTGTGTGTGTGTGTATAACACGCTATTTTATGTTGAAATGCGACGTAATCCAGTGTTCACGAAAACGTGAACGTATGCTTTTGGCGACTGGGTTGGCTCTCAGATATACATGTTTCTAACAAGATGATATCATTAAAAGTTAGGCTACATAAAGTAACTGTTTAATAACACAAACGCAGGAAACACGTGAGCTGCTAGTTTAGCGAAAGCAGCGTCCCTAGCAACCTGACGTCGTTGAAACATGCGAGCGAGCCGATAAAATCTTCCTAATAACTATAAAACTAAAGATCAGACGTAATCACTGACTAAAGATTATGCAAGTAAAAAGTATATTTCTCGCTAGAAATGTTATTAGAAACAAGTTTAACGGTGATTCGGTCCTAAAATAGGCCTATTGCATTTCCCATTCGATTAATAAAGAAAACCAAGCCCGAGCCCGTGCACGTTCTGTCCGAGCCCGGCCCGCCCCGACAGATTAACTGTAATTATGAGCCCGAGCCCGATTTCAACCCAACATTTTTTTTAATACATAGCCTATGTAACTTTGTTCACATTTAGTCTACTCTGCTAAATATATATGTAAGGGATAATGCATAGAACGCCGGTCATTATCGGGAAAATAAGCCCCACCAGGGCGAACAGTACACCGACGCGCAGCGAAGGTGTCTTGCTTCGCCCTGAAGGGTCTTATTTTCGATATTGACCGGCGACGTTCTATACATTAGCCCGCTTATTACACGGCTACTGCCAAAACGAAAAAATAACTTCACATGCTGTGTCTTTTTTACAATTTATTCGTTACCAGCATTCGTAGTGTTGATCAGCAGAGGGGTTTGACAAGTCACCGGACCCATGCAAGTGAACGGAGCGTTCCACGGCATTGAGAAGACCCGTGTAATAAAGACCTAGGCTATAATATTTCTGTTTATGGCATAGATTTCTCCTCAGATTAGGCTAATAAACCAATGATAAAATAAAAATAAAAACGCTCGATCAAAGGCCCGGCCCGAGGATAGTGGTGGGAAATAGCGGCCCGCGGGTCGGGTCGAGTCGGGTCGGGTCGGGTCGGGCTCGGGCAGAGAATCTAAACACTGACTGGAACTACTTAGCAGGTGTCTGTAGGCCTATATCAGGAGATAATACACACCCTGCAGCTAATCAGAATACGAGTATTCCCCCAGACTGTGGTATAAACAATATTATTCACGAGTTATAATCAACCCCTACACATCAATATTAATGATAACCCATTATTATACGGTATGATTTCTAGATGTCACGTCCGCTCGCGACACTGGACTTGCGAGGCATCGACGCGGACTTCCATTCACATAGCCAAAAACAAGACAATAGATCTATGGCTAGATCAAAACATCAAGACATACAATTCTAAAAAGAACAGATGAAGCAGCTACCCTTTTTTCCTTCGCGGTTTGCCTGAGCAGCGCACCTGCATTTAATATATCCGTGAATTGTCACAATTTCTCAAAATCAAAGGTGAAAGTAGAAACGGGTGGCCTAAAGCAGTCATATTGTTCACAGACAAGTTTAAGTAGAAACGGGTGGCCAAAAGCTGTCATATTGTTAGTTATCACAGACAATTTTTTAACAATAAATGTTCTGTACGGAGCTGCTTAAGGGACATTAGGGAGAACGCTCCCGGACAGAACCTTAGTTTGGAGGTCGTGTTTAGTGACACCAATTGAAATACATGGGTTTGAAATTTGTGCTTTTTGACACGAAAATTTTGAAAATACGTGTCCCTGATCACGTTTCAATAGATTAAATAACGTGACAGTGTCACGCATTTTTGTGAGACCGGGTTGACTGTTGGTGTATGGTGGCATAAGAATGTGAGACTCAAGTTGTTTCAGGGTGTTTTGGTGAACTACAAAATAGTAGGGAGGGACAGTTATGTGAATACATTTGATACAAAGCCACCAGTGGCATCACTGTAATTTGAAAGCTGGTGGGCAGCTGTGGTAGAAATTAATGAGTATATTCTATGGTAAACCATGATCATTATTATGCCTTATATCTTAAATGGTGGAAAACACATGATACCTGCAGAGCCTGGGTTCAGAACAGATGGTGGGACACAGGAATGTGCAGGAAGCTACGGGGTTAAGTGTTGGGAAAAACGGTCTGTCTAGCTACTGGACCAGATAAAATGAGACGGAGAGGTAATGAAGTCTATCGGCACGAGGACCTTGGATTTATTATGTAAAGTGGCAACGGTTATACAGAGTCATAAAGCGTGAGAAATCGAATATGTCTAAGTCCCTAATCAGCGCTGATGGTTCGTCCGGAGCTTCGCCTCCGTGGAAGGTCTGCTTCAGAAGAAGGTGAAGAGTCCCTGTGTGATGCAGTCTTATGCTGTATCCTCCTCTCGATGATGTGTGTGCGTTTGAGGTGTGTGCGGTTCTGTGTGTTTTGGCTCCCAGGCCCTGAGAGAGCTTCGTAACGGGGAGAGTTCCTCGTGTCTCCGGTGTGATAAATTAAAACGGGGAGTGCCCCCCTGAAATGTCTCGTGTGTGATAATTTAATGTGGCTCTCAGGCCCCTGGTGTGGGCAGAGGTATCTCTTGGTTCCTCCTAACGGGGAAGAGCTCTCAAAATGTCTCCTGTGTGATAAATTAATGTGGCTCTCCCGTTCTGGAGATGATACTGGTGCATTGTCTGAGTGTCCACCATCTGCCTGCCTGGGAGATGGGGCCTTCAGCTCCGGCCTTGACCTGACTATATATTATCATGTTTGTGTGGTTGGGTTAGAGCAAGAGTTGACTATATTATAATGTGTCCATGTGATGTGCTCATCAGGCTAGGGTAGGAGTTAGCTATATTTATAATGTACATGTGATGTACTCAGCAGGTTATTTTTCCCAACATAAGCTATGTTGACCTCAGCCTTTCAGCCTTGGGTCATCCTGGCTACGGGGTTAACCCATGCTGACCTCAGACTGGGGCTTTGTTGATAACATGCTGAGACGAAGATTGATGTGGGCGGAAACCTCCATTGGGACAAAGGAATTCTTGTATGTATGTATGTATAAAGAGAAGCTGGAATCGATGTTCGAGCAGTGACTCTATAGACCTACTCAGGCTGTTATCGTTGTTGTTTTTCTTCACGATAAAGTCTTTTTTCAATTCTTGCTCCGGACCCCTCGATTTCTTTTACACTCTCTCTCTTAAATTAGTCTAAGTGTTTTATATCTCGGTTTATCTTCGACACAGCATGTCTTTGAAATGGACTACAAGGGCAGAAGGAAAGGATGCAACGCCCATTAGTCAAATCAGGCCTACTCTTGATTTGTAAAAGTAAATAAAAAAATCTGGGCCTATTTTTGCCCTCAATTGGTTGTAATTTAGCTATGTTTATTTTCAGGTACAATTGTTTTAAGAAAAGACTGACCAAAAGTGATGCCATTTAAAATGCATCATGCTCTGAATCATTCACCCTTTCCACAATATCAAACAGAACGGTCAGAGTAGCAAACTAGTAAAATAACGAGAACATTATTCTAGATTCAAACTGATCTATAGGCATGGTGCCTAGCAAGGAAAGTCGCATAGCAGCACCAACGTGAACTTCACACTTGTCGTGGCATTTGGTTGCCCTATCAAGATTTTTCCCATCAGGGAAACCATAAACAGCCCACGTTGGAGATTTGCCATTATTCATTAGCAAACAGGGCCAGCAATACAGTCGATTGCTAGTAATGCTACCAGTAGGTAAGCCATGAGTACCTACCCAACCATGTAGCACCCACCACACTGATGTTGCCATTACTTTTGGTGATCTCGATTTTGCTACCTTTTTCTTTGGTCGCTAACTCACTGTAACTCAATGAATGGAATGCTTAGTGTGATTAAACATGAACAATGTCCTCTGTTTCCAATGTTTCCATTGTACACTTTATTCGCAAATGTTAGAATCTCGTTATCCTTCAGATGATTTCACCTGCTTTGCGTCTCTTACCCTGCGTTCACACCAAAAGATGCATTTGCTGCCCGAACGCGTTGTCGCCGAAGTTTTGCGGCGCAGCAAATCAAGTTTTGCTGCGCAGCAAAAGTTTTGCGGTGCAGCAAATCAAGTTTTGCTGCGCAGCAAAAGTTTTGCGGCGCAGCAAAGGTTTTGACGCGCAGCAAAAGTTTCGCTGCGCAGCAAGTTTTACCCGCGGTGCTTCTGAATTCATTCACAACCATGGCCGACATTACGAGCATTGCATGTCTTTACCTGTTGTGGAAGAGGGAGAGACGTCGGAATGCCCGTCATTTATGGGTTCATGAGACCATTCGGAGCCTGGAAGGCTGGTGCTGCCTGGCACCCAACTGGGTTTTGTTTGGGGTTGTTATTCTAGCCCTTTAGCATACTCATAGTTTAGTTTAACTGTAAACACAACTACACTACAAAATGCTGATTTGTGGGTTTTTTCGAGTTACTAAATAAATGTAACGGTAGTGAACTCTAGGTCACTCCAAGGGAGTAACACTGATTGGCTGTTACGTCATGTCACTCAGTGGCAACGCCTCAGTGGCAACGCTGTTGAACGCTGATTGGCTGTCATCACGCGTTTGCTGCCGAAAAGTTGAAATATTTCAACTCAAGCAGCATTTGACGCGCCGCAAAATACGTGAACGCGCCCGCCGTGCTGCTCTGCAAATCAGATTTTGCCGCACCGCCAATCAAATTTTGCTGCCGGTTTTCTCGGCAGCAAGTGCTGCGGCAGCAAAGCAGCAACGCGTCTCTACATTCACTTTGAATGGGATCGTGCTGCGCGTCAACTTTTTGCCTCTTTTGGTGTGAACGCAGGGTTAGACTGAGCGGCAATGCAGGCAGAGCGGGTTTGTTTGTTATCGACAGTGTTGCCAGATTGGGTAAATTTCCCGCCCCCTGATAATTTACCCAGCCTAAAGCGGTTAAAAGTAGCCCAATTGGGTGGGAAATCTGCCCAATCTGGCAACCCTGCTCACCAGCCAGGGATCCTGCTGATTGGTTCATAGCGCAGCGCGACTAGGTTTTTGCAGAGCTATAGAGAGAGAGAGTTGCGACACGCTATCTCGCCGACAGGGTGGTCACGTGGTTGTCACGTGGTTCATGTAAGCCTCAATAGTTCCAAACACGCCGCGCAGTCAATGTTATTCTATGGGACGACAGCAGAGATTTCAATATTGAATGGTAAATATGAATGAAAAAAACCCATACAAGTATTTGTCTGACTGTTATGGCATTATTGCATATTTGTTAATGTCAGTTTTACATTTAGAGTGGTAGGGGGACAACTGAAAGCTATCTATAAGTATTACTTAGATACGTTTTTAAGTTTGAGGGAAAGCTTCACGTTCGTGTTGGCATACTGGCTTAACCTTAACTTTTACCCTACATCTGTATTGAAATCAAAGTATTCAAGATGTTTTACCATGATCATTTTAAGATATGAGCCACACAAAGTATCAAATATATTAAAGAATAACAACTCATTACGCTTGGATGAATGAAATAGTATTTTTTTTTTATTAAACAATTAGTGTGACACGAACAAGTGAGTGCGATTGTGTGAACAGATTCAACAATGGACACAGCAGGGAACACTATATACTTAGGGCAAACCATTAACATATAACGTTGCAAATATACTATACTTTATGCCATTACAATACTTATAATAGCCCTGAGCAAATTCAAAATTGGTTTAGATCAATGGTTATACCATGGTTGGCTGGGCAGCGTTTGGATGCTCCAATCAGTCCGAGAAGGGTTACCACATGTATGGCTTCCCCAAGGACCAAGAGCGCAGGAAGAAATGGATGGCAATGGTCAGCCGTCAAAACTTACAAGTGACAGGGGTCAGCAACAGTCAAAAACGATGTAATGTAAGTAATGTTCACAACACTTGATAGCATTTCAAAGGGCATAATAATTCTAAGTGTAGAGAATTATGACTTTTCAACGATATTTGAAGTGCAATGGAAACTAATCTTACAAGCCTACCGACAGGTACACTTTGAACTGATTCACTGCCACAAAAAGAGAAGGGATGTTGAAGCTGAGGCCCGATGCAGTACCAACAGTTTTCATTCATCGCCCTAAGCCGAAGAGGAGGAAACCCCCTTCTGTGAGGGTGCCTCCAGAACCAAGTGCAACGGACCACACATATTTCACCAAATTAAACTTCGGTATGATCCATGCAGCTAACAATATTCCCCATTTCATGTAATTCAAGGATAGACTACACTCCTAATGAGATTGCATAATTCATTTTTGTACATTCAGTTTAAGAAACAACCAGAGGTCAGGGATTCTCTGAGGATTTGCACACAATGTGGATAATCGACACATTTCTACCCAATTAACAATTGCCGGTAGATCCATTTATACATTTTATTGGTTTCTGATTGTGGCAGATGATTTAATTCACATCACAGAAATGATTCGCTTTAATTAATTTTCTTACATTGGAGATGACAGTAGTTGCAAATGCAAAGGCAAAATACATATAACAGCAACATTACCTTGTAATTATTACAGAGATTGAGGGAGAAATTGAGGTGGATTTCAAGAGCGATGAAAAGGACATGACAGGAGACAGCGAGAGCAATCAAGTGGGCCACTTTGCCAGGGGCAGGTGATTCAGGGGCAGGTGATTCAGGGGCAGGTGATTCAGGGGCAGGTGATCCAGGGGCAGCTGCTCCAGGGACCAGACTGCCAGGGACTGATGGGGCGACTATGGAGGACCTAATAAGGCAACTAGAAAAGGAAAAATTAATGAGAAGGAGAGCAGAGAGGGCTCTTGTAAAACAAAAAAGAATACATTTGGCAACAAGAAAGAGAAACAATTCAGTCAACAAGAAGTTACAACGAAAAAGCCATACAGGTTAAATTCACCGCCCATCATAATCAGCATTGTTGAAGTGGCGGCATCTGTAGGGCTTCATGTGCTGAACATATATCCCTTCCAGGATATAATTAAACAAACGGTTATTTCTACTAGCTATCGCATCATAAAACCCGTCCTTAAATCAACCTAAATGATCATAGTAATCCAACATGAATAACTAACTAGATAAAAGTTAGATTCACTACTGAACTTCGTAATTGTTGGTGTAGATACCTTCACATGGCGAAGTCGAGCTCACAAACTAGCAGGCAATCGGTCGTCTACCAAGACAAATATATGTATAATTACGCTGTGCATATTCAAATAAATATCAGTATATGCATCATAAAAGAACCTCTAATACAATAGACAGTTGACAATTCAAAAGAGGTAGCTATTTAAAGGCCAACTATGCAACTTCGGGCATTTCTTCGCTGTTTTCTTGGTTTTGGCACGCACATTTCTCTACACAGCGCCCCCTACAGCTTCGTAGATATTTCACAACACTGTCGTAACAACTCGTTGACGACCCTTCCCCATGCACTTCTACGCGAGCCATGTGCATTTGTTTTCAAAGAAGCCGGAGAATGCGTGGAGCCATGTCCGAAGGAGATGTTCATAAAGTGGAGGCAAGGTTATACATTTTTAAAATTGTGTATTTTTATTGCAATAAACATAGATCCATCCTTTTTAATAGTTGACGGGGAGAATTTATATCCTAGATTATAATTGTTTTATCTTAGGTTGAACAGAACAATCAGTGTAAGAGGTTTGGCCAACATAATAATCTAAATAAACAAGAACCTGGATTCGGGGATTCAGTCTGTATCTGGGGGACGAGACAGACGAACAGCAAAACACCCATGGAAACAAAGGTGTTTATATGGTTGCAACCAAGCAAGCTAGAAACATACAGGGCTCACAACAAAACGGTTGAGAAAACAATTTTTACAGGGCTCACAACAAAATGGTTGAGCAAATACATTTGTACAGCGACTATCAACATCAAGAATACCACGAAGACAAAGTTCACCCAAGGGTACTTTCAATTTCAAAAGCAACACGGCCGAGTCGGCGTCTGATTTGCAGTCTTCTTTTTCTTTCAGTTCACGCTATTCCTGAAAAGCTTGCCCAACGTTTACTCGTGTCTGGCCTCTCTGTCGGTCAGTCTCCCTTTTCTCTTCTTCTGTTCCTCCGACATTGGGTTTCTCTGTCTCTTTTTTGTCGGCTGATCTATGATGAATATAACAATCCCTTAGTTACTTGTGTTTATATCAAGCCGGTTCCGTGTTTGGGGGTCTGTGCCATAAAGCAATTCGTTACTTTGCGAGACCCGAGACTCCCGCGAGAGTGGGCGGCGGGTCGCCGGCAGAAACATATTCCTTTTCTCCGCCAAGATGCGCAAGGGGGAGTCGAAACAACGAACAATCGAACAAAAATGTATAATAGAACCATCGCAATGACTCTTAGCCTGTTATATTAAGGTAAATCAAGCCAAAAAAGTTGCATAGTTCCCCTTTCACTCGTGATCTCTTTTCTGGTCCATTCTTCTTTTGTTCCACCGACAGTCGCCTCTTGGGTCCCTTATCAGTCGATTGATCCATGATGAATGCAACAATTGCCTCGCAACTGGCTGTTTATATCTAGCCGGTGCCATGTTTGGGTGTGTGTCTGTGCCGTAAAGCATTTTCGAAACTACAATCTGACTACATTTTCGAGGATACTTCCGCTGCGTTTGTTTGTTTGTTTATTTGACAGGGACAGTGCATATTAATAGACATTTCTGTAAATATGCCAGATTTAGCCAAAAGGTTAGTTTCCATCTGCAGTCCATGGCCAGATGTAACAATAGGCTCCCTAAAAAGCAAATAAGCAAATAGCAGAAAGAGTTTAAAAATAACATAGAAAAGCAACAGATAAAACATTAATTATAACCACATACAAGTATTCAGTAGTTCAAGCATTAAAATACATGAAGCATGCAGGACAAACAAGAGTCAGCATCAAACAAACACAAATTGAAAAGGTAGACTAGGACTTATAGAGGACATCTATATGTGTTAGACATCGAGGCAGTAGCCCACCAAAGCAGACAGTACATGCACAACAAACTAACAAAAAGTCGACATGACAATAGTACATGAAGCAGCACAGGAGAGACATAGAACGAGCTACAAAAAGCATACAAACAAGCAAGCATACAAAGTAAGTTGCAGGACAAATTCACAGACACGCTGACACAAGGAGGCAAGAGCAGGCGGGTCAAGTTTAGTGCTGGCAGATCATATTATCAATCAGCCACTGTTTCAGATTAGAACTAAATGACCGATATGTGTTTAGGTCTCTGATACATGTTGGGATGTTATTCCATTCACGTGAGGCTGCAACAGAGAAGGCTGACTGACTAAAGGTACTTTTCCTAAATGGAATAATGCAGTCCCCTCTCATGACTCCTCTTGTGATCCGATGTTGGTTTGTTCTAATAGTTACAAATTCTCTAAGTGGAGGAGGGGCCATGCCATGTATGATTTTGTAAAAGAGACATGCATTTTTGTGCTTAATCATGTTTTCCCAGCTCACTAGATTGTGTTTTCTTAAAATTGCAGTGATGGAATTGCCTTGGTTTTTTGTCCAGAACTTTCAGTGTTTGTTTATACAAAGACTGTAGTGGTTTTAGTGTTGTGTGATTAGCCTGAGACCAGCTCGTCAGACAGTAGCTCATGTGAGAGAATATCATTGAATGCATGTACATCATGGCTGCCTGGGTGGACATAGAGTTTCGTATAAATTTGAAATTGGCAAGATTGAATTTGATCCTTTTGCAGACAGTTTTTACATGTGCCCTGAAATTAAAGTTGGAGTCCAGAATAATGCCAAGGTATTTAAATTCCTTAACAATTTCTAATTTTTCTCCTGACACATCCGGATTGTCTCGGCCCGAACAGATCAAGTTGCATATACGCTTTTTCACTGGAGAGGCGACATGGGTAAATGACACACCCACCAATCGACCCAGAAATGGATGCAGAACCATCAGCATAACTCTCAACCTGCATACTTAATGTAATTTTGGCTAAAAAAGTTGCATAGTGGGCCTTTAATCAATTTACCTCAGAAGTTACTCGACGGCCAGCAATGGAAATGGATGATCTCCTACGCCGTAAAATGGTTGTTTGGAACTATTTGAGGCTACACTGTAAATAATTACCAGGGTTTCACAATATTTAACTGTAATATTTGACAGTAAATTACTGTGAAATCACTTCACAGGTGCTAAATGTGATGTTCCCAATATAATACTGTAATTTCAAATGTCACTGTTTACTGTGATATTTGCATTACAAGGATTTCACAACATGTTACTGTACTTTTCCCCAGTAAAATACTGTAATCAGACCATTTCGTGTGAAAACACAGTAAATTACATTAACGCACTGCATTGTGGGAGATCCCTTTGATCCCTTCACTTTGAACTGTCAACCAGCAGCAGAACCCACAGCCACACATAACACACATAAATGTTTTTTTTAATAATTGGTTAATAATTGTTTTTAACATATCACCGCAAATCCTTAGGTTGAAGATGTACTGTGACGTTAAATGTGACGTTTACATATTTATTTATAATATTTATTAACCGCGCCCGGCCGGTAGGTTATTGACACGTCATTTGATTCACGTCATCTGAGGTGGTTAAGTAAGAACGGTCTTCCGAACGTCGATTACTCAAATGGATTACTCAATCATTATTTAAGGATTCGAGAAGTAAGCCAAGTATTGAGTAGGTAGTAAGTAGTAATTAGTAAGTCATTTCGAACACACCCATGGAGAACGCCATCTCTCGTTCGGTTGTTTAGAACTGAAAATCCGGTTGCCAGGACAACGTAACGTTTTCACTTTAGTACTCTATTTGAGTGGAACAACTTAGCAGGTGTCCATATATATAGGGTTAGCCTGCATAGTTCCCCGTAGTACAATAGATAAGAGATGAAGATAAATACCTTACAACATTAAAGTTACTAAGTGAAATGAGTGATGGAGTCCGATAGTGGAGAGAGATCAGAACTGAGCGCTGTGTTCCAGAACACCGTGGCTCGTCCAGCTCAACTGACAGTTTATTGAATTTAGGATTTTAGCTCTCTGTTCTTTCCGAGCCTGGCCCGTTCTATTAATAATAAATAAATAAACTGATTTAACTGTATTTTTTTATAGGCCCAAGCCTGATTTAAAACCCTCTGTAGTCTGTGCGCATGTGTGTGCGTTTCCTATAGTATGTTTGTGCACATGTGCTTGCTTGCGGTGCATATCCCAGACAGCAATGGGGCGTCGAAAACGGGTTGATTGTTGGTTAAAATAGTCGGTTTCCGCCAGACGACTAAAATTCACAGATGAATCAACGTGGTGGATAGTCGTTATCCCGACGGTCGGAGAATGTCGAAAATACTATGTTGTTTCAACGATGATTTGCGTGCTAATTTTCAACGTAATTTACCACACGTCGAAATGGCGTTGAATTGAGGTTGTAAAGAATATTAGCAATTTTCCTGATAGTTCGATTGTCATTTTGTAATGAGATCAATTAATGCTTATCCTTGTAGATAATCTGCAGGTATGGCCATTGAATGTTGCAGCTACAACTATTTCTGGCAGGAAAACTGGTCTATATACTTTTAGCAAGCTCACACAAACAGCTTTCACAAGTACAATAAAGATCACTGCAAGAAAACCCCATTACAACAGTAGCATTTGAGAGGGGTTAAAACACAGAAGCTGCAATTTAGAAATCCTAGTAAAGCAATGTAAACACCATGAGATCTACTCACAATTCACATTAGTTCAGATCCAAAGTTAGTCATAAGATAAGCCCCAAAACCCACTTACCTCATTGATTTCCACGCCCCTATTCTTTGAAATAATTACTCAAGAGTTTGGCTTGACAAAGATTAAGGTTTTAATACCCATTTGATTGTGTTTTTTGAAAACTGTTAAGGAATAAACAAACTACATTAATGGAAATGTGTTGCAAGGTTGCAATAACACAGAAAAACAAGTTAACTTGAAATAAACGAACATACATGTAATGGAGCGGGAGAGGGAATACAGTAACCAGGGGTCAGCAACCTTTTCAACATTCAGTGCCAGTTTGACATTCTCGTTAATGTGCCATAAGAAACAATATATTAAATATTAAGCTGAATTATGACACAGCGATCAAAAACATTTCCAACATATTAAATGTTTGTTATCTCAAAGCACTAGTTTCAGAAACTTATTCAAAAACCCATTTGCACTGAGAAATGTAAATGTGGAAATATCCGCATCAATATCGTTAAAGACATGTACAGCTTAGGTAGTCATACATCATACACATTGTTGGTACACCTGTGTTAAAACAAAAACTTGAAACTGACAAAAGTAATGATACATCAATATTTCTTAGTAATCAGACTTTTTATGGAATTTTGGAACAGAATAATTAAGCAATATCACACGAGAGGGAGTGCTGTTGTACTGAATATCAGCACGGCTGTGATTCTCTTCGGCACTCGGCCAACGGCCTCATACCTACGACCGAATCCCAGCCGTATTACAAAAGCACTCCCTCCTGAGTGATATTGCTTTTATACAACAGTTCTACAAGCACCAATCATTAGTTAACAATAATAATTAACAACATATTATGATCAGATTTCTTTGGTTCATTAATGATTTATTTGGCACCGCCAACACAAATAGATCCGCAACTGGTCAAACTGTTGCCAAGCAACACATAAACACATTAGCATTACATTAGGTTCCCTTGGTCCTCTTCTGGCGACCATTCTTAATTCAACTCCAATGTTATTCCTGGAAACATGTTCATATTTGCTGTGCAAAGTTAGCTGCAATCTAAGCTACAAAAAGATTGTTAATAACATTAACGGTTATGAGAACACCCGTAAAGCGGAGCGATACGTGTATAGTTAAAAGACCCAGTGCTGTTATACTCTATATCAGCACTGGAATGCCTCTTGTCCAATCAAATTACTTGGTCGGAACTGACTTGGATAATTTGTAATAATCTTCATCTTCTGCCTTAACTTCTTGTAGTAGAGCTTCTTGGCCTCTTGTGGCACAAAGAACTGCAGCATTTCTTGGAGTGCATTCAGATTCCATATATAAATAGTTTAAAAAAATATATATATATATCAGGTATCCAGGACCATGTGCCCGCTGAACTACAGCCTTGACAACCTGATAGTGCTTAATTTCATAATGCATTTGATGGTGTTGCCTTTGATTCACGAATTCTCTATTCAGCCCACTGCACGCATTCTCCTTCATCTTCTGCAAGACACAAATGCAAACATAAGAAATGAATGAGAGAAATCATAACAATTAGATTTATCTGCCAGTTTACGTCTACCCGACGGTCCAAACAACAGTGGCGGTTGTCATATTAAATCTAGGCACTAAGGCCACATACAGCTGATGCTCATGAAGTAAGGCAGATAAGAAACTGATAACTACTGATTTCTCCTTTCCTGGCACAGTCCTTAACATATGTAATGAGGCTAAAACCTTATAACATTACATAACTGATGACCAGTCTAATGACCGTGAAATTTGCAGGCAGTATCGTATGATGTATGCACAAGCTAATATACTTATCAGAAAATTTGGTATGTGTTCATCTTCTGTGAAAATAACACTTGCTGCTTCTTGCTACAAAAGAAGCGGCATTCAATAATGGTATGAGGCTACAACTCAAAGTGCCTAGATGGAGTAGCGCAAGCCTTCCGTTTGTGAATGTTGATGTGCCAACTTGTCCTGCTGTTCTCAGAAACCTTATGTATAGATGTTAGGGCTGGGCGATATATCGATATTTAAAATATATCGATATTTTTTCAAACGCGATATGAAACGAGACCATATCGTCAATATCAATATAATTTAATTTGCGTTGAAATTACAATACATTTGTTCCAAATAACACCAGTTTCGAACCGCGCCTGCCGCCTGCTATTTCGTAACTCTGCTTATGTCTCTCCCGCTCTGCCTCCGGCTCACAAACACAGTCTCTGCCGGCCCCCCCCCCCCCCCCTCCACTGACTCACGTCACTTTTTGAAATCGTGAAACATGAGCAGTGTTCGAAATCGTTCACTATTCATTGGGTATTCTAACCCTGCACTATATTGTGCATGAAATTAACCACTGAGAATTCGAACACCACTACAAAATGAGGAGCACCCTATATAGTGCACTATATCCGTGATAGGGAACGATTTCGAACACAGCTATGGAGTCCGCCTGCACAAGCAGCTCCGAGGAGCTTGTTTGCAAGCGAAAGACCAACGGCTCCAGGGGTGGACTGGGACAAAAATTCAGCCCTGGCATTTTCTGTCCAGACCAGCCCACTACATTATCAGCACTAGGGGTGGGACGAGACGAACGGGAAGAACCCTGTATGTACTTTATTAAAACAATTTAATCAAGTAAATACATCCGAATAATAGTACAGCACTGCAAATAGCAGTTGTTGCTTTTTTTTTTTTCAAGTTTGTGTCTCTTGTGCTGCTGACAAGAAAGGCATGAAACCTGAACAGGAAGTTAAAAGACATCCTGTGGTCGCTGCATCTCAAACCCCCATATCTACATATCTACAAAACCCTTGTTAAATATCACACTTGTTCCAACGCTAAATTCTCTCTTGCAGTTTTTAGTCTGTGAATGTGAAAATCTTTTGGTGTAAGCCCAGCATTAGTTAAAACCAGCCTCTGACAATAATAACAAAATATCCTGACAAATAATCTAAATAGAAACATATTACAGACAGTAGCAGCATTAAGGTGCGAACACACCAAGCGCGTACCTCGCGTACCATGTACGTGCGTAACGCAGCGAAAATGTTGCTTGACCATTTTGTGTCAAAAATGGTCAGATACGCGCGTATCTGACCATTTAAGGAGTCCGAGGATTAAGGAGTCCGAGGAAGGAAACCCAAACGCCGCCGTGTTTGGATGGATGATAGAGCTTGGATCGGGTTAGATTAAATAATCTCGGATATAAATAACAATAATCGGGTTAAATAACTTCACATGGTGTGTCTGGTGTGTTTCCAGCATTCGTAGTGTTGATCAGCAGAGAAATAGTCCGCCAAGACGTTGAGGTTGCTTAGCAATCAGAGACTCTGTCCATGCAAGTGAAAGGAGCGTTCACTCTTCGTCATAACTATCAAACCAAACATCCTTCACATTCACCGAGCGAACATTATGAGAGTAAAATGCACATTTCTCGCTAGAAATGTTTCCATAAACGCATTTAATGGCGTAACTATGTTACTATTTCCACTCAGAATAAAGAAAGTTGCCGGCCGTGGCTGCCATGGACATGGCTGCTCTGGAGTCCGAGGTAGGAAACCCAAACGTCGCCGTGTTTGGGTGATAGAGTTTAGATCGGGTTAGATTAAGTAATCTCGGATATAAATAACAATAATCGGGTTAAATAACTTCACATGGTGTGTCTGGTGTGTTTCCAGCATTCGTAGTGTTGATCAGCAGATATATAGTCCGCCAAGACGTTGAGGTTGCTTTAGTAACCAGAGACTCTGTCCATGCAAGTGAACGGAGCGTTCCCTCTTCGTCATAACTATCAAACCAAACATCCTTCACATTCACCGAGCGAACATTATGAAAGTAAAATGCACATTTCTCGCTAGAAATGTTTCCATAAAAGCATTTAATGGCGTAACTATGTTACTATTTCCACACAGAATAAAGAAAGATGTCGGCCGTATGCTTCTGTCCAAGCTCACTACTCTCTGCCAGTGACGTCGGGTCAAGCTCAACGCTGATTGGCTATTGCGGCGCGTATGAGCATAAAAAGTTCAATTTTTTGAACTCCTCGCGTACATGTACGCGCGTATATGTACGCGCGTATATGTGCGCGCGTATATATACGCGCGTATATATATACGCGCGTATATGTACGCGCCTCATACGCCCCTACAGCGAGTAAAATGTTGCTTGGTACGCATGATACGCTGTACGCACCTCATACGCGCGTACACCAATGCTTCCCTATGGAAAAATTGCCGATTTTATACGCATGGTACGCAGGTGACGCGTTTGGTGTGGCCGTACCTTTAGAGCTGAAACTCATTTGTTTCAACTGTGACTCAGTCATTGTGAAACCATAAATAGAGAATTGAATGTTTTTTATCTGTAGCTGCGAGAAAAAGTCTAAATGAATTACAAGTCTGAACAGATATGCATTCTCATATTAGACATTAGACTTTTTCACACAGCTATAGATAAAAACAAAACATATCAATTCTCTATTTATGGTTATATTTATATATATTGCCCTACTTCCTCGTCCGCAGCCAGCCAGCCACACTAATTCAACCAAATTCATGACCTGCAAGAAACAGCAAACAGAACTTGTACTCAGTATCTGTGTACTGAGTGACAAGTATATGTAGCCATGTAGACTTTTTGTGACGTAGTGACACTTGGTGAACAAATGTATCTGTCATGAAGGATGACTTAAGTCTCAAAGAGCCCCAAGACCTACCTGCATAACTGTTAATTGAACTTAAAAGAAATGCAGATGTTTGAAATTAAAATCATCAATATGAAAATCTTCAACCAGGAAATAAACCTTTGTTTCAATCTGAGACGAAACATGTTGCATAGTAAACTCGCAAAGTCAAGACGAATCTCCCTCTCCCTCTCCCTCTCTCTCCCTCTCATAGAAGAACTTATATTAGGTCAGGAAAACCTGTTTGACAGGAGATGATGGTAGCAGAGAATATAAAGAGACATTTATGAATTACCAATTGTCATTTTATCACACAAATAGTATGTTTCTTCACATAAACCTTTAAACATACACATATTGCATTCCTCTCACCACATGTAATAGTCATCACCTCAGTAAACAATAAATGAATTGAAAGATTACAATAAATTCAATGGCAAATATTGCAAATTAAACAAATTATTTCCTTACTTGTATTTTGTGCTAAAATTCAAAGTATCTCATCTGTATTTACAATACAGCATGGTTCTGCATCTCCATTTACAGCTAGTTAGTCCATGTCAATGTTTACTGATGCTATGGCAACAAGAGACTGCTGACGTTAGAAGCTGTTAGCTACCTTAACTAAATCATCTGAACAATAATCCATAATATCACAATTCGGCATATTTAAACAAAATCAACCACAACTACCAACAGTCACAGCCCTTTAACTCTTGGCTAATATGTTGTAGCCCCAGGCTAACGTTACTTAGCATATATGCCTCCAGTCGCTCGTCTCCCGGCGCAGCAGCTCCAGCTGGGGTGTTGACCCCGGCACCAAATAGGTCTGTACAATTTGAACATTTAGCAGCTTCCACCTCCAGAGAGTCGCAGTTTTCTTACGCTTATCCATTTTCAGCTCCGTCCCGACTCCCGCGACTCCGGCCCGCGCCATGAGGTCCCGCTGGTTTCTGTTGTGATTGACAGCACTGTCAGGGCTCTCTGAGCCAGTCAGCCCATGATTGATTGACAATGACAAACATAGACCAATAATATGCGTCGATGCTGGCCACACACTGCTAGCTCTCTGTTGCCCATTGGCCGGCACAATTGGAGGGAATTTAGAGAGAGAGAAAAAAACAAAACATAGCGGACCAGACCGGCCCACATTGGGTCAACGGCCCACCGGGACGATGCCCGGTATGCCAGATGGCCAGTCCACCCCTGAACGGCTAGTATGGAAATGGTTTGGATATAAGGTGTCTGACGAATTACAAAATCACGTAATTTGTAGAGAGTGCTTAAAAACTGTCGCAACCAACGGGTTGCAATTCTGTGCATAATATTCCGGAGGTGCACACAGCTTTTGGCCGTGATATTATATATTATAATGTTCTTAAATACGAGGCAGAGGCAGTGTCTAGTCCACGGTTTATTCAACCATCAAACTGTATTCAATTCTGAACGGTAGGAATAGTAATTGTAAATCGAAACGGTAGGTAGGTATAGTAATAACGGTAACTTCAAGGTTTCTCACTCCGCGAGATCCAAACATAAAACATTAAAGGTCCCATGACATGAAAATCTCACTTTATGAGGTTTTCTAACATAAATATGAGTTCCCCTAGCCTGCCTATGGTCCCCCAGTGGCTAAAACTTGCGTTTGGTGTAAAACGAGCACTAGCTGCTCTGCTCGCCTTTGAAAAAACGGAGGCTCAAGCGCGCTGATTTGGAATGTCTTTAGGTCTGTCACAAAGCATCTAAGCTCCTCCCCTTACTCTGCCTGGCCCGCCCAGAGACATTGGCCCGCCAATGAGACACGACCGTGCGAGCGCCACATGCGTGTGTGTGAATACACACACTGTAACGCAAGTGTTTCTTGTCGGTTCTTTGACGTGTCTTGTATTTCAACAACGAGACTGTAGCGGGGGTTATCTGAGCCATGGTTGAGAAGGAATTGGGGGAAAGGAACTTTGGCTAAAGGCTAAAGGCTATGTGCGCCTCGCCATTGTGATACATCCACTGTAAACAGAGCGCATGGTACCGTGGCTGCAAGCTGCTCAGGGCCACATCCCCACCCTCCTCCTTGACCCGACTCGCTCCTCCTCATTTGCATTATAGCTACAGACACCAAAACAGCGCATTTGGGGGAAGCTCAATGTGCGACTGGCTCGGAGTGGCTGTAACTCTGCACCACGGCAGAATTTCGGAACGTCTTTGAATACTGTGTTAGTTGCCCACTAATACCTATATTAAAGAATACATAAAATAGCATGTCATGGGACATGACATGCAACGCCCCCCCACGCAGTCGTTACGGTTCGTAATATTTCGGAGGCGCACAGAGCTTTTGGCCATGATGTTATATATCATAATGTTCTCAAATACGAGGCGGAGGCAGTGTCTAGTCCACGGTTTATTCAACCATCAAACTGTATTCAATTCCGAACGGTAGAAATAGTAATATCAAATCTGCGCGCGGAGCGCGCCGCCCTCCCCCCTCGACAAATATCGATATTTATCTTATATCGATATTCTGCTTGAAGATATCGAGATATGACTTTCGGTCCATATCGCCCAGCCCTAATAGATGTATGTGTAGACTACTGTGTCTTGCAACAAGTAAGGGATAATGGACCACGTTAGACTATCAAAAGTTAATACACGTTCTAGATGATAATGCGGCCCCAAAGCGGAGGGCCGATCCAATGTGTTGGGGGCGCCCTCTGGAGGCGCCCTTAACTAAAATATACGAAACAAGCTAAATTAAACCAAACATGTTCCCAAATGGAACGGAGAAGGGAGGGGGTGGGGGATTTAAGTTAGGGCGCACTGAAACCCTCACCGTAGTACGCAGGACAATGCGACAAAGCCATCTATCCCACTCTATAGAAAATAGAGATGTATATCGCCATTCAGCCAAAAAATATCGGGATATCATATTTTGCCCATATCGTGCAGTCCTTATCTGAATACAGACGTCGCAAAACCTCTACATCCAGCTCTCCAACAAGAAGTTGACAACGAAGACCTTACGGATGGCACAAGCCCGTGATTTTTTCACTTGCTCCAAATTAAACGGTAAGGGAACTCATTTCAGACAAAGCATCTTTGCACTTTAGTTTTTTTCAAAGGCATCTGATGGGTTTGCACAAATAGGAAGTAGGCTAATTATATTTGAGGTTATCTGGCACAACATTGTATTGGTTATTGTTGGTGGCATCATTGCATTTTTTTTTTTTTACAAGCAGTCGCAGTTGAAAGAACTAAAATATTACTGACTGCAATGCAAACTGCAGCTTACTGATGTTTCATGAATGGTCTTGGTGAGTTAATATTTCTTTTTATGGAGTTTCTACAGAATTTGCCTGTTTTGAGTAACCTTTGCCCTTAAGAATTCAATACACGTCAACACAAAATAACCTTGTTGTCCTGGAGATGTTTTGAACAGGCATGCCAGTTTCAAGGCCCTCGGTCAGGACTCGAGTGTGAGACACTGCTTCAGAGACTAAAAGGGAAAGTTGCAAGAGTAAAAGAAAAACATCAGTTACACCAAATATGTCAAACCACTTGGGTGTCTTGATCACAGTACACATAATCATATCTTTTATTTTCTCTCTTACTACAGGCTTTTTACAATGTATAATGGACTGCACAACTAATTGCCCAAACAAGTTCTAGCTTTTGTGAGGGAAAATAACCTTGAAATGACGGGTACATGAATTGATCCTGGCAAAAACATCAAAATGGCACCCAAGCAAAATACACAAATAAGGTAAAACGAACATGAACCTTGACGTTCCAGTTTCTGGGGAGCCTCGAGCGCGAGGTTCAAGAGCAGTTGACTGCTCGAGCAATACACTGCTCCTGAACCAGGCGCACAAGCCTCCCCAGGGAAGATGCTCATCTTCCGTTGATGTAGTTGGCAACTACGGTCGTACTGACATTTACAGCAATAAGCTAATAATTATTTCATATTATATACAACTCTTGGTAAGTAGACTAACACGAATAGCGATCATGTTTGACTGTCGGTCTGTTAGCAACTTTAGTTAGACCATATTCGTTCATAGATGACTAACTAGATATACTAACTAACGTTAGCTTTATCATCAATGACATTCAGCTAAACTCTGTGCCAAATTGCTTATGGCTACTGCTATGCCAGGATAAGTTATTGCGGTTATCACAGCTGTGTATATTTACTTCACATTAACGTAGTCTATGTTTATATTAGGCTACGTTCATATACGAGTAACATTAAGAAACAACATTGCTCATATGGCCAACTTAAAATGTCAAATTGCCAAAGAATAGCAGCTAAATGTCCGTTATATCAGAGACAGCTATTGCGCTCGAGACATCGTTTGATTTGATTATCAAAGTTCATGACAGGTTCTAGAAGGACATTGATAAAATATTAACGATTTATTGTTTACAAAATTGTTCGTTTGCTTAATGGTAATGGAAGTAATGGAATTTTTATACCAATAATACTATGAATGTCATCCATTATATTCGTTTTAGTCCCATTTCCCAAGAAATAACGTTGTCACGGTCACGCGCTGCGTCCCTGACTAGCAGCTGAACCCCGCAAAACCGTCGCGGGGAAATCCAAATCATTAAAATGATCAATTTACTACGGGAAATCGACCCGTGGACATGTCGGCCCATCTACATATTGTACCATAATACTAAATAAAACCAAATATTAATGACCCCCTTCACCCAAGCCTCCACAGGGGCAAGAAAAAAAATCGAATGTATGAAGTAACGCGCTCACTAACTAGACTTCTTTATATAACTTAACTGCGTGCTGAATCCAACGTATCGTAATATTTTTTCCTGAAAGAAAGGACAGCACTGTTGCATTCAAAACTTTTAATCGCCAACCACGGACGTTTCCCTTTTTCAGCGTGTAATGGCCTTGAAGAAGCCATTACACGCTGAAGGGCGTGCGGCCCGAAACGTCCGTTGTCGGCGATTCAAAGTTTCGAAAGCAACAGAGTGCTGTCCTTGCTTTCATGAAACCATAATACTCAACAACTCCATTTCTAAATTACGCTTAATTGGGAAACAATTCTGCTGCTTACCTTGCTATGCCACATGTAAATCCCTTGGCTGTCGGGTGCAGCCTGCTGGCAACGACGAGTCGACTAATGTGCACACTGCACAGAAGTGCGCCCCCTCATTACAAATGCATTGAACCGGAACTGAAATCACACGCAGCCTCTATTTTTTTAACCAATCTGATCTGATCACAGTTGATTTAGTACGCCAGGTGTGGCCATAATAAGAATGCATGTGCTTTTTCAACTTGAAGGGACTTTCAAATGATTACATAACTAAAAACGAAATGTTAACATTCAAATACACATTCACACAGAATGCACGGTTTTAATCAAAAATTAATTTAATAAATAGATTTGACCTCCATCTGTTTATTGGATAAACGCATTTCCCAATCCCATGAGCCTTTGCTCCATTCTACGTCAATTCAAGAACAAACAAAGAAATTAAACTGCAGTTCATATTTTTTATTTATGACCATGAAAGTTCTGTAATGCCTGAATTATGAAGAATTAAATGTAAAGTAAAATAAAAAATTATAAATATAAAACCATGAATGACATATAGAGAGTAAATAAGTGGTATAAATATTGGTGGGACGTTTGTCTATATCAAAGTGTATATCTTGTCGATTTTCACGGGGTGTAGAGCCTAGCCTAGGGTTTATCTTGGAATACTTAAGAATCAGGCAAGTGGCGCTTTTAAATTCCCCAAATGATTCAAGGTGGCCCAGATTGTACATTATGAAAAAGCGCTTCCATTCTTTAACTTTTTTTCATAGATGAGGGTTTACTAAACGAGGACTATTTTGTATAAAACACTTTTTTAGGGTTAAGGGTTGTCCAAAAAATTAGCCGCTCACACTTATATTTTAGAGTCTCACTCCAGCCAAAGTCCCAAAGTTGGCAACCCTGCTATTATAGTGTTAAGATGTGTTATTTTTCTCTTCCACAGGTTTTGTTTGTTATTGCTGCGACCTTCAACGGCTGCTGTCATCCCATCCTGGCCAAAAGAGGACGAAGGTTAAGGTTACTGACCAGGGGCGGAGTGGGGCACTAATAGCCACCGGGAGAATCCTCCCCGGTCCGGCCCCACCCCCCTGCAACACCGTTTATTTATATATTTTTTCAGTAATAAAAAAAAAAATTGGTAAAAATGAATGATATAATTATAATTAAGAAATTAAAAATGGGTAAAATAGGTCACAGTTCTGCTCTGTGCGGAAGAGAATTGGCGCTCCGAGAATTGGCGCACTTCCTTACAAGACCAGTAACCATAGCAACGCCGGTAAACAAAAGCACTCCGGATGGCCGTAGTGCTCCCCGCACTACAGCCATCCGGAGGCGCAGAGCTTTTGGCCGTGATATTATCTATAAAATTATATTATACTATTATATAATATAGAACGTTATAAGACGCTGTCACCTAGTGTGAGAGGAGAGTTGACGGAGTGACCTAGTTTCAAAGTTTATACCATTTATGCACGGTAATACCGGTGTAACGTGTTGACACGACTAGACGACTACTACTACATGTTCCAAATCTGTTAACGTATTCTCCATCCAATAAAAGAGAAAGATCAGTTAAGTCATTAATTCGTCTGAAATATACCAGCTAGCACATACACATTTGACTAGCAGCTTGTGCTAGCTCCCGCCTAGCAATAACGTCAATGGTGGAGCTCTGGCTAATTCACCTGCACAACTCTTTAATGCCTGATTTCAGCACTTAGATGCATCCCCCTCCAGCATCCGCTTCTTCTTTATTCTGGCCTTTTCAGTCCCTCCTTTCTCTTCTTGCCTTCCATGAGTGCCACAACAAGCAAAAGCAAGCAACCACAAACTTGCTCGCCTTCTCTGTCTGACGCGTCTTTAGCTATCCCCCTACATTTCCGAAAATGGACTTGACCTGCAAGCTGTTTATTGGATGAACGCATTTCCCAATCCCAGGAGTCTTTGCTCCATTACGTCAATTCAAGAACAAACATATTAAAGTAAACTGTAGTTCGTATTATTTATTCATGGCCATGAAAGTTCTGTAACGCCTGAATAATGAAGAATTAAATGAAGTAAAAAAAAATGATATAAAAGAAAAACCATGAATGAGACATAGAGAGTAAGCAAGTGGTATAAATATTGGTTGGATGTTCTTGAGACATATATTGTTTATTTCGGGGATTTTCACGGCGTCTTGGCGGGGATTAAATTATGCTCAGGGCCGGCTTGCAAACGCCTCGCGGCCGCTCACAACTGTGGGCCGGTTCAACTGACTTCGCAGGCTGCTACACAATTGTGGGCCGGTCCACCTGAACTTGCTGGCTGGCCGGCCGGCCGACCGGCAAATCTCCCGATCGTCCCGACGGCCACTCCGCCTCTGTTACTGACTGCAAGTCATCGGCCTACAACTTAGAGGTGCAATTAAGCTTTAGCAGTCAATTTTACTAATTTAACAAGACGTAACCTAGTAGGCACCCACAACACACAAACAATTATAGTATTAAGAGATGTGTTATTTTTCTCTTCCACAGGTTTTGTTTGTTATTGCTACGACCTTCAACGGCTGCTGTCATCCCATCCTGGCCAAAAGAGGACGAAGGTTAAGGTTACTGACTGCAAGTCATCGGCCTACAACTTAGAGGTGCAATTAAGCTTTAGCAGTCCATTTTACTAATTTAACAAGCCGTAACCTAGTAGGCACCCACAACACACAAACAATTATAGTATTAAGATGTGTTCTTTTTCTCTTCCACAGGTTTTGTTTGTTATTGCTACGACCTTCAACGACTGCTGTCATCCCATCCTGGCCAAAAGAGGACGAAGATGCGAGAATATGGCCCATCCCCCTTCTAGCTAGTTAATTTTATGCTTTTGGTGAACAATGTTCCAATGTAAATTTAGTCTGTGCGAGCATGTGTCTGAGACTACTGTTCAGTTTATTCAGCACGCAAAGTTGCACAGTAACACTCCAAATTATCACTATCTGTGTGGTGTGCCTTACTGTACTCGGATGTACCGCAAAGCCACTGTTCTGAGAGCACATATGTTTAGAGAGCACAAACAACCAAGATATTGCAAGTCGTTGTCCACACCCTTAAAGTGTCTGGCTCAGTCTTGTGCATTCAAGTGTGAAACTGTAAACTCCCTTGTAAAGCATTTGAATTCACACTCAGAAGAAGGATTGGAAATCAAATGCCCATTCAGAGGTTGTGACTGCAGCTTTACAGTTGCGTCCAGTTTTGCCTCACATGTTTCCAGGAAACATCGAAGTAGAGGTATAGAGGACTTAGATGATTCGGTTCTAGATACGTCTGTTCCCACAGAAACTTTGAGTCGGTCTGTTCTTGCAGAGCCTTTGAGTCAGCCTGAATCCAGTCACTCATGTTTAGATATCTCTGATAAACAACCTGAACAAGAAATGCAATTGGCTGTGGATGAAACCCTCTTTTTACAAAACCTTACACTTCTCTACTTGAAATTACAAGCCAAGCTATTGTTACCAGCAAGCAGAGACGTGCACAGGAATTTTGAGGGGCAGTTGCTCTGACCTGAAAAAAGGGCACCCCCCCCCCCCAAAAAAAAAACCTCACAGGCTATATGAAGAACTGAGAATAACAGGGTCTTTATAATATATTAATACAAATAAGTAAAACACTGAAATAACTACTACTAACGATAATGCAGAAAAACATGATTTGAAGAAGAAGAACATAACATGAACACAAACATAATTAAACAACATCCTATCAAGTCACTGATAAGTTTCTCCAAATTGACATTTTAAAAATGCAAAGCTTCAAAAGAGAAGCCTTCAGAACCTCTTCTTTGTCGATTGGTATGTCCTTCTCTATGGACAGCAGGAGGAGGTCAGACAGCCGCTCTTGACCACACTGATTTCGGAGCACATCATCACTACCCTGTAGTGATGTGCTCCTCTTTGCTGCCTCCTTTAGTTGTCTCTCTCTCTCTCCTGAATCCTCCTCTTTTCACTGGGCATTTCGGCTTCACTTAACAATAACAATACATCAATGCCCAAAATAGTGATACGATTTAGGCATGAACCATTTTGAATGAAAGAATTCATGTGATGCATTACTTCCATCATTTATTCTTCTTGTTAAAACGAAATGTTAGAAACGAACTATCAGCAGACATGTAGCTTAGTTTGCCTACCAAAAATGTGTAGACTATGTGATAACGGGCTGCTTGTCTGCAAGCTAGCTAGCTGTCTGATTATTTAGGCTAAACGTTACGTGGCAAACTGAGCCTGGATTTATGAAGATTGTAATTCATTTCATAAAACGTGATGATGATTATTTGTTTGTTATACATCTCAAATTCACCTTTTCCGAGAACATCAAGGCAGTCGTCTCACAGGTGCCGGTGTTCCGGTCGCGTGCAGTGCTGCAGCTACTTAAAGCAGCTTTCACATGCCGCGCGGCAACTCGCCGCCTCCATTCATTTCAATGGGGGAAGGGCGGCAGAGAGGAGGCGGCAAAAGCGGCTGTTGCCGCGCGGCAGAGTTTGCCCTCCCCCTACTGACTTTCACTCTCAGTGCCCGAACGGAATTGAATGAGGCTACGCTTACTTTATGAAATGTTTCGAGTGGCGATTTTTATTATCTAGGCCTACATGAAATTCTGCATCCATTAAATGATTAAAAAAAAATATATATATACATATATATATATTTTTTTTTTTTCTCGGAAGGGCAACCTGAGTCGAGGAGGGCATATGGGCAGTTGCCCAAGCAACCTGAGCAACCCCCCTGTGCACGTCCCTGCCAGCAAGTACACTACAAACAATCATTGAGGACTTTCAAAATGCCCATGAAATTGGCCTGTCACATGTGCTTAACATTCTAAGTGAGAAATTGAAGGTACTTGGTATTCCAGAGGCCACCATAAGCAACACTATTGATGAACTGAGCAGAGGGGATCTACTCAAGCTCTATAACAGGGGAGTTCTGAGCACAGACTATAAGAGGAAGGGTGCTTTTAAAGAAAGTTTCAACTACGTTGAGCCTGTTCCTGTGTTCTTGGGAAATGATGAAAATGGCAAAGAGTGCTTTGCCCAGTATGTACCTGTACAGGAGACTTTGGCTGCACTGTTTAAAAGTGAGTCTGTACGAGAACAGTATGCTGCAACACGTTTGCAACCCTCTGTTGTTAACGTCTATCAGGATGTTAAGGATGGGGAGGGAGTTCAAAGTAATCTGCTGTTAAAAACTGAGCCTTCCTCGGTTGGTTTGATGCTATACCAAGATGCGTTTGAGGTCGTTAACCCTCTTGGATCAGGGAAAAAAAAACACAAAGTGTTAGCTGTTTACTCAACTCTGACTGACATTTTACCTCACAATAGATCCACTATAGATCAGATGCAGCTTGTCCTTCTATGCCGGGAGAAGGACTTTAAGTACTTTGGGATGAACAAAGTTTTTGAACCACTCATCAAGGACCTCAAAGTCCTGGAGGAGAGAGGTATTGTGCTAAGTGAAGGCAATGTTGTAAAAGGCACTTTGGTTGCAATTTCAGGAGACAACTTGGGATCGCATGGCATTGTTTTTTTTTTAGAAAATTTCAGTAGGGCTGATCGTTTCTGTCGCTACTGCGAGGTAGACAGAGATACATTTATGAAAGAACCACATTTGTGTGGTATCACAAGAACAGTACAAGCCTACAAAAGTAATTTGCAACATCTAAAAACAAGTGGCACTGACTCAGTCTGCGGCATCAAGTCTGACTCTCCTTTCAACCAACTAACACATTTCCATGTTTGCCAGCCTGGCCTTCCACCATGCCTTGGCCATGACTTGTTTGAGGGTATTGTCTCTTATGACCTTGCTTTGTTTATTGGTCATTTAGTCAAGGAGAAGCATTTTACTTACCTGCAGTTAAATCGGTGTAAGAACCAATTCAAATACCAAGGAAATGATGGCAAGGACAAGCCGGCTGACCTCTCTGCTGGAGGCGAGAGATTAAGTGGGCATGCAGTTCAAAACTGGTGCTTTCTTAGATTGCTACCTCTATTGATAGGTGACAGGATTAAAGATCCTGCTGACAACAAGGTATGGCAGCTCATTTTGCAGCTGAGAGAGATAGTGGAACTTGTCTGTGCACCAGCCATTACAGCAGGCCAAGTAGCATATCTGAAAGTCATCATTGAAGAGTACATATGGTACAGGAAACAGCTCTTCCCTGGTCATCCCCTGAAACCCAAGCACCATTATTTATGCCACTATCCAGAGCTCATCCTTCACTTTGGCCCACTTATCCGCCTGTGGACTCTAAGGTTTGAAAGCAAACACACTTTTTTCAAGCAGTGTGCCAGAAAATTACACAACTTTAAAAGTATTTGCCAGACTCTGGCAGAGAGACACCAACTTCTGCAAGCCTATCTTAGTGCAGGCAAACTTTTCCCTCCAATTATCCAAGTAGTAAAGGGCACAGAGTTGTATGTAAATGATTACATGACAAGATCAGGGCATCTCTTGCCAGTTATGAGTTTGAGTCACAGTCTGCACTGGCTTGTAACAATGTCACAGTGAAAGGCACAGTGTACAAAAAAGGGATGATGGTTTTGCTTGGGAGCAACGATGAAGAACTTAATGTTGGGAAAATTAACCTTGTTGTTGTTCTCCAGGATTCTGTGCACTTTGTAATGGAGAAACACACTTTCGTGAAGTTGAGAGACATGGGCATCTACTGTGAATTAGGAGTAGCTGAAGAGGATTATGTTTGCATCAAGCATGAAGATTTGCATGATTACTATCCTCTTCCAGCTTACAGAGTTAATCACCTTTCACTTATTGCTCTCCACCATTCATTTTTAGAGACGGTTTAAACCAGGGAAGCATAGAAATGAAATTTCTTGGCCGAAATCGAACATTTTGAAAGTTATTGAGGAGTCGTGTCTGCAGGAGCTACTGATAATGCTTACTTACAATTGTTATCTTCCCTTGTTTATTGTTAATAATTTGTAAATAAATATTAAACATTCAGTAAATTTAGTAAATTAGTTTGGGGGATTCACACAGTCATTTGATCTGCTGTTGGGTAAGGAGAGTGCAATAATAATAATGTATTTGATTTATTTGTTATTTGTTTATTGTTTGTGTATTTGTTTATTGTTTGTGTTGATATGGATCCTCCTGGGTCTGAAATAAAGAATTATATATATATATAGCGCTTTTCTCACAATCAGTCCTTGGTTACCTCCAACATAGGTTTGCAACGGTGCTGGTATTTTTTTATGGCCTTGTGTTTTTGAGTTCTGCTCCCCTGGTAGGTTAGTTTAATTAATTTAGTTTGGTTACTTTAATATTGATTTGATTCTGGCTTGTTATTTTAGAGAATGGATCGGGAAGACGTGAAGGAAGAAATTGTTTCATTTTTACCGGGCCTCTCTCTTGAAACCCTGACTTCCCTGCTGGGAGTGTTGGAAGAGATTGGCGTGGAGAGCAGAGCAGACCTTGCCTTTGTAGAAGCGAAGGATCTGGAGAAGTACCTCAGTAAAATCCAGTGTTGCAGACTGCTGAACGGCATTAAGAATAAAGGTAAATCCAACTATGACACTGCCATGTTTTTTATTATTTTTATAGTTTGATCGTTAAAATAGCTTGAGACTTCAGGGGTTCTAGAGGTGGTTAGAGTGTCCCCCTAGAGGCTCAGTCCTCTTCACAGCAGACCTGGATTTGAATCCGACCCGGATCTACTTCTTGCTGTACCTCTATCTATAATAATTTTCCTTTCTCACTTCTAGGTCTTCCACCAGTTGAAGTAGAAGATCCTGTTGCTGTCGAATCTCCACCCCTCACAAGTACTCCCTCGTCAAGTTCCGAAAGAACTTCCGAAAGAAACTCTTCCTTTTCATCACCCACATTGCCTGGCAGGCCATGGTATACTGACTTCCGGGTCCGATGGGTAGAGATGCCAGCAGCTATTGGCAAAGCGACAGCAGATGCAAAAAGACCATCACCAGGGGACAGAAGAGACATGATAAAGACAGTGGTGGACCAAATGTTAGTGCATGAGCAAAACCCAACAAGAGCAACATGCCACACGATCGCCCGGATGATTGTGAGAGACTGGCCAAAAAGCTTTGCCGATGTCGGACAAAAGGGAGATATGCTGGGAGACGGCTGCTACTCCCTTTTGCAACAAATAAAAACAAGAGTTGAATACAAAAATAGGAAGCAAACTCTTCAAACTCGGCGACGCAGGCAGCGCAGGCCCTCCAATGTGGCGGCAGAGGGGGCAATCGCAATGGCCAGAGGCCCAGTAGACCAGTACGGTTGTGTACGGTGGTGTCCGGAAGAACTTCCTGCTGGAGAGACGGAGGCAACCTTGGAAGAAAAAAATCAACAACTACTGAACATCTACGCAGAGGGAGGGATGGGAGGGGCAGAAACGGCTGAACATCTGATGGAGAAGACCTACATCACCCAGCGCCAGTTCATAAACGGGGTTTATGAACACCAGCCATTCATGAGATAAAGGAGGATTGGCCATTCCTATTCTCGCAGAGAGGCCTTTTCTCCCACTTCAGTCTGCTGACGGATGTCTCAATACAAACCAAGTATGAAGAGGCTATGAACAGCAAGGGCAGTACCATCATTCGCTTTTGCCAGCAGCTCAACCGTCCAGGGATCGGGGACGTCCTCGCTAAATACGAGCCAGAGGCGTCAGACAAGGCTGCATGTGTCCTTCTGCTACTGATGGCATATTTCAAAGAACCGAAGAATGCCATCATGCTTGAGGCTGATGTAAGTTGTTTAAAAAATAAAAAAGCAGGTTGTGATTGTATTAGACAGTAATATTATGTTATCTTTCGCACTTGTATACATTTACCAGTAATCACATTCATTCACATGTTGACACAACGTGTAGTCAGTGATTCTGGAGAACGTTTGTTGTCAAAATCTGATTTTGTCAAAATCATTGTCTAGATCCTCACAATGTGTTGATACACATCTTACTCTCTGTAAACGGGCATGTAAACGGGGGGGGGGGGGGGGGGGGCAGCGCACACACAGGTAGCGGATCATGAGGATATTTTCACTGATTTTGGCAACAAGCGTTCTCAGGAATTGTTGACTCCACTCTTTAACTTCAGAATCAGTGGGACCAGTGGAACGTCTTATGCACCATGTTGAATCTTTGCTACAATATACTGTATGAATGTAACATTTACTTCTTACTTTACAGCCGTGTGCAACTGCCGCTGATGTTGAGAGCACAGTGCCATTGCCGAGCAACCCCTGCTTGATTGTCCAAGGTACTGTTGATATCTGGATTTTATATTGATATTTCTAGCTGTAATAAATGTACCATGTGTTTTTTAAATAAACAAGGCGCTACACAATATTTTGACAGAACATGCTGATCAGTGATCTAACCTGTTTTTCCAATAGTGTTGCTTGTCTCGATCTTTTCGATTCAGCATCTTTCAACAGTAGTGCCGGTAATTGGTGTAAAGTCGATGGTTTTAGAGATTACAGATTGCTTTTATGCAGCATTCAAGGGTAGTGTATTGACTTAGATTTGCTCTGGAACTGTGAACCAAATCTTGGAGACTTAAAAATGGGGAGAGCAAAGAAGGGCATAATGGTTTGAGTTGTGCAATAGACAATTAATTACATCAGTAACAATGATGCTTAACGGTGTTTTGTGCACCCAACAGAGTCTTCAAGGCAGCGCTGCCTGGTTAAGGTTAGGGCCTTCCAGGCAGTGCTGCCTTACAGACTCCGTCAGGGGCACAACACCATCGAGCATCAGTAAGTGGGTAACAATTTGTGAAAACATTCAAGGTTACTGAAACTTCTTTCCTTGCTCATAGCACCCAACTTCTTTACAATAGCGCTTTATGTGTGTTCATTGTTCTTTTCAGGTGACATGATGAAGCCAACCGCATGGATGCTCAGCATTGAACAGAAGGTTGTGATGGGACCACACCACTCCTTCAGCAACTGAATAGCTGCAATGTTTGCAAGCTATTATTGCTTCAACCTGCAGTATCCTGAGGAGGGCTCCTCCACTTTGGAGTTTATCCAAAGGTATTTTAACTTTCAAATGAACATTGCAGGGTTTCCCACAGTGCTTTCTAGTTAAAGGTGAAGTAAGCGGAAAGGTCAGTTTAGCTAACTTCCTGACACTGAATGCAGTTAGCTGTCCCCTCCCTCGTCCCTAAGTCACCACATTAATGCACTGCGGTCTTCAAGCAGCGAGTTATCTAGAACCATCTCAGATCCATAAGTGTGATAAACATGATAAAAACCATCAAAACAGACATTGGGAAGGTTTTTTTACCTGCTCCGCCATTGTAGTCACTTAAAGATCTATTGCTCTAGGCGTGCACCATCAGTGAGACGTGCCGGTTTGTAGCGTTCTGTCTTCTGATTGGATATCAGTTGTGGGATCCCCGAAAAGTTTATTTGCCGATTATATTGCAGAGCAGGTGACTGAGAGATCAGAGTTATGAAATGCGCACACTATATAAGTGATCACTGTATGAATATAGAGCGATTTATCACGTATATTAACATAAATAAATCGCTTACTTCAATACAGTTGAACCAAAAAAATTGAATTTACTTTAAAAATGGTCTTTCATCTCTGTGATGAACAGCAGCCTCTAGTTGTTGATAATGTCACTGTGCCTGTGACATCTTTGGTGTAAGGTATACTGCATCTGTCTTTGAAAAAAAGTATGCAATATATAAATCTATGTAAAACTGAAAGTTGTTTTCTTGTTTTATTTACAGGTGCTTCTTGAGCATCAATCCAGAGAGGGGCTCCAAAGCCAAGAAAAAGCGTGGGTTGATGAACCCACATGTGAGCACACTCTTGAGGAAGATATTGGACTTCGAATGGATTTCAATGTAGGGTGAAATGTGCCGTGACGTCAGCGTTACCAGAGAAACCATTTTCACCAGTTTCTGAATAACCAAAACAGTTGTGTTTTCAAAAGATTCCTCCCTGGGAGGGGGTTTCAAAAGTTCACGGTTTCAAGCCTGCGTTTTCAGTTTTTTTCTGTTCTGTTGTAATTTTTCCTATAAGTAGAAATGGGTCTGGGTTGTTATTGGTTAAATGTATTAATGTTGATTCATTGTATAATTAAATGTTGAATTGAACAAATTGCATGTTTTCTTTGTTTTCCTTTTACTTTGGATGCATGTGTATGAAGTTACAGTATATTGCATGCAGGATATCCCTATATCACAGTAATTCCATGGGAAAGACAACTGTGAAGTTATAGTAAATTACTGGCTACCTAATTGCATTAATTTCACAGTGAAAATGTAAAAATACAGCCATTTAGTGTAATGTATGTACCGCAAGTTACTGTTATAACACAGCTACATATTGCTAAATCACAGCTTTTTAATGGGTATGACAACTTTGAAGATACAGTATGCAGGTGTACTTTTATTGTAATTAGCTGTGATTTATCTACTGTAAATTACTGTGAAGATAGAACAAATTACTGTGAACTATTTAATGTAAATTACTGTGAAAATAGAACAAATTACTGTGAACTATAAAATGTAAATTACTGTGAAATTATAACTAATTACTGTGAACTATTTAATGTAAATTACTGTGAAAATATAACTAATTACTGTGAACTATTTACTGTAAATTACTGTGAAAATATGTACAGTAATTACTGTAAAAGTACTGTGAAAGTAATGCAATTTATAGCCAGTAATTTACTGTAAATTTACAGTTTTTTTTTTTACAGTGTACATACCCCGGAAGTAGGCGCTACAACGGAGTCCAATGGAAGTGTCGCCACTCTGTTATATCTACCACTCTGGGTTTTTGCGCGAATCAGACGCCTGTAAGGTCACACCCACTCAGAGGAGGACTTGTACATACCCCGGAAGTAGGCGCTACAACGGAGTCCAATGGAAGTGTCGCCACTCTGTTATATCTACCACTCTGGGTTTTTGCGCGAATCAGACGCCTGTAAGGTCACACCCACTCAGAGGAGGACTTTCCTCCTCTCCCCCATTGAAACCCATGTTATTCACCGGCCGCCAGTACTTTCTTGGAAATGAATGGGAGTCAACGGAGGCTGAGGGAGGACCTTCCTCCCTGAAGTAATTGTCAAAAGGCGATAGGGGGTGCTAATGTCCCTTTACCCAGGGAAACAAACATTATATATTCAAAGGCATTAAAGTAGTCATATTTAAGGGCATTAATTCATTACAGTAGTCTGGGCAATCTACATTTTTTATTCTCAACAATGTTAAGGAGGATCTTCCTCCCTCTCCTCAATGGAGAAGCCTCCACTGGTGTACACCTAGAGCAGGGGTCGGCAACCTTTGTGACATGGAGTGCCAGTTTGAAATTTTCTTCTCATCTAGTGTGCCATTATCAACAATAACGCAAAGTTAAATTATGTCACAATTTTTTTTTTTTTCCAATATACCTGGAATTTTATTCTCAACAATAACAGTATCTGTATTCTTAACAAAATAGACACATCAATATTTCAAAGACTGAAAAACAGCTACACATTTAAACTAAAACTAGTGTAGGCTGAGGCAACATCAAATTATCAGATGCCTACCAGAACCCTGGCTGTGATCCCTGGCTTTTATCAACAATAATGCAAAGATAAATTATGACACAAAATACAAAAATATTTACAATATACCTGGAATTTGATTCTCAACAATAACAGTATTTTTAATCATAACAAAATAGACACATCAATATTTCAAAGACTGAAAAACAGCTACACATTTGAACTAAAACCAGTGTAGGCTGAGGCAACATCAAATTATCAGATGCCCAGACAGTCAGTGTGATCCCTGGCCCTGCTTTGCTTGACTGAGCTCTGTGATCTGTGGCTTGTAGTTAGTTACTTTGAGTAGCAAACATGCCTCAGAGTGCTCCGTTGTTAACCGACTGCGGGTGGGGCTGAGCACATGTTTCATGTGTGAGAACACCTGCTCACAGAGATATGTTGACCCGAAGACTGACAGCAGCGCCAGTGCAATGCCCCGGAGACAGCTGAATTTCTCAGGTGCAGATGCCCAGCAGGTGAGGATGTGGGCTCCGTGATCTTTCACTGGTGTGGCTTCCAACAGTTTTCTGAGCTCTGCAAACTTGGTCACCCACAGTGTTGAGCTCTTCAGCTCAATCAGCTGCATTTCCATGTCCTCTGTATCCATCCAGTCGATCAGAGTAGCATCCAAATCATGTCCATCAAAGCTGTCGGGCTTGATCAACATAGAGAACATTGGTCCGTACCTTTTAAAATCGACAAATCGCGTTGTGAACTCCGCCTCCAGCACACGCATGTACGCGGTTATTTCAGCGGTGTTGATGTTGCGCAGGGAGGACAGCTCTCTCAGGTGTCGGAAGTAGCGGAATGTGGAGGTGGAAATGTCATCTGAGAATACTGCCAGCTTACCGACAAAAGCCGTCCATGTCTCAAACATGTCCAAAACAGTTTGTCCTGCACCTTGCAGTCTGAGATTGAGCACATTCAGATGTCCCGTAATGTCCGCCAGAAACATAAGTTTCACAATCCATTTCTCGTCCTCCAGTTCTGGATACTTCTGGCCCTTTTCAGCCAGAAAGGCCTTGATAGCATCAAGACAGCTGACAAATCGCTCCAGAACTTTTCCGCAACTCAGCCATCTCACTGCTGAGTGGAGCGGCAGATCTGTGTATGCGCTGTCCAGCTCCTCGAGCAGGGACTGAAACTGCCGATGCGTCAGTGCAGATCGCTTCACTATGAAGTTAATAATCTTGGTCACCGTGGCCATAACTTCATTGAGATCGGAATTTGACATTTTTGCACACAGATTCTCCTGATGGATTATGCAGTGGAGTTTCATGATGGGGTGGCCGACTTTTTCTTCTATCAGTTTGACAGCGCCCTTGTGTCTCCCAACCATAGCGGGGGCGCCGTCTGTGGTCACTGCAAACACTTTTCTGATGTCAATCCCTCGTTCTTCAAAATGTTCAATTAATGCCTTGGCTACGTCTTCACCTTTTGTAGTGTCAGGCATTGGCTTCAAGCAGCATAGTTCCTCTCTGACAGTTGAATCACAGTACCTTGCCATGACTGCCAAACGCGGGATGTCATTCACATCCACGCTTTCATCAAGTGCAATGCTAAATACCGCAGCATCTTTTAATCCAGCTGTTTGCTGAGCTCTGACATTTTCAGCCATTTCATCAATACGTCGCTGAACACTTCTAGCTGACGTGGGAATGTCCTTGATTCGTGACTTGATCGTTTCTTTATTTGGCAAGCTTTCAAAAAGAGCATCTGAACAACTGAGGAAAGCCTCCTTAATAAATTCGCCATCTGTAAACGGCTTCCCATGCTTTGCAATGCAATGCGCAATGCGATAACTTGCTTCTGTCCCGTGATCTTTAGCATTGGTAAAAACCTTGAAGGAGCTAGCCTGTTTTTCATAGCTGGACACAGCACGTTTGATTGACTCTACTTTGTCTGCTTTGTCTTTGAAGGTCTTCTCGTGCTTCGTCTCAAAATGACGCTTAACACTTGACGTTCTGCACACAACATTCTCACAGCATAAAGTGCACACAGCACGGTCCTTCACAAACACAAAACCAAACTCTTGTGTCCAGCAGCACTGGAATGGCCTAGTTTTAGCTGCAGCGGGTGTTGCCATTGTTCGCAATATCACGCTCTGTCATTAATTTATGTCAGCACGAAGACAGCGGACAGTGCGCTTGAATTTCAAACACTTTGAATTCTCCCGCTGCAACCTGACCAATGGCCACACTCCAACATCAAATCCAGTGGTGTCCTCCGGGTCCTAGTGCCGGCAGACAAAAGACGGCTTTTTTTTGCTTTTTTTTTAACGGGACAGAAAAAGTGAGTATCGTAACACTGAGGTGCCGTGCCAGTGTTTATTCTGCGGCGTGCCAACCGTGGCACGCGTGCCATAGGTTGCCGACCCCTGACCTAGAGTGTGCATATATTTCTTGATATGTAGCCCCTACGATAACCTTTCCCTCAAAATAGCCTCACCCAATCGCATCACTGAACTTGGCCATAGGCTCGTCCAATCAATGACTTGCATGCAGGTGCCCTGGCGAATGGGAGGAGAGGAGAGGGCGGGACAAAAAGGAGATCGGCGGGAAACACGGAGAGGAAGACGGCAGCTCGGAGCGGTGCCACTGCCATGGCGGACGGAGATTTCGATATGATAGATCAGTTAAGAACAGTTTAGTTATCGTGTGTGCTACATGTTTTAATCTGAGCTACGGAACAGTTACGGCTTAAGTGGCGAATGGAAGAGTGGAAGACTCCACGCCATCAGTGCTGAAGATTCATCCGGTGTCAACCAGTATAGTTCGCATAGTGCGAGGCGACCGTCCTTGCTAGGTAGTGCAAAGTGTTTATTCAGCTATATTACTAGCCCGTCGCCAACGTTGGAAGCCTTGTCACGCCAGAGAACGAAGAGCCAGCCAGTTCACTGCTGCAGCCCGGGACGTGGCTCATGATCTCACCTGCTCTCTCCCTCCACCTCCCTCTCCAAAGCCATTGATACACGGTGCGTTGGGTGAGTAAATAGGCTACCCTGCCACACAGGACTCTACCATTCTCCACGGACAGCAACGCGCTCGCGATGGACATGTTCAATTGGTGAACGGTCGGCACATGCATGACGTGGACAATCCGAACCTAAAGGAACATTGAACTAAGAGTGGGCATTGAGTGTGGTTATGTGTATTGTGCAAAAACGTTTCTGAGGTTATAATTATACTTATGTTACTATTGTGTGAATTGTATTAATGAATATATGCTGTTGCTATTTACATGTGAGGTTCATCTGCAGTGTATGGTATTAGAGGTAGTGTTGTTGATCCAAATTGAAAGTGTTATTGAGCCAGTAGCCACTCTGGTGAAGTGGATGTTGATGTACAATTTTGGACGTTATATGGTGGTTACATACATTTGATTTATACATTTATTATTTTATTTCATTTTATTTTATTACTTTCCTATTTTACCTAATATCAGAAGACTAGTACTTAGTTGAAAAACGAGTGGTTATTTATTATACTATTACACTATTGCTTTTATTTTTCCATCTTCTCTGAAGTAGGGGCGTCTCATCCTCTGTCCTTAAAGTATAGTGGTTAGGGGGAATACAGGGTAAGACACACCGATACTTTCTGATATTCCGTCCTTTAGGTCTTCACCGTGACAGGTTAAAATCCTAAAGCCTAAAGCCCAGTTCAGACCAAAGATTCACCTTGCAACGGCTTGCAACGAGACGGTTTTAGAACGTCGCAGGGGCAGTGTGAACGGGTCGTTGCAAGCCGTTGCAAGCCGTTGCAAGGAGTTGCAAGGCGTCGCAAGGAGTTGCAAGGAGTCGCCAGAGATTGAACATGTCAAATCGCAAGGTCCAGTTTTAGAACGCGGCGATTTAACTATTTCTCTTCAGCCAATCACAGCACAGAACAACTTGTACGTCACGGCCTTACTCCGTCCCGGTACCGTACTGTCCACTCCAGCATACAAATATCCGAAGATGGCAGACTTCTGGTCCGAGGAGAGGGAGGAGAATTTAATTCGCTTGCTGGAGGAGCAACCTGTCCTTCTCGACGTTGGCATGTTGTTGTGACATTGCGGTGGCACTTGGTGTGGTGTTTTAAAGCGTCTTGGAGTACCATATTAAGCGCTATATAAATGTCATTTATTATTATTATTAAGTTCAACTCGTGACCGTTGTAGAATGTTGGTGTATTTTAGTGTCTCTCTTATTGTTCACATTTCTAGTCTAGGAACAGGCCAGGGCCTCTCATACTGATACAAGGTGTTATCCCCAACATTCTGCCATTGTTATGTCTCAACAAGGTTGAACCAACCTGGTCCTCCGGGACATAGCCAGGGCCAAATACCTTATCAAGGCTGAGAGTGCGTCTGTTCACGTGTTATTCATCTATCCCCTTTTTGTATTATACTCGCCCCAACCCTTTGGTTCGACGAGTAGAGGGTTTCGACAGCCAAGGAACAAGTACCACCGGGTCCACTATAGATTATTCAACCTAAGTCTGTATCTCGCTGTACATCCTGGAATAAACCATCTATTCAACCCTCTAATCCAACCTGTCAAGCTGTTTTGATTTCGACTTCAAGAATTACTACTACGACCGAAAATACACAACGCAGAGTCTGTCCGAACAGTTTAGAAATAAACTGAAATCTAACATTTGGTGCCGTGACACCGTCTTGAAGAGAGAGAGGAGTGAGAAGACGATTGCCTCTGAAGATTGCCCTGTGACCGAGAAGAGCGCGCGCCCTGCCTGGGAAGACCGAGGGACCCGCATCCACAACGCGGCTGAACCAGCGCATCTCTATGCACCACGTGGGAATCAACAGTGACTGAATCTCATTCCACACTCTCGACCAAGGGAAAAGAACAAGAAAGTAATCTTAAAATAATCTACACACACATAACTGTGATTATTATTATTTGTTTTACTATTAGGCTGCACTACATTTGCTGAGTAATGAAGTTGTGTCATTAAGAGCTTGACGAAGTGAGAACCTGTATTAGTGTTTAAGAGCTCAATAATCACTGAATATACGCTGTATGAATGGGAAAGACACGTGTATCTGGGTTAGATTCCTAGAATCTGGGTTAGATTCCTAGAATAGGTGTATCTGGGTTAGATTCCTAGAATCTGGGTTAGATTCCTAGAATAGGTGTATCTGGGTTAGATTCCTAGAATCTGGGTTAGATTCCTAGAATAGAAATTGTCAAGTGATTTGTTCATCTTTGCTAGTTTGTCAATGTTGATACGTGTCCTGAATATAACTTAAGACGTTTGGTTTGCTCAGGGGTTTTGTTTTACGACTTGCTGGACAAGGAGTGAAACCGTATTTGTATTGAATTACTGGTAAGGTTACATGAATCGCTAGAGTTTTATGTTATGTTTATGTTGTTTTGATCCCCGCCGAGGAATCAGATATTGTTTTTGATCCCCGCCGAGGAATCGCATATATTGTTTTATATTGAAGAAGGAAAAAGTGTGCCATCATCTGTTGTTGGTATACCGAGCTCCGTGGGAGGCGTCTATTTGTTTCTTTCTAAGCAGCGATTGGTCGCTAGTTTTAGTTACTTTACAGATAGAAAAAGATAGAAAAAATGCCGAAAGGTAAAGGCAGGAAGAAGGAAGAGGAGGAGGAAAAAGATAGCAATCAAAGTCCCAATGCATCCGAACGAAAATAACAAGATTCTTTTGAAGTGGAGGTTAGAGAGATTGATATTTATTCAATTAGTGAGACTCTGTCTAGATTCTTCAACGACAGACATGATTTGCAAGGAACCGAAAATAAACTTTGCATAACATATGAGATAACGATGGACGACCCCCAAACTAAACGCTGGCCAAAGGAATCGATCTGGATGGTTTTCAAAGACTGGGTAAAGAAGACTAGACGAAGTGAACCAGTTGGGTTGTTACTATTGTCTCAGTGTAAGCGCTACTTTATCAAGCATGTCAGCAACAAAAAGAGAGATGAATTGGAAAAGACAACTGCTCACTATGAAGATGCTCTGGGAAAGACAAGAGAGCAAATCAAACTGCTTGCCGATGAAATTCGTTTGTTAAAGGATGAATTGACTCGGGAGAGAGACCTATACCAGACGCTAGTCAGAGAAGGACTGATAGCGGCCCGCCCCCTCGACTCAGGGCCCCCAAGGGGGGGTGACCAAGGCAACGGAGGAGGAGTTTTGGGAGTCTATGGTCGCATGTACCCCACACTGCCATCGTGTGGCCCAGATGGGGAATACATCTTCCCGATGCAGCCATCGTCGCCACCTGGTGGTTTACAGGAGTCAAGACACAGTGTTCTCTCAGCCGTCAACAGCTTTATAGGCGAGTACCCGGTCATCTGCAGTACCCCCCACGTGCCACGGAAGGGAAATCCATCTGCCCCACCTGACTATGCTAATCATGATGCGATCCAGATCCCACAGCAATTTCCCCCTGTTCAACACACTCTGTGTGTTTCACAACAATTTCCCCAATTCTCCCCTGTCACACCACATTCCTCCATCCCACAACAATTTCTGCATCCGAACCCCCCAATACAACAATTCTCCCAGGTGAGGCCTGGAGCAGTGGCTAAGAATGAATCACGCATTGGAGGATTTGATGACAACATACAACCGCACTGCAGCGTGATGGGAGGCGCAATCACACCACACATCAAGACCACATCCAAGGAAGAGGAGAGTGAAGAAGAAGACAAAGAGGGAGAGCGTCTTCGCAAGTCTGCCCACAAGAGGGCAGTGAGCATTGCCTGTCTGAACAAGGTTGATGAGAAAGACGAAATAGTTAACCTCAGGCCCTTGAAGAAGATAGAAAGCGCTGAGGGACGCACAATCCTCTATGAACCCTCCAGCCCGAAGAACATCGAAAAATGGAGTGTGGATATCGACCACCCAAAGAGAGCAGGCCTACAGCCATGGATGAAACTGAAACAACTGATGCTTCTGTACGAACTCCACCCCTACGATGGGCTTGCTATATTGTTCAAACACCTGAGCAGCACTGAGCGCACCCAGATTCGATACGAGGTGGAAGATGCCATAGGAGAAGACGGCATGAGACCAGAGAAGGGATGGGAGGCCATAAAGGCGTGGATCCAAAAGCACTCCAAGGCACAGGTCAACTGGACAACAATCACACGTTGTTTGCAGAAGGAAGACGAGAGTCTGGACCAGTTCAACAAGCACTTCTTCGAATGTTATTTGCTGCACTCAGGCCAAACTGAATATGATATGGACACCATCGACCAGTCATAGGACTTGCCTTTGAAGACCATGTACCTCCAGCAGGTACTGCCGGAGATCCGAAGGGGAGTAAAGACAAGGTTTCCCGGCTGGGACAACCGAAGCAGCACAATGGCAGAGATCAAGGAATTCGGAGAAAAGGTGGATCGAGATGAAGAAGTCAGGATTCGATTCCTGGCGGACGAGAAGAAGGGAATGGCAAGGGAACGAGAAAGATTCCCCCAGCCCAACAGAGATAGAGAACGATTCCTCCCGCCAGACAGACAGAAAGAACCTCGACCATGCCACAACTGTGGACAAACTGGACACTGGATAAGAGAATGTAAAGCCCCTCGAAAGATGTACCGTGAGCGCCCCAACGAGAAACCAGGGAACGAAAACCGCTCAGACAAAATGAAGGAACTATGGAAGAAATTACAGTCGCAGAGTGGTGAAGAACTCAGCCGCATATAGGATTCAATGACGGAAACCAACAATAAATGACTAGAAACCCCCTCTCTTCGTGCCATCGCCGCGGCCATCCGACAAGACAAAAACAGCTTCTACGTAACTGCTTTACTTGAACACCAATTTGAAATTGATTTCTTGATTGACACGGGTGCCGAATTCACTACTATCCCACTACGACTTTTGAAATCCCTCCACCTCCCCATGTCAAAAACAAAGAAGATGGCCCGCAGCGCCGGAGGACACTGCCTCCAGCTTTCACAAACAAATCCCATCAACTTTGCTGTTGGACCGACCGAGATAACAATTCAGCTGTGGACAGGACAAGAGATCCAGGAAGCCCTTCTAGGGATGGATGTGCTACTATGCATGGATGCTAGCCTCGACTTCAAGGATGGAGAGGTGACAATGAATATAAGGAGCCTCAAGAGGGAGGACCTCCAGGACCACCCCGTCTGGGCAAAGGGAAAGACCGACTGTGGCTTGTTGGTCATGGAACCAGTGAAGTTAACAGGAAAAATTCCTCCATGTGTCAAGCAATATCCACTCAACAGAGCTTCCGTGGATGGACTGAGACCAATCATAAAAGACTTGAAGGACCAGGGAATCATCTACAAGACTCAATCACCCTCTAACGCGCCGGTGTGGCCTGTGAAGAAACCAAATGGTTCATGGAGACTGACAGTGGATTATCGACTGGCGAACCAATGCATCACACATCTGAGCCCTGTGGTTGCCTCCGGCGATCAATTCCTGCAAGACATCACACCAGCGCACAAGGTCTTCACAGTGCTTGATGCAGTAAACGCTTACTGGTCAGTACCGTTGGCCACTGAGTGTCAAGATTGGCTGGCTTTCACCTACGATGGATGTCAGTATACCTGGGCTAGACTGGCTCAGGGACTTGCCTCGGCCCCCACCATCTATCACCAGGCCTTGCGACGACACCTGACCCTGCCAGAAGCCCCCAAAATGACATCAGCAGTCATCACGTACTTGGACGACATCCTAATTGCCTCGGAGACCGAGGAAGAGCACGACAAAGACTTAAGGGCAATGATTGACTATCTCCATGTGAAAGGTCACAAATTGAGCTACGACAAGGCACAAATGTCTCAACCAGAGGTAATTTACCTTGGACAGAAAATCTCACAGGGCAAACGGGAAATCACCCACGACCGCACTGCAGCAATAAGGAAAACGCCAGAACCCCGAACAGTCAAAGAACTACGAGCATTCTTGGGAGTATGCAACTACAACAGGAATTGGGTGGAAAACTACACTGAGATTGCCCAACCCTTGAACGACTTGCTGAAAGGACGACCAGACTCCAGGGATAAGATCAAGATGGAAGACGAAGCACGAAAAGCTTTTGAGGAGTTGAAGCAACATCTGTGCGAAGCACCAGCGCTAGGACTTCCAAATGTCCACAGACCCTTCACACTCTTCGTCAACGAGTACAACGGGTTTGTGACGTCAGTGCTGGCACAGGAACACGGAGGACTATTGAGAGCGGTGGGCTACTCCATCCGCTGCCCACACTCTGTCAACGCCCTGCTGGCCGGTAGGAAAGTACCATGTGTCTCAGACAGCCGATGGGGGAACTGGCAAGCCGTGCTGGAATCTCCTAACATTTCACTCCAGAAAGCATCAGTCTCAAACATCTCCACAATGATCGCCCCCACGGATGCAACGAATGAAGTGGAGGACCATGTGTGCGAGGACTTGGTAACCCTGATGGAAGAGGGGCACTTCGTGAAGGAGGACCCTCTCCACAACCCGGATCTTGTCTTGTTCACCGATGGGTCCTCCCTGGTCGAAAATGGGATCCGTGGAGCGGGATACGCGGTTACAACAGAGCACGACGTATTGGAATCCGGATCAATGGACCCTGGAACGTCAGCACAGCAAGCAGAACTCAAAGCATTGACCCAAGCACTCAAAATTGCTGAAGGGAAGTCTGCCACAGTCTATTGTGACTCCCGATATGCATTGGGTGTTGTAATGGATTTTGGCATTCTGTGGAAACAACGTGGTTTCGTAACGGCCAAAGGCACACCAATCAAGAATGGCGAGCTGGTTGCAGAACTATTGGATGCTATGCTAATTCCCAGAGAATTGGCGGTAGTGAAGGTAAAAGCGCACACAAAACTGGAGACGCACGAAGCAAGAGGCAACGCCCTGGCAGATGCGGTATCCAGAACAGCCGCAAGACAGAAAGACGAAACGGAAAACGACAATGGCAAATGTATGAGACTGAAGAAAACGGAGCAACCTACAACACAGGAGGAACACAAGGAAAGCTTGAAAAGCATCATGGAGATGCAAGACGCCGCGAGTCGAGAAGAAAAATCGACATGGATTGAGAATGCAGCAAAACTCCACGACGACAACTTATGGAGACACGGGAACAGAACTGTTGCACCACAGCCTACTGCCATATCTGGCGACGCAGATTCATTCACTCGGGCATGTGGCCGTGGAAAAGATGCGTCACAGGTTTGGGCAAGTCTGGTGGTCACCCAAATTCAATGCTGCGGCAAAAGACATTGTGAGGAGATGTGCTACATGCCTCAAGAACAACCACGACAGGAAAGTGAAACTGCCAATGTTGAAAGTCCCCGCACCACCGGGTCCTTTCCGATGCTTACAGGTAGACTACATCACACTCCCTCCATGTAAAGGATATCGAGAAGTCCTTGTGGTCGTTGATAAATTCTCCCGCTGGATCGAAGCATACCCAGTCCGACGTGCAACAGCTGCAAACACAGCTAAAGTGCTAGTCAAAGATTTCATTCCACACTACGGGCTGCCCGATCAGATCTGCTCAGACAATGGAACCCATTTCACCGGAGCGGTCTGCGCCGAGGTGAGCCGTATGCTGAACATAACATGGTCCTTCCATTGTCCGTATCACCCCCAATCGTCAGGGCAGGTGGAACGAGCCAACAGGACACTGAAGGAGCGATTTGGCGAAGATGCACCAAGAAGGGACTCCATGGGTAGACGCGATGCCCATCGCCTTGTGCAGCATGAGAGCTACATTCAACAAAGACGTGGGACTGTCCCCCTACGAGGTCGTGTCTGGCCGATGCTTCAGTTTCCCAGGCTCTGTTGACTTGCGGACTGCAGACGTCCACCTGACATCGGACACACTGATGAACTACTGCATCCAACTCTCCGAGGCTCTCCAGGTGACATCAAACCAGGTCAAGGAAGCTTGGGCAGAGCCCCCAGAAGGAGGACACTCGTTAGTGCCAGGACAATGGGTTATGATCCACAAACCACAACGATTAGCATTAGAGGCTAAATATGAGGGGCCATACCAAATTCTATTAGTTACTCGATCCGCTGTTCGTGTAGCTAAGAAGACGAAGTGGATACATGCAAGCCACTGCAAATTAGTTGATTCACCGACTTGGAATGACACTCGTTAGATTTGGCACGCAATCTAACTGATACGGGGTGAAGAGTAGGGAGTGTTTGAGTGTTTGTTATTTTCATTCCTTTATTTTCACGAGAGGTTAGTTTTCGAAAGATGCTAGGACTTTTGTCACCACCTCTCTAAGTTCATGTTGGTTCCTTCTTGACACAACTGCTCAGCTTTAGAACTTTGTTTGTTTTGTTTTATTTTTGAACAAAGGTTCAATCATTCATTCATTCACACAAGGTTTATTGAGAACTATGATGACTGATTACTGATTACTGATATAACCATTTTCGAATCAAGCGATACATTTTTTGTATGATCATTTTTCATTGTTTATCGAATCATTAAGACAATTACAAACCATAGTTGATTATTATTACTGTTGGAGGCTGTGACAATGCCTCCCCCATGACTGATACTGCACTTTTTCTTTGCCCAGGAGTGTTCGTCCTGACGCCCTACTACGAACTTTCATCCTCATCCCCCATCACACCTGCGGTGGCCATCCATCAACTTGAAAAGAACTCTGTTGCAACTGCTACTCAAAACCAACTGAGTCATGATGTTACCAGTATTGTTTGGGATGTTGTTGTGCCATCTATTTACAGGGGGAAATTGTTCATTCGACAGCCATGATGTAATCCACAAAGATAACACATTTTTACAAACTGCCCATGGGTTAGCTAAGGCTAAAGGGGAGCAGTCATGTTGGGTTTGTGGGCTTATGCCAGCTTCATCTCAGGTATATCCTTACCTCGCTGTCCCGTTCACCATCCCCGAGTATGTCGCAGCTTATAAACATGATGTCATCAGAGGTAACCCTAGATCTGGATCTGTAGCAGCACCACAGGTTTCCTATTACACTGTCCCAATGGATGCAGGCCCCCCAATTAAGATCAAATTGAGCTATGCTCCTAAGGGTGTCATTTGTTGGACCAAAGAAGGAAAGGGGCGGGATGTGGGTAGGAGTGTGTGTTCATATTCAGCTATTGTGGGCCAGAAACAAGTTTCCATATCGGAGAAGAATCTTTCGGTGAATGTCCCCCTACCCCCAGTAACCCGCGTTCCTGGTGATTCACCTGGCCAAACGATTGCCACTGATGCCTTACCTGCGGTAAATGGGACCATGTTTGTGTGTGGACAGGACGCTTATTCATATCTGCCTCCTAATTGGAGTGGTTCATGTTATGTCGCCTATATGCACCCAAGTGGGTGCTACATATTGGTGGTAGTTAGTGAGGTCCCCCCTTCACTTTAGGCGTCTGAGTGTTATTAATTATTATTATTCTTCATGTTTAACCTCTGTTTTCCTTTTATTCCTAGTCTGTTTTACATAGTTTTGAATGATGACTATATGCTCTGTAAGGTGACCTTGGGTGTCTTGAAAGGCGCCTCTAAATTAAATGTATTATTATTATTATTATATAGTGAGTGCTTTGGAGATTGTGTCAGAGGAACATTTGAAGAGTAATGCTACAATTAGATCTAAGCGTGCAGTTGCTACTCCAACTCAGAGAGTCTTTGCTGCTATCATTCCAAACTATGGCGTCACAATTGCTCTGGATGAGATTAGAGATTTAGTACATATTATTGACGCTATAGCGAACGATTCCAGCCATGGCCTGACTGATCTTAATCATGAATTGTACGGGCTTAGAACAATGATTTTCCAACATCAGTATCTATTGGACTTCCTTGCTGTGCATCTTGGAGGGTACTGTTTCTTTATCAAGCGCCATTTACACCAGAGATGTTGCACATACGTCCCCGATGCGTCTACGAATGTGTCTAATTATGTTCATGACATCTATGATAATGTGGCCAGGCTGAAGTCGGAAACGGCGGGTTGGTCTTTGGGAGGATGGCTAAGTGGGTTGGGTGGGTCCATGTTTTCTCAGATAGTCCAAATCTTACAGCCGTTTGTCCTTCCCGTTATTATGCTCTACGTGGTCGTCAAGATAGCTCTCTGTGTGTTTCACCGAATGGCCCCCGACCGACCCCCCCGGGGACTGCCCCGATCTTGTTAGCCCCCCTTAGGGTGGCTGTGTTAGAGAGCCCACCCCATCGCAAGGTCTGGTGCCCCAAACTTCACAACGTTTCTAAGGCTAGGCCTTCCACTGAGGCCATTCATTTTGTTTAGAGGAACGGAACCACTTTCTTCTGCTGGGAACAGTGGAAGCTATTGAAGAATGGTGGAGCTTCACTGCCAAGCAGAGGGAGGGGCCTGGACAGTTGACCTTCTTGATTCTTTAATTTTTTTATCTGTTTTGGTTTAATCATGTGTAACCTAATGAGTTTGTTATTTTCTTTATTATAGTGGCCCACACCTGGTTTACTTGTGTATGATTTGAATTTACTTGTCTTTTGCCTTTTATGCTTTCTTTCATTGATTTAGTTAATTATTAATGGGTCACCAGAAAATACACTGAATTCCCTTTTTGTGGGTGATCTTTAAACTATGTTTAGTATGATCAAGAGGGAGGAATGTAGAATGTTGGTGTATTTTAGTGTCTCTCTTATTGTTCACATTTCTAGTCTAGGAACAGGCCAGGGCCTCTCATACTGATACAAGGTGTTATCCCCAACATTCTGCCATTGTTATGTCTCAACAAGGTTGAACCAACCTGGTCCTCCGGGACATAGCCAGGGCCAAATACCTTATCAAGGCTGAGAGTGTGTCTGTTCACATGTTATTCATCTATCCCCTTTTTGTATTATACTCGCCCCAACCCTTTGGTTCGACGAGTAGAGGGTTTCGACAGCCAAGGAACAAGTACCACCGGGTCCACTATAGATTATTCAACCTGGTCTGTATCTCGCTGTACATCCTGGAATAAACCATCTATTCAACCCTCTAATCCAACCTGTCAAGCTGTTTTGATTTCGACTTCAAGAATTACTACTACGACCGAAAATACACAACGCAGAGTCTGTCCGAACAGTTTAGAAATAAGCTGAAATCTAACACCGTGTTAACTGATGACCATTAGCCGAATGCGTCGTTTGTTGTCGTGGCTACGCCAGCTGTTGGAAATCGGGCCAGACACGTAGCTGTCCTTGCGAATGCCTTTGATTTGTCTTTCAATAAAATGTCAAAAACATACCCATCTCATTCGTATTTGGAGTGTAATTGGAAGAAACTTGTCACGTAGAACCGTTTAAAGCCGAAATAAATGAAAAACGAATGCTTAAAATATGATACATTACGGGATTCAAACTCATACTATCGTGGGGGGGAATATTAATAAGGTCGGAATTCATTCTGTTGTACCGTAGACCCACATAGAAATTTTCTGCAAAAAAAATATAAATTCTTCGTGAAAACACGAAAGGCAGCCAGATCAACTTGTGAACTTGCGTTCACAGTTGCTAGGGAAACCACCTACCGTCGCAGACCGTTGCAGCGCGTTGCAGCCAGTGTGAACTGCCCAGTTTTAGAACGTCGCAGCCCGTCTCGTTGCAAGGCGTCGCAAGGAGTTGCGAGTTGCAAGTCGTTGCAAGGTGAATCTTTGGTCTGAACTGGGCTTAAGCTATTGTACAACTGAGCAGGTAGAGCAGAGAGGGTCTGGGGGTTAGGGACCTAGATCCTCTGACTTCCAGCCATTCAGGGAAGAGTGATTTACCCCTTCCAAGCGGACGTAGCTCCCGTCCGCTACACTTGGGCCAAGCCGATTCATACTAGGGCTGCAACTAACGATTATTTTAATAATCGATTAATCTGTAGATTATTTTTTCGATTAATCGATGAATCGGATAAAAAAAAGAAACATTTGGAATTGCCGCATCTTCATTCAAAAACGGAACATTACTTCAAATTCACAGTGCAGACTGAAGTGTAAAAACACCAGGTTATTGCTCCAACGTCCCGGAACTATTAAAAGTAATATTAAATAATAAAAAAAAAATAACTGCGATAACACAAAAAAACATACAATATATGATATACTTTTATATGCATATAAGGGATGTCCATCGTTAACCGGTCAAACGTATTGATACCATTTTCGAGACTCCTTGAAATAGAACTTATTGCTTTAATTGCTGATAAGATGATGATAGTTCAAGATAGGACATTAAACAGGTCATAATTCTATCTTTACTATCTATTTTATATTACTGGGAAAACAAGTTTTCACCAAAATCTCTATTATTTAATTTTTTCTGTTGCATTTGAACGCATTAATCATATTACCGAGCCGACCTGAACACATCACATTTGACACTGTTTGTGACCATTGGTTAGTTTTTTTAAAGCTAACTAGCTCTATTGGTTAGTTTTTTTTAAAGCTAACTAGCTCTATATCCTGCTGATTTTAACATTGATTTAAAAACGGCATTACTATTTTTAACTGATGGGACTTTCTACACCGTCCGGTTGTGTGATTACTACCGCTGCTTTGAATGACTGTTGATGCACGCGGTGCCGACTCCGAGCCCGTCTCCACAACGTCTGCAGCAGCTGACAAGAGTTTTCGGTTGGACTTGACGGATACTGAGTTTAAGGAGTTTTTTTTAACCCAAAGACAGTGGAGGTACAACACTTTTATGTAGGCCTACAGTCCAGTTTTAAGACATAACCAAAATACAAGCTGTGGTCGCTCACACTAAAGCTCGCTGTGGACGTGCATGAACCATGAACTAACCTGTCGGCGGATGGCTGTAAACAGTTCGTTGCCAACGCATTTATTAATCGATTTTTATTGATTTTATCGATTCGTTGTTGCAGCCCTAATTCATACCTCCGGATCCGGACGAAATTCGTCCGTCTGTACCAAACGTTGTCTCCGGGACTACCCTTCATACCTCCGTCCGGTTTCAGCGTTGTTATGGATGTTACGCAATACATCCTCTAGAGGGCATTGACTGTCATGTCACAAATTAACGGCATCGACAACCGCAAACATGGCATCTGTAGAGGAGATGATTTTGCTTTCTGTCATCCGAAATCTGCAAAAAAAAAGTGCAAAAAGTGTAGGCCTAGGTGGCGGTGTCATGTGACACCCCTCACCGACCCGCAGATTATCTCCTCAAAATGTTGAGCCATTTTTAAATGACCAGTTACAAGTAATTGCCAAAGCAGGGGAACAATACAATAAAAAGGTCAGGTATATAGTATAATATAAGTATAAAACGTTAAACACAATATATATACATATCAGATATTGTACTATTTTTCGCGAACTGTCTGACTTCTGACTATACTGCCGCCTCGATTTCCGGTGGTATTGCTCAGTTTCTCCCGGAGCACTTCGGATTCGTAAGCTCAGAGGCGACGAACCCAATGACGGACGAAACACCTCCGGGACCGGACGAAACGGTCCGCATCTGTATTTAACGTAGGGTGTGAATGGGGCTCATGTCGTCATTTTGCGCCATGATGGATTTTCCGCAATCTTTGTTTATGTCAAAAACCTTAAATGCATTATCTATCACAAATGTTGTCCAATCATATCGAAATTTGGCAAAGAGGATCTTCAGGCCATGCTTGACAAAAATCATCAAATGGACTTATCAAATTCAAAACTGTTTGGCCGTGAAAAACAATCAAATTCATCCGCGAAGCCGCCAAACAGGAAGTAAGCCAATTACTCAGCAGCCCTTTGACATATCATAACCAAACTTGATACATTGACCCATGGGGACACTCATTTCATTTGGTGACCTTTGACCTCTAGGGGGCGCTGTAATTAATGTCAATGTGTTTTAACTCTCTTCACATGAGTATGTTTCAAACTTATTTTCAATGTCTGGTGATACTGTCAGACCTCCCCATGTAGCTAATAAATTATTCCCAATGGCAATATCAGAATTTGGCAATCAATAGTACCTATCCACAGTCCAAACAAATTGTGTCCAATCATCATGAAACTTGCCATATATGATCTTCAGACCAAGCTGGACAAAGGGGTCAAAGGCCTTTTTAAAATTCAAAAACGTTAGGCCGTGACAGCCAATTAAACTTAACGGCAAAGCCGCTAAACAGGAAATAAGCATCTAGCATCATAGCCAAACTTGGTACATAGACTCATGGCATCATTCTGGGGACACCCAAACTATTTGGTGACCTTTGACCTCAGGGGAACGTCAAACAGGCAGTAAGCTCATATCTCTGCAAGGCCTTCATGTATCCAAACCAAACTTGGCTCATAGTATTATGACCCTATTCTGATGATGCCCAAATAATGGTGTAATTTGACCTCTAGGGGGCGTTTTTAGCAGCAAGTCTGTTCCAGCCCTTAGAAAGCAACTTGAATGTATTTTCATTGTGATAACCATTTGCCAATAGCTTTCATTGTCAGTACAATTATATCTAATCATATGCATTTTATCATGGTCATAATATGCTGTGTTATATAAGACTGATAACATATCAATCATATTAAATCATCCTGTCAATCTGACATACATCTTACAATCAGAACACTACTTCATTTATATCATTGTTAGTTGCGCTGAACATCGCTCATTACAGGGTAGACACTGCACTCGTGTGGCGACAAGCGGTACTGCATTCATTTTGCAACAATGACTATTTACCATTCCGCCCACTTACATTATAAACTGCAATTCTTTCTGGATTACATGCTTCATGAACCACCTCAAGAACGGATGCTTGTTAAAATTGTGTCTCTGTTAGGGATAATACCCCTATGTATCCATGTGATTTGTTCTGTCAGGCAGACAATAATGTGCCCTTACCATTAGGTGGGGTCAATTTTCCATTTTGTAAAGATTGACAGTACCCGCATAATGCTGTAGTTCATTCCACCTGCTGTCATTATTACTAATTACTGAGACGGTCATCATGTAGCCCTAGCCGATTACGTCTGTCCAGCAGAATTAGTTTATTGAGTCCTTTTCTGCTTGACCCCCACTTTGCTGCTGGCAGCTATATTCTTTTGCTTAAATTTATTATTTCATCTAGTTGCTGCTCTTCTATTTATCTTGTAAATTGTATATTCTATATTGTTGCAGCTTTTTTCTATTTTATTTGTATATTGTATATTGCATATGTTTTATATTTCTTTCTTGGCATTCAGTCTGTGGAAAACAAAGGAAGAATTTCATTGTATGACTGAGAACATGTTTCTTATTGTGCATATGACAATAAACACTTTGAATTGAATTGAAGACAAGGCAGAAGCTTTGGCTAAATCATTCGCAAAAATACATAGCTCTGCTAATCTGACCCAGGAGGCAAGAGCATGTAGGGATGAAGTGATTGGGGCACATCCAAACACAATAAGGAAAAATAATGACACTGAGGAAGCATCAAATGTTTGTTTTTCCTTGTTTGAATTAAAATAAGCTTTACCAGGTGTTAGAGATACATCCCCTGCTGGTAAGGATGAGATATGCTATATGTGGAAAATGTAACTCCTCAAGCACAGATGGTGATCCTGCAGCTATACAATAGGGTTTGGGAATCAGGGACACTACCATTGGCCTGGAAACACTCTGTGGTTATCCCAATTGGCTAGTTGCGTAAGATGACGGTCTACAACTTTCGGTTTGAGGACGGTGGGCAATACGCATTTCCGGTTTCCGACGCCGTCAACCAAGGCAAAGCAGAGGACTGTTGCTAATGGTGTAAGGTAATTATGTCTTAAAGGGGACATATTATGAAAACAGCACTTTTCTTGGGATTTGGGGTGTTGTTGTGGGTATATGGTGCTCCCACACGCATACAAACTTTGAAAAAAGTCTGTACTTGATTTTTTGAGTAAGATACGCATTTCTGGAAGCAGCCCGCCTCAAGCTACCAAACGAGCGAGTCAGTTTCAGCGCCCGTTCCTACGTAGGATGGGGCGCTCATTTGAATATGACCCCACCCCCTTCAATCAGAGTATAAATAGGACACAGCCTTGTGTTTCATGATTGGAATTCATCATGTTGAGGATTCACAAGAGGTGTTCTGTTGTTGGCTGTATGGACGTCCACATATCCCTCCATCGTGTCCCAGAGGACGAAAGAGCGACGTGGATTGATTTCATTTTTGAATTCGAAGTCCCGGCTACAGTTGGCAAAAACCTGTTGGTCTGCGCTAACCACTTTACGACTGACTGTTTCTCCAACTTCGGTCAGTACACGGTAGGGATGGGCACGAGTAGTAAAATCCAAACTCGAGTGATCGAAGGAATTCCTCGAGGATCAATCGAGTACTCGTTTAATCGAATCTATTTTTAGAATGCAACGCATCTGCAGCAGGAATAGGCCTAATGATGAACGGCAATATTACCAACCAAACATGTAATGCTTATTCTCAATCAATCCTAACCATTGCAAATAATTTAAAGCTGCAAATAAAACGGCAGCAAATGAACAAAAAAGTACTCAGTGTTGTGATCTTCTCTACATGTCCGGGATTACAGCGGTTTCTTGCGGCGGCGAAAATCGCCGACACACTCGGCTGCTGTGGGTCTGCTTTCCCGAACTCACCGTTGTGTTTCAGGAGCATATGTTGCCACATAGTACTTGTAGTACTCTGGTAGCTCATTTTCGCTTGGCAATATTTTACATTTTACCTTATGATCTCCTATTTCTGTAAAGTATTTCAATACTTCGCTGCGCTTTGCTCTGACCGCCATCTCTTAACTTTTTGAATTCTGGCGTTGTGCACACGGCACGGCACGCGTGTTCGATACATTTCATTTGCTTTGTGCGCATGGCACGCGCCAGTGGCCCCACACAGAAAATGTATACATTTGCTTCAGAAAACTTGTCTCCTTTTGTATATGCAAACTCGAGTTTGCCTGTCCATCAACCGAGTTCATTTGTAACGAGGAGTACTCGAGTAATCGATTCCTCACGCCCATCCCTAGTACACGGAAGGATTAGCTGTGAAACTTTATCTGAACGTGGGGTCCCTTCCAACTTTGCGTGGAATACCTGCAGACGAAGGACATGTAAGTATACAAATAATTTGCTGTGTGTTGTGCGTGTTTGTGGCGTGAGTTTTTCCATTGAAAACGATGAAAGGCTAGGGAAAGCACATGCTCCAAAGCTACCAAGGATACATTCAGTGAGACAATGGGTGAACTAGATTTTTATAGGTAAACGTTCGCATTGTGGGTAGTTAATGCAAAGGTGACATAGGGGAGTTGGAGTGACCATCGTGGAGAATGCAAGACAGTTAACGGAATCTACATAACAAAGAAGTCATTCGATAGACATGGCCTGAGTATCAGATTTCATGGCTACAATGGCAATTCAAATACCAACGAAGCTCCCATCCAGAGAGAGGAAGGGAGGTATCTAAAGGTAAAGCGAGAATGTATACAAGTGAATAGCAATTATATATACACGGTGAATATAATTTGTATATTATAGTTAGGCAGTGGCTATTCGTACGCCGACCAAGCTTGTCACGTGACCGCTGCTCGGCGCTAACCCTAACCGGGCCGACCGTAATTATAGTAATTAATTATAGTAATATATAACCATAACCTGCCGTGAAAATAGACTAATGCAGTATTTTTACGGCCACTGCGTTATAGTTATGCTTGATATTTAAACGACACGGAGCTATATATGCAAGATAAGGTTGACGTCTCTTTTTTTTCTCGATAGGCCTCAGAGCATCCTGCATCATCGAAGTTACCTGCTACAAGGGATATTGGCTGCAATACTGAGCCACCTCAGAGACACCATGTTGGCAAACAACTCTCTTTGAAGACTCTTCATTCACATTACAGAAGTGAAGGTTGGTAGTGTTTATACTGTAACAGTGCAGTCATGTTTTATTCCTAAGAATGCCCTATCATAAATATATACGTTTTGTTACAGCTGTCCAGGCTACTGTGTCCTTCAAGGACTTGGGCACATCCACTGATCCCTTCACAGGCCCACTGCCTGTAGCATGCTCGACACCTGTAAAGCCGCCACCATCTAAGAGACCTCGGCTGCAGCAGCAGGAGGAGGAGGAGGAGGAGGATTGTCTCGAGGGCAGCGCAATACTGGCTTCTGAAGGGCTGGACGCAACCTTTCACCCTGAAGACTGGGTCACAACTTTGCCTGATTCATGTCGTGAGTAACTGAAATATCCATGTCTCAATGTATATAATCAGTTTTCAATTTTTTTGTGGAAATGGATGGTGTGTACTTCAGGAGTTCTGCTTTATAATGCTTTTTTAAAGTATTTGGTTATTGTTCAAACTGTTTGAAAGAGTTATTGATTAACTAATTCCCCCCCCCCAGAGATGCTGAATCCACATCCAAACACGATATAAGGAAGTACATAGTGTACGAGACCTGTCTCATGGGGCTGTTCGAGGTGTGTCCTGTGTGCAAGCGTGTTTGCAGTGTGAAAAACAAAGTGCTTGGGACATTCATATCAGTGAAACAGCTGTGTGAGTATTGCGAGTATTCCCGAATTTGGCAAAGCCAGCCTCTTCTGGATAGCACACCAGCTGGGAACTTGCAGCTTTCTGCAGCAGTGTACATCAGTGGAGCCTCTTACTTCAAACTTCAAAGGGTAAATGAGTGAATAAGTAAATAATAATTTGCCCCATTGTTGAACATGGCATATGTTTTACATTATGAAGTCCTATTTATTTTTATTTATTTTTATCAGGTGTTCAAGGCGATGCATCTGCAGATTTTTCTGTATACCTTTCGTCGCCATGCCCGAATGTTTATAGAGCCAGCTATTGTCCATAAATGGAACCATTCCCAGGATGTGATGCTGCAGCAGCTCAGCAAAGAAAGAAAATTAATACTTGGTGGCGACATGAGGGCTGATTCTCCAGGTATATATTTTGAAATGCTAAGAGTAGGATATGTCTGATTGTAAATGACTACGAATACATACATACAATACAAACGCATACCAGACAAATAAAATATTGTGACTGTTTTCACAGGGCACTGTGCAAAATTTGGGAGCTACACCATGATGGACCTCAACACCAAAACTATTGTCGATCTCCAGTTGGTTCAGGTAGGCATGACGAATAAAGTGTAGTGTTCTGTTTCTTACTTAATTTTTGTCAATGTCACAAATTTTAAATATGGACCCGTACTTCTGATTTTTGACAGAGCAATGAGGTTGGAGGAAGCTCCCATATGGAGAAGGAAGGCCAGAAGAGGAGCCTGGCATTGTTGGATGCACGTGGTGTAACCATCGATAGCATCGTCACTGACCGTCATCCACAAATCCAGAAATTTCTGAGGGACAACAACATCACTCAATTTTATGACGTCTGGCACATGGAGAAAGGTACACTCACCCAACGAAACATTAGAAACCTACTTATAGCAGGGACCCCCTTTTGGCTTCAGAACAAGATACAAGAAGTATTCTGTACATATTTCGGTGCATAATGATAGGATAGTATCTTGTAGTTGGGGAAAATGTGTGGAATTCATATTGGGTTCACTTCCGATTCTTAAAATATTTATTCTGATTTGTAGGCATTACAAAGCAACTACATAAAATTAGCAAAACCAAGGACTGCCAGAAAGTAAAGACGTGGATGCGAGCCATCAGAAACCACATCTATTGGACGGCGGCATCGTCAATAACCGGGCCGGAGAGAGTGGCAAAATGGACCTCCCTCCTGAACCATGTTCAGGATATTCATACTCATGATGATCCCCTCTTCCCAAAATGTCTACATCCAATTCGCAGCACAACGGACAAGAGTAGATGGCTCTCAGGAGGTTTGTCTCATTCTCTTTTCAAAACTGGTTTGACTATATTGATTAGCTGCAAGTCCAGTCATTACCAATAAGTAGGATATAATGTATGATATTTTTGTCTTTCAGCAACTCCTGCATTCTACAAGCTGGAGAAGGCGCTGACCAAGAAGACAGTCCTGAGGGATATAGCAAAGCTCAGTCCCCACCACCAGACGTCCTCTTTGGAGGCATTCCACGGCGTGATCCTGCGGTTCGCTCCTAAAAATGTGGTCTATCCATTTCTAGGAATGCTGTGCAGGTAAATTAAACTGCGATTACTTGTTGTGAACATTTGCCCATTTCTTGCAATTATTGTCATGTTTGATTTTTCTTTTTAATGTCAGACTCTACCTGGCTGCACTGCATTACAATGAGAATTCTGATAGAGGACAAGCCACTACGTCATCAGGGGATCTTATGTTCAGACTGACCTTTCCTAAGGCCAGGAAGGGAGAGTGCAGAGCCAAACCAGTGAAGACTGAGGCAACATTCCGTAAGTGTCAACTTTTTTTTTTTACTCAGAAAATGAACATTTATATTGAACATGAGACAAAGTACTGCAACTCGGGTACTTCCAACACAATAAATGAACAAATAAATACACATAAATACCTCAAAATATACCAAATATTCAAAGTGCAAAATGTCAATGCATGAACAGTTAATCAATGAATAATCTAGTAACTAGTGATTCCCTTTTGTGTGTATTGCACAGAGTATGTGAATGATTTGATGGACATGATCATGGAGAAGGTCTTGGTCGACCCAGCATCCTACAGAGCTGAGATTCTGAAGATAAACATCCCGCCGGAACTGTCTTCAGAATATGAGCATCCAGTCAAGGAGGAGGTCATCGCCAGCTACGTCTCCAGATTTAATCAAGGGAGGGTGGTTTGAAGCCTCCGTATCTTCCATGGGCGTCCGGAAATTCCCGGTGTATGCGAAGAACCACGCATGATGGGATAACAACCCGTATTTTCCGCCCAAGGAAGCCCCAGCACCAGCTCATAAAATTTCTGTAGGCTAAATACCGTAACGACTGAGAAAATGTAACATTGTTAGTCAACAGGTTCTACAATGTCAACATCTGTGTTCACATTTTCTCATTGAATTCAGTGAATTCTTCACTTATACTGTATTTAGATGCACAAATATTAATGACTGTGTTCAATAAATGTTTATTGTATCTGTACAATGTTTTATGTGAATTAATGCGTAATATGCAGTATCTGCTTATGAAAAAATTGGCTATGTTAAAATATGATGTGAAATTGTGGCTTTGGCTGACTTTATTTAGTTTATTGTGTATGAACAGTCAAGTAGGTTATTATATGTAAAACTCACTGCTCTATCCCCCGTAGTCGCAAAGGACCGTAGTCAGCTCTGTAGATGTTGCATGCGTTCTGCAGCGAGAACACATTCAGACAAACCGGTTCTAAACCTGGATGGTCTATCATGCAGGGAGGCCTTTCCAGCTGTTCCAGCCATCTTGTAACCTATTATGGATAACATGAGGTGAGTATCTGCAGTGGCATGTTATCAGAAATCATGCACTGCAAACAAGTGTAGGTAAGGGTTAGGTAGCTGCTAATGTTACCTGAGGCACCTCCTGACAGCATAAGTTCTCCGGCTCCGACTGCATTGTGGCACAATTTCCACATGTGCACCTATACAAATAAATCATGCATAATGCTAAATAAATAAACCTGGCATACCAGTATTTGCAACCAATAATAGCTCCCACGTCTGAGATTGGTGCGTGCTCCAGATGGACCCATTTTCCTAGCCTGAGTTGAATGTCTAGTAGCGCTAGGCATTCTCAAGATCACAACACAAACGCATCTGGTTGAAATAATTTCACATTTTGTGAAATAGAATATAGTTATAACAAGTATAAATTCAATAGGCTTACTAAATAATCGCCTAGCTTTTAAAGATGGCTACTAGATACTTATATTTAATTCATTTGCACTATTAACATGACATATTTACCAAAAGCACCTTACCATGCATACTGAAACACGGCTGGCCCCCGCAAGCGTATACAAGCGTATGAACCCAACGCAGACTATTCATAATATTCTAATGAACACGGAAGAGGCAGTGAATGAAGTATCCTATTGATAAGACAGCGATTCAGACACTGTCAGAGTGTGAGGAGAGTTGACGGACAAGATGGCGGTTGACCTAGTTTCAAAGTTTATAGGCCTACCGTGTATACTCGGTAATACTAGTGTTGACGCAAGTGTATTACTCGGTGTGAAAATGTCCACATCGCGGCAACCCTAATGTCTTCTATATATCTAGTGCCAGCAGTTAGCGTCAAACTTATACGGGAAAATCAGACAATGACGTTGAAAAGTTCCTTAAAAAATAGAAAGTTTTTCTATGACTAACCATTCAGAAGCATCCCGCTGAATTCTCGGAGTCTGGGGTTCTGCAGGAGCCTCCTCTCCTTCTTCAGGATCCGATTCAGGTTCGAACATATAGGGTTGAACACTGAAGCTGCCATGTCCCCTACTTTCACATGCTACGCTGCACTCTCTCCGTAACCATGGTATCAGTTTGTTAGAAGGGCGTGTCCAAATGCAATGAGCAGGGTGCCTCATTTGCATTGAAGCTTGTGATGGAAAATCTACATGTTGTTACGTTTTTGGTCTATCTATGAACTTAAGTTTTGTTACTATTTTGTGTGATGCATATATTGCCTGCCTTTCTCCTCTCCTTATGGGTCATCTAAAGTGTGAACCTTCTAGGGTCGTGTGATGCGTTTTATTGCCTGCCTGTTCCTATCTTTTCGTGTGTTGTAAATCATCTTCCATGCAATCCTTTGATGTATGGGCCTGTCCCTCGACCCCCTGGCTAGCGTCAACGAAGCCAGAGGGTTAGATGGCACGGCCGCTACCCCCTCCAATGGCATCCAGGGCAGCTTCAGTTGTAAAGATAACCATCTGGTACACAAAGGCTTTTGGTTTATTGGGGGACACACCCCCTCCAGAAGCCAACCGAAGTGAATAAGAACTCATTGATTCAAACACTCAGTGGACTTCTCCCCAGCGTACCTTGAGTATGAAGTAACACGCAAAGAGAAGCTCCCATCTGAGGCCTCAGATTATTGTAATGTATGCCTGTTATGTTGATGCATGTTGTGATGTATCTTTGTTCGTACTTTTATTACAAATATATATAACCAGCAATTGCCTGCAAGTATTGTGTGCTTTTTGCATCTAAATATCTCATCTGCTTAGACGCAATATCTGATAGAGAAATTGCCACGACAAGCTACACCCCCCTGAAACAGCGCATTCTGGAAGGGACTGAACCAGAGGCAATAGCGGTAGGCGAGATTTTTTTTCCTAAAAGTTATTTCAAGCAAACAGCTTCAAAAACACGTTTTTGGAACCTCAAATGCTATGTTTACTTGCTGTGAAAATAGCATAATATGTCACCTTTAAGTTATAACCTTTGATAGCCTTTCAGTGTAAAATTATTCTTTCTTATTTGAATTATGAAATGAAATTCCACACAGGAGCACACTTTACAAAGCAGTGAGGGGGGAGCTGCCTGATCCTGATGTCCTTAAAGGAGCATTTCACTGGTGTAGGCATGAATATGTATTGAAATTGGGTCCTATATGTAGTCGAATAATAAAATAAAATTCTAATTTGGTGCCGTCTTGAACGAGAAAAGGCAGAAAGTGACTTTTTGGCGCTTGTGGATTGAAGACAACAACTCCCACCATGTACCACGATGCACAACTTCGCTGGCCACTCCCGCTGATCTAGATCTCCGCCTATCGGACACCTCGCTGTTCCATCTACCAAGCTGATACCGTAAGACTGCTTGAAAATCATTTCACACACCATTTCTAGTGAAGAGTATTAGTTGGTGAACTCGTGAATTAGTCCTCGTTTATATTTCTTTCGAAATGGTGAAATTTTGCATGGTGCCATCTTCCTTGTCAGATCCTGTACCTTCCGCCATTGTACTTCAGTTTTATCAACAGCCTCTGTTAGCTTAGCTTCAGACGCTGTGGATGTTAGTTTCTGCTGGTGAAGTCCCACCCACTGGCACTGCTCTAATAGGTCTGTAGCGTCAGTGGGTCCCACCCCCTATAGAGGGGTGGGACTAGTGCTTGTAGTCTTACGAGAATCCTCCCCTCTTACACTTCCTATTTACTTCTACGCAAAAATCGTCATATTGCGTCATCTTAAACAGGAAGTGTTGGAGATTGATACGGATCTCTCCAGTCTCCAGAAAATAAGGGATGATGCACGACCATTCAAAAATACGAGTGGGTTTCTAACGACACAAAGCTTAATGGAAATGGGTGAAGTTTCCCTTTAAAGTGGCTGAGGTTTTTAAAGGGGACCTATTATGCTTTTTGACTTTTATGACCTATAAACGTTGTAATAATGATTGATAGTCATGTTTAACCATTAGGGCTGTAACGATACGCGTATCAAACCGAAAATCGCGATACTCAAAGCCACGATCCTGTCTCGCGGTGTGAGAAGGCAGAAGCGCGATATGCCCTTTCTAACTCTTCGGTCAAATTGTCAGATTGAAATTTGCTAATAATTTGTCTAAATAATAGTCTGCTGACAGCGCCCCCTCCTATCGATGCCGTAAATATGTGACGAGATGCCCTCTCTGTGATCACAGCTCTCCGTGGCTACGGAGGATTGCATTTCTCCACAGCCGTCGAAGTCCTCATATGCGATATGAACGACATTTATCCAGAGTTGGCCAAGCGCGAAAAAAATTGCCTGTGTGATCCTGTCTCTATTGTTTTGTGTGATTTGACTGGCAGTTTGTCTGCTTATAGGTCGGAATGAAGCGGCCACCGATTATTGACAGGATGGGTACTTTATTCTACCGGACTTGTTCGCTTCTTCACTAGACACACGTGCTACCGCTCGCTCTCCTCGCTCGTCCACTCACTCGCTGACGTCACTCACACACGCATACGCACACTGCCATTCTCCCGCACACACATATGCTACTCGTAACACTATGCCTCGTTATTGCGACGTTCATGTTTTTCCTCATCTATTGAAAGTTAGGCTATTAAACATGTTGCATTCTATACGGCCTGATTATGTCATTATTTAAGCTACATAGCCTAATAAGAAGCGCTAATAAGGATATTTGAATAAACCAACCAAACAGTTAAAGGGGCCCTATTATGCCTACCAGCAAAAAGCATCCTCCAACTGCAATCTTTGGTTATTTCTTTATTAATTTAGCTATACTTTAATAGTATTATTTCGGTTCAAATCTGTTCAGTGTTCCAAATTATTTGTTATTAAATGTTACATTAAGATAATTGGTATTTAAGTGTTGTTTAAATAAAATGCTTTTTAAATTTAAAAGAATCGTGGGATGTATCGAACCGTGGGTCAAAAATCGTGATACAAACCGAATCGTGAATTTGTGTATCGTTACAGCCCTATTAACCATCCACAAAAAACGATGTAGATTTTCGGGAAACTCTTACTCTCATCTGGGCGCTTTCAGCATTCTCTGTCAACGCTCGGTTTCGCCCTTCTCCGCCCCCTCGCCCCCCTCCTGCCAACCCAACTCCGTTGTGATTGGTTACCTTCCTTGAAGCGCGCGCGCGGGCAGATTTGACCAGGCATATGGGGGCGCGGCAGGAGTGCCTCTACGTAGATGATTTCCCGGATATGTGAACAAGTGAATCGTAAACGTTGTCCCGAGTGTTTAGCGCTCTGCACAGCCACCCCAGACTATCAGCAGGGAATACGTCGAAATGCATGTACGTCATTATTTGACACTTTAGTATGGTTAAACATGACTATCAATCATAACAACGTTTATAGGTCATAAAAGTCGAAAAAGCATAATAGGTCCCCTTTAAGGATTTTTCAGCGGACATTGCACCACTCATCACCACCATGGCAATCAGTGCTGATGTCCCACTGGTTGACTCAGCATTTGGGAAAGTTCAGGAAGGCAGTCCAATCTCCTATAGGGCTGGCCCGAATGCCATTTTTCAGGCTTCGAATACTCGTTGGTTTTTCCGAGCGAATATTCGAATACTCGTTCCAGAAAAAAACACCATCAAAAACAACATTAATAATCTCTATACTCCCTGGAACCGATCTTTTATTTTTTTTAAGATTTAATAGCTTTTGAACGTTAATTAGTAGGCCTAAGTAGGTTGAAGTTCCTTAGTTTTTCCCTGTGAAAGCGAACAGCTGTTGTTCCGTTCCAAATCCTCTGCCATCTCAGCCCTTACAGGAGCTTTTCAATTCATCCTGGAACGTGCATCTTTTCAGGGAATTTGTACAATAAATCCATAACAAATACCGAACATTGATTGTCTTATGTGTCCATATTATATCCATTATATTGACCGGGTATTCCCAAGACGCTCACGCTCTGCAGCAAGCCAGTCACAGTTGGCGCAGCGCTGTACAGCGAACGTAAACAAACAACTAAGCTAAGGTTAGCATTTCGCTAAGTATTACTTTTCCTCCCGAGATCCCGCTAATGTTGTGTTATAAAGTAAAGGGAAACAAGATATCTATTCTTCCTCCACCTCTCTCGCTTCTCTGCTTGGTGTCGCTGACGCTTATAGTTTGCCTCCCTCGCTCTGGTGACGTTACGTACGTGAAAAAAAAAAAAACCGAAGCTCCGAATACTGATTTAAGCTTCGAATACTAATTTTCCGAGCAAGTATTCGAATAATTCGGGCCAGCCCTAATCTCCTACCAGCACCCAGTTGCTGTGAGCCGGATTGTGTTATTCCACCCAGATGCCCCTCCACCACCACCTCGACCTCTAGATGGTTAAAGGGTGGAGCCTACTAGCTGCCAGTTTGTGTGCATTCTCCAGCAGCAGCTACATCTGCAATCTCTAGAAACTCATTTAGAAATAGCCAGGAAAATAGAGGTTGCTACAAGGGAGCAGAGTGTCTCTATAGAGTGGCATCGAGTCAGGAAGAATAAGATCACATCTTCCCGCTTCAGGGAGAATTGTCATGTCAGTGGTCAGAGCTCAGCAGGACGCCTTGCTGAGCGAATAAAAAAGGGTGTGGCTCAAACAGCATCAACGAAGAGGGGCCTGGCATTGAAGCCTGTTGCCATTCAGGAGTATTGTCGGGTAAAGAACACCAGTTACTGGCCTTGTGGCTTTGTCATTCACCCTGATGCTCCCTGGTTAGGGTCATCTGAAAGTTTTCAGTTTGATCCAACTGAAAATCCACCCTTTGGCCTGTTGGAGATCAAATGCCCAAATGCCAAAAGCTACGTTGACTGTACATACTTGAAATTACAAAGCGACACCATGAAATTAAAAAAGCAGCACAGCTACTACTGGCAGGTCCAAGGCCAGCTCCTCATTACAGGAATGGAGTGGTGTGACTTTGTTGTGTTTGCAGAACAGGACATGGTAGTCCAGAGGATCTACAAAGATACAGAGGTTGCTGCAGTCATTAGGGAGAAGGGAGATTACTTATTTTTTTACTTTTACATGGCTGGTTGCTTGAAAATCTGAAGTCAGTGGTGTGTGATGAGTAAGGATAAAATGTTTATAAATCAACCATAAATCTTTCATGTGGCCATTTTTTTACTTCAGTGTAATTAAAGACATGAAACACAGAATGGTTGTTGCATTTGACTTTTTTATCAGAATAAGCCAGTGGAGTATTTTAACAGTACAAACATAGTACAAACCTTTCATTTTCTTCAAGCTCTTTGAATAAATTCATAATTTACAATCTCATTTATAACAACAAACCAAACAAATATATATCTAAATCTATCCATCTATCTATCTCTAAATCTATCTATATATATATACACAGTGTTTGTATTTTGGAGACTATGGGGGGGGGGGGGGGGCATTCAACCGGACATGCGCGGTGGTTTGCCTACTAATAGTAAACTAACACTAACAAAGAACTAATTCCTTGGTATTGATTATGGACTTTGTATTTGTTGAGTTGTGGTGCACTATTGTTGCAGCTCACGTTGCATTCAGATGAAATAATAAATTATGGAATTATCTTTAGCCGTTCTTGGCGTATTTATTCATATTACAGATAGCAACCACCCTATTTACAGATATGACACCCTGCGCTAGAACATTTCATTTTTCTTGGCTTTGAGAAAAACAGTTCCAGTGCCCTTTGGTAATTTAAGTCTTCAGGTTCTGGCCCGTTAATAGAGATCCTCAAACAGGCAGCCAGGTGCTCTCCCTGAAGTCTGTTACGGTCTGTTTTGACCTAAAATGGCAAACAACTTGTTATAAAAATATGCAGAAAAACAATGGATAAATGTTAATTGAAATTCACATCACTGGTTTTCGTGCAGATGTCCTTACCCTGTTCATTGTGGAAAAGTCTCTTTCACAATTCACGCTTGACACCGGCACAACAAGGGCAATGGCTGCTAAGCGGCTGAGTAATGGGTATATCAGCCCCCATTCGTCGCACTCACTTGCTAGGAGTCTCAGTATGTCAGCCTGGCTCTTGTCCTGAGAGGTCAATAAATGAGAGAGGTCAGTTAACTGTATTTAAATTAAATAAGGTGTGTGTTTGAAAGAATAACATATAACACCAACACAGAAGGTCACAACACAGTGCAGTATAATTCTACTACCTTGAATTGTCCTCTGTGGATATGCTCTCTGAAGGACTGATACTCCTGAATGACATTGATCTCATTCTCAGGTAAAAACTTGTTGGCCAGGATCTTAAGGTGGGCATTATTCTGCTCATCACTTTGTGAAGTTGCCTGTGGTCCCAACACACTGAAGGCCCCAAGAAGATTCAGATTCTCGAACCTGCACTCCAGGTGATGAATCAGGCCACTGATGTAAGGACTGGCAACCTATCATGAGCAGAGAAGAAAACCAACCAAGACTAAGCCACTCAATACCTCAAATGATAATGGTCAAACACTAGTTTTAATCCAGATTTTGATGAGATTTTCCTTGACTAAAGGGGGATTATTCTGTTTTGTTTAAAACCAAAGATCTCCTTCAATCTAAGAACTAATACTAAGCTGTGAAAAGTCTTGTGAATATTTTAGTTTTAAGAATTCGTAATTGAATTTACATCTGCCACAAATCTTGACCACTGTTGCTCTCGTGGTACGTCGTCAAGACTTTGTCCTCTCCTGTTCCTCTCCTCATGATGTATGGACTGGGCTCCAAGTCCTGAGGGGTCATCCAGATCTCTATGGAGACAGGATAGGAAAGACCCATGTGGGGGAGAAGTGCCGGCATCCTTGATGCGTCTCAAGGTTTCAATTGTGATGGGAACCTAAAATGAGTGTTGGCATTAGACTACAAATGTAATTGTTTAAGATGTCCCAAGTTTCTTCAACAACTAATAACTATTAACTATACCTGTTCCTTTATGTGCAGGAAGTTCACATTTGCCTTCTGAAAAATCTTGGACAAACGGGCAAGATGTGGCAGTACATCTGCCTGCAGATATAATGATGCCACAAATCTGTAAGTGGCACAAAAGGTGTACAGTCCCTTGGCCACTGGGCATCGTTTCACTTCAACTTCCTCAGCTAATGTGGCAAGCACAGCTGCGAGGTTTCGCTGCAATACCTCAATGGCCTGGTGCTGGGACAGCCATCTTGTATCTTTTACTTGCTGGAAATGATAAACCAATTATGATTAACCAACTTAACTTAAGGTTAAGACATTTAAATGTATATAATTATACACATAAATGATTTGCCTTCAACTTCAAGTCAGCTAGTCCCAGGGTAGTAGCAGCAGTCTTCAGTACTGCAGTCCGGTTTGCACTGTGTTGGAAGTACAAATACAGGTCCTGGAGGTGGTCTCGGAAAATTGCCATGTATCTGACACCATTGGAAGCATCCCTACAGGCCAGTGCAAGCCGGTGAGCAGCACAAGCAACACCAACAACCTTGGGGAAGCTATCAGTGAGTTGTTTCACAACTCCATTCAAACGCCCTGTGGTGAATAAAATATGTTTTACTAATGAATTCTTCAAAAAACATCAGGGAAAATAATTATACCTGAATAAATAATTATACCTGACCTGTCATAACAGCAGCACCGTCTGTGCCAATTCCATAGAGCTTCTCTGTTGGCATATTCTTATTCATTAGGACCGTTTTAATGGCAGTTACAATAGTGTCAGCCCTCCCATCAGGGACTGAGACAATGTCTAGGAACTGGTTGAAAACCAGTCCCTCATTATCCAGGTATCTGAATTGAACAAAAACAACATTAGGAATAGAACAGATTAGAGATGTGATTATTTCGCACACAGTTGAAAAAGGAAATAATCTGTCTACATTGGTAACGGGGGTAAATTGTCCTCCAAACATTCGGTCACACCTGACATGCAGGTCAAGCTGGCGAGATGTGGACACATCCGTGCTCTCATCCACCTCAAGGCTCATGGTCTGGGATGCCCTAATCTCTTGAATAATGGGCTCTTCGATAATCTGTGAAATTATTTCCAGCATCTCATCGATGATTCGATGAGAGCGATAATTGTTCCTGCGGTCCACCTTTTTTTTATTTATTTTTTTTATTGGAAAAACACACTACAATACTACAGTCACGGAAATACAATTTACCTTTTTCCTTTTTTTTTTTTTTTAAACATATGCATATGCACACGGCCACATATACACACATAAACAACCAAAATACCCCCACAAAAAAAAACAAAAAAAAACACTCCGATAGGAATATAGAAGAAAACAATTAAATTGAATTACAGAGTACCGTGTAATAAGCAAAGAACAACCACCCACCCCCGCCCCCACTCAGCTCAACATGACCAACACACATATTACTGGTTATTTATGCAATACAAAAGATACAACAATAACAGACACCCAATCAATTAGGTAGTACCTTTAAATTAGTGAAATAGGAAATAAAGGGTTGCCATTTGGAGAAAAATCTGACTGTACAACCTCTTAACATGTACTTAATTTTCTCAAGTCTCAAAAAAAACATGACATCTTTGAGCCACTGGGAGATAGAAGGATATTTAACAGACTTCCAATGTAACAATAAGGAACGTCTTGCTAGTAAGGATGTGAAAGCTATAATGTCCTTTTGTGTAGGGTTAAGTGCAAGTGTAGGGTCAGGAATCCCAAATATAGCAATCAGAGGACAAGGTTGGAGATTAACCCCAAGAACAGAAGACATAATAGCAAAATAACCCACCCAGAAACCATACAGATCAGGACAAAAAAAAAAACATGTGGCTAAGATGACAAGGAGAGCCATGGCATTTATCACATTTGTCTTCCACTTCCGGATATATTTCAGATAGTCTAGACTTGGAAAAATGTACCCTGTGTAAGACCTTAAATTGAATAAGTCCAAGCCGAGCACAAGAGGTGGTAGATCGTATCCTCTCTATGGCCTGTTCCCAGGACTCCTCATGTATTTGTATTCCCAGCTCCCTTTCCCATGTACACTTAAGTTTAGCGTTAGAGTGGTCGCTAAAAGCTAAGATAATACCATACAGCTTTGAAATGATTCCTCTGCGATGAGGGACAAATGAAAGCATGGTTTCCCACTGGTGTTCAGGAGGTAAAGAGGGGAAATTAGGGAAACGCTTAGCCACAAAATTACGAGTTTGAAAATAGCGAAATAGATGAGTAACAGGAAGGTCATAGCGAAATGACAAATTGGCAAAACTGTCAAAGACACCATTTACATATAAATATCTGAATTGTGTAATACCCTTATCATACCACACTGAAAATGTCGAATCCGAAAGCGATGGAGGAAATAGATGGTTGTTATTTAAAGGACCCAAGGAAGATGCAGCTACAAATTTAAAGTGCCGTCTAAATTGATACCAGATTTTGAGAGTGTTAAGGACCACTTGATTATCAGTATATAGAGAGGGTTTTATAGGTAAAGAAGAATAAAGTAGAGCAGGTATCGAAGATCCCCTACAGGATGACAGTTCCAATTTACACCAAGAGGATTCAGGAGATTTTAACCAATAGCAAAGTTTATGGATGTGAGCTGCCCAATAGTAAGTTAGAAAATTAGGTAATGCAAGACCTCCACTAAGTCTGCATCTCTGCAGTAAAGTTTTACGAACCCTAGGTGATTTCCCACCCCAAATAAAAGAACAAATTATCTTATCCAGTGAGTCAAAAAAATGTTTTTGCAGAAAAAGAGGAACTGATTGGAATAAAAATAGAAATTTTGGTAAAATATTCATTTTAACAACATTGATCTTGCCAATTAATGATAGGGGGAGGTTACCCCATCTCTGAATATCAGATGTAATCTTTGAGATAAGGGGAGTGAAATTTGCAGATGCAAGGCTAGATAAAGTACGAGTCACATTAATACCTAGGTATTTAAACCCTGATGGATTAAATTGAAAAGGTAAAGCTGACTGTTGAATATGACATGCTGCAGTATTAACGGGAAAACACTCACTTTTCCCCAAATTTAATTTATAACCTGAAAAAGAGCTTAAGTTCTTCAGAATGCTTGAAATAGCAGGTATAGAGAGTGTAGGATCAGTTATATACAGCAACAAATCATCCGCATACAGCGACAATTTGTATTCAATTCCATTACCGGTGATTCCTTTGAATAAGGGAGAATATCTTAATGTAATAGATAGAGGCTCGATAGCGATGGCAAAGAGCAAAGGTGATAAAGGACAACCCTGGCGACATCCACGTCCAAGGGCAAAATAATCGGAATAAACATCATTAGTATGGACACTTGCCTTAGGGGACGAATAAAGGAGGCGAATCCAAGAGATACATTTATCACCAAATCCGAATTTCTTCAGAACTGCAAACAAGTACTCCCACTCTACTCTATCGAATGCCTTTTCAGCATCCAAAGAAATCACAAGTTCAGGAAGTTCAGCCGAATGTTTTGAGTAAATTATATTGAAAAGTGTACGGATATTAAAAAACAATTGACGACCCTTTATAAAACCATTTTGCTCTTCGGATATAATATGAGGAAGCACACTCTCTAAACGGGATGCAATTACTTTAGCCAACACCTTTACATCAGCATTAAGCAGAGATAATGGTCTATAGGAACCACATGAGGTTGGATCTTTGTCCTTTTTGAGAAGGAGAGCAATAGTGGCTTGCGTCAAGGTTGGTGGTAATAATCCACTGTCCAAGGATGTGTTGAATACTGATAAAAGCAGCGGTGCCAATTTACCAATAAAAGTTTTGAAAAATTCAATCGGAAACCCATCAGGGCCTGGGGCTTTGTTAGATTGCATAGCTTTAATGGCATTTGATACTTCTTCAAGAGAGAGTGGGGAGTCCAGATGCGTGGCAGTATCAGTACCAATGACAGGATTAGACAGATTCTGAAGAAATTTGTTCATTTCAGTGTTGTCTGTAGGAAATTCAGATTCATATAATGACGAATAAAATGATTTGAAAGTAGCATTAATTTCCAGAGGATCCATAGTAGTAGTGTCACAAGTATTTTTAATACTAGGAATCAAACGGGAAGTGGCCTGTCGTCGTAGCTGATGTGCCAGTAAACAACTTGCCTTGTCGCCATGTTCATAATATGAACCACGACTGTATAGTAACAAGCGCTCTGCCTCTTTAGTTGAGATAAGATCAAATTCTGCTGGCAACTCAACACGCTGCTTAAGTAGTTCGGGAGAGGGGTTCAGTGCACATCTTCGATCAAGGTTACTAATCCCAGATGCAAGTATATTAAGCCTAGCATTAATCTTTTTATTAGAGAGAGCAGAGTAAGAAATAATTTGACCTCTCAGGTAACATTTAAGTGTCTCCCACACCAATGAATCTGAGGAGGAGTCATTTTGATTGAAAGACAAGAACTTGTCAATAGAGTTTGAAATATGTACGCAAAATTCTTTGTCTGCCAAAAGAAGAGAGTTAAATCTCCAAAGTGCTGGGCTACGTTTATAGGTAGAAAATTGAATATCCAATAATAAAGGGGAATGGTCTGATATTACAATGCCTAAATAATCAGATGAATTTACGCACAAATCAAGTGTATTGTCAATAAAAAAGTAATCGATCCTAGAGTATGAATGGTGCACCTGGGAGAAGAAAGAGAATTTTTTAATAGAAGGGTTACGAGCCCTCCATGGATCAATAAGACCATTCTGTTTCATAAAATCAGAAAATGTTTTAGACATAGCAGATTGAGTCAGATTGCGAGGATTAGACCAATCCAAGATTGGGTCAAAAACACAATTTAAATCTCCCCCGAAGATCAGCAGGTGTGTGTTGAAGAAGGGGATGTTACTCAGCAATCTGTTAGCGAATTCAACATCATCGAAGTTCGGAGCATATACATTTACCAACAGAACCTTTCTTTGCATTAGGGTACCAGCAACCATGAGGTATCTGCCATTCCTATCAGCAATAACATCAGTGGATGAGAAGTTAACTTTTTTGTTAATTAAAATGGCGACTCCTCTAGCCTTTGAATTAAAGTTTGAGTGGAAGACTTGACCTACCCAAGGGCAATGTAATCTATGGTGATCTTTAGTGCGAAGGTGAGTCTCCTGTAAAAACACTAAATCGGAGTTTAAACGTTTCAAATGTGCAAAAACCTTAGATCTTTTGATAGGATTACCCATACCTCTGATATTCCAACTGATACATCTGAGAGGTGTGCCTGACCCAGCAATGCTGGGATCTATATTGCTATTAACCATTTAAAAAAAAAAAAAATTTAAATGTTCATAGAGAGCCAAAGTGGGTCACCCTCCCCCCAACATACCCCTAAACATAAATACACCCAAAGTCCCCATATAACCACAGAACAGAGGAGACAGCAGTGTTTCCCACAATAACCAAAAGTTGTCCACAATAGCGTTGAACAACCCGGAGACTACACAGAGCATGCAAAAGAGAGAAAAAGAGAGAAAAATCTCCCGCCGATTTCGACATTATTCAACAGTATACGCGCAATGATAAACATGTTATATTGAATAAGCTCACATATTGTTTCACTCGGAGATCAGAGTCTTGACATAGCCGCTGGCTTCCTCCGCTGAAACGAAGTCCTTCTCAACACCGTTGTATGTGATGCGAAGTCGCGCTGGATGCATCAGTCCATACCGAGCACCGTCAAGGCCACGGAGTTGGCGCCTGACCTCGTTGAACGCAGCCCGAGCCCGGGCTATCTTGGCGGTGTGGTCAGGGAAGACTGAGATGGTCAAGTCTCTGACTTTAATCTGTCGGAGCTCTCTGGCGCGGCGCAGAACGTCAACACAATCACCGAAGTAGTGAAATCTGCACACTGCTCGTGGACGCTCACCGGGCTTGGGTTTGGGTTGGAGGGTCCGGTGGGACCGGTCCAAAAGCGGCTCCTTTACCAGACCGAACGCCTCCGTCAGTAAGGCGGCTACAGCAGTAGTGGTACAGGTGTCAGGGCCCTCCGGTACTCCCACTATCCTGATGTTATTCCGCCGTGATCTGGACTCCAAGTCCTCACATTTATTTTCCAGCTTGGCTACGTTAGCTGTAAGGGACTTGATAGTAGTTTTCATCTCGGCGATGTCATCGGAGCACTCGGTGAGTGAGTGCTCCATCTCTCTGACCGTACCTTTCAGCTCGGACACGGTAGCATTGGTAGCAGCTCTATCGTTCGCCAGCTGTGTCTTCACCGCTTGTAGGTCGAGCTTGATAGTAGACAAAGCATCCCAGAGAGTGTCCTGAAGTTCCTTCTTAAAAATATCTGCAATATCTTTCCTCAGTGAGGCCAACAACTCGAGCCTGAGGGCGGTGGTGTCGAGGTTAGCGTGAGTCGCGGCGGTCTGTGCAGGAGCCGATGGCTCACCCAAGCACGCGGTCGCGGTATGTGGACCGGGCCGCAGGTGCGTCTGAACAGTATTGCGAGTTTTAGAGTTTTTTGTAGACATTTTACGCAGTTCAGAATCAAACTTCCTAACCAAAAAGTAATGCGGAGTAAAAAAAGACAGAATATGTGACTAAAAAGCGCAGATGAATTACATTTTAAATCGAAATCGGCAGGAGCCTCTAAACTCACGTCCTACTCCATTAAAGCTCAGCAGCGCCCCCTCGCGGTCCACCTTTTAAATAAGAACATTTCAAATGCGATATTTACTTAAATATTTACTTGAATTTCCTTCGGGATGAAGTACTATCTTATCTTAAATGCACTAAGTTAAGTTTGGAATGTTTGTAAAGGCATTCACCTTAAGCTTGTCAAAATAATCACACCCCAAAAGTCTGGCTAAACTAAGCAATTTGGGGTAGTTGGTGTGGTGAGCCATCTCATTTTTTATCAGCCAGTAAAGACACTTGAAACCACCAATAATAGTTTCGTGCTCCAAATTTATCACTGGCTCGAAGGTGGACATGATGGAGTATCCTGCATAAAGTGGAACAATTAAATTACTAACACTAGCAATTTAACTGTATAGAAAAATGTATAGAAAAATATAGGAACTTGGAGTTTATTACAGGAGCAAGGTCAAGACATTACCTGATGCGACTGACTGCTGGGATTTCATGCTCAGTTGGTGGTGTTCAGTACTGATGTGGTGCTCCAGGTAATCCTTCCTGTAATGGAGAGCACCAACCTCCACAAAGGGTCTTTTTGTAGGACCATTCCTTACAGGTGGCTTATGCTGCCTGCAAATACGGCAAAACATTCCTAAAAATAAAACAATAAGAATTATAACAATTCCATTGTCCTCATCTCATCCTCGTCATTTTATTTCTCCATATTATTCTGAGCTTATCAAGTTAAAATATTCAAATATTATAAAGAAATAATAATGAGAAATGTTAAGCTTACCATGTGGAGTGGTGTAAAGCCAGGCTTTGAACTGAGGTAACTGCAGCCACTCCGGGTTCCAGCCTGACTTTCTGTGTTTGCCAGCTTTTATATAACACAGAAAATATACATAAACAACTGAAGGAATCGATTACTGCTCCTTTGTCATGAGTTGAACTTACCTGTTTTCCCTCCCTCAAGAGAGACAGTCTCTCCTTCTGCCCCTATGGTACTTGGCCCTGCTGCCCCTGTCTGCATGTCTGTCCCTATGTGTGTTGCTTCCTCTGCCCCTGCCGTTTCTTCAACTACATGAAGAAGCTGTCTTTTCTGGTACAAAGCAATACATAATTACCATTGCAATTACTCAAATTATGTATTTAAAAATGAATACCAATATGACATCCTGACAAAGGCAGCAATTCGTGGCAGTTGATGTTAGGCCTACCTCAGATACTACCTCTTCATTCTGAGGTGAATTAAGATCCCTCTTTTTAAAATACTTCAAAACGCTCATGATCTGAATTAACAAAACAAATGTAGCATCATCAGTTTAGCATCCTTCTGTCGGTGGCTAGCATAAATGCCTCTGGTGATTCTCAAATAATTCGGTTTTACGGTGAACCACATCATTCAAACACAGACTTGCATTGGTTACCTGCGCAATGGGTCATCAACTATACAATTAATTAGCACGGGAAAATTCACGAATTTTCATGCAAACCCTTTTTGCCAAAACTACCAGTAGTTGCCCTCTCTCTATGGTATGAGCTAAGCCGTTGAGTGAGTGACGGCTGACTGAGATATGCATTTTCGCGCCACGATGCTCGACTGATATGCATTTTCGCGCCACAATGCTCGACTGCCGCCAGAAATAATTTGAAAGCTGCAACTTTACATTTACACGATTGATTCATTTTAACTCAACACAAGCTGAATAATGTAATATACACTTTCTGCATATTAGAAAAGTGTGCTGGCTTCCATACTGGAAAACGCAACTTTATGTAGGCTAGTAATCCTCACCAAAAAATCTTGAGCCCACGGTAACAGAGCGTCGTGTACGTGAGAAAATGTAAATCTGCAGCAACAGAAAAACACTTTTATCATGGATGCAATTAATCAATTGTATAAGTTATAGGGCAGCCATAAATGTATTTAACTGTAATGGGCCGCCAGTTTCATGCTGCAGTTTCCTTTACTCATGAACATAATGAGGAAATAAACCAATAACTAGCAATTTAGCTTCCTAGCCGCCGGCAGCCGGCAATGCACTGCAAACGAGCTTGCTAATTGACGGCCAAATATTCTTTTCTGACCTCGCTTCCTAGACGAAATTGCACCTGACGTATTTCAGGTGCATGGCCAGCGTAACACACAAAAGTATTACACAAGTTCAGACAAACCTACTCTGTTGCCAGGTTTGACACAAATTAGTTTCACTAACATGGAAATGCTATGCTGCTTGCTAGTCACATGTAGGCTATCTTAAATGGTGGAGGAAGGTTCGTAATTGCCTCGCATGCTAAAATATTAAATCTATAATTTACTTATTTTTTCTTGAAAAAGCCTTTGTCCAGCCATCTAGTTACTTTAACCCCCAAATAAATTCATTACCAGATAGCTATTATTAGTCATGAATACTTACATAGTTGAGATGACTGTGTCTTGACTCGCATGGACAAAATTCTTCCACTGAATGAGCTGAGTCCGTCAGTTGCATTTGCGCGTCATGTATGATTGCGTGGTTATCGCGAGACAGCTGAAAGGCTACATTTACTGGATTTATTCACTTTATCCCAACATGACCGTAATAATTTTATTTACACTTTCTGCAGATATACATTCTACACAACAGATGGCCAATCTCCTTTTTTCAGTGTACGCCTATTTAAACACAATGGCGTGGCCTAAATGTCACCTTCTCAATCGTTTCATAGGCTATACATTTGTATAAACCCCCCGTTTACACAATGGGAAAACACATGTTTTCATACGTTTTGCCCTTTCATTTAGGCTACACGAAAACTGAGTTTTTATCATGGGAAACGATCATTTATAAAAACTCCGAAACTCAGTTTTTATGTTTGCGTGTGCACTAGGTCAAACGGATGTTCTCAATGTTCTCAAACAGTATGCATCTAAAAATGCATCATCTCTGTGAGCATCGTATGTTTACAGTTAGTTAACTTACTGATCATGGATGCTGTTAAGGTAGTGCTCATACGTTAATGCAAAATTCTGAATGTCGCGCTCTCTCTATTTTTTAGACAACTCAAGACCCTCTGCAACGTAAGCACACGCACGCTAAACTGATTGGCTTTCATCACGATTCGCCAGACTCTCATTTAAATAAAGTTCAAGGATTGCCAACTTGGATTCGGCTGCAGAAGGCTATTCGGCACAGTCGCAGGCAGACAGCCGAACTTCGTGCTCTCATGCAATCCCAATGAGAGCGACACGAACTTCGTCTGAGCAAAAAAAAAAAAAACTTCATGTGCACGCAGAGACTATGGCGGCCGAAATTAGACTATGGCGGGGCGCCATAGTCTCGTCAATGTGTGGGAAACACTGATATACAGATATCTATGTCTACAAGTTTTTAATTTATTTTGTAGAAAGTACATTTATTTTGTGCTACCAATTAATAAAAGGATTCATCTAGCGTAACCTTCTACAAATTGTAAAGTAGATCTGAGATGAAATGTTACTGCTTCTCCACTACAACCGGAAACAGTCGTGCCAACAACGGAAAACCCGGAATTTAAGAGACGCCATCCTGTGCACCAGGCCAATTGGGAAACCAGGGAAAGTTGAGAGTGAAACGACTAGCTATAGAAAAATAGCCCTGACCTCTAACATGTTTAAGGTAATGGCAAATGGTTACTGATAGATTAACCTACATAGTAGAAAGCAGGAACATGATTAGTCCAAGTCAGAGTGGTTTTCGTAGAGGGAGGACGACCATGGACCCTGTGCTGTGTTGGGATAATATAGTAAGAGGCCCAGGCAAATAAGGAGATGGTAGACGGCGCCATCCTTTTTTATGTTGAAAAGGTGTATGACATGTTGTGGCGGGATGGTCTCCTTATTAAGCTTGAAAGCATGGGAATAGGTGGGAGGATGTTTGGTTGGGTATTGGATTTCCTTAAAGGGAAACTTCACCCATTTCCATTAAGCTTTGTATCGTTAGAAACCCATTCATATTTTGAATGGTCGTGCATCATTACCTTATTTTCTGGAGAGACTGGAGCGATCCATATCGATCTCCAACACTTCCTGTTTAAGATGACGCAATATGACGATTTTTGCATAGAAGTAAATAGGAAGTGTAAGAGGGGAGGATTCTCGTAGGACTACAAGCACTAGTCCCACCCATGGTCCCGGACCCACTGACGCTACAGACCTATTAGAGCAGTGCCAGTGGGTGGGACTTCACCAGCAGAAACTAACATCCACAGCATCTGAAGCTAAGCTAACAGAGGCTGTTGATAAAACTGAAATACAATGGCGGAAGGTACAGGATCTGACAAGGAAGATGGCACCATGCAAAATTTCACCATTTCGAAAGAAATACAAACGAGGACTAATTCAATGAGTTCACCAACTAATACTCTTCACTAGAAATGTTGTGTGAAGTGATTTTCAAGCAGTCTTGCGGCATCAGCTTGGTAGATGGAACAACGAGGTGTCCGATAGGCAAAGATCTAGATCAGCGGGAGTGCCCAGCGAAGCTGTGCATGGTGGTGCATGGTGGGAGTTGTTGTCTTCAATTCACAAGCGCCAAAAAGTCACTTTCTGCCTTTTCTCGGTCAAGACGGCACCAAACTAGAATTTTATTTTATTATTCGACTACATATAGGACCCAATTTCAATACATATTCACGCCTCCACTGGTGAAATGCTCCTTTAAGGATAGAACTATTGAAGTGAGGGTGGGGGCAACCCAATCTAGGGTCTATCCTACAGAGAATGGAGTCCCACAAGGGAGTGTGTGCAGTCCATTACTCTTTAGTATTATGATTAATGACATTTTCTCAGAGGTTGATGCTAGTCTTGGAAGCTCTCTGTATGCAGATGATGGGGCGTTGTGGGTTAAAATCTGCAATGGCACGTTTGCTGAAAGAAGCTACAGGCAGCTGTAAGCACAGTAGAGAAATGGGGAAATAGGTGGGGCTTCCGTTTCTCAGTTAAGGAGACTCAAGTGATATGTTTTTCCAGGAAGAGGGAAAATCCAACCTTGCAAATTGCACTCTATAGACAAATGGTTAAGCAAGTACAAGTAATTCGGTTTCTGGGAGTCTGGATGGATAGTAAGATGTCCTTTGGAGAACATATCCAGAGAGGAGTGATGAGATGCAAAGAGGTAATCAATGTAATGAGGTGCTTAGCTGGAAGTAGCTGGTCGCTAGTATGAATTCCCTTAAGCAAATTTACACTGCCAAAATCAGATCAGCATTAGACTTTGCATGTATTGCATATAGTTCAGCTGCAAAATCAAAACTTACCAAATGTGATGTAATACAGGCACAGGCCATCCGGCTGTGTTGTGGGGCATTCAAGACTTCATCAGTTCCAGCTCTACGGGTGGAGGTTGGAGAATTACCATTATCTTTGAGGCGTATGCAGTTATCCATGGTATACTGGACTAATTTGCAAGGACACACACAGGCTCATCCAACCAAATCAGTTCTAGAGCCATGCTGGCAGCATGGGCGTACAAAGTTAAATAGTTTTGGATGGGAAGGAGATAGCTCTTCCAGGAAGTTAGGGTTATCCAATTCAACACACAGCTGTACAATACCACTACCAGCAACTCCCCCTTGGCTTTTCCCCATACCTACAGTAGATCTTGAAATGCTTAAGAAATCAAAACAATGTAATGAATTTGGAGGGATGAATAGTTTGATACAACAGTATATAAGTGATGAGTATAACGGATCAATTCAAATTTTTACAGATGGGTCAAAAGATCCAGACACGGGTAAGACAGGGCAGCAGTACACATACCACAGTTTAATTTATCAATTATCAAAAGAACATAAGATCTTTTAGCAGTATTCACAGTGGAGCTGTTAGCCATTTTATTGGGACTCTGGTGGATAGAAGAGGGACGGTTCAGTAGATACATCATTTGCTCAGACTCAATGGAAGCTCTAATCAGCATTTCAAATGGCAAATCTACCTGTAGGCCTGATCTAGTTTATGAGGTTCTTCAAAGTTTGTTTTAAATAGAACAAATGCAAATAACGGTGAGCTTTTTATGGGTCCCATCCCATGCTGAAGTAGAAGGCAATGAGGTTCTCAACATGTTGGCTAAAAAGGCACTGAAACAGGATACAGCTGGGTGTTCCATGAAGTAAATCTGAAGTTAAAACAATAATGAAATCAGAAATCAACAAGGTGTGGCAAGAACAATGGGATTGGGAAAATAAGGGTCGGTTCCTGCATAGAATTCAGAGGCAGGTGGTAACAAGGAGACAGGGCTACTGGATGCAAACAGCTCACTTTTTAAGTGAGACTCACTTTTTTGACGGCCAAATGGGTCACTTGTGTGGTTCATGCAGATCCGAGGAGTTTTTGTTTGGGGGGGGGGGGGGGTCTAATTTGCGCCGGAACTTTCGTGCGCATGCGCACTCCTCATTCCCGTAACTAACCGTTTCTGATATCTAGATCGTTCAAAAACTATCAAGCGGAGAAATAGAGCTTGCGCCCGTGTATTAATCATTACGGTAGCCCACACCACTTCCGCAGAACTACCGTCCAATCACAGAGACAAGATTCACCAGCACCTGAAGTATTTGTAACGTGAGCTTCTATGTACCGTAACTCCTGAATGGTTGGGGAATTTCAAAATTTTCGACCGGTTTCTGAAAGTAAAGAATGAGAGCTTAAGGTAAGGTTGCAGTCTTTTGCTGAAAGTTTAACATGAATATTATTTGTCTTGGAAGTATCCATGATGGAGTGACCAGACTCTCCCGGTTTCAGGGGACAGTCGCAGCTTTTGGTTGCCTGTCCCCGGGAAAATAAAAATAAAACTCTGTCCCCGTTTTTTTTAAGATAGAAAATTAAGGAAGGCCGATATCAATCAAACTGATGGCCACACAGGAAATCTCCCCGTTTCTCTCCGCCTTTTTTGGATTTATGTCCTGGTATTGAACATCGGACGACTGGTCATTTTCATCCATGATATCAGTTAACTTGAGCTGATGTTAGCTAGCGCATAGACCTGCATAGAGATAGCACTGTTACCAATGAAGTGTGGCGTAGGTAATCTAGGCCTAGGGAACGTGAAAGCTTGCGATGTGTGCGTTCGCACCAAACACGACAGGGCGACAGGATCCCATACAAAGTGAGGCGTATCGGGCAGTTTTCTTGCGAGGGAAAACCGGCGATAAGTTTTGATTTGTCACACCACACTTTCACCGTGCACAGGCGAGCGCGTTCATGAGGATTTGTGGCGATAAATTCGCTCGACTTGAAATATTTAAACTTTGACGCGAATTTCGTGTGATGACGGCCAATCAGCGTTCAACAGCGTGGCCACTGAGTGACATGTGTAACGTAACAGCCAATCAGCGTTCAACCGTCAAACTCAGTGCAGTGCAGTCCGGGGTGAACTGCAGCATGGAGGAGAAAGTGATTGTTGCCGTTTGCGACTCCCGGAGCTCTATATATAATAGTATATAATATAATTGTATTTATACAACGGGGGACCTAAATCCAGCGATCTGATTGGTTCCCAACTGTTGTATAATGAGCGTATAGATTACTGCTATGACGCCCGATCATTTTGTGAAAGTTTGCATATCACTCCGCGCCTGGAAGTAGAAACAGTTACAAAGTAAAACATATGTTGGATGATGGAGAGGGTGTAAATGTTGTTACTCCGGGAGTGAGCAAGGCGATGGAGAGACTAACGAAAGCTTAGGCACACGGCGAGTGAACTGCTCCATAGGATAAATTGCCGGCGAACCGCTCTATCGGAGCCTTCTCTCGGAGGGACGCTAAAGTGTGTTGCATAGCGACCGTCGATGCATAGCGGCAGCCAGGAGGGACTACTTTTTTGCATTCTTTAATAAAACGGCTACTTTGACTTTCTTGGTTTCTTTTTAAATGTAGTGTGTCTATGACTTTCGTTTCGCCATAACAGTAACCGTTGTATAAAAGCAATAGATCACTTCAGTCAGTGGCATGTGCTCATTATACCACTGTGAAGGGGGTCGCCGGCCCTCCGCTGCGCGTCGGGGCCGTAATGAGCACATACCACAGCCTGGCGTGATCTATTGCTACGTTCTAAAACTGGGCCGTTCACACTGGCTGCAAAGCGCTGCGACGCTAGGTGGTTTCCATAGCAACTGTGAACGCTCTGGCACAGCTGAGAGCCGCAACATCATAATTTGCGTAGGTTAGGTTAGTTAGGTTTGCGATTAGTTAGGTTTGCAATTAGTTTTATTTTTATTTTACTTGAGAGTAGGCTAGAGTTAGTGTTTTGTCATTCTCCACTACAGCTGCATTGGAGTAAATAGCTGGAGCTTACAGTTAGTTTTGATTACCCGTTGTTGGATACATTGTATTTTCAGTTTGATTTTAGTTGAATTTCAGTTTGATCTGTCTTTGTTCACCATCGGCTCAACTACTACTTGGAGATCGATAACTTAATTATAAACAGGCCTAATTATGTTAGTGAGAGCGAAATGGTCGCAGTTTTTGCTGTGGCTTTAATCATGAAAAGGAGAAGACGGCGAGTTATAAAGCCAAGAATATGGAGCCGCAGTTGGGTACTTCAGCGGCAGAAACAGGGTGCCTACGCCAATCTGTGTAGAGAGCTGGAAGTCGGGGATATGTCAGCTTTCACCAATTTTACACGCCTGTCCCCGGTCCTATTCCATCATCTGGAGGATCTGGAGAGGCCTTTAATTCAGAAGACGAACACAAATTACCGGGACTGCATTTCAACTGAATTTAATTACCGAATTAAGTACTCACTTTTTTGACCCTTCACCTGTTTGCATCCCTGAACAGAAGATGTGAGGTTATCATCACAAGACTACGCATAGGGAACACATGTCTTAACAACAATATGAACATCATAGGCAAACATGAAACAGGGATCTGTCCAAAATGTAATGGAAGAGAAACAGTGGAGCATGTTTTACTGCAATGTGAAGCATACAATTTGGAGAGAAGGGAGCTGTTGGAAAATGTTAAAGCTTTCGGTCAAACTAGCTTGACCGTAGAGGGTTTACTCTCCTTTTCCACACTCAGACCACCAGCATGGAAACATTTAATGACCTACCTAAAAGCAACAGGTTTATTTGAGACTATAATTTAAAAAAATATTTATTTTTTTTCATTTATTTATTTAGGGTTTGTTATCTTCTCTGTTGTTTTCTATTTATATGATTTTGTTTATTTACTTTTGTTCTTATGCATAGTTTATAACGTATAACCTCCATCAAAGCTCCAAACCAAACAGTAGGTGCGGTAATGCACCATATCGGTCTGCAAACCGCCAATAAACACGAAAGTAGAAGAGAAGAGGGCTTCCTACACGAAGGAGGTGGGTTAATACAATTAAAATTAAATTACTTAGTTCAACTGAATTCAAAAGCGAAAAGCAGACTGATGGAAGCTCTGTGGACAGACTATGGCAAGGCAGACAGCAAAAACTATGGGACAAAGTGATGAAAAACGAATTTGATCCTATGCGGTATGGTCATCTCGTGTTAGGTATGACTCGGAGTGGTAAATAAAAAGTGGTTTATTCCAACAAATACAAGGTAAACAAGCTTGTGTTCTGGAGGCGGTTCATGAAGCATCTCTCGAACACAGGTAAGAGAACAGTTTATATGGGGTATGGGCGGAATGGTAAATAAGCCACACCTACAGGTTCGTATTTACAAAGGTAAACCTTTGGTCTGTCTTGGCTTTAGCGGAAATGGCAAAGTGGCCATGTTCTTAGTCTTGTACAAACTAAAACGAATATGGTGTCCATTCTGTGAAGGGCAAGGAAAAAAAAGAAAGATTACTCTACTGGTATTCCCTTGATTGACCATGAATGGTAGTGGGTTATGTTTTTTCATCAGTTAATTGTACACAATCATTTACAAATCTGACTTCCTTATTTTCAAAGAAAAAAAATAAATATTTGACCTATTTATTGACTTCACAGAGTACATTTCATTAAATACAAATGGTCAGAATTCAGAGAATTCTACCACCATCATTTGAATGTAGTGACAACTGTGTGGCCATGAGAGAGGGGTACTGACCAGGGTGAAAGACTTTAATGACCAAGCTGAAAGGGGTTTATTGCATAAGTTGTTGGTTAATGGGGGACTGCTGCGTGAAAGCAGAGATTAAAACGATGCATTAGCATGTCTAACACCACCCTGCCACAACTGTCAGCCATGCTGATGTTTGCTTACTGACACATTTTCAAATATGAACAATCTCAGTGTTATATTAACAGAAAAACTGTACACTACTAGCTCCCGGTGATCCCTTACTGCAGGTGTCAAAGGAAGCCCTTACACTGTATAATAAATACATTGACATTTCACATAAAAATAGCTACAATTAATTTGGTCCTCTCAAAGCACCCCTCTAATATGTCTGTTAATTCCATAAACTAAGCTGTTATTTTTACACATTGTTGATCCACTCCCAGGTTTGTTCATATTGTTCTAACATGAATAATTTAGCTTGAACACAACAAATTTACCAATACAATGTTCAGGCCAATAATTCCTTCATAAACATCTATGGGCCCTATTTTAACGGTCTGAAACGCAAGTGGGAAGCGCAAGTAGCTTTGTGGGCGGTTCTACGGCGCTATCGCTATTTTACAGGCGGATAAATGACACTTGCGTCGCGGCGCAAGTGTCAAAAGGGTTGGTCTGAAGCAGCCTAGTTACCCGTAGGTGTGGTTTGGGCGTAACGTCCAACAAACCAATGAGAGTGCCAGCTCCCATCCCCTTTAAGAGCCATGAATGCATTTGAATCGGACGAGTTGATATTTTGACAGCGCGTCTGCAGTCTCCGATGAGACAGATGCACATGAATTTCAAACTGCAAATGGCTCAGTTTATTGCCAAATAATATGGCCTAATTCACACATGGAATAAGGGGTTTTCTTCCACAACTTCAGAAATACTGAGTCCTCAAATAAATTTCGGCAAAGAAAACGTATATGATATAACATATGATATGCGGTAACTGTGGTTCTATTTAATGATATACGCAATACATTATAAACTGTTTCTTATCAGTATTGTCTGCTATCCTAATATGCATGATGTGTCCCCGCGGTAATAGACATTGCCATTGATTGTATTATGCGTTACGGGTTTCGTTTGCGTGTGTTTAAACAGCACACACGCGCGCCCGCATTCATTCATTCTTTTTAACACTCACTCGCGGTAAAACAATGTTTTTCACGATCAAATACTCATCAATCCTAAAAGTTATGGGCATGTAGGCCTACACGATGTCTCTGTCAAGAAAATATGTGTTTGCTGTACGGTGTTTGCAGATGCATTGATTTAAAAGTACAACTTATTACCGCTGCATCAGCTGTTCTTTCCCAAATAATTTACCAAGAATGTGCGGCTAGGTAGATGGGAGAGGCAAAGTGTATGCGCGAGGTGCACAAGCAATCCGTATGCATCGCATGCGCATGTATGCATGCGCCCTTAAAATAGCATCTGAACAACGCGCCACTGACTTTAAACCAGGTATTTCCTGGTCAGTAGCGCAATGGTATTGAGAAACGGCAAAATACCGTTTGCGCCAGAACATGCCTCCTCCTTCCGCCGAACCGCCCCTTGGGGCGCATGATCAATCCCTAATTTACCGGCGAGTGGCGGTGGTGGGAAAAGAACGCTCTGCGCCAGTTGTAAACTAGCAACGACACATGCGCCAGTGACTAAGTCACTTGCGCCGGATGCAAGATAGGGCCCTATATGTTTAAACATTAAAGTACTGTATGTAGTGGTGTGGTAAAGAGGACCAAGGAGACATTTATGGGCAAAATATAATTTGCTATAAAAACAATCTGTCTCGCTGTGCAGAATGTCACAATACTGTCAAATACTGAATTAAAAACAACCAAATGCATGGCAAAAAAAACAATCATGCCACCTACCAATTTTAAAGTGAAATAAAATAAACCTTACCAGATGTAATATCCTTGACCAGATAAAATAGTTTAATAGTAACAAATTAGTTTATAAGTCAATGTTACTCAGGAACCAATTTCAGGCAGATAGGTGCATCCATACATAAGAATTGTGGGTTTATACGTACAAGCATGAAATTTGGCACAGTCATATATAATAGTCTAATGAATAATTCCAGATATGGAGCCACCGCGAAAACGTCCTATGGTAGCCATGGCTACCATAGGACGTTTTGACCGCAAATATATTTTACCAGACGACACAAATGCTTCATTATGTTCTTATGAAATTACTCTAGATACGTATATAGGCTATCATTTCAATCACCAAATGATCACAACTTCAGGGCTTAAGTTAAAAATTTCAAAATGGGGGGATTCCCCCCTTAAGAGCTCCACATAGGGGGGATTTTTAAAGTTTAGGGGGGATACTACTTGCGAGCTTGCGAGTCTTACATTTGACCCCTAACACTAATTTAAGGGATTCTCTTCATTAAATTCCTTATACAAATGTCCTCATATGCTATTATTTTAACAGTCGTGTACTGCACTCGGTCTTCTGCTTTATCTTTACTCAGTTGAAAAATGAAGAACAGAAGAAATCAAACTTTGTTTTCAATGAATTCATTAACTTTTAATCCTTCTACATTTTTGCATTAGCCTACTGAAAGCTCATGGAAATAATTGCCAAGAACAGCACATGGGTCGTGTACAACTTTTGAGAGGGAGAGAGCGAGAAGGAACAAGCGTGAAGGGGTTCTCTTTGCCTGCGCCAGATCGCAGATCGCAGTAGTTGTAGAGGTGGTGGTTAGTTGCTTGTAGGTGTTGGGAATGGAGACATGTCCAACAGTTATCAGCTAGTGGATCCACTGCAACCTGGACCATCAAAGGCGCCGGTACAGACGGATTGGAACAAGTGTGTTTTGTGCAAAACAATCACACCAGAGCGTTTGCAATGCCAAACAGAATCAAAACGGCACGATGTTGGAGTTGGTTATTCTACCATTGGCTCCAGAATCAGACGTTTCAATGAACTTCACGAATTACCGATGCCGCTAGAATTAGGACGCCTTGATGAGGGAAATGGCATTGAAGCTACGTTTCATGAGAACAATGCCAGGTGGCACAATTCCTGCCATACAAAATTCAATAATACAAAATTACAACGAGCAGAAAAAAGGAAATGCACAAAGGATTGCGACCCTGATGCTACTACATCCGAGAAATACACTCGTCAAGTCGCTCATCATGAAGTGCTAGCATCGGATGTCTGTTTTTTATGCGAAGACGCGTCGACTTCCGAATCACTCCGTGAGGGCAGGCTTCAACTTTTCGTCTAGACTCCCGCGTACGAAGATGTGCATTAGAGCTGCAGGATGAGAGGCAACTTGCAAAATTGAGTGCTGGGGACATGGTCACACAAGATGCTAAATATCATCCAAGGTGTCTCGTTTCACTTTACAACAAAGCAAGATAAACAGAAGATGGACACAACTGATAAAGTCAACCATGGGATTGCACTAGCCGAGTTGCTGTCATTTATCGATGAAACAAGAATGGATGAAGAGCATGCCCCTGTCTTTAAACTTGCAGATCTCGTCAAACTTTATTCGAATCGTCTCTAGACCAACTTGGAGTGGAGCAGCATGTAAGACCACATAGCACAAAGTAAAAAAATCGCATCCTGGCCCAATTCCCAGACCTTACGGCTCATAAGGAAGGGCGTGATATACTACTTGCATTTGATAAAGATGTAGGACCTGCCCTCCGTAAAGTCTGCAAAGAAGACTACGATGACGAAGCCATATGTCTTGCAAGGGCAGCGAAGATAGTACGGAGAGATATGTTCGTAACTGAAGCTACATTCACAGGTTCTTTTGATGAGGACTGCCAAGTAAAATCAGTACCTCAGTCACTGTTGTCTTTGGTGGCCATGATCCTCGATGGCCCCAACATCAAGTCTCAATCAGGTGATGGTTTACCCAAAGCAACCCTCAGCACAGCCCAGTTGTTGCAGTACAATAGCTCTATCCGTCGCAGAGCGGGTAGTACTACTGTGCGTCACCACAAAGACAGAGAAACCCCATTGCCCATCTACGTGGGATGGGCATCTACGTGGGTCCATGCAAAGACTCGGAAACGTGACCTCATTGAGATGCTGTTTGACCTCGGACTGTCCATCTCCTATGATCATAGGAGCCTGGTGATTGTCATCACCGGGTGATGACAATCTCCACATCCATGGGAAACAGTGTGTGAGCAGTATCACCGAGAACAGGTAGTGTGTCCACCCAATCTACGCAATGGCTCATTCACAACGGCAGCGGTTGATAATATCGACCACAACCCGAGCTCCACAACGTCGACAGATTCCTTTCACGGTACTGGGATATCACTATTCCAGCACCCCAGTCAGCATAATAATGGGACGGACCGCAGGGAACACAGCGTCCTTGAACAGCCATCAACTACCACTACACTGTCAGAGCTCCCAGAGTCCTACACCTGTGTTCATCCGCTGGTGTTACCTCAGAAGGATCCTCCACTCCCAAAGGCTGATGGTCCATTGAAGAGTGATGAGTAGGAGATCATCCAGGCATTGCACCAAGAGTATGGGTCCGTACCTTTTATATTTTAAGATGATACCATGTCTAAGAACCTGATGCAATAACATTATTGTTTTACCATGAGTAAATGTTTGATTGTTTTCTTACAATTGTAATGTACTTGCTTAACTTATAGATGGCTGGATACTGTGAAACAGAGGTATCTAGAAATTCCACAAAGTGACAGTAACTTATCATGGGCAGCCTACCATGCCAGTAAGGAGTCAGGACAAGATAATCTGCCGGCGATCACAGCACTACTTCCCCTCTTTCCGGATGACTCCAAGTCTGTTGGTATGATACGGCACTCCATGGATGTGATTAAACAAGCTGTGATGGAAGTCAACCCAGGACAGACACCAGTGATCACTGTGGATCAACCTCTACACCATCTCCAAACAGATACAGTGGACTTGGCCATCAACGTACGGGGATGATCATTTCGTCATCATCTTCAGAGGATTGTATAAAGAGATGGCTGGACTAAGAGTCTGGCTGGAAGATGCTGGCTGCGTGGAAGCCTTGGTTCAGGCCAGAGTTGCTTCTCCTGGAACTGCAAATTTATTTCTGAAGGCATCTCATGTTACAAGAACCAGACATGCGCATCAAGTGACAGCAAGCAGCTTATATATCCAACTAACAAAGTCTTATGCTCTTTACACAGAGTCTCTGGAGTCTGAAAGCCAACCTGAATCCTTTGATGACTGGTGTGGTCAAAGAATTCAAGATGTGCCACAGTTCCAATTCTGGCACTCTTCAACTGGCACTCCTCCTCTTAACGTTTGTCAAGTCACTGAGGACAGCAAACTCCCCCCTGTCCATTGACAGCCTCACACAGCTTGCACCATGGTTTGTCAGCATGGACCACACCAGCTATGCATGATGGGTGCCTGTCCACATTCGAGACATGATGAGTCTTAGCAAGTCACACCCAGAGATTGCTACTGAATTCACCAATGGCAAATTCACAGTTCACAAGACAAAACGAGTGTTCTCATCCATGGCCATTGACCAGGCTCATGAGCAAAATTATGCTGCTGTGAAGAGTGACGGTGGTGCTGTTGGACTCACTCAAACTCCAAATGCTCTTAGAAGATGTATGGTGCTTGGGCCGGAACTGGTCAGAATGACTACCGAGAAACATTGCAAGAATCAGACCAATGTTATCTGCAGTGGATGCAGACACTGATTCATGCATTTGTTTCGTCAAGACTGGACTATTGCAATGCACTGTTCTCGGGATTACCGAACTCTACCACAAAAAGTCTACAGCTGGTACACAATGCGGCAGCTAGACTGCTGACCAGAACGAGAAAGTTTGATCATATTACACCTATTCTCGCCTCTCTACACTGGCTACCAATAACTTTCAGATCAGACTTTAAGGTGCTATTGCTAACCTATAAAGCCTTGCATGGATTATCTCCATCGTACCTGAAGGACCTGATCATTCCTTATAGTCCTTCTCGGTCCCTCCGGTCTTCGGGAGCCGGCCTTCTTTCACTGCCGAAGGTTAAAAAGAAATCGGCTGGACAGAGAGCGTTTGCCTATCGAGCCCCCTTCCTATGGAATAGGCTGCCATCAGCGATCAGGGAAGCTGACTCTGTGGAGCTATTCAAAGGGAAGCTCAAAACGCACCTCTACCATCTTGCATTTGGAGTGTGAAAACAACAGATGCGAAGTGAAGACTACTCCGTTTGCTTGTGCTTTTCTTATTACATTATACATTCCCACTATGTCCTTTTCCGTTCTAATTCACTATTCTGTCTGTTCTAGCGTGTTGCGGGTGCTGGACTGGATGCCTGGACTCTCCTCATGGATAACCGGCCAGAACCCCATCACCATTTTAATATGATGTGCATGTATTTACCTGTATGTCAATTGTGGCACCCATTGCACTCCTGACCATCCCTGGAAGAAGGGATCCCCTACACTGCGTTTCTTCACAAGATTTATTCCTTGCTGATTCAAGGGAGTTTTTTCTTGCCCGTGTGGGGGCATGGGTAAAGGGGGGTGTCACAAATATTTGGCCTGTTAAGCACTTTGAGACTGTAATGGTGATTAAGGGCTATACAAATAAAATTTAATTGAAGGGACATTGCAGACCCAACTGTTGTTTCTACTGTTCAACAGGCTGAGGAGATAGGTAAGAAACAGTACAAGACCTTCGTAGCCGACCGTCTACTGGAGCGAACCGTACCTCTTACTGAGCCAATAAAGAAGAATAAACTGCCATTGTTTAGTCGATCGTCAAAGAGAAATCCAAGAAAAGTTTGCAAGTTACTTCGCTAAAGAGTGACTGCTCTTTATTCTCAAGACTCTACATCGCATTTCAAACACGAGATGGTGATCTGGAAGAATTTTTCCGCCATGAAAACCAAGCATGTCCCCCGTCAATATCTCAGCTTGAAAAGTTACGACTGGGAACCAAATCAGATCTATTGGTGTGTCTAGAGAGTTGCGCAGAGGTCAGAGGTGATGGTCAAAACCAGATACTGACGTCACTATCACTCATTAACCACCTTATGTACGCAGATGATCTGGTCATCTTTAGTCCATATAGTGCTGGTCTACAACAGCTTCTGAGAGTATGCACACAGTATGGTGATGATTTTGACATAAAATACAACGCAAAAAAGAGTAAGATCATGATTGTCAGAAGCAGAGGAGACAGACAGTCAACCTTCCCTGACTTCTATCTGTCTGGCACTGCACTCAGTGTGTGCAGTGAAATTACATACTTGGGCCATATTATGTCAAATGACCTGTCTGATGACAAGGATATCTATAGGCAGCATCGGAAGCTGTATGCACAAGCAAACATGCTCTGCCGTAGGTTTAGTATGTGCTCTTTACCTGTTAAAATCTCACTCTTTCGAGCGTATTGTACGCCGCTGTATACTGCCCACCTGTGGTGTCGTTATAAACAAGGCAGCATTAGAAAGCTTACAGTGGCCTATAATGATAGCATGAGGCTACTGCTGAGAGCTCCAAGAAGCTCCAGCACAAGCCAAATGTTTGTAAGTGTTGGGGTCCCTACCTGCTCTGCTGTGTTACGTGGCCTGATGTATGGATTTATGTGTAGGGCATCTGAGTCAGAAAATAACTTAATTGCAGTTTTGGCCAACCCTCTATGCAGTTCGGTTAGATTTTCTTCCAGACTGTGGAACCATTGGCGATCATGTCTGTATGCTCGGCACTTAATATTGTGAATTTGTGTATTTTTTTTTACTCTGTGTTTGGTTATTTGTTTATTTTGTTTGTGTTGATATGGATCCTCCTGGGTCTGAAATAAAGAATTATTATTATCCTTGACGGGGCAGTGTTGGTCAACTTTCTGAAACCAGATGCTGCCAAAACCTTTGATTATGCACTGAAAGTATTCTTGCAAAATACATACAAGGTCAGTTGCAAAGAGCCTGTCGTGTGGATATAGTCTGGGACCAGTACTGTAACAACAGCCTGAAATCTCAAGCCAGGGACAAACGTGTGAAAGGCATTTGAAGGAGAGTTGACGGATCCACTGTTCTACCAGGAAATTGGCAGCAGTTCCTGAGAATTGATGCAAACAAAACAGAACTGTTTGCCTTCTTGACAAAACACATCTTGTATCAGATAAGCAGATAGTCACCACGAATGGTTCAGATGTGAAGTGAAATTGCAGCATTCCTCGGACCAGATAAGTCACAGGGCCTCCCGATGTTCCATGCTTACACAGGGTGTGACAGTGTCGTCATTTAATACAACAGGGGAAAGAAGATAGCCTGGGATACCTGGAAAGTATTTGACGAATTGACACCAGACAGTTGATCTTTCCACGGGGACAGCAGACATCTCTGACATTGTGGCAGTGCTTGAGCAGTTCACCATTCTTCTCTACGATCGCACCAGCAATCTCCTCAACATAGACGAAGCTCGACAGGCACTCTTGTCGAAGAAAGGACGAACCATGAAAGCTATTCCCCCTACCAGAGGAGTCCTGGTCCAACAAATCAAGAGGGCTGTGTACTGCTGGGGAAACATGCTCAAGGTTGTTATGGATCTGCCCTCACCTGGGGATTGGGGATGGATCGATCCCCAAAACTGGAAACCCCTGTGGTCCACGCTTCCTGAAGCCAACACTTCATCAAGGCAACTGATTTGTTGTAACTGCAAAAAGGGTTGCAAGGGACGATGCAAGTGCAAATAAGCTGGTTTGAAATGTACTGCTTTGTGCCAGTGTGGTGGAGAAAATTGTGACGCATAAACAAGATCGAACTGGAACTATCTTGTAACTTACCTTAACAGTGCTTTATTGTTTAATAATGTCACTATCACTAATATTAAATGTTCAGAACCACTTGTTTTCATTTCATAGTGGTTTACCTAAAATAATTATATACTTACCTGTGAACTAGTTAATTTGTTCTGTAATTTTACTGGAAACATGTAGTCCAGAATTTTAGTCCTGAACAGAGGCTCAGAAAATGTTTGAGGCAGAACTTATTACGCTCCTTGGTTAATTGACATTGCTTGCAACACAAATGCAAATTGTGGTCATTTGGAGAATGCAAATATGGCATATATGTGTATCTAGAGTAATTTCATTAGAACATAATGAAGCATTTGTGTCGTTAGGTAAAACATATTTGCAGTCAAAACGGCCATTTTGTAAAATGGCCGCCATGGCTACCATAGGACGTTTTCCTGGTGGCGCCATATCTGGAATTATTCATTAGACTATTACATATGACTGTGCCAAATTTCATGCTTGTACGTGTAATCCCACAATTGTTAAACCTATCTGCCTGACTAATTGGACAGAAACCTGGGATGTGGTTTTATAGGACAAATAACAACAAGGCAAGTGAATTTTGGTTTTGGTTTGACAGTATTCATCTTTTTGGCTCTTATAAAAAAAGAGGACCATTTCATATGTCACAACTAATTGTGTATGCATGACTAACTATAAATCAATGTGTTACCTTGTTTCTGGTAGAAGTGACGAAGCATCAAATAACGTTTAATGAAACGCTCATTTGCAAAGGTCTTATGCTTAGGTTAGGTCTTTTGAAATATAATATTCCAGCATGCGTGATGTGTTCTACAAAAGGAGATGGAGTGTCTGTTCTTCAAGTGCTGAAGTGAAAAACAGTAAAGTTCTAGATGAGAGAAACATAATTTTCAAGAGCAGACAGCTCTCCTTAATACGATGTTTGTAGAAATATGACGGACGCAAAAAGACAGTGTATATTCTTCTTTGAAAGGCAAAATATTAAATAAATATTTTCAAATTTGCACAAGGACAATTGTTGTAATGTTGTAAAATCGATACAAGTGTGATTTACAGTAACGAGGCAGGCAGGCCCTCAAAGCTGAACTTCTAGCGGTAATGTGTCACAAACCCATATTCAATGATCACGGACAATCACGCTTCTTTAACAAGGCCAGAGAAACTCGAATTAAGCGCATCCCTCCCTCTTCAAAAATATAACATTCATTGCTGAAGAAATTTAACAGCCAGAAACATTGAATTTTAAATGTTGCAAAACATACAAAAAAAGTTTTCAGAAGTGTAAACATTGAATTGATGCCTAAAAATCTATTATTTTCACACATGGAGAAATTATATAAAATAAATCATGTCCATCCTAACTATAAAGTTCTTATTAAAATGTAAAAACAACGTACTAAATTTCAGTTATTGAGATCTTAATAAAGTTCAAGGTAACATTTAATTTTAAAAGGGCTTTGTCTGTAAATGTCATAAATAGACAATATGCGTAACATTTGTCAATCCAAACCTAGGGCTTTCACTTTTCAAGGCAAACCAATACCTCCTCCCATCACACACACACACACACACACACACACACACACACACACACACACACACACACACACACACACACACACACACACACACACACACACACACACACACACACACACACACACACACACACACTATGTACGATTTAGGGTCTGGAAGATTCTGGAGATTTGGAGCATGACCGGGCCAGTCTCTGGATCATTCATCCATTGCGTGCTGTTCAGAGGATTTTCAAGCATGTCTTCGAACGCTGAAAACACACACACACACACACACACAAACAGGCTTCTTTAAAGACCTCTGTCTTCAAAAGGGACATTGGTGAATGTCATACACGAGTCATGTTTTAATAAAGGAGCGTAGGGCTGCTCGATTATGAAAAAAAAAAAATCATAATCACGATTATTTTGGTCAATAATGAAATCACTATTATTGAAATGATCATTTTTGAGTTTGAAAAAATGATGTATTTATTCAGCATGTTTCTCCCAAAAAACACTTTGTAACTGAGAACTTTGAAATTTCACCTTAAAAAAATACAAAATGGTCAATTTAAAAAAAAAATCTAAAATAATGTACAGATATGTATCCAGCTGTATCCAAAACATAAATATATATATATATATATATATATACACATTCGTTTTGTAATCGTTTGACGCTAAAATCGAATTGCCGATCAAAATTCGATTAATCGCCCAGCCCTACTGTACCGTCCCTCCTGTTTTCACTTAAACATCATGTACCAATATCATAGGTGAATATGAATTGGTTGAATCGATTCGGCTGAAGAGCATTTACCGTAAGTGCGCCGTCGACATGAATGTAAACATAGAAGAAAATAGCATTTAGAACTTCGGCTTTGAAGCATCAATGTGCATATTACAGAGTTTGCAAAAGTTTTGTTGAATAAGACAGTGAATTGCCATACAAGTACTTCACTCAACCATGCCCTACCACTAAGATCAAGGTGCTACTGCTATGGTTTTAATGTGTAGTGAGGGCACGCTCACACGCTTAAGGCTCTCGGCACAACGATTCGGACCAATAAGATTGCTAAGGGATGTTTTGGTGAAGCCAGAAGAGACCGTTTGTGGGTAAGACCGGTTCATGTGGAGACAGTGCCCACATTTGGTTGACTGGATTAGAGGTTACCCAGAAGAGTCTTGGGGTTGGTGAGGCCCAGCTGGACGACTGGGTTCTCCAGGATGGCCTGGAACAGGAGGCTGTTGGTGTCGATGCCCTTGTCCAGGTCCTCGGGGGAGGGCTTCCGGTCTCCCAGCAACCACTCGCACTGGAACACAGAGAAACACCTTGCTTGGGATACCATTCTGACCCCCGCAACTCGTATCACTACAGCATTGAGGCTGCTGAAATAACACAATTCATTGTTTCCTTAAAAATCCCCTTGAGTGGTCCTCTCGGTTGCTCAATCCACCTCTTCCAACCGAGTTAGCAATGCGCCCTACAGCGCAGGTTTGATTCCCACCTGTGGTGCTAGGCTACAGGTCTCTTCAACCCACGCACAAAAAGGCAAGAACAAATATATATAAAGAAATACAAATCATCTTGGATTTGGATGTGTAACTGATGGTTGGTAACATTATGATTAAAAGGGATAGTCAGTTTTTTTCAGGTTGTTTACAATTAAATCGATTGGTTCAGGTGCTAACGTTGCCGAAAGTCTGTGTTTGGAGAAGTTTCGTTTTTTTTCTAGCCCCCGTCAGATCACACTGTACAGGTTGATGTGCATGAAACATCAGCCCTAAAACATTAAACGTTTGTTTTCAAAGCTGTGAAAATCAGATTGGTAACTGGTGTAAGTTATGTTAGACAAAAAAAATCAGAGCAAAGTATGCTTTCCAGCAGGTTTTATTAGTAATTTTGTTGTAGCCACTCATTTCTATAGGAAGCCTCGAAAGTGTCAGTATAAGTCCGCCGCCGGAACCGGAAAAGGGATTGTTTCATCCTGTTTGTAGTTTTTTATTGCAGCGGTGTTATGTGCGCTTAACACCTACAAACAGGACGAAAACAATCCCTTTTCCGGTTCCGGCGGAGGACTAATACCGAATACTTTCGCTTTGCAAACGAACGTTTAATGTTGCTTTAGGACCAATGTTTCATGCCCATCGACCTGTACAGTGGGATCTGACGGGCTAGAAAAAAGAACTAAACTTGTCCAAACACAGACTAACAGCACCTGAACCGATTTATTTCATTGTAAACAACCTAAAAATAAGGCTTAAAGTGCAAAAAAAACTGACTATCCATTTAACGTACGGCAGCATCCTGCTGGTTGTTGTTCACCCTCAGAGCATCCACCACCTCCTTCTCCTCAAAGCCCATCTCCATCAGGGCAATCACTGCCTGCAGGGATAAAAACAGATATACACAAAGACACAAACACCTTTACAATTACTGTATTACAACAAAGCAGTGACAACCACCATGAGATTCCAAAAGGTCCCATTTGTTTTGTGTCAGATCACAAGGCCGGCTCTGAAGCAATAAAGTTTTAATACTGATGAGAAGATCTCCGATCACTGCTAGACAAAAATAAGAAAAATAAATTGTCATGAGAAAGAGCTAGACAGAAACCTAGAGCTAAATAGAAACTGAGAGAGAGAGGCAAAGAGACATCGCCAACCCTGGAGTCCGGCCTGAACTCTCGTTTCCTGCGGATCCGCTTGAAGATCTCGGTGAGCTCATCCTGCCTGCTGCTCTCCTCTGTGGAGGCCTGGCGGATGCTCCGGAGCTGAAGGACCCCGGACAGCGAGGCGGGGCCGACCAGAGAGGGACCCGCTGGGGCCGTGGCCGCAGCCCCTGACGTCTCGTGGCCCGGGAGAGGAGTGTCCACCGAGGGGTCGTCGACATGTTCGATCAGCCATTCCATGGCCTGGGTGACCGACATGCTGACAGTTTGGGGTGTAGAGATACTGTGATGAGACTCAAATGAGACTTCAAATCTGCTTCAATAGCTTTAATATTAATAGAAATTGTTCAAATCACCACAAATAAATAAATCATTTAGATGGGATATGCCGATACCACTTATTCACTTCCGATACCGCAGCTTTGGCTATCTACCGATAGCAATATAAGTCAGATACTTTGTTTTCCTCTAACGAAAAGCATAAAAAATAAAAATAATAACTAGAAATTGCATTTCCTGCAGAAAACGAGTGTGAATGCTGACGGCTGAATGACAAGCGCAAAGCATTGCTGAAAATGAAGAAATGCAAAATTAACAGAATATGAAAGTGATAGTAGTAGTAGCAGCAGCTGAAGTAGAAGTAGTAGCTGAAGTAGAAGTAGTAATAGCTGAAGTAGTAGTAGTTGAAGAAGTAGTAGTTAGTAGCTGAAGTAGTAGTAGCAGCTGAAGTAGTAGTAGCAGCTGAAGTAGTAGTAATAGTAGCTGAAGTAGTAGTAGTAGTAGCTGAAGTAGTGGTAGCTGAAGAAGTAGTAGTAGTAGCTGAAGTAGTAGTAGTAGCAGCTGAAGTAGTAGTAGCAATTGTAGTAGTTGTATTGATATGAGTAGTAGTATTGGTAGGAGTAGTAATGGTAGTGGTAGGAGTAGTAATGGTAGTAGTAGTAGTAGTTGGCAGTAGACATGTTGAATAGCTTTAATCAAGTGAGATATTTGAACACAGTTCAAAATGTTAAAACCGAATTGGAATAAAGCTGTGTGTGTGTGTGTGTGTGTGTGTGTGTGTGTGTGTGTGTGTGTGTCTTAAGAGAATGGCGGAGACATTGCGTGTGTATGTGTGTCTCTTTAAAGCCCAGTTCAGACCAAAGATTCACCTTGCAACGGCTTGCAACTCGCAAATCCTTGCGACGAGATGGGCTACGACGTTCTAAAACTGGGCTGTTCACACTGGCTGCAACGGGCTGCGACGCTAGGTGGTTTCCATAGCAACTGTGAACGCTCTGGCACAGCTGAGAGCTGCAACATCATCATTTGCGTAGGTTAGGTTAGATTAGTTTGGTTTGCAATTAGTTTTATTTTTATTTTACTTGAGAGTAGGCTAGAATTACTGTGTTTTGTCATTCTCCACTACATCTGCATTGGAGTAAATAGCTGGAGCTTACAGTTAGTTTTGATTACCCGTTGTTGGATACATTGCATTTTCCGTTAGTTGAATTTCAGTTTGATCTGTCTTTGTTCACCATCGGCTCAACTACTAATTGGAGATGGATAACTTAATTATAAACAGGCCTAATTATGTTAGTGAGAGTGAAATGGTCGCAGTTTTTGCTGTGGCTTTAATCATGAAATGGAGAGACGGCGAGTTGTAAAGCCAAGAATATGGAGCCGCAGTTGGGTACTTCAGCGGCAGAAACAGGGTGCCTAGGCCAATCTGTGTAGAGCTGGAAATCGGGGATATGTCAGCTTTCACCAATTTTACATGCCTGTCCCCGGTCCTATTCCATCATCTGGAGGATCTGGTGAGGCCTTTAATTCAGAAGACGAACACAAATTACCGGGACTGCATTTCAACCGAATTTAATTACCGAATTAAGTTCTCCCTCTCCTCGGACCAGAAGTCTGCCAACTTCTGATCTTTTTATGGAGTGGTACGGTACCGGGACGGAGTAAGGCCGTGACGTACAAGTTGTTCTGTGCTGTGATTGGCTGAAGAGGAATAGTTAAATCGCTGCGTTCTAAAACTGGACCTTGCGATTTGACATGTTCAATCTCTGGCGACTCCTTGCAACTCCTTGCGACGCCTTGCAACTCCTTGCAACGGCTTGCAACGACCCGTTCATACCGCCCCTGCAACGTTCTAAAACCGTCTCGTTGCAAGGTGAATCTTTGGTCTGAACTGGGCTTAAGAGAATGGCGAAATTTTGTTGTTTAATGGTTTGAACGAAGATAAACGGTTGAAAATCAATTGAGTTACGTCTTAAAGGGTAATTCCGGTGTTAAATGGATTTGGGATATGTTTTGTATGATAACGAGTTGAAACGTTCGTTTTGGAGCACAAAAACCATCAGTAGATCACCCGTCGACGCCATTTTGTTTTCAAGACTCGATAGGTAGATTGACGAACACATACTGATGGTATTGTGTGTATAAAATGTCCTTTTTAATAAACAATCTGTACACTTACAGAGTTCTCAATGCCTCGTTTTATATGTTAAGACCCTTATTATACTACCAAAGAAGTGTCGGGCTACTTTTTGCCTTTTATATGGTTTAAAATAGTGATGTAGTTTTTACCATAACCACTGCCCCCATTGTTCCAAGTTTATAGTGTTTTGATAGAATCGGCTAAAAACAGCCAACTGAAGAAAGCGTCTATATGCGTTTTTTGTGCTCCAAAATGAACGTTTCAACTCGTTATCATACAAAACATATCCCAAATCCATTTTACACCGGAATTACCCTTTAAACAGTTGAAGTACCAGAGGAAATAAGAGGAAGGCTCCGCCATATGGAAAAAGCTGAATAGTTTAAATAGTTGAAAGAGTTGAAAGAAGATGAATAATAGCCAGCCGTCGTTAAAGAGCTGAACGTTTTAATAGTTGAATGGTTTCTGTAGCTGAAAGTATGGCGGAGGAGTTGAAGACCAAAAAACGTGCAGAAGAAGAATAAGAAAAATAATATCTAGAGTGTGAATGCTACAGCATTCACACTAATTATAATAATAATAATAATAAATAATTAAAGCTGCAAGCAGCATTTTACGGGGGCCAAGCCTAAAACAGACCAATAAGACCCCGACAGGCCATTAAGACCCTGATGAAGACAATTAAGACCATTTTTGTTTGCATATTGTTGACGACGCTGGAATAGCCTTAGCTTTGCGAACAAACTTCCAAGACTGTACGTCAAAAGTCTGAGGAGTAATGTGTCATTAAAGTTTTCATTTGATTGCTTTAGCGCCCCCTATAGTCCTATTTTGATTAACTTTACCCTGGTTCACTTTCACCTATGCTGCTTTAAGTACACCAAGCTTGGTGATTATTGACTCAAGATAACCTCGCCTTTTTGCACTTTTTGCATAACATTGGATAGAGTAGGATAGGAAAACATAGGATTTCATGACAGTAGGTGAAAGGGGTCAGGAAATATGGCCGTCAAAAGTATGCCTTTTCAGTTAATGGTTATAGTGCCCCCTATGGGCCAATCTGGATGCAATTTGGAGAGGTTGCTTTTCGGTTAATTGTTATAGTGCCCACTATTGTCAGATTGTCCTGAATACAATTTGGAAAGGTTCATCTTCACCCATGTGCCTTTGACTACACCAAGTTTAATGACGATTGAGTTAAGGTAACCCCGCCTTTTGGCTTCAAGAAAAATGTGGATGATTTTAAGGCACTGGCAGCCATGTACTTTTTTCAATGTACTTCATTATATTTGAGCAGTTAGAACTTTGGTCCCCAACAGCCACTAAGTTGGTCCCCCTCAAATCAAACATTCCGTCTAGGAACTGTGGTAATTTTAGGCCACGCCCATCTCGATCCCACACCCTAATTTAAAATATGTGGAATTCATCTTGTTCAGGATTTTATTCTGAACAACATTTGTGTTAGGAGTCCATCTTGATGCTGATGCAAGCATATAAAGGTCCCATGGCATGCTACTTTATGGATGCTTTAATATAGATATTTGTTGGCCCCTAACACAGTATTCGAAGACGTTCCCAAAATTCAGCCGAGGTGTAGAATTACAGCCACTACGAGCTAGTCGCACATCGAGCTTTCCGCGAACGCACCGTTTCGGTGTCTGCAGCTTTAATGCAAATGAGGATGAGCGCGGCGGGTCAAGGAGGAGGGTGGGGGTGTGGCCCTGAGCACAGGGATGCAAACACATGTATTAGGGCCCGACCGATTTATCGGCCTGCCGATTTAATCGGCCGATTATAGCCTTTTTGAAAATAATCGGCATCGGCCAAAAAGACGCAGATTACAACCGATTTTTTTTTTTTATTATTATTATTTTTTTATAAATGTTATTGCGATTAGTATCCTGCAGATTGCGCTCCTACTCGCCTTACTAACTAACAACTTTAGCTGGAGTAAAAAAGAGGAGATTGAATTTTACCGTACAACATGAAAGCACGCTCGCTCAGGCAGCTGCGAGCTCACCTCACCAATGTACACAAGACGCGTTGTTTGAGCATGTTGTGCCTGTTTTTCTTTAGGTCCCAGGCCATGTTAATTTGTTATACTGTAGACTCTAACGGTGAGACCATACTGCTCAGCACGCACGTGTTAGTCACTGCTCACGAGCGCAGCACATTGCGAGTTAGTTATTTATTTTACATTTTATATTACACTCATTTTTGACTGTAAATGTATTCTAAAACACTCAAAGGTTCTGCATTCAATTCACATATTCATCAAAAGTGTTTAAAGTATATTTAAGGTATCAAAAACTACGTTTTATATATATATATATATATATATATATATATTTTTTTTTTTTTTTTTTTTTTTTTTTTTTAATCGGCCGATTAAATCGTAATTGTAATTTTTCTCTGAAAATAATCGGCATCGGCACTCAAAAATCAATATCGGTCGGGCCCTAACATGTATGACAAAAAAAAGAGAGCTACCCGAAGTCTGAAAAAATATGACGGCATGATATCCTATTATCATGAGAAGGCCTATGCTATATGCTATATGCCTAGAAAGATAAAAAATATATTAGTTTCTCAGTTAAAGTGACTTTTTTAACTAAGTTAATTTATTTTCACATACACACAAACACACACCTCTGCATTGGATATGCGATCACAGGTACAGGTACTGGCAGTGTAGGCCTGGCACTGCCCCTGATCTTATCTGCTGCTTAGTGGGTTTCTGGAAGAGGGTTTCGGAGAAGCTGTGCAACACTTTGTGTAGTTATTGTTGTTGTCACTTTCCTCCGATGAATGTCTGCCTTACAGTGTGCATACAGGGCATGTACACCCCTGCTGGCATAATTAATTTCTTTAATGCAGAGTGTGCATTTAGCACATCCTTTTTTCTCAATCTTTTTGAAAAAGTCAGACAGTGGAAAGTTATGCTTCACTGAATTCACCTCAGTCGTGGCTTCTAATTTTAGCCATGACCACTTCCAACTGCACTTGCACCCTGCGTCCTGCTGCACAATAAGTGCATCCATCTCCGATATTTCCCACCACTATCCTCTGGCCGGTTCGGGCCGGGACTTTGATCGAGCGTTTTTATTTTTATCATTGGTTTATTGGCCTAATCTGAGGAGAAATCGATGCCATAAACAGAAATATTATAGGCCTTTATTACACAGGTCTTCTCAATGCCGTGGAACGCTCCGTTCACTTTGGTAGTAGTCCGGTGACTTGTTAACCCCAGCGTCTTCCGTTGCTAAGCAACGTCACCTTCTTTGCGGACAATTTATTATTGCTCTGCTGATCAAGACGACGAATGCTGGTAACGAATAAATTGCAAAAAGGCACACCATGTGAAGTTATTTTTTTAGTTTTGGCAAGTAGCCGTGTAATAAGCGGGATCATGTATAGAACGTCGCCAGTCATTATAAGAAAATAAGCCCCTTCAGGGCGATGCAAGACGCCTTCGCTGCGCGTCGGTGTACTGTTCGCCCTGTCGGGGCTTATTTTCCCGATAATGACCGGCGTTCTATACATTATCACTTGCGTTTATATTTAGCAGAGTAGGCCTAGTAGCCAATGTGTACAAAGTTACATATGTGTTAAAATAAATATCGGGTTGAAATCGGGCTAGGGCTCATAATTACAGTTAATGTGTCGGGTCAGGCCGGGCTCGGACAGAACGTGCACGGGCTTCGGGCCGGGTCTGGCTAGATTTTCTGGGCCGATCTAAGCTCTAACGTGCGCATCCAATATTTAACCTTCAGTCGACGCAACGGCAAGGGCTGTGATTGGTCCCCTAACAAAATCATTTCCGGAATCACTTTTCTTTACTTCGAAGGCTCGAGGGGTCTCAGTCAGTCAGATTACGGAATATTGACACGCGCGCGCCAATCGACGCGCCGATCGACACGCCCCCCGCCCCTTTTATTTAGTTAGTTATTTATGTTGGTTTACTAGGATCATTTAGGTTGATTTAAGGACGGGTTTTATGATGCGATAGCTAGTAGAAATAACAGTGTGTTTGTTTAATTATATCCTGGAAAGGGTGATGTTCAGCACATGAAGCCTCTCCAGATGCCGCCGCTTCAACAAGGCTGATTATGATGGGCGGTGAATTTAACCTGTATGGCTTTTTCGTTTTAACTTCTCCAGTCGCCCCATCAGTCCCTGGCAGTCTGGTCCCTGGAGCAACTGGCCCTGGAGCAGCTGCCCCTGAATCACCTGCCCCTGGCAAAGTGGCCTCTTGATTGCTCTCGGTGTCTCCTGTCCTTTCCATCGCTCTTGAAATCCACCTCAATTTCTCCCTCAATCTCTGTAATAATTACAAGGTAATGTTGCTGTTTTATGTATTTTGACTTTGCATTTGCAACTACTGTCATCTCCAATGTAAGAAAATTAATTAAAGCGAATCATTTCTGTAATGTGAATTAAATCATCTGCCACAATCAGAAACCAATAAAATGTATAAATGGATCTACCGGCAATTGTTAATTGGGTAGAATGTGTCGATTATCTACATTGTGTGCAAATCCTCAGTGAATCCCTGACCTCTGGTTGTTTTTTAAACTGAATGTACAAATCTGAATTATGTAATCTCATTGGGAGTGTAGTCTATCCTTGAATTACATGAAATGGGGAATATTGTTAGCTACATGGATCATACCGAAGTTTAATTTGATGAAATATTTGTGGTCCGTTGCACTTGGTTCTGGAGGCACCCTCACAGAAGGGGGTTTCCTCCTCTTCGGCTTAGGGCGATGAATGAAAACTGTTGGGACTGCATCGGGCCTCAGCTTCAACATCCCTTCTCTTTTTGTGGCCGTGAATTGGTCATCTTCGAAGTGTACCTTTTTATAGGTAGGCTTGTAAGATCAGTTTCCATTGCACTTAAAATATCATTGAAAAGTCATAATTCTCTACACTTAGAATTATTATGCCCTTTGAAATGCTATCAAGTGATGTGAACATTAATTACATTACATAGTTTTTGACGGTTGCTGACCCGTCACTTGTACGCTTTGACGGCTGACCATTGCCATCCATTTCTTCCTGCGCTCTTGGTCCTTGGGGAAGCCATACATGTGGTAACCTTTCTCGGACCGATTGGAGCATCCAAACGCTGCACAGCCAACCATGGTATGACCATTGATCTAAACCAATTTTGAATTTGCTCAGGGCTATTATAAGTATTGTAATGGCATAAAGTATAGTATATTTGCAATGTTATATGTTAATGGTTTGCCCTAAGTACAGGCCCGGCTCTGGGCATAGGCAGTATAGGCGAATGCTACGGGCGCATCCATCCGCCGGGGGCGCCGAAAATATGGGATTCTTTTTTTTTTAATACTGTATTCATCTAACTTTAACTTCAATGTTTATATTTCTTAATACCAGTAGTTATTTCGAAATAAATATTAGACAACATAACATAACATGCAAAATAAAAGAGCGCCCTAGTTTCCACTTCCTCCGCGCCCCCCCCCCCCCCCCCCCCCCCCCTAAAAGGGACTGCGGTCATGCCAGCCGACTCATCGAGATCGGCGGTCATGCCAGCCGACCCAGTTTTTTGCCGTACCTGTATATACTAGCCATTACGGTAATAGCGTCTCAGAACTAGTTTAAAGTAAAAGCATTCGTCGGGTAGCCTACATACAAAAAGACAGTCAATAAAACCAAATACTATCAAAGGAAGTGTACGGCCGTTGTGGTATTTACTTTCAAAATAAAAGCCCACCAAACATTCCAATCTGAGACATATTACAAATGATTTTGGATTCGATTTAAAAGAAAATGCCCTGTTATTCCATGCTCATTTTACTTCAGGGTTATAGTTCACAACCCCATAGGGTCACCGAAGAAGTTCCAGAACATTCTGATGTGTAGTTCCAAAATAAAAGCCCACCAAATATGAGACATATTACATATGATTTTGGATTCAATTTAAAAGAAAATGCCCTGTTATTCCAGGCTCATTTCACTTCAGGGTTATAGTTCAACCCCCCATAGGGTAACCCACGAAGTTTCAGAACATTCTGATGTGGAGTTTCAAAATAAAAGCCCACGAAGAATTCCAATATGAGACATATTAAATATGATTTTGGATTCAATTTAAAAGAAAATGCCCTGTTATTTCAGGCCATTTCACTTCATGGTTATAGTTCACAACCCCATGGGGTCACGCAAGAAGTTTCAGAACATTCTGATGTGGAGTTTCAAAATAAAAGCCAACCAAAATGTCCAATATGAGACATATTACATATGATTTTGGATTAAATTTAAAATAAAATGCCCTGTTATTCCAGGCTCAGGGCGATTGTTCAAGACACCATAAGGTCACCCAAGAAGTTTCAGGACATTCTGATGTGTAGTTTCAAAATAAAAGCCCACTAGATATTGAAATATGAGACATTAGATATTATTTAGGTATGATCTTTGGATTACATTTAAAAGGAAACGCCCTGTTATTCCAGACTCATTCCACTTCAGGGTCATAGGTCAGAACCCCATAGGGATACTCAAGAAGTTTCAGGATATTCTGATGCGTAGTCTCAAATTAAAAGCCCACTAGATATTGAAATATGAGACTTATATTTCAATATCTAGTGGGCTTTTAATTAGAAATTACACATCAGAATATCCTGAAACTTCTTGGGTGACACTATGGGGTCTTAAACTTTGACCCTGAAGTGGAATGAGTCTGGAATAACAGGGAGTTTCCTTTTAAATTGAAACCAAAAAAATATGTAATAAGTCTCATATGTCAATATCTAGTGGGCTTTTCACTTGAAACTACACATCAGAATACCCTGAAACTTCTTGGGTGACACTATGGGGTCTTAAACTGTGACCCTGAAATGGAATGAGTCTGGAATAACAGGGAGTTTCCTTTTAAATTTAAACCAAAAAATATATATGTAATAAGTCTCATATTTCAATATCTAGTGGGCTTTTAATTTGAAACTATACATCAGAGTATCCTGAAACATCTTGGGTATCACTATGGGGTTGTGAACTATAACCATGAAGTGAAATGAGCCTGAAATAACAGGGCATTTTCTTTTAAATTGAATCCAAAATCATATGTAATATGTCTCATATTGGAATTCTTGGTGGGCTTTTATTTTGAAACTCCACATCAGAATGTTTTGAAACTTCGTGGGTTACCCTATGGGGTTTTGAACTATAACTCTGAAGTGAAATGAGCCTGGAATAACAGGGCATTTTCTTTTAAATTTAATCCAAAATCATTTGTAATATGTCTCAGATTGGAATTTTTGGTGGGCTTTTATTTTGAAAGTAAATACCACAACGGCCATACACTTCCTTTGATAGTATTTGCTTTTATTGACTGTCTTTTTGTATGTACCCGACGAATGCTTTTATTTTAAACTAGTTCTGAGACGCTATTACCGTAATGGCTAGTATATACAGGTACGGCAAAAAACTGGGTCGGCTGGCTTGACCACCAATCTCGATGAGTCGGCTGGCATGACCGCAGTTAAAAGGGGTAGGGGGCACCAGCAAAAATCTTGCCTAGGGCACCAAATTGGTCAGAGCCGGCCCTGCCTAAGTATATTATATAGTGTTCCCTGCTGTGTCCATTGTTGAATCTGTTAACACAATCACTTGTTCTTGTCACACTTGTTTAAAAATAAAAACGATTTAATTCATCCAAGCGTAATGAGTTGTTATTCTTTAATATATTTGATACTTTGTGTGGCTCATATCTTAAAATGATCATGGTAAAACATCTTGATTATTTTGATTTTAATACAGATGTAGGGTAAAAGTTAGGGTTAAGCCAGTATGCTAACACGAACGTGAAGCTTTCCCTCAAACTTAAAAACGTATCTAACCACTCTAAAGGTAAAACTGACATTAACAAATATGCAATAATGCCATAACAGTCAGACAAATACTTGTATGTGTTTTTTTCATTCATATTTACCAATTTAATATTGAAATCTCTGCTGTCGTCCCATAGAATAACATTGACTGCGCGGCGTGTTTGGCACTATTGAGGCTTACATGAACCACGTGACAACCACGTGACCACCCTGTCGGCGAGATCATAGCGTGTCGCAACTCTCTCTCTCTATAGCTCTGCAGTGGATGTATCGCAATAGTGAGGCGCACACAGCCTTGGGCCGTGTTCTGTAAATATTTTAGAACACTCCGGCTGTTCCGGCGAGAGTCCTGGAGCTCTTTGTCTAAATTATATCATATTATACATAGATATATGCATATATTTATATTATCACGGCCAAAAGCTGTGTGCGCCTCCAGACGATATTATGAATCTCAAACGACTGCGTCAGGTTTTCCGACGTCTCTGGTTCTTCCACTCAATATGAAGTAGACTGAACCAAGGAGAAAGGTGATTGTTGCCCACGATTGTCTCCCGCCAGAGCCCCGCTGCCCGCTGCCGAGGCAGCAGGGCTCCGGTGGGAGACAATAGCGGGCAATTTGTCCAATTCCTTCTCAACCATGGCTGAGATAACCCCCACTATGATTCTCGTTGGGGAAATACCAGAGAACCCGACATGTTATGCGCCATACAAAGAAGTGTACAACACTGGTGTTACAGTGCACACACACACACACACACACACACACACACACACACACACACACACACACACACACACACACACACACACACACACACACACACACACACACACACACACACACACACACACACACACACACACACACACACACACACACGGGGTGTAACGGTACACGTATTTGTACCGAACCGAGTCAACGCTCCGTTGACTTGCATGGGACTTGACAACTTCCGGCGGTGAATAGCGTCCGCGGTTGCTAAGCGACGTCAACGTCTTTGGCGGACTATTTCTCTGCTGATCAACACTACGAATGCTGGTAACAAATAAATTGTGAAAAGACACACCGTGTGAAGTTATATTTTTGACGTGTCTAGTTCACCGTCATGCAGGCTGTGTTCAGTAAAATAAATAAATAAATTAATTAAATAGCGATCCGTTTTCGGCGCATGTAGGTCTATCTGCCTAAGCCCACGTTGAAATAATTTTGATGTTGAATGTTGATGGCGCAGTTGTTGAAATCAACAGATTGATTTCATACAAATCATAAAAGCCTCTCCCTGTGTCATTGTGTGTGCGTGTATCCGAAGTGCATGCGTGCGTGGGGGGTTCTTGATTGAGTGATTTTCGAATATTATTTGAAAAACGAGCTGTGCAAACCCAGATCACAACACTATTTCAACAACCCCTGTCTGGGAATTCAGAAATGCAAATGCCATAACCAAGTTCATTGGTGTTTTCATTGCTGCTGATCTACGGCCATTCTCTGTTGTTGACAAACAAGCAGTTTTTTTTAAATGTTCCCCGTAATTATGAACCGTACAGTACTCGTCTCTCGTCTCCGTGACTTAAAAACCGAGGTACGTACCAAACCGTGACTTTTGTGTACTGTTACACCCCTAACACACACACACACACACGGTCGTAGCTCATTGTCTCTATCACAATGGCGAGGCTCACACAGCTTTTGGCTGTATTCTCTAAATATTCTAGACCACTCCGGGTGCTCCGGCGGGAGTCCTGGAGCTCTATATCTAAATATTATCATATAAACATAAACATAGATATCTATATCATAGAATATATACTATCCCGTCCAAAAGCTGTGTGCGCCTCCAGACAATATTATGAATCACAAAACGACTGCTTCGGGTTCTCCGACGTCACTGGTTCCTCCACTTCCACATCAATATGAAGTAGAGACTGAATGTCGACATTGAGGAGAAAGGGATTGTTGCCCTCAATTGTCTACTGCCAAAGCCCCGCTGCCCGCTGCTGGGGCACCACCGTCTCGGAAGTGGGCAGCGGGGCTCCGGCGGGAGGCAATCGCGGGCAATAATCCCTTCTCCTGCATTACGCGGTTCATTTACTTCAGGGAGTCAAAGTTAAAGTTCCTTTCCCCCAATTCCTTCTCCACCATGGTTGAGATAACCCCCACTACGAGTCTTGTTGTGGAAATACCAGAGACGTCAGAGAACCCGTTGTGTTATGCGCCATGACACCAACAGCAGAGCGCTTATCAAAATAACAAAGAAGTGTACAACAGTCGTAGCTCATTGACTCATTGGCGGACCAAATTCTCCGGGCGGGCAAAGCAGAGAAGGGGAGGTAACCTGGCGCCTTTTGACGACATATTGGGCCAAATTCAAAATCCGAGCGTCTGAGCTTTCATTTTTCAAAGGCGGAGCAGGATACCTAGTGCTAGTTTTAAACCCAACGCCATTTCTAGCCACTGGGGGACCATAGGCAGGCTAGCGGAACTCATATTAATGTTAGAAAACCTCTTAAAGTAAATTTTCATGCCATGGGACCTTTAAGTCTTTACGTGTTTTAAACCATACCCTTTTTCAGAAATGAATTGCTCCTGGGTGCTTTTATCTTTATTGTACAGACGTAGACATAGGTCCAAAGATGATATGTGCTTTTTTTTCTAAGTCTAAAAAGGGAATTTTGTGTTTTTAACTAAATTCAAGATGTCTGTAAATCTATCCAAAGAAAGTCATAGGTTCTTGAGGCACATTTGTTCAGCATGAGGATGTATGCGTGTGAACAAAGTTTCATGACTAAGTCAAAGCAGTTACGAGATAGGTTTGTTCAAAGTTTGCATTTTTGGACTGTTGCTATAGCGCCACCTTTGAGCCAATCAGTGTACTATTTGCTCTTGAGTCAGCCTCTACAGCTGAAGATAGTTCTATCAAAAGCAAGCAAGCGGTTTAGGCTGTGTAAGTCAAATTTGGCGGAATAATAAAACTAACCACAATAGATTGCCTTTGCACTTTGTGCTAGGCCCCCTAATAAAATATATGGAAGAACTTTTGACCGTTCAACAGGTAGCTCTCATGTGCATGTGACTAATTTGCCATTACGTGACATGCTGCACGCATATTTTTTTCTCTCCCCGCCAATATCCAATATCCAGCCGGATTAGCCAGTCACTGAAGTTAACCCTGCCGCTGAAGAACCGGTTCCTGCCACTTCAAGAGTCCACGAACGCGCCTGCCAATTTCAACTTATTCTGGGGGCGCAAATATCTTTTCAGAGCAGATGGCCTACACCCAAACAGGTTAGGCTAAAAACTGTTAAGGGACAATCTTCTCTTCTCGCTTTCCCACAGATCTCCATGGTCTGACGCACAGGCCACAGTCAGAGCACAGGTTGAGAAGAAACAAGACTACAGCCTCTGCCACTATCTGACACACAGATAGCAGACAGCCCACAGACCTTGAAGAGAGACAACAGCCCGCCCGACGCCATCAACACTGTGCCTTCCCCCATCGCTGACGCTGGCTTGGCGAGGAACGGCCACCCCCCTCCTATGCATTCCCCCATCGACGATGACCTCCAGCCTCATCTCTCCCATAGCCACAACAACAACTCCAGCCCCAATGTCTCCTCCCTTTGCGATTTTCCAGCTGAATTTAAGAAACTGGAATATGTTGGCATCAAACTTGCATCTGTGTCAATGATAGCATCGACACGTCATGGCCACAGGCTGATAAAACCCAAGAGGATGGCGCCCCAGCCCCCCCCCCCTGTACTGATAGTAGTCCTGAGTATTACTGAGACAAAAAAGGGTTCAGCCGTAGACACAGTATAAAGGAAGTTTCACATAATCTGCTGAACCCAAGGTTGCCTACGTCAAAACAGGGCAACTTTTGCATTCATGCTGTAACCACTAAGAGAGTAAACAAAGGGAAACTTAGACACACTACTAACCTCACAAATCTCATATCTATTGCCTCCAAACCAAAAACAACCTTAAAGCCTATCAACAACACCATCAGGATGGCTCTACTTAAAGGTTGGGTATGGGATTTGCGAAACGCCAGCAGATTTAGAAAATACACAACTCAAATGGTCCTACCCCCTCACTTCAACGCTGACTCTGACTCCACCCATTCCAAGTACCTGGACGCGCAATCATGCACGAGCGCGAACACAGATGCGCGAGAGCGAGCCAGGCTAGCGTAGGGTTTTCCTTCTCTTTGCTGGTGGTGGTGGTGGTGGTGGTGGTGGTGGCGTCTTGTCTGCCATGGAAATTGTCTTCTACTGCTAGGTCCAAATGTGGATTAACTAGTTCCAGTAGCTACCGCAGGATAACAACAAACAGGAGCTTGCTCTGGGTCACGAGCTCTGGGTCACGAGTACTGCGCGCGCGGGGCGCGGGGAGGGGGAGTGCAGTACGACCGTTTGATTGACGTACTTATGCCGCTTTTCCACCGCACATGTAGCTCGACTCGACACGACTCGACACGACACGATTCGACACGGTAGCAGCACGGGTGCTTTTCCACCGCAAATAGTACCTCCTGGACGTGGGCGGGGTCGGCTGCGCGAAAGGGCCGTGACGTATTTGTGTACGCGACGCAAACAACACATACGCAACCCACACATGGACAGAACCCACATAACAACAATGGAGGACATCGATCGCATTACTATTATTAGCTGGCATGTTGAAGAAGTTGGAGAAGTGGAACATGTTGGCTGCGGCGCTGCTATGGATGTTACCAGCATGGTTGCCATGTCGCTCTCGTGACTTCGTCACACTCTCTGGCCAATCAGTCGCCGGCCGTCTGCCGACGTCACCTTTTAGCATCGGCTCAGCTCGCTTGGAACCTAGAGCGAGTAGGTACTAGAAAAAGCAGCCACTTCAGGTACCAGATACCATGGTACCGCGGTGGAAACGCAAAAAAGGCGAGCTGAGTCGAGTCGTGTCGAGTCGTGTCGAGCTGGTACCATGCAGTGGAAAAGCGGCATTACTGTCCAATGCAACTCGGTGGCTCTGGAAATCATTGGCTGGAGTTTTTCGAGCCCTGCCCGTTCCACAGATGATTGACTTGTTTAATTTTCATGTCAGTACTAACTCAGTGGCTGTAAGTGGGTTATGATAAGGATTTCAAGTAATTTTGCAAAAACGGCCAAAAAAGCGAATTCCATACCCAACCTTTAATGTTAGGTCTCTTAATAACAAATCATTTTTAGTTAATGATTTTATTACCACTTCTAAACTGGATTTTATGTTTTTAACTGAAACATGGCTGGAACAAAATAACAATGCAACCGTTCTGATAGAGACAGCTCCTCCCAACTATAACTTTTTGGATGCATGTAGACCTGGAAAAAGAGGTGGAGGGGTTGCTGCTGTATTTAAAAATGTATTTCAGGGGAAACAGATGTTATTTGGTGATTTTCCATCATTCAGATACCTTAGTGCTGTATTGAAATGCTCCCCCAGAGTTCTCCTATTAATTATTTACAGGCCAAATTTGTCCCACATATTCTGCAAATTTTTTCGATTACTTCACAGAATTATTGTCTAGCATCTCCACAGAATTTGACTGTCTAGTTATAACTGGTGACTTCAATTTAAAAATTTTCATACTGATGATTTGAATGACAAGTGTGCAAAAAACTTTTTACCATTTTGGACACATTTGAACTGTCTCAACATGTGAAAGAGGCTACTCATTGTAAGGGGCACACTCTAGACCAGGTTATCACAAAGGGCCTCAATGTTTCTGATCTCTCTGTGACTGATCCTTCCTTGTCTGACCACTTTTGTGTTTTCTTTAACATATCTTTTATTCCCGACATACAGACAAAATCCAATACTGTCAAAAAACGGTATATCAATGAAGATTCTAATGTACTTTTTAAAAAGGCCATCTCCTTGCTACCACCTCTCAACCCATGTTCTGCTGATGATCTTGTAGAAAACTTTAATTAGAAAATTTTGAAAGTCATAGATGTCATTGCACTTTATAAGGCTAAAACGATTTCTGGAAAGCAAAAGTCACCCTGGAGAAAAGCTGCTTCTGTAACAGCACAGAAAAAAGAATGCAGGAAGGTTGAACGCATCTGGCGTAAAACAAAACTTCATATTCACCATGATATCTATAAAGAGAGCCTCCGTGCCTACAATTTAGACTTAAAAAGTGCTAGAGAAACATTTTTCTCCAATATCATTAAAACCAACACTAATAATGCAAAAACCCTATTTGCAACTGTTGACAGACTGACCAACCCCCCAACACAAATTCCACCTGATCTCCATTCCACGCAGAAATGCAATGAGTTTGCAGCTTTTTATACTGATAAAATTGAAGGCATCAGACGCGCCATCAATATCTCCACTTCAAACAAAAATGTTGGACTACCACCCTGTTCTGGCAAAAGTAACGTGGCAAGGATGGCATGCTTTAATGTTATACTCTCAAAATCTTGTGGAAACTGTGACACAACTAAAGCCATCCACCTGTTGCCTTGATACTTTACCTACCAACCTCTTTAAGAATGTTTTCGACTGCCTTGCAGTAGACATATTGCAGATAGTTAACAACTCTCTCCAGTCAGGCAATTTCCCAAAAGCTTTGAAAACTGCAGTTATTAAACCCCTTTTAAAAAAGCGGAGCCTAGATGCCTCTATTATTAACAGCTACAGACCAATATCAAATCTACCCTTCATAAGTAAAATCATTGAGAAAGTTGTCCTCCAGCAACTTAATCACTTCCTGGCATCAACTGGTTGCTATGACACCTTCCAATCAGGATTTCGACCCCTGCACAGCACTGAGACCGCCCTTATTAAAGTTGTAAACGACATCCGTCTTAACACAGACTCTGGCAAAACTTCAATACTAATGCTACTTGACCTCAGTGCTGCATTCGACACTGTAGACCATACATTACTTCTGGACAGGTTAGAAAACTGGGTGGGGCTTTCAGGCACAGTCTTAAATTGGTTCAGGTCCTACCTACAAAATAGGAACTACTTTGTTTCCATTGGCGACTTTGTATCAGAATCAACCAACGTGACATGTGGAGTCCCACAAGGTTCGATCTTAGGACCCTCTTTATTCAACATCTAAATGCTCCCACTAGGGCAAATCATGCAAAATAACAATATTGACCACCATTGCTATGCTGATGACACACAAATCTATGTATCGCTATCACCAAATGACTATCGGCCCATAGATCTGCTGTGCCAGTGCATTGAGCAAGTGAAAGAATGGATGTGCCGAAATTTCCTTCAACTAAATGAGGACAAAACAGAGACAATTGTATTTGGTTCTAAAATAGAAAGGCTTAAAGTAACCCAACACCTTCACTCTCTGTCCCTGAAAACCTCAATCAAAGCCAGAAATCTAGGGGTTATCATGGATTCAGATTTACATTTCGACAGTCACATCAAATCAGTTACAAAATCGGCATACTATCACCTTAAAAATGTAGCAAGACTTAGAGGGCTCATGTCCACCGAAGACTTACAAAAACTTGTACATGCCTTTATCACTAGTAAGCTTGATTACTGCAATGGTCTCCTTACAGGTCTCCCAAAACAAGCTCTGAGGAAGCTTCAGCTTGTTCAGAATGCTGCTGCTAGAGTTCTAACAAAGACCAAAAATAATTGACATGGTCAGATAATTGATTTTAAAATCATGTTGCTAACCTACATGGTTTAGGCCCAAAATATTTAACTGATATGCTTCCACTACATAAGCCTTCTCGACCACTAAGATCCTCTGAGACCAATCTGTTAATTATCCCCAGAGTAAACACGAAACATGGGAAAGCAGGATTTAGTTACTATGCAACAAATAGCTGAAATAAACTCCCAGAGGATTTAAGACTTGCCCCAACTCTGAGCACCTTTAAAACAAGACTGAAGACTTTTATGTTTGCTTTAGCTTTCTGCTAAATCTTAAATACATTGCACTTTCTAAAAAGCTTTTTTAACTTTGCCTTTATTTTCTATTTTAATACTAAAATGCCTTTTTAACTTTCTATTTTACCCATTTCTTTGCATATTTTTTCTTTTACTTATCTTTTATTTTATTGTATGACAATGTTTATATGTGAAGCACTTTGAGTCTGCCTTGTGTATGAAAAGTGCTATACAAATAAAGTTGCCATGCCTTGCCTTACACTCCCTCTGTTGTGAACCACTTACGAGTCGTGACTCAGTTTGAAAACCATAGAGCTTACACCTTAGAGCTGGGAGAAGCGCACTAAACTACCCGGCCTTCTTAGTCCAGATCCTGATAATCAACATGTCTAGAAAGCCTACGTGTAAGGCCTACTACAAGAGTAAGAGTTATGAGCATTACAGAATGTATGCATTTATTTTATTTTAATTGATGATGCAAATTAATCATATTCCTTTCATTAAAGAGAGGGGGGTTGATCACTGGGGAACGGGATTTGATAAAGTGATATATCTTTGTACTCAAAAAGCTTTTCAATAGAAATAAAGCAGAAAGACGAAAAACTATCAAATCTCAACTCACTGGTTCAAGCGAAGAGCTTTGATGGCTCTGCTCTCAGGGAAACCCATCTCTGTCAGCTGATGGAGTGCCTGTTCATCCACCCGGTCCTCATCGTCCTCATCCAGCATGGCTAGAGGACACAGACAGTCACACACTGAGACCCACACCATCTAACCAAAGCAAGAGCATTTCTCCTTCCATTAAGACAAAATCCAGTAAAATACCCTGAAATTAAGGTCAATGTGGAGGTCTAGAGATGACAATTAGCAACATTTGGCATTAAAAGTCAACCAAAATGAAAGAGGTATTCTGAACCAGTCATCATGCAGAGGATTGTCTTGATTCTAGCTTTACCGTTGGCCTTTTTGAACAGTTCCACTGCGTCCGGGTTCAAGGCCAGCAGCTTCTGGGCCACCTCGATCAGAGATACCAGGATCTTCCTGAGCTCTGTCTGAAACTGGTAAAGCAAACAAACACGCAGAAAAAGTACATACAATTAGATCATCTTCAAATCATTAATGCTGTTAATCCCTTCCCAGAACTTGAGGCTGTGTATAATCCTCACGTCTCGGATGTTGTGCTGGGTGACCGTGCGGTCGGTGTGTTTAGTTGACAGGGCGGCGGTGGCTTTAAGGATAGCATCCTTGTCTGGAGCCTTGTTCTCCTGCTTCTTCTGCTGGGGGCAAACAAATAACCATATGTCATCATGAGCTCAGAGCATCACAGCAAACATAGGCTCATACTATTATACAACTGAAGACTTTCCCCAAATATCGACATTTATTTTCATAAACTGTAGTTCAAAGCTGGAAACCTTTTCATCTGCAGATATGTCGGACATCTTTGGTGGTGGAGGGGGTGGTCTTTTCTTTATCAGCAGCAAAACATCTACAAAGGCAGTTAAACGGGTCTAAGCAAGTATAGCAGTGCATGGAAAGGTTACTTGACTTCTGTAGCAACGGTGACATTAAATGACAGGGAGAAGGACCAGCATACCTCTATCTTTGATGTTTTCATCGTTGACCGTTTTAGTATCTGTGAGGATACGCTCTGAAGCAGCATGGATAAGTTTATGGTGTGTCAGTGTTTTCGGGTCTTCTAGACTTCCGTGCACATACTGCAAGAAATACAAACAACATCAAAATATCATAGAACCAGTCGACAAACAACAGAACAGCACAAAGCATGGATGGAGTCATTCATTAAAAACTGTATTACTATTGAGGTAAAGCAATAACAAAAATGCATTTAGTCTAAAACCTAGCTGGCTCAGCTAGGTTTGATCATACTGTTCCAAAACATTGGATTAGACACATTTCCGAAATGTTGCATAAAGCTATAACAAATGCATTCATTCAAACAGTTAGAATTATTTATTTTTATCCACTGTTGGCTCAACGATATTTGATGGAACCGACACTGTTCCATTGAACTAGTTCTGCTGTTCAACTGTGTTGCAATTGATTTCGGCCTCCTCTTGACTCAGTTGTTTTCTATTCTTCTCTCTCTAATCATTGCTTCTGTTCACGTTCCTTGTTTTCACGCTCCAACCACGCTGTTACTTCCAGTTCCCTTCTTTAAATATATTAACAGAGGCAGCACGGTGGCCACTGTCACATTTCTTACTCAGTGCATCCTTAAAGGGGCCCATTGTAACCCATCCTAACAGCGTGGGGTCCATTTCCATGACTGTTTACTACTTTCCAGGGTTCAAGCATTTTGGAGGCATTGGTGCCTGTCAACAACTCCACGTCAGCTTGGACGCGAGGAACACCAATACCATCCAAGTACGCTCACATAGCCAGTTCCTCTTCTTTGATGTTATCTGTGCTTACAGGCATCATCATGTGTACTGCCTTGATCAAGGAATGTGGTTTGAATGACTGTCTCCTGCTGGACTACACCTGAGCCGGTAGTTCAGATGGATAGAATCCCTTCAGTTTTCCCGGCCCCTGTATGCCCACATGTTTGCGGAGAGACCAGTGCACAGTGCTCACCCATGTTTCCTTGGGCTGTTTACAGTCTGTGTGGCTTTCTATCACCAATTAATGTGAAGGACGCTGGGAAGGTTTTTGCTGCACACCTCGCATGTCAAGCGCTTCTCGCAATCCTTGCTCATATGCCCAATGCAGAGGCCCTACACCATACCCAGTGAAATAAAACCATACCAATCTCTGGGTATTTGATGATGTGGGGCTATTTTAATTCCAAAGGCCTTGGTGACTTTATCAAGATGCATATTTTCCGGGATCCATGAAATAAATGGCCTTTAAAAATACAAATCTACCTGCCTTTATGGGAATTGAACATAGGGGTTCCTATACTTATGCAAATGAAGAACATTTATTTATATACGATACATTATTCATTCAAAGAAAAATGGTGGCCTAAAAGGTTGGATTTTTCCTCGATTAAGGCATCCAGATTGATTTCCAAAAGATGATTTTTTTTATTTCCTCTTTTTAGTCAACTTTAGCATGGGTGCATAAACGTATTCTTTCCACTGTACCTTCATTATGCAACTTTGTTTCAGAATTCATATTCAACACAATAAAACCCACTGGTTGAATAAACCTCTCACAGATATGCCCACCCACAACTTATTCAAATACCAGTTCGAACCAATGCATTGGATTTCAGTCAATAGAGTGGCGAAGTCACGCCCCTTCCGGGAGAGCTCATGGGACCTATGAGATCGAAAAATATGAATGATATTTTCTGGTCCCAGTCTTTATATGCCCTGGATTACACATATGTTGTTTGTGGATTAAAATGAAAATTTTTCATGCAAATAAAACTACAAATTTTCGTGAAGAAGTTTGATAATTTTAGGTTTTATGTGAGGCCGCTTTGTGAACTACAGCTCTTCGCTGCTCTCGACGCATATGATATACGTCACCACACCCGCACTTGGAACTCGGCACAGAGATGGCACATAGAGATGGCACATAACTAAAACTCTCCACATGCCCCGACTTATAGTGGTTTTCACCTCTTTCTATGCTTTTATCCTCGCCTTGAAAAAAAGTGGTGAAGTGGAGCAGAGAGATCGCCATCTCTGTGCCGAGTTCCAAGTATATTAGCTTTCAGAAATATTTTGTGCCATATTGCTTTTTATAGATTCATCATGTTAATGCAAATAATCAAGCCTAAAGACCTGTGCCACTTTTCAAACGTTTTTGCAACTTAATGATACGTTGCTATATTTTGCTTGGACGTAGCTGGTGTTAAACACCACTGTCAACAATGTCAATTTACTCGCTCACAAGATTACATTATTTATGTATACCTATTTATGTTTGTGTTATATCGTTTTTTTTCGGGTCAGCCCAGCAAACGGAGGCTTTTGTGTGCCTTAAGGTACGTGAACACACCAAACGCGTAACCCGCGTAAGATTTACGCGCGTAACGCAGCTAAAATGTTGCTTGACCATTTTGTGTCAAAAATGGTCCTACGTACGCAGCTACGCGCCTGTGGCTGCGCTGGATTTAGGAGTCAGAGGAAGGAAACCCAAACGCCGCCGTGTTTGGGTGCATGATAGAGCTTGGATCGGGTTAGTTTAATAATCTCAGATATAAATAACAATAATCGGGTTAAATAACTTCACATGGTGTGTCTGGTGTGTTTCCAGCATTCGTAGTGTTGATCAGCAGAGATATAGTCCGCCAAGACGTTGAGGTTGCATAGCAACCAGAGACGCTGTCCATGCAATTTAATGGAGCATTCCCTCTTCGTCATAACTATCAAACCAAACATCCTTCACATTCACCGAGCGAACATTATGAAAGTAAAATGCACATTTCTCGCTAAAAATGTTTACATAAACGCATTTAATGGCGTAACTATGTTACTATTTCCACCCAGAATAAAGAAAGATGTCGGCCGTATGCTTCTGTGCAAGCGTCACTACTCTCTGCCAGTGACGTCGGGTCAAGCTCCACGCTGATTGGCTAAGCATCACGCGTTGGAGCGTTGAAAGTTAAATTTTTTGAACTCCGGGCGTAGGCGCGTAGGTGCGTTAGGTGCGTATATACTAGGCCTGCAGCGGATTCGAATTGTATCCGAATCCGTTCGGTTACCACAGTTCGGAGCATTCTGGAGATCCGCGGATTTCGGTTTCATGAAGGCATTGCCTTATGTAGCGTATTTTGCCTACTGTAGCCTACGTCCGATACAAAAGGGTGTTTAGGACCCAGCGGAATGCATTCTCTCCAGTGCTGCCTGAGCCAATGAGACTTTTCCCGCCCCTCCCTTCAGCCTGTCAGCGTTCAAAACAAACTGTAACTCTCCAGTGTAACGGTAGCTGTAATAGGTTGTTTTCTGAAGTTCAAGCGCACGATTCCTAAATTTAAAGAAAGTAATTGATACAATTATATTCTAAATATACGGGAGATAAATACAAACGGGTGATAAGCGGGATAACGGCCTTCGAGGTCGACTGGTTCGATGGAAATAATGGACAGGTAGAGGCAACTCTGGCTTCATGCTGCGCTCGTCGCCAGAGTTCTAAGCCTCGTCGGCCGTTATCCCTTACATGTTACACTCAGTGCACCATGTTTTCAAATGCATTTAGGGGAACATTTATTGCACAAAAAAGCCTTGCAAGTTGTCTGATTGCAGTCAATTAACACATTGCAAATAGCCTGTGGGTCTCATTCATTTTTGTGTTTCTCCCCCAAACCCTCCGTCAAAAAAAAGTCTGCCTTTTTACTATCACGGACATGATCCTAATCCGAACCGTATCCGAAACCGAGGCCCAAAACGGTTATCTGAACCGAACCGTGGACACACTGATCCGTTTCACCACTAGTATATACGCAGCTCATACGCGGCTAAAATGTTGCTTTAGCGCATGTAACGCATCTACGCAGCTCATACGCGCGTAAACCAATGGTTCCCTATGGAAAAATTGCAGATTTTATACGCGTCTTACGCGAGTAACGCGGTTGGTGTGGCCGTACCTTTAGGGTGGCGCACAAACATTTGTTTACCGGTGGAAGGGATAGTGCCACTATCCAATGTTGTAAAATTAATGCACAACCACAATTGCAATGTTTGTAATTTTTAATGAACGTATATAATTGTATTTTATATGATATACGTATGTGTTCAAAGCACTGGTAGATTGTAGGCATAGATGAATAAATGAAAATCAGTTAAATAATATATCCCAGGGCTCCAGACTAACTTTTTCCTTGGGTGCACATATTTATGGTGCACCCAAGTTTTGAGTTGTTGACGGGGGGGGGGGCAACCGGGCAGCTGCACTGGTTGCACCGTCGATATATTTACGCCATTGATTAATGATATTTTGACCATTAAATAAATGCCTTAAATAAATGCCGGATCTGTATCTCTCATAAAGTATATCGTCAGACAATGCCAAGGGATCGGATCTGTCCCGAAAAACCCTCTGTCTCCGGAGAGACGCCTGTACGATAAGTGCGCCGAGGTCCATGGGAACACCCACAAATGGTGACGCCATTATCGGAGGAGGGGCTAGGAAGCTGCGCACGCCGATATAAGTAGCCGATCTCCGGGTAGACTCGCTGAAAAGCTGCTCCCCCGACCAGGTTTGTTTGCGAGCGTAAGTCACCATGGTGATACAGCGACGCTTAAAGAGATCGACTTTCATGGTACAGCTAACCCAGGCTTTCAGCTCAACATACCTCGCTAACCCTCTAATCGAGCTTCGTAGTACAGGCCCCTGGATTGGGCTTCGCGGGTTTGTTTCCCGGCATTGCTTTTGTTACTGGTCTTGCGTGTTCCAACGGTTTATTTTAGGTATCTAATAAATCGCTGTCTAATCAATACTTCATTCACTGCCTCTTCCGTGGTCATTACAATATTATGAATAGACTGCTCTGTAAAAAAATTAATAATAATAATTATACCAGATACATTTTCAGTCGCACCGGTGCACCCAAATAAAATATTTGGTCGCACTACCCCGAATTCTAGGCGCATGTGCGCCCAAATTAGGCGCACTCTGGAGCCCTGTATCCAAATAAATACATGTTTATCATCTCTTTCTTTGTCTTTTTTCCCCTGCATAATAGTAATCAACCGTACTGTAAATGTGATGCATGAATTAAGTTCTCAGACAATTTCACTTAGTTTTATAAAAATTGAATGGATTTTCCTTTTAATAAAGACGATTCGATCAACCGCAACAAAGCTTTTGTGACTTCCCCAAAGAGGCTCCATGCGAAGGAGACATGACCGCATTCATAACAGACAAAAGTCAAATAAATATCGATCAGCTTGATTGCTGCCATGTTTTATTCATAAGCGCACATGTGTTTACAAGCGGACACGCAGTATTAAAAAGCGGAAGCGCTTCCACACTACCAAGTCGTTCCAAAGTCTGAACGTTACAAACGCTAGGAAGCACTCGAGCTAGCACTCTAGTCTCATCTCCATAGGACGCGACTAGCAAGGACGCGTCCTAGCAAGGCTGCAGCCTACACTTTGGGAAACAGCCCTGCTCTGCCATTTACAAGAACCCGCCCAGTGAACGCAGAGGATTGTGGGTAGTTTTGGCTCGTCTAGGATGCAGCGATGCATCCTTGAAAAATCGCGGAATTCTCAAAAACAAAGGACGCAAAAATGGCGCGGCTTTCGAGTGTCCTCAACATTGGAACAGTGCTTGTCGGCGTTCTATGACGTAGCGTCCTTAAAAGGGCGGCCGTTGAGCATGCTTCCTTGACATTGGGAAACAGCCTAGGTGTGCACACGTTTAGATGGCCTTGTAGTTGGTAGCGCTACACACCTCCGGTCCGGTTGATTGACACATGTATCGCGGTGGTGGTCCTTGCTGCATAAGCTTTCGTCTAACGATCCAATTTCATTTAAGGGTATGCAAAGGGTGATTAAAGGGTATTTACAGGGTGAATAAAGGGTATATATATATATATTAGGGGTGTAACGGTACACAACAGTCACGGTTCGGTACGTACCTCGGTTTTGAAGTCACGGTACGGTACAGGACGGTTCGGTTCATAGTTATGGTGAAAAAACTGATTGCTTGACAGAACGAACATAAGTTTAATTAGTAACGAATTAAACAACAGTTTTAGCTGTCAGTATGAAACATACAAATAAAATGATGCAATTCTCCAATAACCCTAACATAAAATTAATGAAAAATCCAGTTTTAATGCTCAGTCTAGGCTCTTTAAGCTGGTATGTAAACAAAGAGTTTGTAACATATTCCTGCAGCTCTCTAAAGCTCTGAAGTTCTCATAAATATAATCAATCATTAAATAAAAGTGCAACTGCAGCCTTAACTTAAATTACAGCTTATTTATTTATAATCTATTGGTGTTTTCATTGCCTCTCGTAGGTCAGAGGCAATGAAAACACCAATAGACCTGGTGATGGCATTTGCCCGTTCGGAATTCCCAGACAGGTGTAGGGGTTGATTAAATAGTGTAGGGAGCTGGGTTTGAACGATTTGAACAACTTTTTTTCATTTTGCAGCGGTGACAGTAACACCTGGATGGTGCCGTCACGTTAAAATTGTACCGGGGGCGAAAATTTTTGCAAGTTCGATGTGTTTCCATTTGCATAGACGATCGCTGTTGAACAATGTTCAAGCTTTCGACTTGTCCACTCGTCTTTCCCCATTGTGATAATTAACCTGGAATCCAAAGTTCTCCCACACTTGGGATTTAAATGACAGGGGGGCATCTTCAAGCTCCGGTTTTCTGTTGTCGCTCGCCATGCAGTTCGCTCCCAGTTCGCTAGTAGACATCAATCCACACACAGTCGCGATCGCGCTCTGCTACTGCTACTACGCGGAGTTCGCGCACGTGCGAGCCGAGCCTAATAAGTCTAAACGGTCCGGGTGGAACTCTGACTTCAAGTTTTAAGTTCCGCACCGCAAAACAAGCCTTTACATTCGCCATATTAACGCTATGTACGCCACATTTACGGACCGCAGTACACCTCTGTAACCGCACCGAAGTGCCTGTACCGTGACGGTTCGGTTCAAATACGTGTACCGTTACACCCCTAATATATATATATATATAGGGGGATTAATAGGGCTAGCTAAAAATATCGATTCATCAATGCACTGCAATTTATTTGTTCTCGATTCAATTTCGATTCAGAATTTTTGTGAAATAGACTATTTCAACAAAATGAGGCATACTCAGTCAATGTAATCTATAAGCTAAATGTACATGCCCTTTTACACTTTTCGATGTTATGATGATTACCTTTATGCTGCAAGTTTAGCTCAGGAACAGTTTTAAACAATGGTGTATTCCCATTTTGCTAGTTAAAGCACAATGAAATGGTTAATTCATTTTGAAATGGTTAATTCTAAATAATATTTAGGTATTTTTGTCATCTGCACGTACTTTGAATCGATATCGAAGCAAGTGGATCAATATCAAATCAAATAGAAAACGAATCGAATCAAGACCTAAATAATCGAATTGAATTGTGAGGTATCTCGCAATACCCAGCCCTAGTGATTAAAAGGAATGTATATGGTGATTAAGGGGTATTTATAGTGATTTAAAGGGGCGGAGCCTCGGACCCAGTGGGAGTCAGTGTCAAAGTCACAGTCAGTGATACCAGTCGGTACATTATAAATAGCCAGGTCTACCCGGAGACTAAATAAGAATCCATCGACACCACCCTGACAGGTGACACGGAGGGCCTGTCCGACTACGATCAGGATGACAGGGCCTCACTCACATGTTTCAGACACTTCTCCTTGAGCCTCTCCACGGTGGTGTCCTCGGTCACCTCCTCCAGCCACTCCGTCCCCTCCGCGGTGCAGATGTGGACCTTCAGCACTTTGACCGCAAATATTTTCTCCTCCTGGACGAACATAGCTGCCGTTTTCGTTCCCCCGACCCACTAATGTTAGCTCCTGTCGCTAGCGTGCTAACAGCTAGCCGTCCTTCCTTTCCCAGCTTAACTGTGCGGACATGCACCTTTTAAGTCTCCACCATGCTCAGACTGCTCCGTTTACTAACCGGCGCGAATCAAACGATGTTGTCTCTGCTGGCGCAGCTGTTTTCGCCCCGTAAAGACAACCAACAACACACAGCTAGATCCTATTTTGATGGTTAATCATTGAACTTTGAACTCTACTTACAACTGTAACGTCGTGCCCTGGTGCATCATGGGAGCATGAGTTTACTTCGGCTGTTTTGCAGTGTTTCCAGATTGGGCCGGAAATCTGGCCCAATTTGGCAACGTTAACCATACTAAGTACATACACAGTGTGGGTCTTATTGTGATAAAGAAAAGTCTGTTTTATTTGCAAACATTATTAGTGATGACCATAAGCGTAACGGAGATAACGCTTCCAAAATGTGAACATACATTCCACTCACTCAAATAGGGGAAGCTGATTTTCGGCCTGCCGTCCGTATGGGCAGGCGGGGCAGTGAACTCCCTGCGAAAGCATGCTCCCAAAAAAATAGTTCCTCAGTACATCATTGCTCCAAGTTTATTTTTAATAATGTGATTGTCACATTAACTATCTATAGTTTCTGTAGGCTTTCCAACTATTTTTGGTCTGTTGAATTTTGGATGATGGTGGTGGCGATTCTTGGTGAGTTTAACGTGTCATGCAATGCTGGGGCAGGGGCAGTGATGTTACGTTCTGCGTCGAGGCATCGAGGCGTGTGTCGAGTATCTCGGCTCCTATGGCAAGCCGAATTGTCATTTATTAACTAAGTTTGACTATCCGGAATTTACATTGTAGATATCAACAACTTCATTCAAGATATCTGTAATGTAGTTGTGACTAGTCGAAACGACAGTTAGAGATATCTGTAATGTAGTTTTGACTAGTCGAAACGACTGTTAGAGATATCTGTAATTCAGTTTTGACTAGGCGAAACTGAATTACAGATATCTGCAATGACTTCACGGAAAACGACATTCAACTCGTCACACATCTTAAATGACAATTGCAGATATCTGTAATTCAGTTTCGCCTAGGCAGAATGAAAGTTAAAGATATCTCAAACGTCATTTGAGTGTTGGGCATTACGTTTTAGATATCCAGAAATACGTAATTTCCCCTTGCTGCCATAATCAAAGAAGAAGTGGGTTCATTTCCGAATGGAATAAGAAAGGAGCAGTCATGGCGTTGGCTGTGATCGAAAAGATCACGAGAAAATATGGAGCGATGTAATCAGTGAATTGTGTGAATGATGATTGAACAAGGAGCTGCTCCGCTCCCGCTTAAAGTAAACGGTCCTATAATTTGTCATTACAGATATCTGAAACGTCATTACAGATATCTGAAACGTCATTTCGCCTAGTCAAAACTCGAATTCAAGATATCTATAATTCAGTTTCGCCTAGGCAGAATGAAAGTTAAAGATATCTACAATTGTAGATATCTCTAATCAAAATTCCTTTCAAGATATCTATAACTTGATAATAGATATCTACAACGTCATTTTGACTAGTCGTAACTCCAGTTAGAGATATCTACAACGTCATTTTGACTAGTCGTAACTCCAGTTAGAGATATCTACAACGTCATTTTGACTAGTCGTAACTCCAGTTAGAGATATCTACAACTTCATTTCGCCTAGTCAAAACTTAATTTAAGATATCTGAAAAGGGACATGTAGATATCTTGAATTGAGGTGAATTAAAGATATCTTGAACTGGAATTATGACTAGTCAGAATCAAATTGTAGATATCTCAAACTGGAATTACAGATATCTACAATTCAGTTGCAGATATCCGTAATTCACAAAGTGGATATCCGCAACTGAATTGTAGATATCCGCAATGAGAAACCCCATAGACATGAATGGCGAAAATGACGTAATTTCGCCTAGGAGGAATGTCTTTGTGTATGGCAAGCCGAATTGTCATTTATTAACTAAGTTTGACTATCCGGAATTTACATTGTAGATATCAACAACTTCATTCAAGATATCTGTTACGTAGTTGTGACTAGTCGAAACGACAGTTAGAGATATCTGTGACGTAGTTTTGACTAGTCGAAACGATAGTTAGAGATATCTGTAATTCAGTTTTGACTAGGCGAAACTGAATTACAGATATCTGCAATGACTTCACGGAAAACGACATTCAACTCGTCACACATCTTAAATGACAATTGCAGATATCTGTAATTCAGTTTCGCCTAGGCAGAATGAAAGTTAAAGATATCTCAAACGTCATTTGAGTGTTGGGCATTACGTTTTAGATATCCAGAAATACGTAATTTCCCCTTGCCGCCATAATCAAAGAAGAAGTGGGTTCATTTCCGAATGGAATAAGAAAGGAGCAGTCATGGCGTTGGCTGTGATCGAAAAGATCACGAGAAAATATGGAGCGATGTAATCAGTGAATTGTGTGAATGATGATTGAACAAGGAGCTGCTCCGCTCCCGCTTAAAGTAAACGGTCCTATAATTTGTCATTACAGATATCTGAAACGTCATTACAGATATCTGAAACGTCATTTCGCCTAGTCAAAACTCGAATTCAAGATATCTATAATTCAGTTTCGCCTAGGCAGAATGAAAGTTAAAGATATCTACAATTGTAGATATCTCTAATCAAAATTCCTTTCAAGATATCTATAACTTGATAATAGATATCTACAACGTCATTTTGACTAGTCGTAACTCCAGTTAGAGATATCTACAACGTCATTTCGCCTAGTCAAAACTTAATTTAAGATATCTGAAAAGGGACATGTAGATATCTTGAATTGAGGTGAATTAAAGATATCTTGAACTGGAATTATGACTAGTCAGAATCAAATTGTAGATATCTCAAACTGGAATTACAGATATCTACAATTCAGTTGCAGATATCCGTAATTCACAAAGTGGATATCCGCAACTGAATTGTAGATATCCGCAATGAGAAACCCCATAGACATGAATGGCGAAAATGACGTAATTTCGCCTAGGAGGAATGTCTTTGTGGATATCTGAAATGACAATTGCGGATAGGAGGAATGTAGTTGCGGATATCCGAAATGTTAGTTTTGACTAGGCGAAACTGAATTGCAGATATCTGCAATGTAATTTCCGGATAGTCAAACTTAGTTAATAAATGACAATTCGGCTTGCCATACTTTGTGGATATCTGAAATGACAATTGCGGATAGGAGGAATGTAGTTGCGGATATCCGAAATGTTAGTTTTGACTAGGCAAAACTGAATTGCAGATATCTGCAATGTAATTTCCGGATAGTCAAACTTAGTTAATAAATGACAATTCGGCTTGCCATAGGCTCCTCCCCCAGCGAAGCTCCGCTTCGAGTAGGATTCACGTTGGCAAAATGACGTAGGGTGTGACGTTCGAGGCTTCGCCTCGGGCTTCTGCTTCGAAATATGGGTTCAGTATTGGCGGGAGATTTCGACTATAAAGATGTCCCGTATACGATCACAACCTTGTGGTATATTCAATATACCACTAGTCTGTGATCGTAGTAGTTTGAGCATTGCATTTTCTGTAGTATCAATCGAAACATCACACATTGTGTAAACATCACGTAGGGAGCTACGTGAAACATTACCCCCCCTGCACCTCCCTCCAAAGTTACACAAAACACTGTCCCCCACATCTCATCCACATTTCCCCTTTTACAAAATCAGTTCTATCATTCTGCCCAAAAAATTCAATAACCACTGTCCGAACACTTTAATGGCTATTAAATTAATGAGTCCTTCTCAGTTATCATGCAGTGTGGGTCGGCTTAGCTCAGGTGGTAAAGCAGTTGACCTGTAACCAGTAGGTTGCTAGTTCAATCCCCAGCTCCTCCTACCTCAGTGTTGTCTTCACCCTGTCACTTTGCTCCTGATAGCTGACTGTCGCCTTGCATGGTTGACTCTGCCGTCGGTGTGTCAATGTGTGTATTTACAGATGTAAGTCGCATTGGATAAAAGCGTCTGTTAAGACACACTTTTGCCAAATGATTTATTTTCTAGCATGAGCTCTGTGCCATTTTATGAATGTCACACTCACACACATGTATCACTGAAATGACTTCAATTCTCAAATGATTTAATGTTGTATCGGCACACGAAGCAAAAATCACATTTTGGGTTGGGTTGTCATAATTTCATTCACCACTAGATGTCCCTAGCGTACTCATTTGAAGCTTCGAGCACGAACCACTTTGGTGGTTCATCTGGCTTTGAGGCTTTGACGTTTCATGAGGCATCATCTCGGCACCACTAGGCAGGGGAGCTCAGCGACCGCGTCCCTCCGTATGTTTCTCGCAATGCCTTCAGATCCACACACAACTTTCAGTTTTCCGTAGGCCTACTTGTAGAATTGTTTTTTGTACTTGAAGGATTTTAGTTTGTACTTGGAGGATATTTTTGTTTCTGAAGCATGATGTGTATGTTTGATAGGTACATTTCTTATTTGCAAAACAAAATGCATTAGTTTGTGAACGATGTTTTGTATTTGCAAACCACACTGTCTGTGTGTGTGTGTGTGTGTGTGTGTGTGTGTGTGTGTGTGTGTGTGTGTGAGTATAACACGTTTTGTGTGTGTGTGTGAATCGTTGTGTGTGAGTAAAACATGTTTTGTGTGTGTGTGTGGGGTTGTGGCATGATTCTAACTCCATACAGCCTTACCGTACGTCCACACAAAGTTCCCCTGCGAATATTTCTGTTCGCTCAAGTCGCTCAAGTCGCTCATGACATACAATTCAATTATGCAGACGCATTTAAAGGAGCCATCTGCTTTTAGTACAGACAGCCATATCAAAGAGTGAACTCCCATACACTTTGGCCATATTGCCGAGACGGTTTTGCTGGTTGGATAAAGTGCTTCGACAACAGTGATTCCCCCCAATATAAAAAAACTCCTAAAATGTAGGCTAATTACAACCGAGAACAAAAAACCCTGCGTGCTGTAGTAGGCTAGTTAAAATATGTTTCACTGATCTCCATCTGCACTCATTCGTCGCACTCAAAACAAATAGACATTGGCGCACATGGCTAATTTGCATACGTGCACAGGACTGGTTGGCTCCGCAAAGCAAATAATGGAATGTTACGTATTTTAAGAACCTAATGCCGCGTTTCCACTGCAGGGTGCGGAACGGATCGGATCGGATCGCAAAGGTGCGGTAGGGAGGGGGCGGTATAGCCCAGCTCAGTTCCGAGGTCGCGTTTCCACTGCCGACAGTAGGCCTACCCTTTGTGGTAGGCCGGATGTCGATCGCCGCGGCAGCTACGTAAACATCGTAAAAAACGTCTTCCTCCCCAAGAATGCAGACGAACGTCTCCACCTCCTTGTTCGCCCAAGCAAGCGTTTTACGCGACAAGTTAATTGTAAAGAATAATACCTCGAGGCTACTGTTCGTTTGTTTTTATCCCCGCGTCACCCGGAAGTGACGATTCTGTCGACCAATCAACGGAGGGGGGGTGTAGCTAGAATTTCACGGGACCCTTTCAGGCGTCTCGTCTCGTTTGCGGTACCCCAACGGAGGAGTCCCGAGAACGGGGCCGGAACGGGTACGGCAAAGTCCGGGCCACGCCCACTTTTGGCGGTGGAAACGCGACCCGACCCGCACCTTTGCGATCCGATCCGTTCCGCACCCTGCAGTGGAAACGCTCCATAATGCCGCGTTTCCACTGCAGGGTGCGGAACGGATCGGATCGCAAAGGTGCGGTAGGGAGGGGGCGGTATAGCCCAGCTCAGTTCCGAGGTCGCGTTTCCACTGCCGACAGTACCCTTTGTGGTAGGCCGGATGTCGATCGCCGCGGCAGCTACGTAAACATCGTAAAAAACGTCTTCCTCCCCAAGAATGCAGACGAACGTCTCCACCTCCTTGTTCGCCCAAGCAAGCGTTTTACGCGACAAGTAAATTGTAAAGAATAATACCTCGAGGCTACTATTCGTTTGTTTTTATCCCCGCGTCACCCGGAATTGCCGATTCTGTCGACCAATCAACGGAGGGGGGGTGTAGCTAGAATTTCACGGGACCCTTTCAGGCATCTCGTCTCGTTTGCGGTACCCCAACGGAGGAGTCCCGAGAACGGGGCCGGAACGGGTACGGCAAAGTCCGGGTCACGCCCACTTTTGGCGGTGGAAACGCGACCCGACCCGCACCTTTGCGATCCGATCCGTTCCGCACCCTGCAGTGGAAACGCGGCATAAGCTACCCACACATAGACCTTATGAAGCAGGACCAAACATATAAGCCGTAAATACTATACATAGCCACAAGGGGAGCAAGACCTTACTGAAGGCTGCAATAAATACTTTAGCCACAGAGGGCAGCACCACAGACAAGGCGAGGAAGCCGAGGGTTATACGTCACACCGGCTCCTCGCACTGCTTCCGGGTCTTGCAGACCAGACGATGGCTGTTTCCCAAAGTGAAGGCTGCAGCCTTGCTAGGACGCGTCCTTGCTAGTCGCGTCCTATGGAGATGAGACTAGAGTGCTAGCTCGAGTGCTTCCTAGCGTTTGTAACGTTCAGACTTTGGAACGACTTGGTAGTGTGGAAGCGCTTCCGTTTCTGCTTTTTAATACTGCCTTTCCGCTTGTAAACACATGTGCGCTTATGAATAAAACATGGCAGCAATCAAGCTGATCAATATTTATTAGACTTTTGTCTGTTATGAATGCGGTCATCTCTCCTTCGCATGGAGCCTCTTTTGGGGAAGTCACAAAAGCTTTGTTGCGGTTGATCGAATCGTCTTTATTAAAAGGAAAATCCATTCAATTTTTATAAAACTAAGTGAAATTGTCTGAGAACTTAATTCATGCATCACATTTACAGTACGGTTGATTACTATTATGCAGGGGGAAAAAGACAAAGAAAGCGATGATAAACATGTATTTATTTGGATATATTATTTAACTGATCTGATTCATTCATTCATATATGCCTACAATCTACCAGTGCTTTGAACACATAAGTATATCATATAAAATACAATTGTATACGTTCATTCAAAATTACAAACATTGAAAATGATTGTAAAAACGTTTTTTGTGAAAACGGTTGTGCATTAATTTTACAACATTGAATAGTGGCACTATCCCTTCCACCGGTAAACAAATGTTTGTGCGCCACCCTAAGGCGCACAAAAGCCTCCGTTTGCTGGGCTGACCCTAAAAAAAATGATTCAACACAAACATAAATAGGTATACTTCAATAATGTAATCTTGTGAGCGAGTAAATTGAGTGGTATTTAACACCAGCTACGTCCATGCAAAATACAGCAACGTATCATTAAGTTGCAAAAACGATTGAAAAGTGGCACAGGTCTTTAGGCTTGATTATTTGCATTAACATGATGAATCTATAAAAAGCAATACGGCAAAAAATATTTCTGAAAACTATAATAATAATATAACTTTACTTCATTTTAACGTGTACTGCTCTGCCATTTTCAAGAACCCGCCCAGTGAACGCAGAGGATTGTGGGTAGTTTTGGCTCGTCTAGGATGCAGCGATGCATCCTTGAAAAATCTTGGAATTCTCAAAAACAAAGGACGCAAAAATGGCGCGGCTTTCGAGTGTCCTCAACATTGGAACAGTGCTTGTCGGCGTTCTATGACGTAGCGTCCTTAAAAGGGCGGCCGTTGAGCATGCTTCCTTGACATTGGGAAACAGCCGATAACACCAGAGACACGGGGGAGAGATCGCTAGAATTCTCCCGGTAGCTATTGGACAGGGTTATAGGTCTATTGATCAGCTAGGAGAACGTGCTTAGACACATCTTCAATCTCTCCTTGCTTCAGAGTATCAGTTTACCATACCGAAAATACGAGATACCAAATAAATTCTCTTAAAAGCTATTCCTTTGGATTTGACCACTTTCCTTGAAGAACTACGTAATAGGAACATATCTATCTATCTATCAACGCGTGTCTATTTTTAATGTGATGTATTGTGTGTATGTCCAGTCAGACTTGTTCTGTGTGGTCTTGTAGGCTACTGTCCTGTGTGGGCCGAACCACCTCAATGGATTCCCGACGATTTGTGTCGTTTGGTATTAATAAAGACTTGACTAGGCTATCTATCTATCTAGACTATTTAATTAAGAATTATTCACCTCAGGCTCCGTGAATAGTGGGGAATAGAGGGATAAAAGACAAGAGATATATTGTCATTTATCCCTCGTCTTGTCGATTAGTTTGTTTATGTGACGATTTCAAAAACTTTTTGGGTTTTGTTTAAAGCATGCTACACGCGATTGGTTGGTTAGATTGGTGGCATGGAAAGCAAATTAAAATGATCCCCGCTTAAATACGAACGTTCTAGATGTATAAATACTCCCGCTTATCATCACTTGGTATCCAAACCACTATGGCGTTTCGATCTCTGAACTGAAAAAGGGTTGGGTCGTACAACACCGGGTCCCCAGTTACAGCCGCGATTAATACTTCAGCCGACATTTTGTTCAGTGAGTGAATAAAGGTAGGTAGGAACCAAAGTGCCTGCCAGTGTTCCCCGGGATCCACGCAAGCGAAGAGCGTCTACATTCCGATTGGCTGTCAGTGTTTGGCCGCTGAAGCGCGTCATAGTCATTTGCATAAAGTTAAAACGTTTTCAACTTTTTTTTGACGCTCTGGTCGCTCAACTTTGGCCGCTGGTAGCGTTGGTCGCTTTGGTCGCTTTGGTCGCTCTTGCCCATAGAAAGTGAATGACTTCCGGCGATTTGGTCGCTCAATTCGCTTCTGGTGTGGACGTACAGTTATGGTCATATTCTAGGCCTGTTGTTGTTTTAACTCGAATTATTCCGCCAGTATCTTTCGTCTTTCGGCAGACATGGCGAGTGGTGTTGCACCTGCGATTAACACTGTCGAGTCTCTGTTCAAAAAAACATTTGATAGGTTACATTTTGAAGATGAATTAGCCATCAAACAACTTGGACCAGACAAACTGGATATTCGTATTTACCAACAAACGAAGGATAGAGGGAAAACGGTACAACATAACTTTCTTCCGAGCATGTATGAGAAGAAAAAATGTCTAGGCCTATGTTGTTGCTCAAAAAGAAACACAGTTTCTATGGAAGTAAATCTGTGCCATCGGGTTTTGAAAATAAAAACACATTGAATTATAAGCACTGAATATTTATGCATTGAAATAACCTATCTGAATTTTTTGCCTCTGAATTTAACTCTTTACATTTTCAATATATCATATTCACCTTTATTTTTCAATGTTAAAAAATTCAACGTTGGAATATTCAACTCAAATATTTTCAACGTCCAAAAATTCAGTCCGCCAAAGTCACCATCAAAATTCAATGTACGAAATTCAGTGTTAACATCCGGGGACCCAAGAAAGAGCAATCGATCCTAGATGCTAGATCGCGGTCAAACGAGTTGGCGCGTCATTCTCGTTGGATACCTGACTCTCACGCGGGAAGGCAAAACAGATGTCCAACGGCAACAGCAGCAGTAATGGTACGGAGCCCCCCAAGGGACATGGAGGAAAAATATAATTTTGGTTGACAAAAAAAAGCAGAGAGAAAACTAATAATTTGGTTTGCGAGATATCGCAAACCAACTTCCGGGTCAGAATTTAACTTCCGGGTCAGAGGAAAAACTAACAACCACAACGATGGAGCTTGGGAGATTTATCATCGTTTATTTTGAGCTTGGCCCCAAATATTCTGACAACAAATCAATACTTGCCAGTAGGCACGACTTCCACATAAGTGAGAGACATCTGAAGAGGATACTGCGAGATAGGGGACACTCTCGCAGCAAGGCGTACTCTGACCTGTCGGTCCTGGTGGATTTTATTAGTGACCAACTGCAGTACTCTGGACAGCTTCACGGGTACCGATGGATGTACGCTAAATGCAGGGAGCATGGACTGCGTGTGAGGAAAGAGGATGTGCGGTTGTTGTTGAAAGCTCGATCCCAGAGGAGTGTCACGAAGGCTAGCGAGACGTCTCAGACGACGAAACTAACTACTAGTGTAGATAATAATAGATAGTGTACATAATATACAACTAGTATTACCTTTTCATACCCTGACATGTTTTGATTGTTAATGTTCCTGCAGTCTTCTTCTAAATGTCACATGATGTTGCTGTGGTGTCAAACCAGCTGATTTTATACAGGTTTCAGGTCATCCTACTTGAACCGGCAGGACGACCGCACCCACTGCTGTATACAATCAGCTGTCTTGACACCATAGCAACATCATGTGACATTAAGAAGAAGACTGCAGGAACTTGTCATGGTATGAAAAGTAATACTAGTCTGATTACAAGAACAATTAAGTCAATTGTTCTTGAAGAAGTACAATTATTAATTCATTGTTACGTTTTTCATCTAGCTAATGTGGCCAGTGAAAAATATGGCCTGAAAATATCAGGAAACAGCACCAAACTTGTTTGGCGATTTTTGTTTATTCAGAGTTCCACATACGGGATAGCAATATAGTTACACTGATAAAAAATGTTCCAGTCTCAACAAAAACATGAATAGCGTGTGTTGTCGTTTTTTAACCCCTCTCTCAGTATTTGAAACCACAGGTTGTAAATGCACAGATAATTTCAAAATGCTTTTCTGTCGGTAACATGTCAATGTTTGTACTGATTGGCCATCAGAAGTTCAGAGTTCGATAGATACATCCATTTTTTTGGTCCCATCATTTGAAATCCAATGATATTCTATCATGAAAGACTCAGAATAAGTATTCACATTTAGTCACTGAAGCCAGTTACCTTTTTTGTTAAATACAATTCTAACTGAAAAAAGTGATACATTTGTTGATACACATTTGATTTACTTTTTACAGGCTTTGTCTATAAAGCCCCCCCTCATTTCTGTCTTTCTAAACTATCGTTTAAAGGAATGTAACATTTGCCAAAAGCTAGAGATGTTGAGCTATGACTTTAAAGGAAACTTATAAAGGAAAAGGACAGCAAGGTGGATTACTTATGTGACCAAAAAATCCTGCCACTTCGAAGCTCAACACAAGACACAACTAAATACGTCTGACCTACACACATGCCCTGATGGCCTCTCTGAGGTGCATGTACAAATTCACTGCCTGATATGGATCTGTTGCTAGAGTGAGATTGGAATCAGCCATAAAGATGTTGCATAGATCTGGATCAAACGGTTTGGTCTGGCGAAAGATACATTCATTTTTGCACAGTTGAAAATCACCATCTTCAATTGGGGAAAGGAAGTCTCTTGTCCCATAGAGTTCAGGTAATGCAAACATCACGTTCGGCCGACCGCTGGGGACGTTAAGGTTTTTCGATGGCCTGATGGTGTGTGTGTTCCAGACCTGTGCAGTGTCATCCAACTCATCCTGTTAAAAGCAAGAATATAAAAACAGTAAATACATTAAGGAAGAACTATAAATGCATATCCAGGGCTGTTCGCTTATGTGTGCAAGCACAAAAATTCAGTAGCATAAAAAATTATTTTGTAGCACACAGTGTGATCGAAAACTTGCATAACCTTAACCCTTACATTTCACTCTAATTACCTTTGAGCATGTCATCTTGGTCTCATTTGAGATTCACAATCAATATTATATCCTTGTGTGCAGTAATAATTGTAGAAAAAATGAATAGGGCTGCACTTATTTAGACAAGAGCCTAACCTGGCAATAGCAACTTTTGCTGATTCAGAATTGTTTCCCCCCCCCAAAGAACAATGATATTAATATCTATATCTGTATATTGTTTATCTATACACATAATTATTGTAATAATGATAAACATTTTTAGAACATTTCCTTTTAATTAAAACCAAACTTTATACATTGAACACAGCCTATTCAATTAATTTGTATACATATTTCTACAATTTAGGATAAATTAAATAGGTTGCTGTGAATGTTTTTGGAGTAGTTCTTCCATGGCTTATTTCAAAATGTGTCTATAGGCTACTGTTGACTGCTCTCAGCTCTCTGCAGCTGAAGGACAAGATGTGTCCAGCCAAAGTGGCGGGTGGACTCAATAACTTAAGACTACTTTACCCAGTTTGGCGAGAGTTAATTTTGAGCCCTCTAAGCAGTGTTGTGCATCACTTATGGAAGTAAATCTGTGCCATCGGATTTTGAAAATAAAAACCCATTGAATTCTAAGCAATGCATATTTATGCATTGAAATAACGTGACTCAAAATAAAGTGTTTGTATTATTGGATATTTTGAATAATTATGAGCTATTGCATATATAAACCCACACATGCATAATCCCATTCACAAATATATAGAAGTTTTAACAATACTTGCTACACTTTTGTAGTTGAAGTTATTTATTTAGTTTAATTGATTATTTATGTTTTTTCTTTCAGTGCTATTTTTTTTACATTACATACATTGCACATACTGCACCCCTGAAATCTTCAATATATACATTATTAAACAGCATAAACAATGTTCATGGGGTGAGTAGTGCTGTAACATCACGTGATTCTGCAGTGGGAGCATTATTTGATAGAGGCAATTGGTCGTCTATCCACATACTGTGTAACGTGCGATGGTGTAGGTCTGGGTTAGCATGAAGGAGGCAACATGCAAGATTCTCCTCACGGTACTTTTAGTATACTATAAGCTTTTGACCATACCACGCCAGGTCTCCATGGCACTATATATATTTAACACACAGGTGGAAAGTCCGGGATTCCTGCCTACAACAAATTAGTTACTAAATAACTCATATTAAAAAGGGAGACTTCGATCGTATAGAGTGGCGAAGTCACGCCCCTTCCGGTAGAGCTCATGGGACCTATGAGATCGAAAAATATGAATGGGTGTCAATGGAGAGAAAATAATTATTTTCTGGTCCCAGTCTTTATATGCCCTGAATTACACATATGATGTTTGGGGATTTAAATGATAATTTTTAATGCAAAGAAAACAAAAAATCTTCGTGAAGAAGTTTGATAATTTTAGGTTTTATGTGAGGCCGCTTTAATAATAATAATAATAATACATTTAATTTAGAGGCGCCTTTCAAGACACCCAAGGTCACCTTACAGAGCATATAGTCATCATGCTCAGAGCTTTGTGAACTACAGCTCTTCGCTGCTCTCGACGCATATGAAAATAATTATTTTCTCTCCATTGACACCCATTCATATTTTTCGATCTCATAGGTCCCATGAGCTCTACCGGAAGGGGCGTCACGCCTCTTCCGGTAGAGCTCATGGGACCTATGAGATCGAAAAATATGAATGGGTGTCAATGGAGAGAAAATAATTATTTTCTGGTCCCAGTCTTTATATGCCCTGGATTACACATATGTTGTTTGTGGATCTAAAGGATAATTTTTCATGCAAAGAGTTCAACCGTTTATTGTGCAATTGTTCAGATAAAGGGTGTAGAGAAAACACAACGAGAAAGACTACACGGCTCGTATGTGACGTCACGCTCCCTGCGACTGGCGTGGAGAAGACCGACAATCTTCCCATCGGCCTAACTGAAACTCTGCACGTGCCCCGACTTATAGTGGTTTTCACCTCTTTCGATGCTTTTATCCTCCCCATGGAAAAAGTGGTGAAGTGGAGCAGAGTGATCGCCATCTCTGTGCCGAGTTCCAAGTGCGAGTGTGGTGACGTTTATCATGCGTCGAGAGCAGCGAAGAGCTGTAGTTCACAAAGCGGCCTCACATAAAAGCTAAAATTATCAAACTTCTTCACGAAAATCTTTAGTTTTCTTTGCATGAAAAATTATCATTTAAATCCACAAACAACATATGTGTAATCCAGGGCATATAAAGACTGGGACCAGAAAATAATTATTTTCTCTCCATTGACCTCCATTCATATTTTTCGATCTCATAGGTCCCATGAGCCCTACCGGAAGGGGCGTGACTTCGCCACTCTATACTGCTGTTTATTCTATTCGAGCGGAAGAGCACGCACTTCTTCACTCCACGTTATCTCGTATAACCAAACAAAAGAGGGAGGCGGCTACATATTATAAACCTGACTGTTACAACTGTACCCCTGAAATCTTCAATAAAGACGTTATAAACCAGCATCAAAATATGCCTGTTGACTTGCGCTAGCCTAGTCTCCAATGATAAGAACACCAAGGCTAACTTGGGAATCAGGGGCCTCATTACAGAAACTTCCTAACTCTGAAATCCTATCCTATCTTGAGATAGGAAGGCATTTAGGAGTTTTGATATTACAGAAGGAGGTGTCCTAACTTAACTTAGGAAGAAATCCTATCTTATCTTTAGTTAGGAATTTAGCCATTACAGAACTATCCTAAGTTAGGAATTTCTTAAGTTAGGATCCCTAAGTTAGGTGGCCATACACCCTGTCCTAAATTCAAAATAACTATCAATAACAGAAGAAAATGGTAGCTGCTAGTAGGTCTGTATGACAATGAAGACGAGGAAGATCACAACAGAAATGTGATGGCTAAAAGGGTACAGAGACCGCATAATGATTTGTTACATTTGTATTTTAATTTCATTTTATCGCCTGCAAAGACATTTAATTTTGAATTTGGTGGAAGAATTACTTTACTACTTTATTACTACTTCTTCTTGTTCTCTGTGCCAATACCCGCCATGACGTAGTACTAATGCTACTAGCTTGCCGTCATTAACAAAGATCCTCAACAGTCTCTTTTAACGTTAAAAGTAACTCATTCTATCAATCTCATGCACACTCTGAGTGCAGAAACAGACATAACCTGACGATTGCCGATCGAAAAATCTGTTGAAAGAACAGTTAGGACTACCTAAATTAAGATAAGATAGGATGCCAAAAATAAGATAGGAAACGGCCAACAGGTTAGGAACTGCTTCTTTAGTAGGAAATTAGGATTTTTCCTATCTTTGAGTCCCTAACTTAAGTTAGGATGAGAAGTTAGGATTCTTTCTGTAATGAGGCCCCAGGCCCTATGTCCAAAATTCCGAACTACCCTTATTTTTCAATTCGACGTGCTTCTTATGTACAAGTGTCCGTTAGTATTGTCCATTGCTGAATCTTACAGAAACAACCCATACTAATGGCATATATATATAGAAAAATGTACTCACCGAAGCTGCTGTTGCTGTTGGACATGGCTAAATCTGTTTTGCCTTCCCGCGTGAGAGAGTCAGGTATCCAACGACGCGCCCACTCGTTTGACCGCGATCTAGGATCGATTGCTCTTTCTTGGGTCCCCGGATGTTAACACTGAATTTCGTACATTGAATTTTGATGGTGACTTTGGCGGACTGAATTTTGGGACATTGAAACTATTTGAGTTCAATATTTTAACGTTGAATATTTTAACGTTGAATTTTTTAACGTTGAATTTTTTAACATTGAATAATAAAGGTGAATATGATATATTGAAAATGTAAAGAGTTAAATTCAGAGGCAAAAAATTCAGATAGGTTATTTCAATGCATAAATATTCAGTGCTTATAATTCAATGTGTTTTTATTTTCAAAACCCGATGGCACAGATTTACTTCCATACGTTTCTTGTTGTAAAAAAATTATATTGCATAGGGTAGGCTACCTTATTTCATACCTGATTCAAACAGAGCTGTTATTGCACACATGAGATCGTCATGTGTGCAAAGTCCCTGTATAAATTATCGAAGGTCTGATAGCTTGATGGATGACTTCTCATAAGCTATGTTCGTTGGTTTGACTTTGCCAAATGCGTTCTGTATAGGCCTGGCTATAGTAGCCTATCTACGTTTTATTTCTACTTTTCATTAATGTATTTGCAATGCACTTGCTAAGCCATGTTGTCTATTGACAGAAAAAAGGCGTTCGGACATTCGGATGGAATTGTTAAGGCATTGTAGCCTATATATATATTTTTTCAGCAGGTATTTGTATGTTCTTCAGCTGATTGTTAAAATAAAATATGGAGTAATAACTTCCCTATAATGTCGAATTTGTCATTTGAAATTTTTGACTTTGCAGACCTAGTTGGTGTTTCCATTGCACATATATATAAGCGTCTTAGAGTACCATATTAAGCACTATATACATTTCATTTATTAATATTATTATTCTAATTAGCCCGACATATGACGAGTGTTCCGGATGGCACTTCCAAAGCGCGCAGTAACATTAGGCTATTCGTTTATTCTTAATTCTTACTCACAATTAGTTTAGTTAACATGTAGCTCAAAATATACATGTTAAAAATATATATTATATATATATATATTATATATATATATATACATTGTGGGTGTGGTCATACGCCAGTAGTTTCTGTATGGAGCCAGTTTCCTGTCATAATTCAAACCTTAAAAAAAAAGTTTCAAAGGCTTGTAAGTCTGTTATTGATAACTCAACACCTTGTAAAAAATGTTTAGCAACACTGAAAAAAAAGTTTCAAATCTGGCACTGTTCTAACAGCGTATTACTTTGTTTCCCGGTTTTGAAACCATGTAAATGGGATTCTGCAAACACGTTCATGCATTGAGAAATACGTTTTGAAAGGTTGACTATTTATTTTTAAAAACTTGTAAAGGTGTTAATTTACACCATTTCTATGGCGACACATTAGTGCCATAATTCACTAATGTGATAAAAGATGCATTCGGGCGTATTATATTATTCCACACGCGTAGATATTAACTGCGAGCGCGCAAATTATCTCTGCGCGCGCGCAAATTACCTCTGCGCGCGCAAAACAGCCTCTCGCGCACGCAAATTACCTCTGCGCGTGCAAAACAGCCTCTCGCGCGTAACAGCCTCTCGCGAATGATGTTCTGCTCTCGCGCGCAAATTTAGTTTTGGCACTATGGGGGAGGGAACCAAGGCAGGGCGGGCTTTCCTATGATTGGCCGTTTCTGAAGCGCGATATTTGATTGACAGCCCTCCTCAGCCCTCCTCTCATTCAATTCTGAATTGTACATCGTCTGAAACGATAGTTACGTATTGTAACTCTAGATTCTATGAGTATAGGCGCAGCCTTTTAAGTGTCGGCCTCATTGTCCTTTAAATAGCTGAAGAAACGCTGTTTATTGGGAGCAGAAGGTGAGCCGGCGCCCGACTATATCTGCGAAATGCGGACGTCGTTGAGGCACGCCGCACGCGGACGTAATTGAGGCCCACGCTGTTGGTGGGCGGGGATTACAAATTTCAGTGCTACGGCTCACGCTTAGGGATAACCCAATAGCGATAACGCAATAGCGATAGCCTTAAAAGGCTGCGCCTGTACTCATAGAATCTAGAGTTACAATACGTAACTATCGATTCAGCCATTTACTGTACAATTCAGAATTGAATGAGAGGAGGGCTGAGGAGGGCTGTCAATCAAATATCGCGCTTCAGAAACGGCTAATCATAGGAAAGCCCGCCCTGCCTTGGTTCCCTCCCCCATGGTGCCAAAACTAAATTTGCGCGCGAGAGCAGAACATCATTCGCGAGAGGCTGTTACGCGCGAGAGGCTGTTTTTGCGTGCGCAGAGGTAATTTGCGTGCGCGAGAGGCTGTTTTGCGCGCGCAGAGGTAATTTAAGCGCACGCAGAGATCATTTGCGCGCTCGCAGTTAATATCTACGCGTGTGGAATAATATAATACTCCCGAATGCATCTTTTATCACATTAGTGAATTATGGCACTAATGTGTCGCCATACATTTCAATGTATTTTTTCAGAACTGACTTTTCAGCGCTGACTTTTCAGAGATTTGACCACACAAGCACAAGCTTGTGAGTCACGTGATTATTGGCCGCATTCTGTTGCTGTTTCGTTATATATAACTCATATTAAAAAGGGAGACTTCGATCGTATAGAGTGGCGAAGTCACGCCCCTTCCGGTAGAGCTCATGGGACCTATGAGATCGAAAAATATGAATGGGTGTCAATGGAGAGAAAATAATTATTTTCTGGTCCCAGTCTTTATATGCCCTGGATTACACATATGTTGTTTGTGGATTTAAATGATAATTTTTCATGCAAAGAAAACTAAAACAATTCGTGAAGAAGTTTGATAATTTTAGGTTTTATGTGAGGCCGCTTTGTGAACTACAGCTCTTCGCTGCTCTCGACGCATATGATATACGTCACCACACCCGCACTTGGAACTCGGCACAGAGATGGCGATCTCTCTGCTCCACTTCACCACTTTTTTTCAAGGCGAGGATAAAATCATAGAAAGAGGTGAAAACCACTATAAGTCGGGGCATGTGGAGAGTTTTAGTTATGTGCCATCTCTATGTGCCATCTCTGTGCTTTGTTGGGGTTGATCGAATCGTCTTTATTAAAAATAAATCCATTAATTTTTTGAAAAACAAAGTGAAATTGTCTGAGAACTTAATTTATGCATCACATTTACAGTATGGTTGATTACTATTATGCAGGGGAAAAAAGACAAAGTGTTGATAAACATGTATTTATTTGGATAGATTATTTAACTGAACTTATACCATCCTTCATTCATTCACGCCTCTCAACCAAACGCTCAAGGAGAGAGAAGAAGCGGTCAAACCGCTCCCTTGACTCCACTTCTGTGATCTGCCTGCCGCTGGTAAAGGATGTCCTCCCTCACCAGAAGCAGGAAGGGATCCTCCCTCCCTCTTCTCCCTGCTCCGGCCACTGCTTCACCTGCTCCAACTGCCCCTGCTGCAACTGCCCCTGTTGCGCCCGCTGCTCCTGCCCCTGCTGCGCCTGCTGCAACTGCCCCTGCTGCTGCGTTTGCTCCTGCTGTGGCTGTCGCTGTGCTGGCTCCTGCGCCTTACCCCACTCCTCTCACCTCCACCTCATCCTCCTCCTCCACTCTGACCCTAACCTGGCCTGGTTGGGAGGGAGCCCACTACCACTGGCGGTGACAACGGCTGCTGACCTGCCAATTAGCTCATCCATCAAGCCAAACCAGCGCTATGTCCCTGCTGTTGGACTGCCATCCTCTGTGCCTTGACCTGAGGCAGGGCACTTGCAATCCTGACAATAAAAATATAATAAACAACTAGGCTACTAGCAATCTAATATTTCCCTGTTGTACCTACCTATGGCACAACAAGAAGGCAGTTGTCAAAAAAATATTGCTGTCATCTTGCTCTTCACTTTATATTTACTTTTACGGTTATCCCACTTTTTTTTGGCATGCACTGGGGTCAGCCGTCCTGTTAACTCCATTTGTTCAATCAAAGTGCCACACACACACACACACACACACACACACACACACACACACACACACACACACACACACACACACACACACACACACACACACACACACATATTATTGTCTCACTCATTGTTAAATAAAAAAACTACTATTTCATTCATCCAAGCGTAATGCTTTGTTATTCTTTAATATATTTGATACTTTGTGTATGGCTTAGTCTTAAAAGCATCATGGTTGTGTGTTCAGCTCCTGCCTCATCAGAAGAAGTTGCCTGGAAACTAAAGGCTAAATGGACTGTTGCTACTCTGCTTTCTCAATCGCTCTCTGACCACGGGTAAGTCGTGAATCGGAATTACAAGCAAAATCAAGGAAATCCAATGGTGAAGTTGCACAAAAATGAACATCTTGTATCGTCTTTGATTTCAGAACAGATGTAGTAAGGTTAAGGTTAAGCCACTAAAGTCAGTAGCCTAGTGCTACCCATGCTAACATGAACGTGAAGCTTTCCCTCAGACTTAAAAACGTATCTAAGTAGCTTTCAGTTGTCACCCTACCACTCCAAATGTAAAACTGACATTTACAAATATGCAACGATATTCAGAAAAAGTACTTGGGAATGTTTTTTAATTTATATTTACCATTCAATATTGCAATCGCTGCTGTCAGTCCCATAAAAGAACATGACAGCGCGGCGTGTTTTGGAACTATACAGACTCACATGAACCATGACCACCCTGCCGGCGAGATCAGAGTGTCGCAACTCTTCTCTCTCTATGGCTCTGATTGAAACGTATCCCAGATATGTTCAATGTCAACATATAACACATTGTCATTAAGGCATATTTCCCTTTCGGGGAAAGTTTCATTTAACGTATTTTGTCCATGATTACGTTTTATTGAACGTATCGCCAATACGTTCGTTCTCAGCCTTTTTTGCCATTTATTTACCTCTAGGATTATTTTTAGTTGAAACGTAGCCCAGATATGTTAAATGTCAACATATAATGTTACGCCCCTGTAAGGGGGGTATAGAAAGAACCACGAGGACGCAGTGTTGTAGTCAAAGTCCAAAGTTGTAATGACGTTCACAATATTCAACAAAGTGCATTTCTTATGCAATTTCAAATATTAGATATACCTATTTTTTTTTTCACAATATGCAAAACTAAACAACTTTCAAAATAACATGTAAATAAGCAGCATATTAAAGTGTGCTTTGTTTGAGTACTAAGTACTACATTTTAAAGCTTTTCACCATGAGACATTTTTCCATAGCTATTAAAAAAAAAAAAAAAGATAAACCTCTCAAAAGTATTTTTAAACTTTAACACATTTTTCAATAAAGTATTGTGTAACGGGTCAATGTAGCGCTGGACACAGGTTCTTGCTTCTTCCACCAGGAAGTTCTTTTATTGTCTTTTCAAACGTGTAACCAAAGACAATTGGATCAAGTGTAAATTATATTTTGCTCGACGCGATCTCCGTTGGCGATCGGCTCCTTTCGGCTGCCAATCCTTCCTGGATTCCCCTCCCACTACAAGACAAAAGCAGGCACATAAATACAAACACTCCCTGATTGGCCTGAGTGCCGACACCTGCCCGCACTCAGGTCCAATCCCCCCAGCCAATCCGGTGCTCTCCCAACCTGCCCATACTCCCCCTGCAGGCCAGACGTCGCACGTCCCCCCACATATTGTTTCAGCTAAAACACACTGACAATACTGTCTAACAACACTTAAACAGAATACTGTGCCAGCTTATTCACACATTGGCATATATTTTACACGGTAAATTAACACAGCGCCAACACGCATTGTCAGGAAATGGTGGAAACTTTCTTACCACGCACCTGCCCGTGTGATGCCAAGATGCACGCTACGGCAGAGCGACTCCTCCGTGTTCAAGCCAACTACTTTTTCAAACAATCCATGCATGGCTATAATCTTTTCAGCATGTTCCCTAGCATTAAAACGTAAATACATAAACAATTACACAACCACCTGTAAGGATATCCCGCAAGACAGTATTATGTTCCTAAGAGGCCACCGTAGCTGGAGACTGTGACGTAACGAAATGTTTAATAAAGTTAGTTGAATACTTACCCGCTTAGATGTCAGTCGCATATCATTACATGGTACCAGGTGTAAAAGTATTAAATAGTTAATGTCTGTGTGAGAAAGACGGAATGGATGTCATAAAACCACCAGAACCATTGAAGCTCACGGGAAATATTGATTATGCTGGGAAACAGTTTAAACAGGCGTTTCAACTTTATTTGACTGCAACTGGCGCCAACGACAAGAGCGGTGAGAGGCAAGTAGCATTGTTACTTACGATAGCAGGGACACAAGCGATTGAGATATTCAATTCTGGAAGTTTGATGCATACTGTAGTCCGAAGAAGAATGAAGTATACGAGAGACATGTTTTTCGTTGCCGCGTGCAGCAGTAAGATGAATCGTTTGACTCGTATGTGACTGAGCTAAGGCTGAAAGTGAAATCCTGTAACTATAGCGACATGCAGTCCTCCATGCTACGCGATCAGATAGTCTGATCAGATGGTCAGATAGTCCCATCTAAATGAGGCTGTCCCACCAGGTTTTTCTTTTATTAGTAAACCCCGGGTTAATGGGAGGGGGGGTGGCCTCGCTCCCCTCCATCGTGATAACATCAAAGTCACCACTGTCACAGTCCCCCTTCACTCCTCCTTTGAATGTCTAGCTGTAAAACTCTCAGGCCCCAAACCCACTATCATTGTCACCATTTACAGACCACCAAAACCCTCCGCCGTTTTCCTCAATGAATTCTCATCACTACTTACATCTGTATGTGCAATGTACCCCACTGTTATCCTCCTTGGTGATTTCAACATCCACATTGACAACCCATCCTGTACTTTTGCTAATGACTTCACATCACTTCTGGACTGTCTTGGCATCACACAACATGTCAACCTCCCAACCCATAACAAAGGTCACATTCTGGATTTAATCTGCTGCACTGACATCACTCCCACTAACCTTGATGTCATTGATTTCCCCATCTCCGACCACAAAGCTGTACTTTTTGACATTCATACCCAACTACACAAAACCAAGGAACAACGGACCATCTCCTTCAGAAACATCAAACTTATCAACACCACAGACCTCTCCACCATGATCAGCTCCTACTCCAACCCTCCCCCAGCTTCCTCCCTGACTGACCTGGTGACTCACTACAATAACTGCCTCTCCTCCTCCCTCACCACCCTGGCACCCCAGTCTCATTCACCCACACTGCTCCCTGGTTCACTCCTCATCTGCGCCAGCTCAAAGCCACTGGTCGTCGACTCTACAATAAGACTCAACTCACTGTACACCGCCAAATGTATTCGGACCACCTCCATCATTACAAGAATGCCCTCACCACTGCCAAAACCTCATACTACGCCAACCTCATCAACACTGGTACAGGCAACAGCAGAGTCCTCTTCTCAACAGTCAGCCACTTACTTCAGCCTCCTAAATCCCTCCCTCCAGACATTTCCACCACCCAATGCACTGCGTTCCTGGACTTCTTCAGCTCTAAAATCAACACCATTCACCAACAACTGGCCTCATCTCGCACCCCCTCTGATGACCCACCCTGGATGATCACCTCTGGCCAACCTCTCATCAGCTCCCTCTCTGACTTCACCCCAGTAACAGAACAGACCGTTTCAGAACTCATCCGCAAAGCCAAAACCACCACCTGTCAGCTCGATCCTCTTCCCACCTCCCTTGTCAAAGCATGTCTTCCGTCCATCTCCCCCATGATCACCAACATAATTAACTCCTCCCTCACTACTGGTACTGTACCCCCCACTCTCAAGCTGGCTGCCATCACTCCCATCCTGAAAAAACCTGGTGCTGACCCAACTGACCTTAACCATTACCGGCCCATCTCCAATCTCCCTTTCATCTCCAAAACACTTGAAAGGGTGGTTGCCGCACAACTACAGTCCCACCTCGACACAAACAATCTCCACGAACCGTTCCAATCTGGCTTCCGTCCAAAACACAGCACTGAAACAGCCCTAGTCAAAATCACCAACGACCTCCTCCTTGCAGCCGACTCTGGATTACTCACCATTCTCATCCTCCTCGATCTCAGCGCAGCATTCGACACCATCTCCCACCCTCTGCTCCTGGACCGCCTGGCTGGCATTGGGATCACTGGTGCTGCACTCTCCTGGTTTACATCCTACCTCACCGGCCGTCAACAATTTGTTCAACTAAGCAACCACAAGTCTGGGTGTTCAGGTGTCTCACTGGGTGTCCCCCAGGGGGGTCAGTCTTGGGTCCACTCCTGTTCACCACTTACCTCCTCCCGCTGGGCACACTCCTCCGTCACCATGGGCTCCATTTTCACTGCTACGCTGACGACACACAGGTCTACATCTCCACCAAACCCACCGCTGCGATCCCCCCCACCTCCCTCATAACGTGCCTGGAAGAGATCCGGAGCTGGTTGAGCAGGAACTTCCTGAAACTCAATGGAAACAAGACCGAGGCCCTGCTCATCGGATCCAAATCCACCCTCACTAAATCACAACACACCCCAGCTCCACTCATAATCATCGATGGATTCCCAGTACCCTTCTCCTCCAAAGTCAAGAGCCTCGGCGTCATCCTGGACAACACCCTCTCATTCGCACCCCATATTCACAACATCACCCGGACTGCATTCTTCCACCTCCGCAACATCGCCAGACTCCGCCCATCACTGACCCAATCCAGCACTGAAATCCTAGTTCACTCATCTGACCACATCACCCATGTCCTCATCCAACTTCACTGGCTCCCAGTACACTACCGCATCCAATACAAAACCCTACTCCTCACCTACAAAGCTCTCCACAACCTAGCCCCCAGTTACCTCTGCGACCTTCTCCAAGAATACACTCCCTCCCGCTTCCTCCGCTCAACCTCTGCTGGACTACTATGTATCCCCACATCAAGACTCACTACAATGGGTGCCCGGTCATTCAGCTGTTCAGCACCCAGGCTCTGGAACTCCCTCCCCCCACACATAAAACAGACACCATTACAACCTTCAAGTCACAACTCAAAACTCACCTGTTCAAACACGCACACAACGTCTAACTGATCACTGTTTTGATTGTTTGTTTGTTTTGTTTTGTCTTGTTTTTGTTTTATTTATCTTTTATTTATTATGTTTATTTATTTATTTTTTCCCACAATGTCTTTGTAATGGGTCAATGGAGCGCTGGACACAGGTTTTGCTGTTTCCCCAAGGAAGTTCTTTTATTGCTTTCCATAAACGTATAAACCAAGGGCAATAAGACAGAACGTAAATCAAATTCTGTTTGGCGCGATCTCTGGTGGCGATCCGCTCCTTTCTCCTCCCAATCCTTCCTGGATTCCCCCCCTCACTACAAGACAAAAGCAGGCACATAAATACAAACACTCCCTGATTGGCCTGAGTGCCGACACCTGCCCGCACTCAGGTCCAATCCCCCCAGCCAATCCGGTGCTCTCCCAACCTGCCCATACTCCCCCTGCAGGCCAGACGTCGCACGTCCCCCCACACACCCCCACCGCCCGACACAGGCCGGGGTCACATCCGGCCGCCAACTCACTCCCCCTCCCCAGAGCGGGAGAGGAAGTCCGCCACGGCCATCTGCGCCCCAGGCCTGTGCACGACCTGAAAATTAAAGGGCTGCAACGCGAGGTACCACCGGGTGATCCTCGCGTTGACGTCCTTCATGCGGTGGAGCCACTGGAGGGGGGCGTGGTCGGAGTAGAGGGTGAACGCGCGTCCCAGCAGGTAGTAGCGGAGGGCGCCGACCGCCCACCGGATGGCGAGGCACTCCTTCTCCACCGTGCTGTACCGACCCTCCCGGTCTGATAATTTCCGGCTCAGGTACAGCACCGGGCGGTCGACCCCCTCCACCTGCTGGGTCAGGACCGCGCCTAACCCCCTATCCGATGCGTCCGTCTGCAGGGAAAAAGGGAGATCAAAGTTAGGAGCACACAGGACCGACTTTCCACAGAGGGCTGTTTTAATAGCCTCAAACGACACCTGACATGGCTCCGACCACTGGACTGTATCTGGGGCTCTCTTACGGGTGAGGTCGGTCAAGGGGCTGGCCAGGTCGGAGAAGTTCGGCACGAACTGCCGATAGTAGCCCGCCAGTCCCAGGAACCGCCTCACCTCCTTTTTGGTCCTGGGCCGAGCGGAGGCCGCGACCGCCGCCGTCTTACCGACCTGCGGCCGGACCTTCCCCCGCCCCAGGTGGAACCCCAGATATTGAATCTCCCTCCGCCCGATCACGCACTTCTTCGGGTTGGCCGTGAGCCCCGCCCGTCTCAGCGACTGAAGGACGGCCGCCACCTGCCGCACATGCTGCTCCCACGTTCCGCTATAGATAACGATGTCGTCGATGTAGGCAGCAGCATACGCGGCGTGGGGCCGTAACACCCGGTCCATCAGCCGCTGAAACGTGGCCGGGGCCCCGAACAACCCGAACGGAAGCACCTTAAACTGGTAGAGACCGAGCGGAGTGGAGAAGGCTGTTTTTTCCCGGGCTGCTGGAGACAACGGAATCTGCCAGTAGCCCTTTGTGCAGTCCAGGGTCGTATAATATTTGGCCATGCCAAGCCGGTCCACTAGCTCGTCGATCCGAGGCATTGGGTAGGCATCGAACTTTGACACCGCATTCACCCTACGGTAATCTACACAGAACCGGACAGACCCGTCCGGCTTCCCCACCAGCACGACAGGACTGCACCAGTCACTGTGAGACTCCTCGACGACGCCCAACTCCAACATGGTTGCCAATTCGCGCCGTACCACATCTTGTTTGTGGACGGGCAGCCTGTAGGGGCGTGTCCGCACCGTTAAACCTGGCTGCGTCTCGATGTTGTGAGTAATCAGAGGGGTGCAACCGGGCAGGGGCGAAAATACGTCGGCGAACCGGAGTTGTAGACCGGCAACGTCCCGTGCCTGACTCTCTACGAGACCCTCGCCCTGACCGACCGGGGGGGTGGGGCCTAGGCTAGCTAGGCTAGGGACGTCCGGCCCCAACTCCTCCTTCTCCGGTAACGTCGACGCAAACGCGACAGGGACCTCATCGTTCCACCTCTTTAGGAGGTTGATGTGGTAGACCTGCTTGCTTTCGCCCCTGTCCGTGCGCGCCACCTCGTAATCCACGTCCCCAACCCGCCGTGTGACCACAAAGGGCCCTTGCCACTTCGCGAGTAATTTGGTGCTAGAGGTGGGCAACAGAACGAGGACCTTATCCCCCGGTGCAAGATCGCGTAATCTAGTCCCTCTGTCGTACAGGCGTTTCTGATTCTCCTGGGCTTGGTGCAAATGCTCACGTGACATTACCCCGAGTGAGTGGAGCTTTGCACGCAAGTCCATGACGTACTGGATTTCGTTTTTACTGTCGCTGGACCCCTCCTCCCAGGTTTAATGAGGTCCAGGACGCCCCTGGGCCTGCGCCCATAGAGCAACTTGAATGGGGAAAACCCAGTGGAAGCCTGAGGAACTTCCCGCACCGCAAACAACAGAGGGTCTAGCCATTGATGCCAATTTCGAGCATCCTCCAGTACAAACTTCCGGATCATGGACTTTAACGTCCGGTTAAACCTCTCGCACAAGCCGTCAGTGGCTGGGTGATAGACGCTCGTGCGGATGGCCTTCACCTTCAACAACCCGTAAAGTTCCTTCATCGTGCGTGACATGAAATTGGTGCCCTGGTCAGTGAGAATCTCTTTCGGGATTCCCACCCGCGATATGACATGAAACAACGCCTGCGCAACACTCTTCGCAGAGATGTTGCGCAATGGAATCGCTTCCGGGTATCGGGTTGCGTAGTCGATCAGGACCAACACAAATCGATACCCTTGTGAGGAACGTTCTAATGGCCCGATAATGTCCATGCCCACGCGGTCGAATGGGGCCTCCACCAGAGGAAGGGGCCGCAAGGGAGCCCTGGGAATAGCGGGGGGATTCACCAGCTGGCACTCGGGGCAGGAGGCGCACCACCTACGCACTTCCGCCCGAATCCCCGGCCAATAGAATCGAGCCATTATCCGGTTTACTGTTTTCTCGTACCCCTAATGGCCCGCCATTGGGTTGTAATGCGCCGCCTGGAAAATCATTTCCCGGCGGCTCCTGGGTACCAGCAACTGGGTAAAAATCTCCTCACTCTCGGTGTCACGCCAGCGCCCGAAACCGCCGGCGATGTTCCTCCGGGTAGAGGCCCAGCCGGTCTCGGATGGCCCTGGTGATGGCGTCGTAGTCCCGCTGGGCCCCAGCCGGCAGACTGTGGGCCGCAAGCTGCGCCTCTCCTGTTAGGAGCGGCAGGAGACGGTGCGCCCACTCCGGGCGGGGCCACCCTGAGACCTCGGCCACCCCCTGGAAGGTCTCGAGGAAGGCTTCCGCGTCGTCCGCCTCCCCCATCTTCGGGACGTGTATGTTCGTTGCGGGTCCCGCCCCCCGGGGTCCTTCGCCGCGTCCGCCGGAGGCGAGGAGCTCCCGGAGCATGGCCCGATCGGCGGCCAAGGATTGTGCCAAGTCCGTGAGCGCCTCGTTCTGCGCCTGGTGGAGCTGGCCTTGTCTCTCCGCCATCTGGGCTAGGTGCCCGAGCACGTTTCCCAATGGGGAATGGTCCATTTTCTGTACGCTCGCCCCACTTTGGGCTCCACTGTAATGGGTCAATGGAGCGCTGGACACAGGTTTTGCTGTTTCCCCAAGGAAGTTCTTTTATTGCTTTCCATAAACGTATAAACCAAGGGCAATAAGACAGAACGTAAATCAAATTCTGTTTGGCGCAATCTCTGGTGGCGATCCGCTCCTTTCTCCTCCCAATCCTTCCTGGATTCCCCCCCTCACTACAAGACAAAAGCAGGCACATAAATACAAACACTCCCTGATTGGCCTGAGTGCCGACACCTGCCCGCACTCAGGTCCAATCCCCCCAGCCAATCCGGTGCTCTCCCAACCTGCCCATACTCCCCCTGCAGGCCAGACGTCGCACGTTGTTTTTTTAAACGATTTATGATGACTATATGCTCTGTAAGGTGACCTTGGGTGTCTTGAAAGGCGCCTCTAAATTAAATGTATTATTATTATTATTATTATAGTCTTTGGAATACACAATAAAAAGGTGCGGGAACGCCTGCTAAGGGAGGACAGTCTGACGTTAGAAGATGCAATCCGAATGTGCAGAGCTAGCGAACGGACTGAGAAGCAGATGAAGATTTTTGAGAAGCCATATGTTGCTACTGAAGCACCAGTGGGTGTAGACAGGGTGGTCAGAGCTCGCGCACCTCGCTCAGAGGGGGAACGTTCGAGTAATGCACGTGAAGCAGGATCAGACTACGTCATGAACTGTAGGCGCTGTGGTGGGAAACATCGCTTCAGGCAATGCCCCGCATATGGGAAAGTTTGCTTGAAGTGCAGGGGAAAAAATCATTTTGCATCTGCTAGTGAAAAGAAACAAATTTATATGATGGAAGAGAGTGAAGGCTATGATGAGGATGACATATTCTATACTGACATAGGGCTCGATTAATTCGAGTGTGTAGCTCACGCCGACTTTAGTTCCCGTAGTTCGGAATGGGCTCAGCCCTCCCCCCGCACAGAGCGCGCATTTACCAAAGTGATACACAAACATGGCAGCGAGTGTGACAAGTTGTATACAACAATTTATTCATATATGTATAATCTATTTTGAGGTAAACATAATTCATTTGAAATATATCTGTGTGGTTTAATAATTCGTCGATCTGTTGGTCATTCGTCGATCTGTTGGTAATGCCTCGGGGCTCCAGTAGGGGGTTTGTGCTCCTCTTCCTCATTCAATACAGATGAGTGAAGGAAAGAGCTGCCTGTGTGTTTTTCCTCATTCTTGTCCTGTTACTATTCCCTTTTTTAAGGTAATTACCGTTTGCAAAACACTGTATATTTATGACCAGTGTTGAAAGTTTGAATGTTATGTTGGCACTTTATCAGAAGTCCTCTTATCATTAGTAATATTTTATGTTTACAGAAATATTTTATTTTATATTTCATATATTTTACATTTTATGTTATGTTACAGGTTACACTGTTTACAATGGCAGCGCCTGCCATAATGCTTTTTTATGCATATCGATTTAAATCGGATATCAGATTTTTTGTGAAAAAATCTTCAACGTTGGAAGTTAGTGTGAACACAATAAATGCAGACAAGTGGATTGCGCCACTTACAGTGAATGGCACAGAGATTCACATGAAACTTGACACAGGAGCTATGGCAAATCTCATCACATTGAAAGACTTCAAAGCTCTGCACCACAAGCCGGTCATAAAAAACACAAAAGTGGGATTGAGAGCTTACAATGGACAAATGATTGAAACACAGGGTGTCTGCAGGTTACAAGTCCAGAATAAGCACATCAAGAGAAATCTACCGTTTGTGATAGTCAAGGGCGTCAGTTTGTTTTTAGAAGTGGTGGGGACAATAACCATAAGCTTGAGTGTGGTTTGAAAAGTGCTGGGTACCCTTATGTAAGCTATTCATCCATTCAACGCTGCATTACAATATGCTCTACTACAGTGTATAGTCAGGTGTTGAAAATCCTATTCGAACAATAAGTTGAAAACACAGTTTGTGTTTTGGCTTGTTTTGCAAAACTGCGTTGGAAACACCATGGTATTGGCTCGGGATATGTAATACTAATACACACAGGACAAAGAACAGTGTTGGCAATTTAACACTTATCTTGACATCAACAAAGTTTACCAGACAAACAATGCCAGACTGTAAAGGGGGTACGAAATGAAACGAGGTACTGAGCATCAGCCTTTTGAAGACGAGCAAGGGCTGCTGGTAGCATATGTTATGCTGCATTAAAAAAAATAAAAAAAAACAAGCGCCCAGAGGAGAATTGCATGTAGACTTCACTCATTGCAACATCATTAGCAAATTGCCCGCAGATAAAATCCCCTACAGTTTAGGATAATCACACAGGTTATGCGAGAACATATTTATGTCAGGATAGGCCTACCAGGCTCCAAGTCGTCACATATCTCAATCAGACAAAACAACTATAACCACATTGGCATAGCAATCGCACCGTGTGTAGCTGCTACTAGCTGCAATCTATACAATGCATACTAGCTGGAGCCCCAACCAGAATCAGATCACAATTGCTTAGGACCGTGGGTAACCTTTGGCCAGGTCATCACGAGCAAACAGAACCAGCAGCAAAGTTTACGTAAACCAATTTCTTACCTTATGTGGCCCTCCACATGCAGGCTAAATGAAGTATCCATATCGTGTCACAAACATGCTTTTTACAGGAAGCAAAAGGACCGGCTATTTTCTGAATAAAAATGTCAATTTTGGCTGTCTATCTTGAAACTTCTCCAGTGCGTTCACACCAAACGCGACGGGGCAACAAGATCCCATACAAAGTGAACGTATAGACGCGTATCGGGCGAATTTTTTGGATTTGTTTTGATTTGTCGCGCCACACTTTCGCCGTGCACAGGCGAACGCGTTCACGAGGATTTGTGGCGCGACAAATTCGCTCGAGTTGAAATATTTGAACTTTGACACGAATTTCGCGTGATGACAGCCAATCAGCGTTCAACAGCGTGGCCACTGAGTGACATGTGTCACTCAGTGGCCAATCAGCGTTCAACCGTCAAACTCAGTGCAGTGCAGTCCGGGGTGAACTGCAGCATGGAGGAGAAAGTGATTGTTGCCGTTTGCGACTCTCGGAGCTCTATATATAATAGTATATCATATAATATAATTGTATATATAACATCATGGCAAAAAGCTCTGTGCGCCTCCGGATGGCCGTAGCGCGGGGAGCTCATAGGGATTGGGCTTCTCGGGAGTCTGGGTTTGTTTACCGGCGTTGCTATGGGTTCCGGTCGTGTGTGTTCCAACGGTTTATTAGGTAGGTCTATCTAATAAATGATGTCTTCGTGCGCGCCTATCACATGATTTTAGACTCGACGAATTCGGTTGAGTATGTGGGGATTTTTTCAGTCGCAATTGGTTTGCACATTTTTAAAAGTGGTGGGGACAAAATTCATATTTCAAATAGTGGGGGGGACATGTCCCCCCCGTCCCCCCCGTAATCGACGCCTATGGTGATAGTACCAAAAGGGAAGGACTCCCTACTGGGTGATCAAGCTTGTGAGGAAATGGGACTTGTTAAGCGTGTTCTAAACATTGCCGAGACAGAGAGAAAAGTACAGTCACCGCCGCTGAAAAATACAAGAGTCACCACATCACAAGCAGAAAGCTGGGAAGCGCAGTATCCAAACATTTTTGATGGCATAGGGGTGCTGCCATTCACATACAGCATTAAACTAAAGGATAATGCTAGACCTGTGGTGCATGCTCAACGTCGAATTCCGGTTCCACTGAGACAAGATCTTCGCAAAGAACTGGACAGAATGGTGTCATTAAATGTCATTCAACCCACCAAGGGAGCCACGGAGTGGGTGAACTCAATGGTCTGCGTAAGAAAGCCTAATGGTGCTCTCAGAATATGCATGGACCCAAAAGACCTCAATGAAAACATCCTCAGAGAACAATATCAAATTCCCAAGAGGGAAGAGATCCTGAGTGAGATGGCTGGGGCACAGTGGTTCACAAAGTTTGACACGTCACATGGATTTTGGAAGTTGCAAATTGACAGTGCACCTATGCACCTTCATCACGCCCTTTGGGCGCTACAGTTATCAGAGACTCCCCTTTGGTAATTCCTCAGCACCAGACATTTTTCACTGTGCAATGGAGAATGTGTTTGAAGGACTGGAGGGGGTCAGGGTTTATATTGATGATGTCATAATATGGGCGGAGACCCCAGGACAGCTTAACAGCAGAGTGCACAGTGCGCTTCAGAGAGTCCACAAGTACGGGCTCAGATTGAACAAGGCGAAATGTCAGTTCAGCAAACAAGAAGTCACGTTTCTTGGGGATCGACTGACACCGGCAGGAGTACAGCCGGACATGAACAAAATCAAAGCAGTGACGGACATGCCCCAGCCAACGGACAAGAAGGCGGTACAAAGAGCATTAGGGATGGTCAACTACATGGGAAGATTCGTGCCTAATCTGGCCGCAAAGAATGTTGCTCTCCGCCAGCTCCTGCAGTCAAACAAAGAGTAGTCCTGGCACCAAACACATGACAAAGAGTGGAAAGAAATCAAGGACATTTTAAGCACAGAGCCAGTGTTGGTGTTTTTTGATCCAAGTAAGAAGACGCGAATCTCCACGGACACCTCAAAAGATGGACTGGGGGCCGTCTTGCTGCAGGATCACGATGGAGATTGGAAACCAGTGGCTTATGCTGCACGATCCATGACAGAAACAGAACAAAGATATGCGCAGATAGAAAAAGAGTGTCTGGGGATCTTCTTTGGCTGTGACAAATTCCACTCTTATGTCTTTGGCTTGCCACACATTGAACTTGAGACCGATCACAAGCCACTCATAACTATCAGCAAGAAGCACTTAAATGAGATGACACCACGCATCCAGCGTATGGTGATGCGTCTACAGAAGTATACCTATGAATTGTCATACAAGCCGGGAAAATACCTGGTAGTGGCTGATGCTCTGTCAAGGGCCAATCCAGCACAAGGACTGAACACAGACGGCACAGAGGAATATGAAGCCATACGAGGCCACTTGGATGCTGTGGTGGAGGCTCTACCTGTGAGCTCTACCCTGAAAGAAAAAATAGTTATGGAGAAGGCAGTTGACCGCCAGCTCCATAAAGTGATATGGCACATGCAAAATGAGTGGCAAAAGCAAGCGTGCCAGCAGTACTACTCATTCCAGGATGTATTGGTGGTAGCTGGTTGCCTGCTGCTGAAAGGTGATCAAATAGTCATCCCAACAAAGCTGCGGAAGAAGGTCCTCCAAATACTGCATAAAGGGCACTTGGGCATAGAGAAAACAAGGAGACTAGCCAGACAGACTGTTTACTGGCCAGGCATGAATTGTGACATAGCAGAGATGATCAATGACTGTGCCACTTGCCTTACTTACCATAACAGACAGCAAAGAGAACCGCTGCTCACAGACATGAGGGCAGAGCACCCCTGGGAAAAAATTGGGACAGACCCGTCCCACTTCAAAGGGAGAGAGTATCTACTGATGATCGACTACTACTCCAACTATCCTGAGATGGCTCTGCTCACGAGCACAACAGCAACGGGAGTAGTTAAGCATATGAAGTCCAGCTTTGCACGACATGGCATTCCAGGAACTGTTGTCTCGGACAATGGGCCTCAGTATGCCAGTCAGGAGTTCAAGCAGTTTGCCAGAGAGTTTGTTTTTTACACGTCACAATAAGCCCACACTTCCCACAGGCAAATGGCAAGGCTGAGAAGGGTGTTCAAATAGTGAAAAGTCTTCTGACAAAGGCAACAGAGAATGATGAGGATCCTTATTTAGCTCTGCTCGCTTATAGAGCAGCACCTCTGGTATGCGGGAAGTCTCCGGCTGAACTACTCATGGGCAGACGACTACAGACACAGATCCCAACAGTGAAGAAACAAGTCTCCACACCTGTGCTGGAGGCCATGAAAAAACTACCAAAAAAAACAAAAGAGATACTTTGATCGCACAGCAAAAGCAATGCAACCTCTGCAGGCGGGCAACAGAGTCAGAGTTTTCAACACAGAAAGACAGAACTGGCAGCGTGCTGGAACTAGGGCTGGGACGACGCGTCGACGTAATCGATGACGTCGACGCATAAATTACGAAAAATGCGCGTCGATAAAAAAAAAGAAAAAAAGATGCGCGGCGCCGGAGCGTAGTTGCAACGCGAGTGGCTCCTCAGACTTTCATATGTGCAAGGCGCCACTCACTCGTTCCTCTAAAGTATGGGAATTCTTTAATGTGAAAGGAAACGATTCCGTGATATGTCGTCTTTGCAAAATGGAGATGACTTTCCATTCTAGCACCACGGCAATTCACCAGCACCTGAAGAGGCGCCACCCGGTAGAAGCTGCAGATGACCGAGCACCGTAAAATTCTAAGAATGCATTACTTTGCACTTTTATTTTGGAATTTAAAGGAAATAAACATGTATTGAAATGTTAAGGAATTCATATTTTTTTCATTCAGATATGTAAATCAACATGTATAAATTGCTATTAGTCAATTAATGGGGAGATAATCGAGAATCGAATCGAATCGAAATCGAATTGGACTGAAAAAATGAATCGTTAGATGAATCGATGCATCGAAAAAATAATTGCTAGATTAATCGTTTAAAAAATAATCGTTTATCCCAGCCCTAAATGGAACAGTGCTAAATGAAGTGGCTCCGAGGTCCTACGCAGTCCAGACGGACGCAGGGGCTGTGGTCAGACGAAACCAACACATTCTCACTCCAAACGCGTCGATTTTTGACGAACGGTCAGTGACTTTGGCTTCAGTTTCTGACGCAAAAGGGTACCCTTGCGCTTCTTTTTTCGACGCAGGGGGTTTTCCACTCATTGCAATGTAATCCCTCCACGGCAATATATGAAGCTATGAGCATTCATCCCATTGGCTAACGGAAGAGCCGATGGCTGCACATAGAGACGCTATGAGCATTCATCCCATTGGCTAACGGAGGACCATGTGCTTCTTTTTTCGACGCAGGGGGTTTTCCACTCATTGCAATGTAATCCCTCCGCGGCAATATATGAAGTTATGAGCATTCATCCCATTGGCTAACGGAAGACCCGGTGGCTGCACATTAACGGCGAAGTTACAGTGAAATCTGTGACATTCCTCAACACAACTACACCAACGTGTCCTTGTTAATTACAAAACATGTATGGGTTAAATTTATGGGCATCAGTTGTCCTGTTTTGTGTTTTGATTGAGAGAAACAATCGTTTTTTTGATCAGTGTTGGGTAGCTGAGGTCGTTGCTATAGAGGCCACATCCGTGCGCTTTTTTTGACAACTGACAGAGCAACCCTTTCTCATCAAAATTAAGTTCCCAGAGAACTATTCGGCATTCTCAATTACGTTTGTCTAAAAAACGTATTTTGTCTGTGATTACGTTTTATTGAACATATTGTAATGACCTCGCCGGTGACATAACGATGTCGAGTCATTAGTAATTGAAGGAACTTTTAATGAACCAAAACCAGGTCACTGAAACCCGTAACCAACGGCAGAAATCCCACCCAAAACAAACCCCGGTTACCCCGGCAACCCCCAACACGGTCTCACTCACGTGCAGGCCCCCACCGTCGTGTTCTTCCAAGGCCCTCCCCCAGCTGACCTAATGATTCGCCCCCACACTGATTGACAAGAAGAACATTACAATACATGCACACAGAACAACTGGCATAACGGACAACGAAATACAATGCAACACAAAACACATAAACTATTTAACTGTCCCAGGGTCGCTACAATATCGTAAATACGAATTCGTTCTCAGCCTATTTTTGCCATTTATTTACCGTGTTACTATGGCAGAATAAAGAATAAATTCATGCATTATCATTCAACTTGAACATGTGTTTTTACAGTATAGAGTGGTGGAGAGGGATGACGTATGTTGGCAAACCCGGAAGTGAGCGTCGCCCTCGGTTCCCTTGACAAAAAGCCAACGGGTTTTCCATTGGATTTTGGATTATTGCAGAAAAATCCTCAACTCCTCAAAAACGGAAAATAAATAAATAAATAAAAATAACCGTGCTCCAAAGAACGAAGTGTAAACCAATGCATTCTGAATGGGAGTGTTTCTCCGATTTTTCCATGCTACACAACGAAATGTAAACCCATGCAAATAAAGACTTCATGGTCATAATAATTTAAATATCATTAATCTACTACTGAGTGTGTAGGGAGGTATTCTATTTTTTTCAACGGGGCTGAATCCAGTCACTTGACCGTCATGGTTGCTATGGTGGTTGCTATCGAACGCCCCCTCTGATACTCGTGGCTCTAAAAACCACGCGGCAAAGAAGCTGCCGTCAATTGGGTTGTTTTTGTCGTAAACTAGGGTCCGATGGTTGAAAAATAGACAGATATTCCAAGGTATCCTTAAAAGGCAGCTTGGATGTGTTTATTTTCTGCAGTTTAGACTTCTTCTATAACTAATTTTTGAAAGCAAAACACCAAGCTCATTGATTTAACGAGGGAGGGTTATTTGAAACAATTTATTAAATAAATATTTGTGAGAGGTCATTCCTTCTCCTGATTTTACTTCCTATTTATGTCTAGGGTAAACCCCTACTGTCCACAAGCATCCCCCCCCCTCCCCATATGGATTTGGAGAATTGTTGCCACGTCCCAGTGGTGGAGGTATCATGAAAGAGGGCATTCAATTATAGCCTACTACAATGATCAATGAGGAGGCCTAAGCCCTAAAGGAAGTGATGCAATAGGTGACTGAGTCGACAACATTTAAGTAAGCTGTATAGGGTCTCTTATATATCAAAGGGGGTCTCAAAGGACGCATACGCTTCAACCTGTGGCTCCAGCACTACAGGAAATGACTCAGCAAGTGCTCCATCTCGTTGCAACTCACCCAGCGGCTCGCTTGCAAGATTTTGGCCTGAAGTTCTTCCCAGACCTACACCCTAGCCATCCAACATGCATATCTGAGAATCAGGCCTCTCTTTAATAATGACAAAAAGTTATGAGAGAAACACACATTAACTTTTTGTTATCTCATAAGCGGCGTGGTGCCGGCTCCTTTTGACCTTTTGACCACCGACTTCAAAAACGTGGCCACAGGCCAGCTGTGTCTACACACCTTTAGCCACAAATGTACACCTCCATCACACAAAAAATGGGGACTAGAAACTAACCTCTGTCTTATGTACATTTACTGTACTGTTGGAGGTCACGCCCCTTTGCCGACCTTTCCGAGATAGCTAGGGATGCTAAAATGTTTACACACATTTCCCGGGGCCCCGTGAACGACATATCCGAGATTTGGAGTTCTAGCCCTTAGAGAAAAAAAGTTTTCCCAAATGGAGTGTCATTTGGACAAAGCCCCTCAGAAGTGTAGCCTGCAAGACCTAATGGTTCAGAATGTGGTGGAAAAACTTTTTTTGGGATAGGAAGGTCCTACCGCCCTGAAATTTTAATACCTTATTCTAGTGCCTAACTGGGACCTCCGCACCGAAACTTGGCCCGGTCGGACCCCGAGGGCAGGAAGGGGGGGCCCTTCCTGCCCGAAACTTGGCCCGGTCAGACCCCGAGGGCAGGCCCCCCCTTCCTGCCCTCGGGGTCCGACCGGGCTTACTGTATAAGGGAGATGTAAGGATATCCCGCGAGACAGTATTATGTTCCTAAGAGGCCACCGTAGCTGGAGACTGTGACGTAACGAAATGTTTAATAAAGTTAGTTTAATACTTACCCGCTAAGATGTCAGTCGCATATCATTACACCAACGTTCTTACCTGTAAGGGGGGTATAGAAAGAACGAGGACGCAGTGTTGTAGTCAAAGTCCAAAGTTGTAATGGCCGAGAAGACGGCAAGCACACTATTCCCCCTACAGGCTGAATGAGGCAAAACAAAAGCAATCGAACACAGACCATCGAGAGATTGAACTCAAAATGAGGTGGAATAAAGAAACACTGCAACAATTTTCCTAATTTAGATCTTCAGAATAATGTTGTAGCCAATAAACAATAATGCATTTTTTAGATAAACATGGAAATAAACAAAAACATATTTTACCAGCATCACATTATAACTGAAAAGGGCAGAGCAATGGGTAACAGATAAAAATAGTGAGAAAAGTCAGTTTTTGCATTTTAAAGCATTTTTTTAGTTATTTACTGCATTAAGCATTTTAAACATTTTACTACAACACATATTTATAACCATAACAATAACACATTATTGTCATTAAGGCATATTTCTCTTTTGGGGAACATTTCATTCAACGTGTTTTGTCCCTGATTACGTCTTATTGAACATATGATATTGCAATGGTTCGTTCGCAACATATTTTTTGTTATTTATTCAGGCTACCTCTTGGATAATTTATATTTAATTGAACCCTGTCCTAAATAGGCTACGTTAAATATCGATAACACATTATTGTCATTAAGGTCTGCTATTTAGCGTAAATGCCCTCAATGTAAATGTAAGGTATAGCCTATAGGCCTACCTCTCAGAGTAGCCTACGTTTGATTGTAATGTTAATACACATTAGAGGAGGAATTAGCTGCTGGCGGAGGAACTGTAGGAGCGGGGGTTTCTTCATTGATTTTTTTATCTAGGCCTATAGCTGTAGTCAAAGCGGGAAGTGTGAGTTGTCTGGGCGGCTGCCTGAACTATACAGCGCTGCAGGAAATTAATATGTTCACATGTTTCTTCATTCATTCATGAAGGCTATGCCGCCGAGGCGAACAGTGACGTCAGACTCATGCCCATCTACAAACCAATCAATGTCCAGTATCAGCCTGTCTGTCCTCTCAGAAAATACGACCACGTAGGTCGTTACGACCCATTGGAACTTATCCAAAACAAGCAAACGAGGGCCCTACAGGTTGCGAGAGGTTAGGGATATTTTTCTGTGAAAATGGCGGACATACGTTTTATTCTCGGTGGAAAATATGATATTATAGTATAGTTACGCCATTAAAAGTTTTAATGTAAACATTTTTGCGAGAAATTTGCATTTTACTTCCATAATCATCGCTCGGTGAATGTGAACGATGTTGGGTTTGATAGTTATGACGAAGAATATTTCAGGTCTCGACAGAAATACATGGTTGCTATGATGGTTGCTATGGACGCTGAAACCAGCAGCTCGCATGCCATTTAAACCATGGCTATAAAACCATTGTTTTTGCTGATTATGTTATTTTATGTAACCGCGTAATGATGTTAACAACTTAAAAAAAAAAACTGTGGTTCGGAAAAATACATGAATGATATCGAAAATCTGTTTCGATATAGTTGATTAGTCACATTTTTGAAGTTATGAAGTCTTAAGTAGTTGAAGTGTCATAGAAGGGGTTGACGGCTTCAATGTCTTCCCATTGACTTCCATTGTAAAACATATAAAAGTAGAATATCTTAAAGTTTAAAATATTTAAAAATGTAATGGAAGCGCGTGATTTCAAGCTAATCTGAACATTTTATAATTGTAATAGGAACATTTTGGAAGGAGATGGGTCCCAAAGTTGTAGAGAATAAGAAAGAAAAAGAAAGAAAGAAAGAAAGAAAGAAAGAAAGAAAGAAAGAAAGAAAGAAAGAAAGAAAGAAAGAAAGAAAGAAAGAATAAAACTTAAGAAGAACAATAGTTGAGCGCAGCATGCAGCACTCACCTAATCATTTAATTATTTTGGAAAGGTTTTTATTTGCGCATGAAATACATTTTACCAGCAGTCGAGGCCAATTTGTTACCCTAAATTATAGTTATGGACACATGTCAAGGACCTAGCTTAAGACTCGAGTTTTGATCCACTTACCACAGATTGATTCGTTTTATACAAAACAGTATAGAAAAATAGTTGGTCTCAATCAAAATAATAATATGAAGTGATTTCTTAATTGGTGATCAACTCATACTTTGATGGTTCAAAACGAATGATTCCATGTTATATTACCAAAAGCCTCTTGATAATCAATTGATACTAAATGTATTTTAAAAAGGGTTTATACAAATTCATACAGAAGTTTATATCAGACACCTGAGGTGCCCTTTATTATAACAAGGAAAATCCTCAATTTACAATACAGATGAACATGAGAAGAAAAATATTTCTTGCAAATCAACAGGAGGAAAACAAAAGTATAGTCACTATAAGCTACAGGTAACTTAATTAACATTTTACAAACTTGAGAAAAAAATAACACTTAATGTATTTAATGTAGACCAAATTGCTTCATTACAGAAAATAAAATGTATTCATTTTACCATTCATTTCAGAATAAATGTCTGGAAAAGGCATGTTTTAAATGATATAATTCATGTATACTTTTCATATGTCTAGCTCTGCAGTAGTTAGAGAATCAAAATATACACTATGTAGAAGTACGGCTGTTTACTGCTGTCTCCATCAGAAGGGCATGCCTAACACATAGATTTCTGAAACAAAATCCTGTTTACAATGTTAATGCTTAACCTATTTACAAAAGGATGTTGTTCCTTTTGTAAGTTCTGCCATAGGCTTGAACTTAGTGGAGAAAATGTGAAAGTGAATTTTCCCTCTCAACAATAAACTAACATTTCCCCAACAATAACGTTTTGAACAAAGACCACAGGACTTACAAAAAGACTAAGTCTGTCTTCAAATGCCAGTCTCCAAGATGGCAGCGTAATATTCAACTTGTCACATCCCCATTCCGCAATGTTGCATGCGTGGGAATAATCAATTTGAAGGATAAACATTTATTAAATGTGAAAATGTATAAAACATCTTTACCCAAATTCTATTTTTTTTCCTTATAAATGGGCTGAGGAAGAAATGAAAAGGAAAAAAATAGCTAATATATGATACAAGACATGTGTGAAGTATACAACATATTTTATTATGAACATCATTCAGAAATTATTCGTAATAATAATAAAAAAAACACTACAATATTACCCTTAAGTTGAAGTATCACTGGGACTTAAAATCTTCTCTGTAAAAATGCTCTTTAAAAAGAAAATCACTATAATGATTACAAACAAAGATTACACAAAAAAATATGGAAATATAAACTAAGATTGAGAGCTCATAAAAAGGGCTAAGTCCTTAAACAAATAAATACCCAGTGTGTTAACTGTCTACTCAGGGCAGAAAAGAACGATGCAAAATAACATACAGAGGGCTCCTGCTAAGCAGGTGATGAAGGTATAAATAAGGCATTAATAAATAAGGAGACGAAGGAAGCACGGGGAACCTTGCTGTTAGTATAAAACATGAACAAAGATAAAGGTTGCCTTTCTGTCGTCTGCCGCCAAATTTAAGAGTGCCATTCTCGTAAAAAACACAAATATTCAGCAGTTCTCATGGGTGTCGTAGATAAACACAAGCTTGTTATTTGAACTGTTCGGGTATAAGCCCTATATGGGACTGCATGCTAGTGGGCGGGCTGGATATTCCTTCAGACCAATCAGACATGTTGGAATGTGGAGAGGAGCTTGACCACTGGTCTGGGGAGCCCGGCGAGGGGGTCAGAAAGGGGTGGTCGGGGACCTGCAGCTGGTGGTTGGGGGTGTTGTCCATGGGCCCAGTATAACTATGTTGTGAAGGAGGGGTCAGAAACTGGGCACTAGGCATGGACTGGCTGAGGGAGGTGGGCATGAGGGAGGCGTCCTGGGGCAGGATGGTGTGGATCGGCATATTGGAGCCGCCGGTGCCCTGCTGCAGCTCCGGGGAACCCAGGTCCCCGCCGATGAACGTCTGACCGCCGCCGCTGCCGTTCGAGTTCTGATGCGTCAGCTGAATGCTCTGCTGCTGCTGCTGTAGAGGCTGCTGCTGCTGCTGATGCAACTGCTGCAGGTTCTGCAGCTGCTGCATCTGCTGCGCCTGCTGCTGCATGAGGTGGGGCTGGGGACCCAGCCGGCCGCCCTGCATCCCCTGGAAGGCCAGAATGTGGGACACGGGGTGGCCGTTGTGAAGGGCGCTCATCATGGCGTGCTGCCCCCCTTGGTGCAAGGCCCCCTGCCCCCCAGGAGAGCCCCTCAGGTGGTTGAAGTGGCCCCCCTGACTCAGGCTGCTCTGCATCCTGGAGAGCCACTCACACTGGCCGTTCATGGGGGGCTGGCCCCCCACACCGGACACAGGCAGGTGGGTGAGGCGCGGGGGGATGGTGGGGTCGAACTGCATGCGCACCAGCTCCTGCTTGTTGGCAAGGCCCATGTGGCCGACGGCCATGTGGGCGTCGGCCAGGCCCTGCATGTGGCCCAGAGACACAGAGGGGGACTGCTGGAAAGGTGAGGTCATCATGGGCGGCGAGGCCACGTCCGAGACGTAGCCGTGCGGGGACTCCAGCGAGTCGACGGGCGACAGCACGGCCGAGCTTTCCAGCAGGCCTGCCGGCGGCTTCCCGTCGGGGCTGCACTTCTTCTTGTTCTTCATGTCCATGCCGTCCTTGCAGCCGATGCCCTTGGCACTGGGCTTGCGGGCCTTCTTTCCCGGGCCGTGGGCCCCCTGAGGGCCCTTCATTCCCCCCAGGTAGTTGTTGGGAGAGCAGAGCTGGGGGGGAAGCGAGGGCCCAATGGAGCCACCGTGCATCGGCGGGCTGCGCACCAGGTTGTACTCGTCCAGCAGGCGCACAATGTCGTGGTGCATCCTCTCCCCGGCGATATCCCGGGGCAGCCGATCCATGTGGTCTGTGATGTCCCGGTTGGCAAAGTGCTCCAGCAGGATCTTGGCCGACTCGTAGCTTCCTTCCCTGGCAGCCAGGAACAAGGGTGTCTCCTCCTGAGGACAGACAGACAGACAGACAGACAGATGTTCAGAGCTCCACCCTGAGACATTTAAGTGGATATTCCTCTATCTGCATATTGTTTTAATGCTCTCATAACTTAGTTAACTTAGTTTTAGTAATTACAATCCCTGCTTAATTTTATAAAATTCTTTTATACTATTATTTATTTCAATCATTAAAAGTTGTTTTTGTTGGTATTTCCCTGCTGTGCCCTCCGCTGCGCGTGGGGCCGAACAACGCCTATTAACAGTGGTATAATGAGCACATACCACAGCCTGTCGTGATCTATTGCTTTTATACAACGGTTACTATCATGGCAAAACGAAAGTCATAGACACACTACATAAAAAAAAAAAAAAAAAGAAAGTCAAGTTTTATTAAAGAATACAAAAAAGTAGACGGTCGCTATGCAACACACTTTAGCGGGCAATTTATCCTATGGAGCAGTTCACTCGCCGTGTGCCTAAGCTTTCGTTAGTCTCTCCATCGCCTTGCTCACTCCCGGAGGAACAACATTTACACCCTCTCCATCATTCAACATATTTTTTACTTTGTAACTGTTTCTACTTCCAGGCGTGGAGTCATATGCAAACTTTCACAAAATGATTGGGCGTCATAGCAGTTATGTATATTATGTACATTAGTTATGTACATTATACAACAGTTAGGAACCAATCAGATCGCTGGATTTAAGCCACCCATTGTATCATTCTCTTTAATTCCATATTCTACTTGCCTAAAGATTGGTATTCTGGTTCTATATATAATATCTTTACTTCATGTCATTACCCTTTGGCCTACAAATCTCTGTGTTTAAGCCATATGTTCCCTACACAGGGCCACATGATGGACCATTGAGTCATATAAAGATTGTGTCTCTGTTGCCCTGGTTGTTACCTTGTTATTCTGCATGTCCTTGTTCCCACCGTTCTTCAACAGAACAATGGCCGCCTCCACGTTGTTCACAGCCGCTGCCCAGTGCAGAGCGGATTTACCTGAGCGCCAAATCAAAGACCAACGTTAGAGATGAACAGTGTGTCAAAAACCCAGTTAAGCCGATGTCAGCGCGAGGAGGGAGGAGGGAGTTACCGAAGTCGTCGATGGCGTTTACGTCGGCGTGACAGTTGATCAGCTCCTCCACCATGCCCTCTACCGCCAGTCGCGCGGCCAGGATCAGAGGGGTGGTGCCGTCGTGCATGCGGGAGTCCAGGTCTGTGGCGCGGTTCCGGATGAGGATCTATAGAATCAACAGGCAATCATCAATACTAGAACGGGACGAGCGCCTTAACGTTTGAGAACACTCAGTGAACCCCTGGTTTCAGCTCCAGGTCCAACCCTATGAAAAAAAAAAAATTCTCAGAAGGAGAAGCCGTAACCAAGCCGTCCTTGGTTTCGGCTTTTCTGAAAGACGCTATTATTTCAGTAAGAGTCCCACAGTAGCATATATTCTGATGTCTAGATTCATAGAACACATCCGAACACGTTAGGAACTGGTGTAACTGGCACTGTGTGGCCTTGGAGCGAGGAGGGCCGCGGACGACCCTCCAAACCCCCCTGCAAATGCGTGAAATGTATCAGCCAATGGAGAGAGAGACGGGCGGCCCACCTGGAACACGCCCTGGGCGTCGGCAGCCACGGCCGCGTGCAGCGCCGTGCGGCCCATGTTGTCCTGGACGTTGGCGTCGGCGCTGGCCTCCAGCAGGCGCTTGGCGGCGTCGGAGCGGGCGTAGCGCGCGGCCAGGTGCAGCGCTGTCTCCCCCGTGCGGTCTGTCTGATTGTGGAGGTTGGCGCCCTGGAAGATGAAGTCGTTGATGACACTCGCCGAGACGTCCTCCTCCTCCTCGCTGATACCCGTCTCCAGACCGCCGCCGCTGCATGACGCGATCATCAGGGGTGTGAAGCCGTCTGGAGGGAGGGAAAGAGGGGGAGGACTTTGTTCATTCAATGTTTTGTTATTTAACTGCTGTTATTTAACAGCGTTTTAAATGTTTATTCTCCATATAGAAATGGAGATGGAAAAAAGTGTGAGAGAGACAGAGAGCAAAGGTCAGGGGAATGATGGAGGCTTTGGGTTGCAGGCAGTAAGGCCGTAGCTGGATCTCCGTGGCCGGTCTCAAAGAAACAGAGAAGGCATCACCAGGCTCGAGCGAGACCGACAGCAGCACAGACTTGGGGAAATCAAAACAAAGCAAACAACTGATCGAACAGAGGATTTGACGCCCGCGCCTGGCTCCAATCACTGCAGCTCTCAAACTCTCCAGATAACGGATTCACATCAACGCCCGGTACCTTAAAGAGGGGCTTCAGGGGGCCGGTGGAGCCAGGGAGGGGGAAGGATCGCTAAAGCTATGCGGATGGAAAACGAGGCATAATCATCTATCAGCAGGAGGCGCCCAGTCGCTCCACGTGCACAGGCTTTCTCCTCTTCAAAAGAAAAGCAAACCCAGGCGGCTCCAGTCGATTGAAGCACATTGATCCACCATGGGGGAGGTGGGGGGGGGGGGGGGGGGGAGAGGCAGAGGAGAGTGGGGTTAGAGTTTCTAGTTTTTAAACTCCTGTTACTTTTGATTTCAGTTGGATTTTCTAAAGAGGATTTGGCACTTGAGTTATGTTTTCTTCAGGTTTCGTTTATGGTATTTGATGCCTTTATTGGTCGCATGGAGTACAGCAGCAGCCATTAATGGTTGAAATGGGGAATGTGGGCAGGAATCAATGCTTCCGCCCTCAGGCGACCGGCTTCCAAAGGGCTGCTTTGAAGAGGATACCTCCCCCCAGGGCACAGCATTAGCTACTCCTACACTCTCTGACGCACCCGTGCTCCCCCGCACGCACACACTAACGCGCATACGCGCAAACACAGACACACACTCAAATATAAAATAACAAATAAATTAAATAGTTTTTATTGTTGTGTATAGTTGAGTATTTTTAATTAATTCAGCTTTCTAAATACGATCATATTATATAACGGTCTTCAGTTGGATGTTAAAGAGCCGCTATCGATTCACCACAGATTAATACATTATCCTTCATTCACTCATACATCCAAAACCAAAAAAACACAACCAACTCCAACCCGTTTGGCAACAATAGGAATGTAAATCATTATTTTTTAACAAGCATGGTGAGACACCCACCTGGGCCCCGCACGTTGACGTCCATGCAGTCGCCCTCCAGTTCGCCCTGTGGGGGGGTGGGGGCGATGGAGGGGACTCGCAGGTCTGCGGCGTCCAGGTGCTGCTGGGTCCACTGCCGGTGGTCCGTTTTGTCCTCTAGATCCAGAATGGCCTGCTCCTCAAACTGCTGCAGGACATATCCACAACATACCTTTTAGCTTTGGGAATATATATATATATGTATATATATATATATATATATATATTGAATTGAATAAAGCCATTTAAAATGTACCAATATTTTATTTTTTTTCTTATTTTTGTTTTTGTAGTTTTATTTTATATTATACAATTCTCATATACATGATGATTATCTTATCTTAACTGAACAGGCGATATATATATGGCCTGTTAACCCCTTTGAGACTGTAACTGTGATTAAGGGCTTTACAAATAGACTATATATCAATTCAAAATTAATTGAAAATCGGAGCAGCGATAACATAAAAAAAAATTATATTTCTTTATTTTTTACAATTTTATAAAATTATGTTTTATAAAATTATGTACAAATGCTTGAGATAATTGTTTGGAGGATTCTCTAATTGAAGGTAAATGCGGCGGCGGTCCACTCACCCTGAAGTGCTTGGGGTCGTGGGGCTCCTCCGTGCCCCAGTCGTTGTGGGGGTCCTCCATCAGGGACAGTTCCGACGTGTTCTTCAGCGTCCTGTGGTCAACCATACATCTCAATGAAAACTCTGAACCCTCTCACAAACACACACATCCCAGCCAGTGGCCCCTCGGTGGTGAGCCACAAACCAAAACCCAAAATCTGAATTGATTCTGTGATCTTAGCAGAGCCCACTGTCCCATTTACCTCCAGTGGAGGATCGTTACCATTAGTGATCTATAAAATCCCCAAAACCTGCGCCCCCAATTCCTTATCCAATCTCCCCCACACCCCGACCTCATCCACAACAACAGCCAACTGCCACACAAACAGCCAGCCAACTAGACCTACCTGAGTCCGACGGCGTCCTCCCCGACGGGTTCCCGTCTCTTCTTCTTGCCCGGCTCTCCTGTCTTGAAGCCCTCCGGGAGCCAGAGTCGTCCATGCTCGTGGCGGCGTTTCCGGGAGACCATAACGCCGACGCCGAAGGCGGCCAGCAGCGTGACCACACCCAGGGCGGCGTACACGGTGTAGTGCTTGCTCCCAGGCTGGGGGTCCAGGTCACCTGGGTGGAAGACAGCCGGCATGGTCAGGACCACAGGGGGATAGGACTCAGAGGGAGGGTGTGCAGGTGGTGCAGCTGGCGGTGACACCACCCTAGAGCGCGCCCGGCCCTTCCTAGCCGCGGCCGATGGCTCTCCAGGATCGCCACCCCTGGACGGTCCAACACCAGCCAGTGCCAGAGAGGAAGTGAGCCTCCTTGGGCGTTTGGGAAGCTAGCTACCTCTATCTGCTCGCTAATAATCCCCAATGCTAACCACCTCTCATCATGAAAAAAAAAAGAGGCGAAAAAGGGGATGGGGCTTGATAAGAACAGAAAAAAAGGAAAAGCCAGAACATCAGCAGCTTCCATCTCCTTCACAAGCCAAGGTGTCAGGAGACACCCTCCCCATGCCTTCTTTAAGAAGGGGGAGGGAGGGGGGGGGGGGAGGGATTAATGAACTTCAAATTACTGCACGCCCTTTAAGCTCTAAAGACGAAGGATTTATTAGGATTTTCAAGATAACAAAGACTCCCAACTTCTAGCACACTCCCGATCAATTTTTACCCCTTCTCTTTTATTTTTTTCCCTCCACTAACGATTTTGAAATGATAAACTCCCCCAAGCCGGACCCATAGAGATGCATTAAGTCCCGGTGTTACATCCAGCAGGGTGAAGGTTGCGGCAGCCACTCACACTGGGAGGAAAAGGGTGTGCGCGTATGAGCGAGTGTGTGTATTCGTGTGTGTGAGCGTCTGTGTAGCCTTTTGAATATGTTTTAATGTGGCCTCTCTGTGACTGTGAAGCTTACAGACGGACGGAGTGAGACAGTGATGGTGTTCCGTGAGTAGGGAGAGGGTGCTTGTGGTGGGGGAGGGGGAGGAGTTGATTTACGGCAATTAACCATTTTGAAGCCCGAAGCGGATGGATTTACACACAGAGGAAAGAATTGATTGTTTAGGCCTTGAGATCCCCAACTGCATTTGTTTAGCGCTGAATTAAAAACACACAATCACATACACCGGGGTTAGGACCTGACCGCAGGGCGGGGCCCCTGGTTGGCGTGAATCTGGAGGAACACGTGTCGTTGGTTTTCTGCTTCTGTACGTGTGTGTGCATGTGTCTGTGTGTATTTATAGGCATGTCTATGTGCGTGTGAATGTGTGAGCCGGTGTGTGTGTCTGGGTGCATGTGTGTATGTGTGTGGTCATGCCTGTCTGTGCGTGTGTGCTAGGTTCTGTGGCTGTATGTGTGTTTATGTGTGTGTGTGTGTGTGTGTGTGTGTGTGTGTGTGTGTGTGTGTGTGTGTGTGTGTGTGTGATTGTGCTCGTTCCTGTGTGTGTGTGGGTTTGTGTGTGTTTGTGTGTATGTGTGTGTGTGGGTTTGTGTGTGTTTGTGTGTATGTGTGTGTATGTGTGTGTGCTTGTTCCTGTATGTGTGTGTGTGTGTGTATGTGTGGGCTTGTTCTTGTGTGTGTGTGTATGTGTGTGTGTGTGTGTGTGTGTGTGCTGTGCAAGGGCGTTTTCATGCATTTAGCCCAGACCTTGTTTCTTCAAGAATTACACCATCCAGTTTCTTTGTCAGACATAGGTGTTGTGTATCTGCATCTGTTTCAGCGTGAGTGTGTTTGTATCTGTTAAATAATGATTGGGCATTGGGGGTTACGCGCACGTGTGTTGATCTCAGCCGAGTGTGAACTCACTGTGCACAGCTTCGATGACGTAGGGCATGTTCAGCTTGCCGCTGGAGGCCAGAGCCCCCAGGAAGGCGGCCACGTCCGCAGTGCTCTGGAAGCACTCGCTGGACTGCAGGAAACACTGGCGGTTATCCACCTCCAGGTACACAATGGAGCTGAGGGAGGGACACAGCCGGGGTGAGACCGTTGGTCAACAACACACCAAAGTCCAGAACAGGGACAAAAACACACCTTTCGTCATTGTTTAACAGAGGCCAAGGGAAAAGGAATTGTTAATTCTTCAATGGATGGAATCGACTGATCGTTTAGCATTGAGTCAATTAGCAAACGCTTTTAACCAAATTCAACTTACAAAAACAAAACATGTCATATCGGAGCAGTAAATATCGGTGCTCAACTGGCTAGTCTACAGAGGTAGTCTGTCATCAACAGACCAAAGCTCTCGGCTGGGACGCCCTAACCCTAACCCCTGTTCCATGGTCGAGATCTTTCTGAAACATCTCATCCATTCACACTGATAACATGAACTACACGGATCCCATCACTCTGTCATCTACCCAGCGGCTGACCCAGTGGATGTCCTTTAAGAGCATGTAAGGGATGAGGCTCGATCCAGGAAGCCTACAGAGGGAGCTAATTTCATGTTAAACTCTTTATCGCATAGGCCACATGGACCACATGAACCCTCACCCTTTGATCTGCACGTGGTCCAGCTCCCTGCGCGTGCGGCCAGCTGCAAGGAGGCCTGGTCTGAGCGCCCGGTCCAGGCTCCTCCTCACCAGGTTCAGCACCTCTCCAGGGTCAGCCCACGGCTCCAGGGACCGCTTCATGTTGTGCTTCCTGAGCTCCTGTTCGCTGCCGTAGTACGGGAACACCATCACCTGGCCCTGCTCGTCCCTGCGGAACGCCACGTTGGTGTGCAGCACGTGGCTGAGCTCACGCAGGAAGCCGAAGGAGTTGTTGAGGAGCTGGTCGGGCAGGATGTGGACCACCAACAACAGCTGGCCCATCGCCAGCTTCTCCGGCACGCTGACGGCGCAGTCCAGGCCATCCCACTCGCACTCAGCGTTGTTGCAGCCCTGGTCGCAGTGGCCGTCCGCATAGTGGTCCTTGCAGTACTGATCGTACAGTGGGCTGGGGAGGGGAGGGGGGAGGGTCACAGTGGGGAGGGGGAAAGGGAGAGGGGGAGGGTCACAGTGGGGAGGGGGCAGGTGGTGGGGGGGTAGGGGGAGGGTCACAGTGGGGTGAGAGGGAGTCATTCAAGGTTTTGCTAACTATTTTTTTGCTAACTTGTTTTGCTAGCTATTTAATAGTTTTTTTCATGTAAACATGAACATACAAGTTGATCTATTGACAATGTAGATATAATTATTGTGGCTACAATTGAATCTGTTGTATGTTATAACCAGGGCAGGAATTTCCCCGGCGGCCACGAAGGCCATGGCTGTCATTGCCCCGCTATCTGGCCGTGATGCCCTTCTGAAAATCGTATGCCCATCGGCCACTTTGGCCTTTGTGCCCCACGCTCTGACCGTTTTTTTTTTGCTTTTCCCCCTGCCTCTCTGCCCTCTCCTATCAAGTCCGCTCCGGCCTCGGAATGTTAGTACATGTACTTGATTAGTCAACCTAACAGTAACCTTATCAACAAGTGTGTCCAATAAAAAGTGTTAAAGAGCTCTCGTTGACCGGCTACCCGAGCCATTGTGAGTACCAGATGTGTTCGGCTGCCAGATCGGCTCTGGGTCCTACGCTTACAGATGACGTATCGACACTTGACGTATTGACACAAGCCAACGGACAAAACCCGGAAGGGTTGTTTATAAACGGTGCTCAATTAGTTTTGATTTCATTGAACGGAGCCCGTTCTCTCACAAAGCCATTGGAAACAAGTTTAAAGGCACTGATGAATGCATATTTTTATTTTCATTTTCACATATGTTAAAGTAAGGATTGGCATTGTTAAATTGAGATATTAAGACAGTATTTTCTAGTTTCTATTAACTGAAAATTAAGAACTTTGACAGTCATATGATTGATGAGATTTTATTTGCTCATACAAAACAGAATAAATAAGACAATACATTGATACAACTGAGGAACAGCTAAATGTAAATCCATAAAAAACGGCATGTTTAGATCCCATGATGAATTGAGGATGAATTCATGAATGTGTTCATATTAGATATTCATCCTATTTCTTGAAAATTGATTTTTTTTATGATTTACCAGATGTTCAATGAATTGTATCCTTGCCTATACAACTAATAACAATAAAAAATTTAACATTTTCCTCGTTTCCACCAGGGGTATCTTTGCTCTATAATTTAAAAAACATCTGTAAAATAGTAAAAATTTCAAGGTAGGCCTATAAGAATGTATATAATGTGTTACCACATTCAGCTGTATGTGTGTATGTGAATTGCAGTGTACGTGTTTGGATACACACACAGGCACACACACTGACTTAAGAGCGGAAAAACGCTGACACACCTGCTACTGATGCCCCTTTCACACCGCCGCAAAATCGGGGCCGGTTCCGGGCCAGTTCGGAGCTAGGGCCAGGGCTTTGGTTTCACACCGCCAAAGAACCGGCTCCGGCCCCTAAAAACCGGTTCAACTCTGGCCCCACTTTAGAGCTGGGCTAGAACGAGAACCGCTTTTACGCAGGGGGCAGGGGGCGGGGTTATCCCAGGAAGACCAACGAAGGGCGGCATTTTTAAATCACCGAAGTGAACGATGGACGCTAAGACAAAATCACAGTGGACCGTGGAGGAGACAACCTGTCTCCTTGGATTTTGGTCTTCTGCCGAGGTCCAGAAAAAGTTCCACCATTGTTCTTGTTGTTTGAAACTGCGAGGGTTGCTGGTAAAGCGGAGACGTAAGCAAACGTTTGCAGTGACGTCATGACGTTGCTCTCTCCGACTCCGTGGCTGGCTCTCGCCGGTGTGAAACCAACCGGTTCTTAACTGGGGTAAGGCTGGAACCAGTTTGGAACTGGCCCTAGCACCAGCCCGGAACTGGCTCTCGGTACTTTTTGGTGTGAAAGCGGCATGAGTGACGCGCATGCACATTTAATGACATCGTTTACAGGAAGTGCGTCATTATTGCACATCTAGGACCCCCGAGCCGATCTGGCAGCCGAACACATCTGGTACTCACACCGGTCCGATTCACTTGTTCAAGTTTCCGGGATTTATCTACATAGAACAATCCGGATTTTCCATGTATGGTAATGCTGCAACATGCTCTTCCTGAAGGTAACCAATCACAACGGAGTGGGTTTGGCAGGAGGGGGGAGAGGTGGCAGAGAAGGATGAAGCCGAGTGTTGACAAAGAATGCTGAAAGTGCCCAGATGAGAGGAAGAGTTTCCCGAAAATCTACATCGTTTTTTTGTGCTGTGATTCATGTCAGGTTGCTCTATAGGAGTCATTAATAAGAAATGAAGACCAGAAAAGTAGTATAATAGGAGATCTTTAAAAAGAATAACGGCCAGATTTTCTTGCTACTTCCTGCTTGCTATTGCAAAATGGATCCAGTAGTCACGTGGAGTTATTTGCATAACCGCGATCTGATTGGCCGACGGATCCTGCCGTCGCTGCCTGAAAAGTTTAACATTTCTCAACTTTTTGACGCAGGCAACGGAGCCGACAAAATGGACGGACCCTCAAAGCATTTTGAGAGCATCCCATTCAAAGTCAATGAGATCCGTCGACAGATGGAGGTTGTGTGAATGTACCCTATGTGACGCCTCCGCCAGATGCGGCCAGATTTCCCGCCCGATCTGGCATCACTGGCAACCAGTGTTGCCACAGTTACCTTGAAAAAGTAATCTGATTACTGATTACTAGTTACTCCTTAAAATAGTAACTTAGTTACTTTACTGATTACTTGATTTTAAAAGTAACTAAGTTAGATTACAAGTTACTTTATTAGGTATATTTAGCTGCGAAAACACCCCCTGCCGCCTCAAAATAAAAAATTACCACCGGTTTTGCCGAAACTAACTTTTTTTTCGTTGGTTAACTTAAAGTTGTTTATTTAACCCGGAGCTTGGTGTAATCAATTAAACACTAACAGAGGAGGCAAAACTACAAAAGGAAAAGGACCATTGGGTGCTGTCCAAATCAAAGAAATGAATCTAACCAAAGAGAAGCTCCCAAAATACACGTGCGCCTAGTGTTTCTTAACAAAGGTGTAACTGCGTGTCGGTTTTCGATAACCTTCAACAACCTTACCCTGGCCCAGTTCCCTGGTAGCTAACAAGAGCCTCAATCAAGTAACAAACTAAGCTTTTGAAGACCTAAATGGCAAGCTGCAAATCCGAGACAAGGTGCCGCCCGTATTTTGTCTTCCTGGATCCTCGGCTTTCCGATGCAGTAACCAATCACGTCCGGGGACAGGCACATCAAAACTAACATAATTGTAAACAAATCACATGCATGGAAAAACACTAGAGCCCGACCGATATAGGATTTTTAAGGCCGATACCGATACGAATATTTTGTGATTAAAAAATCTGATATGCCGATATATCGGCCGATATATATATAAAAAAAAAAAATCCAGAAACGTGCAACAAAACAAACAGATTTCCCTAACATTGGTTATTTGTAGTTATCCTTTAAATCCTTTTCACTCTCAACTAACACGTAACAACAGCAAAACTGGACATGGTAGTCATGAATTAAGTCATGCTTATCGACTTTAGAGAATTGATGGGGATGTTCTTTTAATTGTTATTCAAGCAATGTATGTCTTGTGACAGTTGCCAACTTACCATGAACACACTTGCACACATGAGCTGTGTTGGAAATCATTCCCTATTCACTCCCTCACTATTCCCTATATAGTGTTTATGATATAGTGCACTATATAGGGAACGAACAAACGAGAATTCGGACACTACGCTGAACATTTCTAAGCGTCATTTGCGTCAGTAAATGCGCCGGGTATTTGTGTGACGCAGACAGATGCTCCCACATCATGTAAACAAACCGGGCAATCCCGAGGAAAGCTGGAGCTTGTATTGATGTTGAATGCAACATTTCCTTGATCAAGTTTTTTTTATTAATTTTGAATATTACATTTTCTATGTTAACTCCCAATTAAATTGTTGACATCTCTAAACGAAAGCCGGAGACTCCATCATTAAATGTATTAGTTTTCGCGGTTATTCAGCTTCTTCTTCTCCTCCGGAAGAACACTACCGCATTGCATTGTGGTATACGGAGAAACAAGTAGGGAACATCGTATGTACACTCAAATTTTAGTGCATGAAATTAACCACTGAGAATTCGAACACCACTGCAAAATGGCGAGCACCCTATATAGTGCACTATATCCGTGATAGGGAATGATTTCGAACACAGCTATGAACAACACCGATGATCTCCGTCGATCTCCGTCATTCACTCTGCCTGAATCAGCGGGTTTGGGGCGTTACTTTTTTTTTTTTTTTTTATATTCATTTATCGGCCATTATAATGCCGATACCAAATATTTTGAAAAATGCCTAATATCGGCCGATAATATCGGCCTGCCGATATATCGGTCGGGCTCTAAAAAACACATGGTCATTTGCATGGCCATTGACAAACGGAGGGTTTTACCCATGAGGGCGGGGTGTCGGTCCGCAACCGTAACAGAGACTTACACTTCACACGCACACGCACTCTCACGTAAACAGGCAGACAGACAGACAGACGGACAGATACACGCTCCCAATCCAATCGGCGATCCGGTAAAAAAATTGTAACGCACAGTGTCTTTGATGAGTGTCTAACTTTAATCTGATTACTGGTTTGGAAATAGTAACGCGTTAGATTACTCGTTACTGAAAAAAGTGGTCCGAGGCCAGTAACGCGTTACTAATTAATGCGTTACTGGCATCACTGCTGGCGACCCCCATGACGGCAGAGGAAGGGTTATTGTCATTTTTAAATAAACGTAATTTTAATGTGTAATTAAAAAATATATATTTCTTATGGTAAATTCTAATCTTATAGACATAATACAGTTTTAACATTTAACGAAATTCAACAAATTCACTAAACATTATTTCCTTTTGAAAAAGAAGTGGAGAATTATCGCAAAAGGGCCCTTCAAGATGCAGATAAAAACTGCAAAACAATGAACAATTTCTATAGAAGTGTAATGAACACTGTTCATTAGAAAGGCGTTAATGCTTTTAGATATGGATTAGTCTATTTAAGTGAAATTATGTTCATGTTGTGTGTGTGTGTGCTGTGCAAGGGCGTTTTTTCCTGCATTTAGCCCAGACCTTGTTTCTTCAAGAATTACACCATCCAGTTTCTTTGTCAGACATAGGTGTTGTGTATCTGCATCTGTTTCAGCGTGAGTGTGTTTGTATCTGTTAACTAATGATTGGGCATTAGGGGTTACGTGCATGCGTGTTGATCTCAGCCGAGTGTGAACTCAATGTGCACAGCTTCGATGACGTAGGGCATGTTTTTTAACTAATGGCCTTGATGCCCTTGCATATGGCCTCGATGCCCTCAAATGTGTGCCCCTTAAATCACGAATTCCAGGCCTGGTTATAACTTTTGCCTGTTTATGGTGATAGATTATTTGTGATATAATAAAGTAATCTTCTTGCATTGTCCCCAGCTTGCTTAGGACTAAATCCGGGGGTTTATTTTGGATCTATTCGTCTGGTCTTAAATGAGAGGAAACCCCCAAAAAGAAGGAAGCAATCTGGGCCGGTTCAACTTTTGACTTACTTGCAGTGTCCCTCCAGGTTCTGGCAGTCGAAGCCATCGTAGAGGCAACCGGCGCTGTCACAATGGGAGTCACACTTGCCGTCGTTGAAGTAGCGCCAGCACTGCAGGGCGGCCGAGCAGTTCTTCCAGGGGTCGTTGAAGTTCAGCGAGCAGTCGCCGCCGTCCCATCCGCACGCGTGGTTGTTGCACAGGAGGTCACAGAACTTGTTGCCCCGGCGCTCCCCGCACTGCAAGGCAAGGCAAGGTCATCCACTGTTCGAACCCAAGGTCATCCATATTCATGTTCAGCACTTTACGTAGTAAAGGGTGATGGACAATAACTAAAGGACAATAAAGCCATCAGGTCGTTTATGTGTGGATTAAAATCATGAATAATTATGACGATGTAAAATCTATTTTACAGTAGGTAGATGACCTATGATTTAAATGAGAAATGTCAAATTATAGTAGAAGTAGGTCAAATAATAAAAACAAAGTGCTGATTATATACTGTACATTTAAACTCAGAGTTGCATCTGACCGAGATGCTGTCTAAACGGAGGGTCGAGGCGGACAGTTTGCTCCAGACTGAACCTTCTGGGAAGCGAGAGGCGGCTCCTCACCTGTGGGATCTCACAGCTGACGTCCACGTCGGCGGGCGGGGGCGAGATGTCGCGGCCGAAGCCCCCCACGAACACGTGGTCCAGGATTTGGCAGCGCAGCCCGTTGAAGCTGGCGGGGCAGACACAGTTGTAGTAGGGGGCCTCTGAGGTGTACTCGCAGGTCCCGCCGTTGTAGCAGGGGCCCGAGTTACAGGGGCTGTCGGTGGGGAACTGGCACTCGGGCCCGGTGAAGGCCACCGTGCAAAGACACTGGGGGGGGCTCTTCTGGCCCGAGACGCACGTGCCACCATTGCGACACTGGAGGTTGCCGCACACCCGCGCGTCGTTCTCACATGAGGCACCACTGAATCCCTGAAACACAGCAATACGAAGGGATAAAGACCACCAGGTAACAACACAAAAGACCAACAGGACACATCACTGATCTCAATGCAGACAAAGTGTCCACTGACAAACGGTTAGCACCTCTTTCTTCTCGTTGACAGCATGTGATGCTAATAAATCGTAGAGATAGTGTGGGGTGTGTAGTGTAGTGTGAGTAGTGTCGTGTGTGAAGTGTAGTGTAGTGTAGTGGGGGATGTAGTGAACTCACAGGGGGGCACTTGCAGATGAAGCCGTGTGGCGTGTTGCTGGCCACGGCGCAGGAGCCTCCATTGCGACAGGGCTTCCCCTTGCAGCCGTCAAACACTGTTTCGCACCGCTGGCCTGGGGAGCAGGGAGATGTAAGGGCTGGAGACTGGAGGGCCTTTTGGAAGGCCTCGAACAAATAAATAATGCTTAAAAAATATATATATTAAACACTCCAATCCACATGTTATTAACTTAACATAAATTATATTTGTTTGGCCCAATAAAACCAAAGGGGGCCACTGCTATTTTTTTTATTTTATTGAAGTAAATTGTTGCATATTGCTGTGGTTTTATTCGGTGATGATGTACAGTGTGAGCCATGTATGTCTCAAGATGATGTTATGTCAACGCTTGCCTTAGACAATAAAGATATCTGAATCTGGATCCAATGAGACAGCTTATCACCTGCAACAACCCCCTTAACACAACAGCCCCCTGGTCCTCCTCCACACGTAAAGGGATTAATGCAGCTGCTCTATCAGTGCAGTGTGTTCACTGATCTCAGCTCACCAGTGTATTCCTCCTCCTCACATTAAAGGGATAATGCAGCTGCTCTATCAGTGCAGTGTGTTCACTGATCTCAGCTTACCAGTGTATTCCTCTTCCTCACTGTAAAGGGATAATGCAGCTGCTCTATCAGTGCACACTGATCTCAGCTCACCAGTGTAGCCCGTGCGGCAGTCGCAGTGGTAGTTGTTGGTGAGCTGGATGCAGTTGTGCGTGCCCCGCGGGTCGCAGGGGTTGGAAAGACACTCATTGACATCCCCCTCGCATCGCTCTCCAACGTATCCGGCATGGCAGTGGCAGTGGTACCCCCCGACACGGTCCACACATGTGCCCTGGTTGAAGCACTTGGGCTCGTGGGTGATGGGGTCGGTGCCCGGGATACAGTCATCCAGGTTGATCTCGCAGTGCACGCCTGGCCGGTGAAAAGGACACACTGATCAATATGCCCTCCCTGGAAAAGCTGGCCAACTCCCGCTGCCGAAACAGGACCAGTTCCATTCTAAAAGACGCTGCGCACCCTGCTCACCACCTGTTCAATCTGCTTCCCTCTGGCAGGCGATACAGGTCAATGAAACCACGCACCACCAGACTTACCAACAGCTTCTTCCCCTGAGCCATACGTAACTAAACAAACAATAACCCCTGTGCAATACATAAACAACCACATGAACAATCTCCACTACCACTGGACATTCTTCATTATGCTTACCTTCCTGGACCTGCTGCTATTTAGACATATGTGGGCGGGAGGGTTGTTGTCTGGGAGGGAGGGGAGGGTGTCGGACACTTAAATGTGCCTTAACTGGAAGGTAGGGGGAGGGGTTATTGTTGTTATATATTTATTAATATTTCATACTGTATTCTATTCTATTTTTTTTTTTTTTTTTTTTTAAGTACTGAACAAGATCTGCACCTTAATTTTGTTGTGTAAATACACTGTATTTAACCCAATGACAAATAAAGCTTTTAATTCTAATTCTACATAATTTCAACTCTTGGTTAAAGGTGGACGTTTTATGAGATGCATGTTAGATTGTTTGCTCACACATCTATCAAACTATCAAAACTACCAACCCAGCAACATATCAGATATGGGTCAGACGCACATGCACATCCAACTCTATTGATACTTTTGCTGACCTACACGACCCCCCCCCCCCCCCCCCCCACAGTCACACACAACTTAATATACGAGCGAAGTAGACAAATGTATTGAATTGGAAGAAGAGGAAACACTAAATTCATTCTTCTTTTGACACGCTGCCCAAGAGAGGACGCAGAGAACAAGCGTCGAGAGAGAGTTGTTTTCAGATGCCTCGGATGCAGCTAAGCCCTAATTAATTAAGTGTGGAGGATGAGGAAGCAGAGGAGGGCGTAGAGGAGGGGTGTGTGCGGGGTCCAGGGGGCTGACCTTGGGTTCCTCGGGGACAGGAGCATTTGTAGGTATTGATCAGGTCAATGCAGGTGCCCCCGTTCTGGCACGGCTGGGAAAGACACTCGTTGATCTCGTCCGAGCAGTTGGTGCCTACGTAGCCGGGAATACACTGAGAGAGAGAGAGAGAGAGAGAGAGAGAGAGAGAGAGAGAGAGAGAGAGAGAGAGAGAGAGAGAGAGAGAGACTCAATCAATGTCCGAAATGAACAAGGCAGTGTGTTTTTGTTTACCAAGCGGTTTTCTGTGAGGCAGATTTTTTATTCCAGCGGAGATTAACATAAATGATCTCTTTCTCTGCTGTCCACTAACAAACCTCTTCATTAGTCCACCCACTGATGTTGTAAGGAGACGAAGGATAAAGCTCATAAAGCACTAAAGCCTTCTGTATGTTTGTTCATGTGCTACGAGTCGTCCGGTCGTTAGACCATCTTAATAAAAATACACACAGGCAAATGATCTCACGCATAGCAGAGAACAATCCCACTTTGCAACATAGATTACACAAATTAGGACAGATTCAGACTGGTGAGCGATTATCTTTGGTTAATTTTCTTGCAGTACAATGTCTCTGCAACACTGAGGAGTCTGATCAACGGACCGTGTTCAGCTTCCCTTGGGGCCCTCACCTTGCAGGAGTAGCCTCCAAGGGAGTCGTTGCAGGCGGCTCCGTTCTGGCAGGGGTTGGGCGTGCATTCATCCACCTGCTGCTCGCAGTAGCTGCCCGTGTAGCCCACCTGGCAATGGCAGTAGTGGGTGTTGCCCGCGTCCAGACACGAGCCTGAGTTACGACACAACTGAGCCACGTCTACACCTGGACACACAAGGAGAGCATTGAGACATGTTTAATTTATTGACCAGTGATTTGACTTAGGCTGGCTAAGAGGAAGGAATGTTCAAATATGAAATGCATACGATCAAAGACACAACAATCTCCCCCATACGACTGACCCCCACACACACACATGCTACCTCTCTGCTTGGCCGCCACCTCACAGGAAACACTGGGCACGTCGCAGTACAGGCCGGTCCAGCCCGTCTTGCACTGACAGCGGTACGATGTCCCGGTCTGCCAGCAGCTGCCTCCGTTCTTACAGGGCGACGACACACACCACCGCACCAGGTTCTACACACACACACACACACACACACACACACACACACACACACACACACACACACACACACACACACACACACACACACACACACACACACACACACACACACACACAGACATTATGTTATTGCTCAATGTGGATGTCAGCCAGTAAAAAGTTGACTTTGTGGTGGGAAAATTATTCCACTTAATACATATTAACAATCGAAACTATGTGAATGATGTAATCCTTATGGGTCATATTTTAACACTTTTCAATTCAACATTTAAATTTCTTGTCCACAAACAATAATAATCTTTATAATAATGAATTCCATTTATAAAGCACTTTTAAAAGCCCTCAAAGTGCTTTACATAGTGAGTGTCTAGGAGAGTGTTGAGGGGAGGATATATCTACTATTAGTACTATACTACTAACGGGGGGCCTAAATCCAGCGATCTGATTGGTTCCTAACTGTTGTATATGAGCGTATACATAACTGCTATGACGCCCGATCATTTTGTGAAAGTTTGCATATCACTCCGCGCCTGGAAGTAGAAACAGTTACAAAGTAAAACATATGTTGGAAGATGGAGAGGGTGTAAATGTTGTTACTCCGGGAGTGAGCAAGGCGATGGAGAGACTAACGAAAGCTTAGGCACACGGCGAGTGAACTGCTCCATAGGATAAATTGCCGGCGAACCGCTCTAGCCGAGCCTTCTCTCGGAGGGACGCTAAAGTGTGTTGCATAGCGACCGTCGTGCATTTTGAAGGCAGCCAGGAGGGACTACTTTTTTGTATTCTTTAATAAAACGGCTACTTTGACTTTCTTGGTTTCTTTTTAAATGTAGTGTGTCTATGACTTTCGTTTCGCCATAATTATAACCGTTGTATAAAAGCAATAGATCACTTCAGTCAGTGGTATGTGCTCATTATACCACTGTGAAGGGGGTCGCCGGCCCTCCGCTGCACGTCGGGGCCGGACAACAGTGGTATAATGAGCACATACCACAGCCTGTCGTGATCTATTGCTTAAGTGACCAGCAGCTGGTTGCACCAGCAGAACGTAAGGTCCCACTTAGGCTACATTGAACGTAAATCACCCAAACGTTCCGACTTTACATTCTACAAAAAAAATAGCAGTTGCACCAAGCAGATAGTTTCAACGTAACACTAAGTTATAACTTATATTTTACACCTCCCCTCTAGCTGGTGTAAGTTCCATACTAACGATAAAGAACCGTTAAAAGAAAAAAACGTAAAAAGATTTCAACACTAACGCAGGGTAAAGATGGCTATTCGTTTTGAGCAATGGGAAGAGGAGTTTCAACGCGGTTTGCGCCGGGAACGGATGTCCGTGACCATATCGATCAATTTCTTTATTATGATGATGTTGAATTATATGCGCGATTTCGGTTTTGCCGGGCGGAATATTATATTTATTTATTTATTATGAAATCCGCCATCAAATAGCTTAACCTCACGCCTATACCGTCCAAGCAAATTTTAGAGAATAAATGACTGAAACTGTTTTGTTTGCATTTGGGTGCTAACGCGTCTTCACTCGGATAGAAACTTGCCGGTATTTCCTGTTTACATTGTTAGCTGTCAATGATTGGCTTGAAATTATCTAAACGTCATTAAAAGCGACACTGGTACAATTTATGCACTACAAGTAACGTTACAACTTAAGTTATGGTGGTGAAACCAACATTTAGAAGACCTTTAGTTTGACACTAGCTACGTCGAGCGTAGGGTTAAGGCGGACTTTACACCCAAACTTATGATCGGCTTTACGTTCTGCTGGTGCAACCGACTGCAGAGGAGGAGGGGCTACCTGACAGTTGAGCCCGTTGTAACCATGGGGACAGGTGCACTTGTAGGTGCCATAGCTGTCCTGGCAGGTTCCTCCATTCAGGCAGGGCCTGGAGTCACACTCATTGATGTCGTGCTGGCAGTAGCTGCCGGTGAAGCCCGGAGGACACAAGCAGGTGAAGGTGTTGATGCCGTCCACGCAGGTACCCCCGTTGAAGCAGGAGCTACACCGGGGAGACGGGGAGGAGGTGAGTTAAAAGTGGACAGATCCAGCCAAACATCTTTCTCAAAAACAGCATCTTCCCCACTGCGATATGGAAGCTGAACTGACAACATCTTCTTTCATCATTATGACAACTACATTTCCAAAAGAATACACTGCACATCATAAAGTTATGATCTATTTCACACCAAAGGAGGGCAGAACAAGTGAACAACCCTTAGTTGTTAACCGTGGTGAAGCTGGGCAGTGCTTACCATGATGACCGATAACACTCTGGGCCCTATCTTGCATCCGGCGCAATTGACTTAATCACTGGCGCATGTGTCGTTGCTAGTTTGCAACTGCCGCAGAGCGTTCTTTTTCCTCCTGCGCCACGCGTCGGTAAATTAGGGAATGCACCCCATGGGCCGTTCGGCGAAAGGAGGAGGTGTGTTCTGGCGCAAACGTTCCCTGGTGCTATTTTGCAGTTTCAGACACCACTTGCGCCACAAACCAGGAAATACCTGGTTTAAAGTCAGTGGCGCGTTGTTCAGATGCTATTTTAAGGGCGCATGCATAATGTTGCTTGTGCACCTCGCGCATACACTTTGCTTCTCTCATTGAGTCATATACCTAGCCACACATTCTTGGTAAATTATTTGGGAAAGAACAGCTGATACAGCGGTAATAAGTTGTACTTTTAAATCAATGCATCTGCAAACACCGCACAGAAAACACATATTTTCTGGACACAGACATTGTGTACATGCCCATAACTTTTAGGATTGATGAGTATTTGATTGTGAGAAAACATTGTTTTACCGCGAGTGAGTGTTCAAAAGAATGAATATTTAAATGATGTTTAAACACACGCAAACTAAACACGTAACGCATAATACAGTCCATGGCAATGTATATTAACGGGGGGAAACATATTAGGAACACAAGTCGATAACGATAATGCATACAATACTGATAAGAAACGATGTTTATAATGCATTGCGTATATCATTAAATAGAACCACAGTTACCGCACATCATATGTTATATCATATAAGTTTTCTTTGCCGAAATTTATTTGAGGACTCAGTATTTCTGAAGTTGTGGAAGAAAACCTTATTCCATGTGTGAATTAGGCCATATTATTTGGCCATAAACTGAGCCATTTGAAGTTTGAAATTCATGTGCATCTGTCTCATGGGAGACTGCAGACGCGCTGTCAAAATATGAACTTGGTTTATTGCACGTTACGCCCAAACCACACCTACGGGTAATTAGGCTACTTCAGACCAACCCTTTTTAGATATGCGCCAGGCGCTAGAGTAATTTTTTCGCGCCGGTAAACTAGCGACATCGCCGTAGAACCGCCCACAAAGCTACTTGCGCTTGGTGCTTCTCACTTGCGTTTCAGACCGTTAAAATAGGGCCCTCTGTATCAGCTTCACTATAGACCAACAACACAGATTTATAGTTGTTGAAAGACTTGTAGAATTACAACTTGTTCAAGATGTTTACTTTGCTCCAGTATGGATCTTGAACCACACTCCAAAATGGCAGATGATGAACACAACAAGATGTCTGGTACCTCTCTGTGCAGTCGGGGGTGTTGTTCTCGCAGTTGATCCCGCTGAATCCCAATGGGCAGGTACAGGTGTAGCTGTTAACACAGTCGGTGCAGTTGGCTCCGTTCTTGCACGGGTTGCTCTCACACTCGTTGGTGTCCTGCGCACACTTGATGCCCCTGAAGCCTGGCAGGCAGGTGCACAGGAAGCCGTTGACCTCATCCCGACAGAGGCCTCCGTTGCTGCAGGGGTCTGGGAGAGAAGGAAATGAGTTTAGCGTCCACTGTGTCTTCCTCTGGAGCTGATGCTTGCAGCCTAGCGTTGTTGCCCCCTGGGTGGAGGAAACCACTCAGATTCTCCACCTTGAAGCTGCATTCAAAGCTCATACCATCTAATGACCCGGGTGACACTGACCTCTCGAGGCACGTCCAATCAGATCACAGCTCATTTGACTGTCCAGGACCGACAGATCTAAATGACAACTACCATCTTAATTTCTGAACCTTTTTTTCGAGGCCAAACCGCTGAACTCCCATCTGTTGTTTGGCTCATAACACCAAACCAAAAATCCAGCCCACTCTGTGTGGACCACTTCAGGCCTTAACTAGGCTCAAAACCTGGCTTTCACACATAGGAGCTGAGACCAGCAGGTAGCTTAATCTTTAGTCTATTAAAGATATTGAGTAATATTGATAATCTTATCCTATATAAAGTGATCTCAAATTTGACCAGACTGAAGGGAATATATAAGTTAAGCCTTATATGAAACTTTTTAAATGTTGTTAGATTAAACGTCTCAGTGCAGCTGGTTAAGTCCCATCCATGGAAACTAAGTGTAGTCAGAGAGTCGGGCACGGCCCTAATTTACGACGACAGAACCCCCCTCCCGTCAGCTGAAAGTTCTTTGCCGGTTGAGGCAGTAATATAAAACCTACTGGGCCTGCACTCGTCCACGTCGGTCTGGCAGTTGCGTCCGTTGTAGCCTGGTGTGCAATCGCAGCGGTAGGTCCCCATGGTGTTGTGGCACGCGGCGGCATTGCGACAGGGGCTTTTCACACACTCGTCGATGTCCATCTCACACGACTGACCTGAAAGAGGTAGAGTGTGCAGAAATGAATTCAAACGTCTTTCCTCAAACGTTGACACACTACTTGATGGAAGCATTTTGGAAATGTGTGTTTTAGTAGTTTTTTGTTTCTTTTGGGTTACCTTATAACCCTTTGACTCAAGAAAAAAGAAGTGTTCCCATGTGAATACAATCATTACAAGATAGTTTGAAAAGTTACAAGGTCTGGCGGGTGAGTGATGTAACATCATGAAAGTGTGGTCGGTGCGTCTTTACCCTGCCACCCCTCGGGACACACACACGAGTAGCTCTCGTAATCCTCAGACTCCTTGCAGACACCAGCATTTTTACACGGCTTCTGACCGCAGGGGGCCAGCAGAGTCTCACAGTTTTCTCCTGCAAGACACACACACACACACACACACACACACACACACACACACACACACACACACACACACACACACACACACACACACACACACACACACAACACACACACAATATAACTATGCAAGCTCTACAAAAAAAGATGAACCCAATATTTGTTTTCCACTGTTGAGGAAGTCATGAGGTAACCAAAAAACAGTGCTTAAATTTTTCCAATCAGTGCTATCAGAGGTCTCTGTACATGCTAGGGACACACACAAACGCTCCATATCTCTTTGCACAACACACAGCTCTTTCAGGAAGTCTGCTCCGGCTTCCTGCCATTGTCAACCCATTTGCTTTTCTGTGAGACAGGAAGTGCCCAAACAGGATATGTGTCAAACTCCCGTTCCTTCTCCCAGTCACAAGTAAAAAACTTTAATACTGGGAAAGCTGGACGTTTTTGTGTTGAATTAAATCAAAAAGGTTTAGCCCCTGAGGCGCTCCAACATGATCTGTTCGCAATGATAGCAGCATAACCCACCAGAGAGGGGTTATTGTCTTTCTCTGGTTATCAGTGATACCTGACATTAAACAGAGGCCAGCAGCCGCGGGGCAGGGGGCCAGAGGGGCAGGGGCCATAGAGACCCCAGGAAGTCATGCAGCTGAACTTTAATCAAGAGCAACGTCTACCAGCGCACGCTTTTCCTCTCGGCTCGCAAACACAGAACCAACCAGAGGCCTGGGAAGTGTCCCCCCCCTCCCGGCCAAGCGGACATAACAAGAACGTCCAATACTTGTCCTAATATTTCCCTACCGGTGTACGGTAGGACGCAGATGCACTTGTAGCCTGCGACGTCATCGATGCAGGTGCCCTGGTTCAGGCAGGGGTTGGACGCACACTCATTGATGTTGGTCTGGCAGCTGGGTCCTTTGGGTCCACACAGACACACACACAAGCACAGGCGTGTTGGTACTACTGATGAATACAATGATAATACGATATTAAAGAGTCAAATTATTCAATGTACTGCATTTGGTGCAAGTACGCACATGCACGTAAACACACTTACACACACACACACACACACACACTTACACACACACACAAACACACACACACAGGTCTCACCGGTGAAGCCCATGAGGCAGGTGCAGATGTAGCCGCTGGTCATGTCTTTGCAGGCCCCTCCGTTCATACAAGGGTTGGACTCACACTCGTTGGTGTTGAAGTCACAGTTCTTCCCACTCCAGCCAGAGTCACAAAGACACTTGTAACTGAGGATGACAATGGTACGGAAAGCAAATTTTCATTCAGGCATTTGTTTATATGTCAGCTCTGTAAATTTGCATGCAATTCCTGCTAACTAATGTGTATACTAATTAAATCCTAAAAGCTATGCTTGCCTCATATAAATTGTGAATAACTCTTTATTCTACTACAACTAATAGTAGTACTACTATACTTTACTAATTATACTTTTTTACTAATTATAGTAAAAAAGATTATAATCATAAAAATAAATCAACGTGATATTAAGGTGAACGGGACGAGTCTGAGAGGCTCTCCCCCCCGGTGGACGGGTCCACTCACCCATTGATCTTGTCGCCACAGCGGCCGTGGATACAAGGGCTGCTCAGACACTCGTTGATCTGCGAGGAGCAGGTATCGTCGTGGTAACCCTCCGGGCACACACATGTGAAGCTGTTGATGCCGTCAATGCAGGTGCCGCCGCTGTGGCACGGATTGATGGCGCACTCATCCACATTGATGTTGCACATGGTGTCTGAGGAGCATTACGGACAAACGTTACTGCTGACCCCTAACACGACCCACATCTTCACCACCACTGTGTTCGCGTGGCTTTCTAACATCAGGAGAATTACAACTGGCACAGCGCAAGAGAGCCAATGTGAATATCAGAAATATTAGCATGATACATTTGGCATGGAAATAGTTGTTCTTCTAGAATAACTTCCTGTGTCCAAATGAATACCCTGGAGCACTAGGCTTCATCAAGTAGAAAAACTCATTAAACTCTATTCAGTTGATTGCAACAGATATCAAAAGTTCAACGTCAACTGACACATTAGCAACAGAGGGCTGAGTTTGATTCTGGGTTCTCTGTAAACGGATCCATTTTCAGAAAGATTGTGGTGAGTTTGAGTGGCCCTTCGTCGGCCCCTTAAAGCCTTGTCTCCATTCAACCAGAAGAGACGAGAGGAGAGACGAGGGGAGAGGACGGCTCCTAACCTCTTAAAGGATCAACTTTCAGGATATTTTAGGCAATCCTTTCTCTTGATGAACTCCCTGGTGTCTCGATTTGTGGTGTGTGTGTGTGTGTGTGTGTGTGTGTGTGTGTGTGTGTGTGTGTGTGTGTGTGTGTGTGTGTGTGTGTGTGTGTGTGTGTGTGTGTGTGTGTGTGTGTGTGTGTGTGTGTTTGTGTGTGTGTGTGTGTGTGTGTGTGTGTGTGTGTGAGTCAGTGTGTGTGTGTGTGTATGTATGTGTGTATACAGGAGGGCAGCTTGTGTCCTAACAGTGGCAGGTCAGGACAGGGAGGGGCAGGAAAGTGACAACGGGCGAGGCCCAGAGGAGTGTGCTGCTCACTCGCCAGCCATCTGTCCCCCACCACCCATCATCTCTCCCCACGCCTCCATCTCTCTGTCCTGCCTCCACACCTCATCTCTTCCCCCTGCTCCCCTTCCCCCCTTCAAGAGGAAAAAGTAGACGAAGACCAGAATCAGATTCTACTTTCTGAGAAGGTAGTGTAGAAATGAGAAAGAAACAGAAAAACAGGCTGAGACAGAGAGAGAGAGCGAGAGCGAGAGCGAGAGCGAGACAGAGACAGAGACAGAGACAGAGACAGAGACAGAGACAGAGAGGGACGGAGACAGAGAAAGATAGACAGAGAGAGAGACAGAGAAACGGAGAGAGAGAGACACAGAGAGATAAAACGTTTTTACACTGCCAAATATGCCCGTCTTATGCCCGCCTTTTTCCCGGCATGGTCTGCGCATTTTCACTGACCGAGGTAATATTCCGGCCAGAGTTCACATCGTGATCGCATTGACGTAAATGCGATTAGACGGCTCCGCGGTTCAAGGGTAGAGGTGGTGTCTTTAAAACAGAGACAGTGCAGCGATATCAACATGAGTAGTTCTAAGTGGAGAGACGGTGAAATCCGCGAGTTGCTGATCATGTGAGAGAAGGTGATGCAGTCGCATTAAACAAAGCCGGGGAAAGATGGTGCGATCTACGAGAAAGACACAGAGGTACTTTCCTTACGAGGCTTTTGTCGGGGTAAAAATAAGTGGTCAGTAAAATAAAGAATATGCTGGTGTTTTTGCACTTGTAAATATTTACAGTTTTTCTCAGTCGCTTTGGTTCATTTCTCAGATCAGAATTGAAATTCTCAAAACTACCTGTTCAATCTTCACATCAGTGTGTCACTTGTGCACATGAAAAAAACAGTTTCTCATTTATTTGAACACGTTGCAAATGCTTTGGTACATCCATGCACATGATTATGTACAATTCTCTGCTCTTTCCTACATTATCAATTGCTTATGTCTTGTTGATCAAAATGTATTGTAATGGTCTCTATGGAATAGTCTCACCCCCACAACATTTAGGTATCAGTTCATTGCATAAGTCTTTACATGCAAAATGGTTGAACAAGTTGTCATAATATGTCAAGCATATTTCTATACATTTCTATACACTGGCATTAGACTCTTTTTTTTGTTCTTTTTTCTAAATCTGTCCTGAATTGGTCAATTGCTACCAGGTGAATCTTGACTTTCTCTAAAGAAGGGAAATGTGTGAAGTGTTAGATCAACCAACGATCAACCAATAGCTCAAAGGTGCATCTCCTGAACCATGAACTGGCAAGTATACATATAGCTGGAGCACAACACAATGTTACAGTAAATTGTCTGAGAATTTGAGGCCCAACAGACAGGAACGTCAGGAGTTGTAGGATGACTGCACTGTAATTCCGACAGCAATGCATGTACAGTTTACCCTAAGGAGATTTTCCTATGATCACATTTCTAGCAATGACATGGTCTGTCAACAAATTACAGTACAAACAGTCAAAGCGTAAATGTGAATCTTGTCCAGTCTCTTGCAATCAATCTCCCACATACACTAAGGTGTAACTTACAATTTACAATAATGTCTACAAAACTTTAGCCATAGTTTACATCAGAACATCCCTCCTGAGTACACTGTTATATTGACAACATGACTAAGCAATTTGACTGTCTTATACGTAGACAATGACACAAGGACTTGTCATTCTGATGGCACTGACATGTTCATTGAAACAGATATTTACTTTTGAGAGATGAACTAAGGATTTTGAGCAAGAGACTGGCTTTTGCAGGTCATCCATGGTGTTTTGCTATTTGAACACATTGTTTTGAGAAATGCACTAACTGCTTTGCAAATTTAAATTCTGATCTGAGAAATGTACCAAAGCAACTGAGAAAAACTGTAAACACATTTTTTGTATACTCATTCTTTCATGCGAGTCTCTTGAATCATAAAAAAATAAAAACATTTGTAGTATGCAAATTAGACCGAGGGGGATTTGACCCCCTCGGTTTTACACAGGCAAGACAGTGAAATTGCCGGGCGTGCCATTGTAAAAATGCCTAAAGAGAGCCACAGCCAGATACAGAGAGAGAGAGAGAGACAGAGACAGAGACAGAGACAGAGACAGAGACAGACAGACAGACAGACAGACAGACAGACAGACAGACAGACAGACAGACAGACAGACAGACAGACAGACAGACAGACAGACAGACAGAGAGAGAGGGGGGCCATTGCAGCAGAGGCCAACAGTTGAATTCTGCCAGGTTTAAACCTCTCTGGATGTTACAGGGTCAGTCACCCACCAGTGTAGCCGGGCTCACAGGCACACTCATAGCCGTTGATCTTGTCGATGCAGGTCCCCGAGTCACAGGGATTGCTTTTGCAGTCGTCTATGTTCACCTCACAGTTGACTCCTGTGAAGAGATCCGGACAAGCAGGCAACACATGAACTCAATGGTTTTCAATGTGAGTTGTGTCATCATGTGTGTGTTTGTAGGTCTGCACGTTATGTCATATTTTTCATTTGGGCCTATAAGTATTGTTGAGTTTTTGTTGGTTTGTTGTTCATGTGACTTATGTATTTGTGTGTGCAGCATACATGTACGTGCATGTCTGCATATGATTGTGTGAGCATAGCGCTGTGAGCTTCATAGACATAGCGGCCACTTACCCGTGGTGCCCTCGGGACAGTTGCACATATAGGCGTTCTCCCTGTCCTGGCAGGTGCCTCCGTTCCGGCAGGGCTGGCTCAGGCACTCGTTGATGTTGCTGTCACACACGCGGCCCGTGTAGCCGGGAAGACAGTTGCAGGTGTAGGTGGCAAGACCGTCCTGACAGGTGCCATAGTGGCAAGGCCCCGAGAAGCACTCGTCGATGTCCGTCTCGCAGTGCCTCCCGCTGTAACCTGGAGGATCAACCACATGCTTGGTTTCTGTATCTTCTCAAACCAAGATCACGTCTGTTTAAAGCTGCACTATGTCACTTCTCTACTGAAGCTGTTTACTCTATTAAAGAAACATCTAAGCTAAGATGTTTCTCGAGGATAAAACACATGCCATCCGTGAGTCAACCCAAAATAAGTTATTAGTTATCAGAGGATGATAACGCTATATCTGCATCTACAACTCAAGCCACTAGAGGCCACTACTGGGAAAACGCACAACATGCAGGTTTTAAGATCCGAAAAAAACTGGGAAGGTTTGACGCAAAGATTATTTTCTAACTATTAAGGGGTATGAATATTTGTTAAAAAACTTGTGATAAATGCTATGAATCAGATCAATGGTATTTTATCATTTTTTCAATGGGATTAATGTGAGTACTTCTACCTCTTCAAATAAGGTGCGAAAACATTTTGTTTCCCATTTTGCCGCTCTCTTCTCGTTACCTTCAGTGCACTCGCAGGTATAGCGGTTGGGCCCATCGCTGCAGCGGGCGCCGTTCTGACACGGCGTACTGGCACACTCATCCACGTCGTTCTGGCACACGTTCCCAGTAAAACCTGTTCACAGAAAAGGTTTGGATCGACTGGTGTGACTTCAGTATCAAGAGTTAGGGTTAGGGTTTGATGGCCTGCCAGTATACAGGTGTGGGTTTGTCTAGGAAATGGCAAGTTTGTGTGTGTGTGTGTGTGTGTGTGTGTGTGTGTGTGTGTGTGTGTGTGTGTGTGTGTGTGTGTGTGTGTGTGTGTGTGTGTGTGTTTGTTTTTGTGTTTGTGTCATATCCAGGAATCTCGTCAGTGTGGGTGACGCATGTTAATTAACAACTGCATCACGAGTTCCATTTTCCCTTTCACTCTTTTCAGCTCTAAATATAGAACACACATATGTGTTGTGTGTGTGGGAGTGCGCTCGCGCATGTGTATGTGTTCTCAGAGGGAGGGGAATAAATATGGAGAATGAAAGTTGTGAGGCCTCCACTCCTGACAGAGGGGGGTGGGGGTGTGTATGCGTGCGTGTCGGTTCAATGCAAAGCTGAGCCTGCTGCCTCCTTTGTCCCCTCAAACTTCTCCATCACAATGTGCATTCTCCTGCCCTGAAAGCACACTGCTTGACCTTGGGACCCTGTGCTATTCAAACTCCATGTTATTCAAAACAATGAGCGCGCTCGCTCGCTCTCTCTCTCTCTCTCTCTCTCTCTCTCTCTCTCTCTCTCTCTCTCTCTCTCTCTCTCTCTCTCTCTCTCTCTCTCTCTCTCTCTCTCTATATATATATTACTTTCACCAAATTCTCCACAATATCTCAACTGCTGAGATGGGAAGATGTAATTAAATATAAAAACATCTGCCTGGTTTTCAAAATTCTGCATAACACCGCTCCTCCTCCTTTAAAGTAATTCATAATCCAACGTAACAGCAGCAATCAGATCACCAGAAGCGCCACACGGGGTGGCGATGATGATATACATACATATTCCACCTTTACAGCACACCGTAAAACATGGCTGTCCGACAACTATAATTGCACACATTAACTTCTGTCAGACGTGATTTGTGTGTTTGATGTGACATAGTCTTAGTCATTGTTGCTGCCGCTCCATCTCTGCTACCTGCCTGCATGTTCTGCCCTATGTGCTTTTAATGTGATCTTTGTGGCCTATTTTCCCTTGTCTCCTGTGTGTTTGTGTTGTTGTTGCATGAACTGCCTTGATATCTTTGCCATCATCTGTGCTTGCCTGTTTGTTCTTGCTCCAACTGTGTGCAATATGTTTGCATGCTTTTTCCCCTTTTTGCTCAGGCCTGCTGTAATTATAAATGTAATGTATTTTTTTCTAATTTGTTTTACTGTTATGTATTGTAGGTTGCCTACTGACAACTGGCTGGGGACTACAGCTGGAAATTAGCCAAATAGGCTAAAGCTGTTCCTTCTCAAAGGGGACTGTCCACAAAACTATAAACAAATAAACTAAACTAAACTTCTCGTTGGCATTCAGCCCTTGAGGATCCTAATCAGAGGAAGTGTGTGTGTGTGTGTGTGTGGGTGTGTGTGTGTGTGTGTGTGTGTGTGTGTGTGTGTGTGTGTGTGTGTGTGTGTGTGTGTGTGTGTGTGTGTGTGTGTGTGTGTGTGTTTTAGTGTGTGTGACGTGCGTGTGTGGAGTGGTAGGGGTTTGATGAAGAGATAGAGCTTCAGGGCCCCCCACCCCCCCTCTACGGGAACACACAGGTGGTTGGAGCCGGTCTCCGTTGTCACTAAGCCTGTGAGGAAACGTCTGTGTGTTTGATGCTAAGCTAACGTGGCTCTCGGGGAGGTTTAGTCGCGCAGATCACTGTTCAGGTGGCCAGGAAGGTACGCAGACATACACCTCTATGTATACCATCTGTATCTTCTCTTATGTCTCAGTCATGGACCCTACAGAGGTACACCTCTCTGTACACCATCTGTATCTTCTCTTATGTCTCCGTCATGGACCCATTGCTTGCTAAATGTTGCCAGTGTGTCTTATTATGGTTGTTTTCCATTAAACCAGATTCCGCAAAAAAGTGTCAATTTTCCTTAAAGTACATAAGCGCACAACACCACACACACACACACACACACCAATAACAACATAACACACACACAAATATCAACACACCAGTAACACACATACATGCTCAGACACCATGCACACCAGCAACACAACACACACAAAGACATGTCATTGTCTTTGTGACTACACAACCCTAAATGTCTACACAACCCTACATGGTCTACACAACCCTACAGGGTTTACACAACCGTACAGGGTTTACACAACCGTACAGGGTTTACACAACCGTACAGGGTCTACACAACCCTACAGGGTCTACACAACCCTAAATGTCTATACAACCCTACATGGTCTACACAACCCTAAATATCTACACAACCCTAAATGGTTTACACATCCATACATGGTCAATACAACCCTACAGGGTCTACACAACCCTACATGGTCTTCACAACCCTACATGGTCTACACAACCCTGCATGGTCTTGACAACCCTAAAGGGTCTACTCAATCCTACAAGGTCTACACAAACCTACAGGATCTACACAACCCTACAGGGTCGTCTCAACCCTACAGGATCTACACAACCCTATATGTCTACACAAACCTACATGGTCTACACCAGGGGTTCTCAACTGGTCTCTGGGACCGAAATTTTCCCATGGTCATTAAGTCGCGACCCACTTTTATAGTCCTTCAAACCAAGGAAATGTATTTTTTTAAAGGCTTTGAAAACTCAAGTCTTTAACATGTATACTCTTTTTTATTGAGCAAAGTGCATTTCAGAGCACCAGAGAACCATGACAACTACGTACAGAAGTGAATGAAATAAGTATCAAACATGAAGTAACAAAATGGAGACCAACAAAATGAGATATTTGACTTCCATCTCTGCATTCAAAGCACATTCAGAAGAACCTGAGGAGGACCATGCAACAGCATGCAGACAAAAGTGAATATCAAATTGCACAAAATAAAGACCCACAAAATAAAACAAGGTCATTTCACTGCATTCAGGCCACATTAATAAGAAACTGAGGAGTACCATGACAAGTGAATGAAATAATCAAAGGTGTACAAAGTAATTATGGACACTGAATTATATATTTCACTTCTATGTAGGCCTATTCAGAAATAATAAGGAACTTAGGAGGACCACTGCATGGACAAAAAGTATAATAAAATAAATAACAAAAACAATTAAAGATCTACAAAACAGATATGTTCACCTAACCTGTCATTTGGGGAAGTCAGTGAGACAGCTGGGCATGTGGTTTGTTCTTAATGAGAGTTTCAAAGTCTGGGAGGACAGTAGACAGAGCTACCCTCAGATCATGCTCAGTGTCCAGTCTGTTTCTCTGCTTTGACTTGAGCTGCAACAAGGTGGAAAAGCCACTTTCACACAGATAGGTTGTGCTGAATGGTAGGAGCGTTTTGACTGCAAGAGTCGCGAGGGATGGATACTCACTCATCACATCGCTGCACCAGAAGTGGGAAAGGGCTACCTCGCCAAATCTCTTTTTCATTGTCTGGTCACATGACAGCTCCACCAGCTGATGCTCTTCGTTGCTCGGCAACGTGATGCTTTCCATGTCGATGCGGAAGGGGTCGCGTATTTCTCAGGGAAGTAGTGTTTTTTTTTTAAGTCACTTGTGGCGGCGGTGTCCAGCTGCTGTACTTCATAGCAAGCATTGGGAAACATGTCCAGTCTGTCTTTGGATAAGTGATTTACCCAGTGTGATTTTTTTCTTCAACGCAGCGATTTTGTCGGACTGTTAAAATATTTTGTCTTCTTCCTTGCATAGACACGTTTAATGCGTTGAGGTGCTCAAACACATCAGCAAGATATGCAACTCGTGCCAGCCAGATTTCGTTGTCAAACAGTTCAGCATATGGGGAGTTATTCTCTGAGAGGAAGGTGGCGATTTCTGTTTCAAGTTCATAAAAACGTGACAACACCTTACCCCGCGATAGCCAGCGGACTTCTGAGTGATACAACACTTGCATGTGCTCGGAGCCCAAATCTTTACACAGCTTTGAGAAGCAGCGGCTGTTTTTTGCACTACGTTTTATGTGTTTCACCACTTTGATTACATCTTTCATGGCCTCGTCGAGCACCGGCACCATATCCTTGGCCGCCAGCGCTTCACGGTGCAAAAAACAGTGGTTCCACGTCGCATCAGGTGCTCGGACTTGCTTGGACGCGGGCTGTGGTCTGTTCTTTAATATTACAAGACATGTAATAATAATAATAATAATAATAAATTTTATTTATAATGCACTTTATATTCAAGAATCTCAAAGTGCTTCAGAGAAAAAAAAAAAAAAAAATATTAAAAGGGGAACCTCAAAGAAAGTTTAGCTAAATGCTCTTTTAAAGAGATGGGTTTTGAGGTTCCGTTTAAAAAGAGCTGTAGTCTTTGGAGCCCTCAGGTGGTCAGGGAGGGCGTTCCATAGTCTAGGGGCAGCAGCAGAAAAGGCCCGATCACCCATGGTGCACAGCTTCGTATGTCGGGTTTGGAGGGTGTGAGTGGATCCTGAACGGAGTGTACGTGAGTTTGTCGGGGGGGTGAGGAGTTCCTGAAGGTAGAGGGGGGAAAGTCCGTGAAGGCACTGGTGGGTGAGGAGGGAGACCTTGTACTCAATTCTGAGTGGGACAGGGAGCCAGTGCAGTGATTTCAGGATGGGGGTGATGTGGTCACGCTTGCGCACCCTCATCAGGACCCTGGCAGCACTGTTTTGAATGTATTGGAGCCTCTGGATGCTCTTGCCAGGGATCCCAATGAGGAGTGCATTGCAGTAGTCCAACCTGGAGGAGACAAAGGCATGGACGAGCTTCTCTGCATCAGCCAGGGTGAGTGATTGGCGGAGTTTGGCGATGTTCCTGAGGTGGTATAAAGCTGTCTTACAGAGGTGTTTGATGTGGGTGTCAAAATTAAGTTGTGGGTCCATTTTAACACCGAGGTTGGTGACGGATGTGGAAAGGGGGATGTTTTTGCCAGAGAAGGTGATATTGGTGATGGTGGGGGAGCGGAGCTGATGTGGCGTGCCAACAAGGATGGCTTCGGTTTTATGGCTGTTAAGTTGTAGGAAGTTGAGCTTCATCCACGCCTCTATCTCCTCCAGGCAGGTGGTCAGTGTGGATATTGGCAGAGGGGCAGAAGAAGTGGGGGTTGTCCTGATGTAGAGCTGTGTATCATCAGCATAGCAGTGGTAAGATAAGCCATGCCTGCTAATGACACTACCCAGGGGGAGCATGTACAGTGAGAACAGTGTGGGGCCCAACACCGAGCCCTGGGGGACACCGCAGGTGACGTTGTTGGTGTGTGATTTTGCTTTGCCCAGGGCAACGTGCTCAGTTCTGTCAGTGAGGTACGAGGTGAACCAGTTCTTTACATTTCCTGATAGTCCAATGGTGTATTGCAGGCGGTGAAGGAGAATATTGTGGTCAACTGTATCAAAAGCAGCTGTTAAGTCCAGGAGGATGAGGAGAGATGGGGAGCCGGTGTCTGCTGCCATCAGGAGGTCATTTGTGACCCTGACCAAGGCTGTTTCTGTACTGTGGCCATAGCGGAAACCAGACTGGAATTTTTCAAACAAGTGATGTTGTATGAGGTGATCCTGGAGTTGTGCTGCAACTGTTTTTTCCAGAACTTTTGACAGAAATGGGAGATTTGAGATGGGCCTGTAGTTGGAGAGGACTTCTGGATCAAGGGTAGTTTTTTTTAATGTTGGTCTGATGACAGCAGTTTTTAATGCAGATGGGATATGGCTGGCCAGGAGGGAGTGGTTAATGATATTGGTGATGAGTGGAGAGACAGCAGAGATGTTGGCCTTCAGCAGAGCTGTAGGGAAGGGGTCTAGTGCACAGGTGGATGGCTTCATTTTCCTGATGACGTTCTCCACCTCTTCCTTTGTGATGCTGGAGAAGGAGCAGAGGGTCTGGACAGAGTCAATCGGTGGGTCAGCAGTTGGAAGGGGCAGGGCAGTAGTGGTGGAGAGGTGTGAGCGGATGTTATTCACTTTTTGTTTAAAAAAGTTGATGTGCATGTTGCACCTCATGTTGGTGACATCAGATTGGGATGGTAAAGGGGGTTTGAGAAGGTGATGGATAGTTGAAAAGAGCTGTTTGGAGTTACCAGGGCTATTGTTGATTATTGTGGAATAGAACCTGGACCGTGCATTATTCAGGGCTTCAGCATATGCCCTCCTGTGTTCCCTGTATGCCTGTTTGTAAACGGTCAGACCAGAGGCCTTGAGTCGCCGCTCAAGGACACGCCCAGCAGCCTTCATTGTACGTAGTTCACTGGTGTACCAGGGTGCGGAGCGCGAGAAGGAGACTGACCTCGATGTTAAGGAGGCGTGGAGATCCAAGAGACTGCTCAGGGACTGGTTGTATAAGTCCACTGAGTCAGCAACAGAGAGGGAGTCAGTTGAGCCAGAGGAGAGATGTTGAAGGTCCAGGGCCAGGGCATCCATGTTGATATTTTTCACATTCCTGAAGTGGATCTGCCGCTTTGGTTTGGTGTGGGAGGAAGGAAAAGGGAGCTCCATTGACACAACTCTGTGATCCGAGACGCCAAGATCATAGACCTGTAGGTTGCTGATGGGGGCGGAGTTTGAGATGACCAGGTCAATTGTGTGTCCTCTGGAGTGTGTGGGGGCATCAACATGTTGTTGCAGGTTGAGGGAGTCTAGCAGCTGACGAAAATCAGCAGCGGGCTGGCATGAGGGGGTGTCAACATGAATATTTAAATCACCCAGAATGATGGTATTGGCAGAGGTAGTACAGAGTGTTGTGAGGAGATCAGACATTTCCGGGATGAAAGCAGAGTTGGGTTTTGGGGGCCTGTATATGAGTAGAACAGTCATGGGATGGGGGGGCTTGCATGTGAATGCAAGACATTCAAAGGAGGAAGTTGTAGGCAGCACCATGGGGGACAAGTCCAGGTCCTGTTTGTGGATGACAGCTAGGCCACCACCGCGTCCAGTTCTGTGGGCCGCCTCCAAGTAACTGTAGCCTGGGGGACAGGCTTCGTTTAGGGCAGAGTAAACCTCTGGCTGGTGCCAGGTTTCTGTTAGACACATGAAGTCAAGTCCTTTTTCCCTGATATGCTCTTCAATCAAGCTGGATTTATTATTTAAGGATTGAGTGTTGAAAAGTTTAAATTTAACCAGTGACTGTGGAGTTATTCTCTGTACAGGTCGCAGAGCCTTAAAATCCACTCCGCGCAGGTTGGAATCCACTCCATGAAATCTATCCAGCCGGGAGTGCGGGGATCTCGCGATGTTACGTCTTTTGCCCTCAGCCGTCTCAGCGGACCTAATGGATGTGATGAAGCCGGCAGGCTGACCATAAATAAAGTGTCTCCCTGAGCCTCTGTGGATATATCGAGGTCTACGCAATAGTCCTAGCTGCTTAATGGTGGAAATACAGGGTGGGATGGAGCGATTGTTGTACTTCAGCAGCTGTGGGGCGAAGTACGTCAACATCGAACCTGATGTTGAGTGACGTTTGCCTGTTTGTAGCTAGGTACGGACCCGACGCATCTGGGGAAGAGCTGGGAGGCAGTGCAGAAAATCCACGAGACAGTAGAGACAGCTTAGCAGGTTGACCAGGGCATATTCCTCACCAGGATCACCGAGAAAAAAAAAACGCCAGCAGTGACCAGGAAAATGTCACATCAGCTACTTGTTTTAGCCGTTGTTATTAGCCGTTACTAGGGACGCCAAAATAACAAGTGAGCAACACGGCTCTTCACAATAACACAATAACACTGGAACAACTAAAGACAGTCCATAAGCTTGCTTTTCGTCGCTGATGTAGCTTGCAGGGAACCAAGTAGAGATTATATGTCAACAAAAAATCACTTTTTAAAGTAAAATTGGCCAAAATTGGCCCAAAAATTGCTTGGAGAAGCGGCGAACAGACAGCGCCAGCGTCCTCTCCGTTTGTTGCCTGTCAAACACTTACATGTCCTGAATACGTCGAGCTACAGTATCATTGGACAGCGGTATGGTTTTCAACCTGTCTGCCACTGATTGACCCAGCACCTCTCTCACCATATCCATGGCTGCAGGTAAAATAAGCTCTTCGGCTATTGTGTGGGGTTTCTTCGCCTTCGCAATACGGTGAGCTACGTGGTAAGAGGCACGGAGAGCTTCCTCTTGTTTGGAGCAAGACGCTGTCAGACACTTCTGTGAACTCAGCTTCTGGAGGTGTCTTTGAAAAAACTCCACCGGCTTGTCTTTACATGCAGGATGTTTAGTATCCAAATGGCGCTTCAGTTTTGATGGTTTCATGCTCTCATTTGCAAGCACTTCACTACATATAACACACTGGGGTTTCTGTCCCTTATTATCCTCAATGAAGGAAAATCCGCATTTTAAAAACACCAGGTCATATTTACGCTTCGCCATCGCAACACAAATTTAAAGTGAGCGTCAATCAAATGGCAGTTACCATGGCTACCGCGCCTAAGCGGCTGCACGTGTCTGACGCGGGCCTTTCAAAATAAATCATTTTTTTCAAAATAAAAGACATGTCAAACATCAGATGCGCGTTAAATATTATTTACTTTTTTTGACCAGCTGTCCGCGACCCATCCAGAACGGGTCTGCGACCCACTTTTGGGTCACGACCCACCAGTTGAGAACCACTGGTCTACACAACACTACATGGTCTACAGGGTCTAAAGCCGTCCAACCCGGCCACCAAAGCGGACTTTAGCCTCCACCTCTCTGAAGCATTTCAATAAATCCCAGCAGGGATTCCATGGCGATGCCGCATACAGACATAAAAAGCACGGGAGCCGAATCTCAAACCTTGACAACAGTGACCAACAGAATTTACATCTCAAGAAAAAAGCAATGAGGGGACACCAACAACACTGCCTTTTCAACACACACACACACACACACACACACACACACACACACACACACACACACACACACACACACACACACACACACACACACACACACACACACACACACACACACACACACACACACACACACACACAATATACCCCCCCACCCACCCACTCACAAAAGGTTTTTACACTGCCAAATATGCCCCTCTTATGCACGATATTTTCCCGGCATGGTCCCCGCGTTTACACTAGTAAATTGCCGGCTTGAAGTAGAACCCCAATCTACCCTCCTGGACCCTACACACATTGGCGGTTAGACAGCTCCGTGGTTCCAGGAGTGGGACTTGGGTAGAGGTTGCTGCGTTGCCTAGACAGAGACAATGCAGCGATATCAACTAGAGTAGTTCTAACTGGAGAGACTGAAGAATATGTTGACGTTTTTGTACTTGTAAATAGTTAATTGCGTTTGTAGCCTACACTCAGATCATGTATACTCATTCTTGCATGCAAGTCTCTTCAATCATAAGGAAATAAAAACATTCATAGCATGCAAGTTATTCTAAAGAGGTCTACTCTCTCCGTGCATAGCCCCGCAATCTCCAGTGAACCAAGAAAGCCGGCTCTGTGATGACGGGGGATTTTACCCCTCGGTTTTACACAAGCAAGAAGGGGAAATTGCCGGGCGTGCCAAGCTGCGACCTAACTGGCTTGGCAGTGTAAAATGCCTACACACATACAAACCCAAACCATACACACACACCCTTACTTTTCCTTTGCAAGAACCATCTGTGCTCCTCCAAAACCCCCCCTCCCCCCTCCCCCCTCCACACACACACACACACACACACACACACACACACACACACACACACACACACACACACACACACACACGTCCCTCATTCCACAACTTTCCCTCCAAAAACTACTTTCAGCGCCATGGCCCCCCTCAGGTCTCCTCTAAAGGACACACACACTTGGGTGTTCAGGGGGTGCTACTAGTCTGTTATGTTGCGTCTTGTAGCACCCTTCATCCCCTCTGCATTAATCCCTCCCTCAACAGGGTTAAGGCTGCCTTGCTTCACCCGCATGCTTTGATCCGCCCTAACTCTGAGCTGCACTATTTTCCTATACAAAAAAAGAAAAAGAACACAATCTTTTTCTTCCTCTCCTTCATATCAACCATTCAGTTGAGAGCAACAGTAGTCCCTGATGTGATGAGGTGATGAGTGTTCCTTCTCTGTTGGTTCATTCATTCTCGGAATGTTCCCGCTCTATTCACTGGCTACATTCCACCATCCCAACAAAGCATTAACACCATGTCTTTCCTACAAACGGTGTAATTCCAGAGGAATCTCTCGTAGAAAAGACCCAAAGAAAAAGAAAACTACAACAAAATCAACTCACAGATCATTTTAGGCCTGAGCCAGGGAGAATCACACCACAAGAACACATGCACCAACTTAGATCACTGCCATACATTTATATGATACTAGTGGTATCATGAAACAAAAGTATACATACAATACCCAACTTTACTAAAGTGCACTCTCATCAGACTGGAGAAGGGATGAGAGAAAGGTGTTTAAAGTCCAAAGTCGTCTAAGCTTTACCGTATAGATTTATTTTTCCTTTTCTTGCTAACGCTGTCTTCATTCTGGGCAAGCCTGGCCTGCACGAACCTGCCTCAGGCTAGGATTAACCATCAGCCCACTGGGATAGCTGAGGGTGTGTGTGTGTGTGTGTGTGTGTGTGTGTGTGTGTGTGTGTGTGTGTGTGTGTGTGTGTGTGTGTGTGTGTGTGTGTGTGTGTGTGTGTGTGTGTGTACATGTGTCTGTGGGTATCACTGTGTGTCTGTGTATATGCGTGTGCACAATCACATGGCACACTTTCGTCTGCTTCTGGCAAAGACAAATAGAAAGACAGACAGACCAAAAGAGGAGAAACTAAGAGAGAATAGCAAAAAGAAAGAAAGATAGCAAGAAAGAAACTACTGCTCCCCTTTGGCCTCCACCTCCCAACCACCACCTCCTCCCCAGCCACTACCAGCCCTCCCTCCCTCTCCCATACCAAAGTGTGTGGCTCACCAGTGGGGCACTGGCATTGGAAGGCATTGATCTTGTCGATGCAGAGGCCGTTGTTGTAGCAGGGGTTGTTGGCACACTCGTCTATATTGATCTGGCAGAACGGGCCTTCGTAGCCTGTTTGCCAATTAGCCATCGTCAAGGAGACAGAGGAGACAGAGGAGCAGCGGTTAAGCTAACAAAACAACCATTCAACCAAGATAAGACAGTTGTAATTACACGGCAGTAATGGATATATATTTTTTAAAAGACTAAAAACTACGAAAAAAGGCCTGAAGAGCGAACACTGGGATTGGAGGCGCTGTCATGCCAAATTTGTACCGGGCGCGTCATCCATACGTAATCCATTCCAAACCTGCATGGCAGCAGATGATCGCGTTGTCCGTTGCCGGGCAGGTTTCAAAAAACATTTGCGCTCATGTTGCCAAAGGCGAAATAACATAATACAGTTAACGGATCGCTAGATAACACTTGTTTTTACTTTATATTTGTATTGTATTTAATTGTTTAATCAAATTGAGCTAGTAAACTGAGTGTTTAAAGCGGGTTTCAAAAAACATTCACGCTCATGTTGCCAAAGACGAAATAACATAATACAGAAAACGGATCGCTAGATAACACTTGTTTTTACTTTATCTTTGTATTGTATTTAATTGTTTAATCCAATTTAGCAAGTAAACTGAGTGTTTAAAGCAGGTCAAGGACGAAATAGCACAATACAGATAACGGATCGCTAGATAGAAGGTTTGCGAATGTTCGTGAACCTTTCACGTCATTCGACACGATCGTCCGTTGCCAGGCAACGGACGACGCGATCATCTGTTGCCAGGCAGGTTTGGAATGGATTACGTATGGATGACGCACCCGGTACAAATTTGGCAGCCGGTACAAATTTGGCATGACAGCGCCACCTACCTGGCATGCAGATGCAGTGAAAGTAGCCGATCTGGTCCAGGCAGGTGGCCTCGTTCAGGCAGGGGTTGGACATGCACTCGTTGATGTCCAGCTCGCAGCGTGCGCCCACGTAGCCCGGCTGGCACTTGCACTCGAAGGATCCTTTGGTGTTCAGGCACTTCCCAGCGTGCTCACACGGGTTGGAGCCTGGAGGAACACACTGAGTAATGAGGACTCAATAGATACCATAAGCGTAAAAGTGTAAATTTAAAGTGTAATTTATAGTTTTAGTATATTCTGACATTTCCATGGGAAGTGATTTACTTAAAGGTCCCATGGCATGAAAATGTCACTTTATGAGGTTTTCTAACATTAATATGAGTTCCCATAGCCTGCCTATGGTCCCCCAGTAGCTAGAAATGGCATTAGGTGTAAAACGAGCACTAGGTATCATGCTCTGCCTTTGAAAAAACAAAGCTCAGACGGGCCGATTTGGAATTTTCCCTGTATGCCGTCATACGGGGACATGTTAGCTCCCCTTTTCTCTGCTTTACACGCCCAGAGAAATTGGACCGCCAAAGAGACAATGAGCTACGACAGTGCGAGCGCCACATGTGTGTGTGTGTTAATACACACACTGTAAGACAAGTGTTGGAAACTTCTTTGTTATTTGGATAACCGTTCTGCTGTTGGTGTTATGGCGCATAACACGTCTGGTTCTCTGACGTCTCTGGTATTTCCAAAACGAGACTAGTGGGGGTTATCTCAGCCATGGTTGAGAAGGAATTGGGGGAAAGGAACTTTGGCTTTGACTCCCTGAAGTACATGAACCGCGACATGGAGGAGAAAGGGATTGTTGCCCGCCATTGTCTTCCGCCGGAGCCTCGCTGCCCGCTGCCCGCTGCTGAGGCACCACCGCCGTGAGGCAACACCGCCGCAGGGAGTGGTGCCTCACCGCTGCCTGTTGCCCGCTGCCAAGGCGGTGGTGCCTCGGCAGCGGGCAGCTGGGCTCCGGCGGGAAATAATCGCGGCCAACAATCGTGGGCAACAATCCCTTTCTCCTCCATGTCGCGGTTCAGTTTACTTCAGATTGATGTGGAACCAGAGAAGTCGGAGAACCCGACTCACTCCTTTGAGATTCATAATATCGTCTGGAGGCGCACACAGCTTTTGGCCATGATAATATCTATTATATGATATAGATATCTATTCATAATATGATATTATTTAGATAAAGAGCTCCAACTCTCCCGCTGGAGCATCCTGAGTGTTCTAGAATATTAACAGAACAAGGCCAAAGCTGTGTGCGCCTCGCCATTGCGATACATTCACTGTAAAAACGAGCGCATGGTACCGTGGTCACAAGCTGCTCAGGGCATGTCAAACTTTCTATTATTAATGACATTTTCTAGACTAAACGATTAATCTGTAGATAATCAATTATGAAAATAATATATTCTTTATAAAATATATATATAAAAAAATAATAATATCTGATGTATCAATGGCCATTGTTTCGGATTTGATTGGCTCCAGGTGAATTGTACCTAGGGCACACTCATCCACGTCCCGGTCACAGGAGGCGCCCACGTAGCCCGGGGGACACGTGCACACGTGGTTCCCGTTGACCGGGTTGGTGTCACAGTTAGAACCCTTCTGGCACGGGTTACTGATGCAGGCGTCATCCAGCTGACACAGCAGGCCTGGTACCCGGGAGGAGGAGGGAGGGAGGGAGACAGAGGGAGAGGGAGATGGTAGAAAGGAGAGAGGGATGGAGAGGGACAGGGAAAGAGACATAGATGGTGAGGGAGAGGGATATGGGGAGGGAGAATGAGAGGGAGAGATACAGAGGGAGTGGGAGAGATACAGAGGGAGAGGGAGAGAGGGAAGAAGAGAGAGATGGAGAGGGAGAGATACAGAGGGAGAGGGAGATGGAGAGAGGGAAGGAGAGAGATGGAGAGGGAGAGGGAGAGGGAGAGGGAGACACAGTAGGTGAGGGAGAGAAGGAGGGAGAGATACATAGGGATAGGGAGAGGGCGAGAGAGATGGAGAGGGCAAAGGAGAGAGAGAGGGAGATGGAGAGAGGGAAGGAGAGAAACGGAGATAAGGGAGATACAGAGGGTGAGGGAGAGAGGGAGGGAGAGATACATATGGAGAGGGAGGGGCAAGAGAGAAGGAGAGGGTGAGAGAGAGAGAGAGAGGGAGACGGAGAGGGAGGGAGAGAATAACATATTTATATAAAGTACTTTAATATTTTACTCTTTAGAAGCTGTTAGGAGAATGAGATGCTTCCTAATAAAGTCCAAATATAGAAAGTAGAAACCAGACTGGTTCCTACCAGTGCGTCCCAGCAGACACTCGCAGTAGAAGGAGGCGACCCGGTCGTGGCAGGTGGAGCCCTGGTGGCACGCGGCGCTCGCACAGTCGTCAATGTTGTCGCTGCAGTCATCCCCGGTCCAGCCGTTCACGCACACACACTGGTAGCTGCCGTAGGTGTTGTGGCATGTGCCTCCGTTCTGGCACGCGTTGGGCATCAGCTGGCACTCGTCAACATCTTCTGTGCACTGCTGGCCTGCAGCACAGAGGCAAGAGGGTAGTCAGACTCCATCCAAAACATGGACATTATGGAAATAGAAAGGTTTTAGACCATGTATAGAACCATGCCTTTAAACAGTGTACACCAAAAGTGAGTTCATTAGTACGATTTCTACAAATGATTTAACTACTAAAATTGGTCACTTAGTGTGAGATGGTGTTGAAATGATGCGTGTGGAAGCAAAGAAGTTGATCCTGCAAGGATTTTCATGTTTTCATTTTCTGAATATTGCATTAAAAATGTGTCTAAGGGGTGAGGGTTTTCAAGGGGAGCACGTTTTTAAGGAGAGAGGGTTCCTAATGGGAGGTAACAAAGGGAAGAGGGTTTCTAAGGGGAGAGGGTTCCTAAGGGTAGAGTAACAAAGGGAATAGGGTTTCTAAGGGGAGAGGGTTCCTAAGGGGAGAGGGTTTCTAAGGGTAGCGTTACAAAGGGAAGAGGGTTTCTAAGATGAGAGGTACATACCGGTGAACTCTGGTTTGCATTGGCAGTTGTAGGTGTTGACTCCATCCACACACAATCCATCATTAAGGCACTGATGGCCGGGGCAATCGTCGATATTTTGGTCGCAATGCTTTCCAGAAAAACCTGGTTGAGGAAAGAAACAGCGATGCTTCTTAAACGTATGTCAAACGGCATTGTGGGTAGTAATATTGGATTATTTCGGGTACATTCACAATACAGGGTTAGACAAAGTGTCGGCAGGCACAGGTTTGTGTGGCGCCCCTCTCAAGCAGATGATAACATTCATGACCTAAGATATGAAGAAATCTTGCCCAAGATATTCAGTAGGGCTGCTCGATTATGCAAAAAATCATAATCACGATTATTTTGGTCAATATTGCAATCACGATTATTCTAACGATTATTTTTGAGTTAAAAAACATGAAGTATTTATTCTCTCCCAAAAAACACTTTGTAACTGAGAACTTTGAAATTTGGCCTTAAAAAAATACACAAAATGGTAAAATAGAAAATGTTCAAACCTAAAATAATGTACCGATATGTATCCAGCTGTTCCATAAACATTTAATGTAAAAAGTAATAAGAAAAGAAAAATCGTTATGATCGTTTGATGATAAAATCAAAATCGCGATCAAAATTTGATTAATCGCCCAGCTCTACTATACAGTCACATAAAGAGTCTAGGCACTTGTAACCTTCAAGCCGGAACTAAACCAGCCCATTGGGGTATTATGTGAAGGTACCACAGACACACTAACAAACCATCTCTTATGGTTTCAGCAAAACACTTTCCATAGTAAGAGCAAGGAAGTGAAACTACTCCACAGTTGGGTATGTTTTAACCGTTGAGTTCTTACCCTGGGAAGAAGGGGTCCCTACTATCTTGTGGTAACATTTACACACTTTCTAAGGTTAAGTAACCTTGAAACGCCTTCCTGAGCTTCACAACTGCCAACCACTATGCTACATTGTGTGGCATAATGTGAAATGTCAATTTAAATTCATAACTGAATAACTACATTAAAGATGAGAAAGAAAACCCCTGGGTTAGGTAAGACAAGGGTGTGAGTAAGATGGTATGAGGTCATAAAGAAACAATCACATTATAGTTATTACATTAATTGATTTCTACTCTATTCTCTGCAAATACATACAGCTTGCTGCAATGTAACTAACAGCAGGACGCAGACACCAAAGAACTAGCGAGGGAGCTGGAAGGGGATGTTGTCTTTTGACCATTTCCTTACGATAAGACCTCTTATTCTCACACGCAGGCATACAACACACGTCCCCCCCCCCGTCCCCCACACCCACACACACACACACACACACACACACACACACACACACACACACACACACACACACACACACACACACACACACACAAATCCAGGAGAAGCCTAGCTTATGACATCGTATGGAAACTCGGACCAGTGTTTCTGCTCGAACATCTAGGGTGATGTTTATTTCTGACATGTATATGAGATTTTACTATATGTTCACAGATAACATATCCAAAAAAAAAGCATCATACATTATACAAAAAGGTCAAGGTTTTGCGACAGATATATCATTGATACTCCATGATGGAGGGTCCTTGACGTACCTGGAACACAAGTGCACTGGTAGCTGGCATCCCCCTTCTGGACGCAGGTGCCCCCGTTGTGGCAGGGCGAGGGGCTGCAGGGCATGTAGCGTCTCTCACAGCGCGCGCCTGTGTACTCGGCGGGACACTGGCAGCGGTACGTGCCAACCTCGTTGACGCACACACCCCCGTGGTGGCAGGGCGGTGGGCTCTGGGCGCACTCGTTGAAGTCCTTCTGGCAGGTCTGGCCGTAGAAGGACGGGGTGCAGGTGCACGAGTACTGGGACTGGAAGGGAAGGCACTGCCCGCCGTTAGAGCAGGGGTTGGAGGCACAGGGGTTGGCCTGCTGGCACACCACACCTGGAGAAGATTAAACATCCTTCATCCTCTGTTGTGAAATATAAGACTGAATGGCTCTTAGCTCTCTGTGTGTCTCTCTCTCACTCCGATCCTCTCTCACTCTTATCCCTCTTTTCTCCCTTATTCTGTCTTATCGTCCTTCTTATCCATCATCTAACTTTAGAAAGTCTTCCGGAGCCCTTGGGCTATGTTTCCATAGATCACATCTTAAAACAACCTACTGTAATGTTTAGATTGATCTGATTATTTCCTCTGGTTGTAAGCTGTATCAAGTCAAGGACTATGCCAACCCATGCTTTCTGTATCATACAAGATTTAATCTTCTATGTTTTTTGTTCACATATAGGTCAGGCAATATGGACTGTAGTTGTCTCCACATTTAAGAGAAGGTCCACAATGTAAATTCATATGCCAAAGCAATTGGCACAATATCTGCCGAAACAAAGCTTAAAGCGATAGCTCTTATAAAATAAAGTACCAAATTCATAAGAACAATTTGAAACAGGGCAACCTGCATCAAAAGCAACCTTCATTCATGGCCACTTTTGCTGCACAATTCCGCACAAATAAATGTCATTAATGTTTTGGTTCCATAGGGAACCAACTTCACACAGGTGACATTTCGAACCCTGCGCTATTTAAGTTTGTCTATTAGAAACCTCTGCTGAGCTGTAGAGTACAGTACAGTTAATGCTTTATCAGTTTGTTAATTTCGTTCTACACAGAGGGACAGAGGACTTGTGGATGGGGACGTTGACTTCTTGAGAGACCGTCTAGTTCAGATATGTGTTAATGGAGTCTCTGTATTAAGAAACTTGGACTGATGAGATGATCCTAAAGCCACTGACGGGATACTGATGTTTTGCCATTTTGCGTTATTTAAATACCACATTTGTTTTTACCATTTAAACCACTTTTAAAACAATCAGTTGATAAAAACTCGATCCTGCAGCAGTTACCTCCACCTGCTACGTTTACAGGCAGTAACATTTTTGCACTGAATATTGAATGGACTTTTTCTCTTCACCGAATATCAATATAATTAATATATAATTAATTTGGAAACCTAAGGAATATCCGAAGTTTGACATGATGTATTGGTGCCAGCCCTAGTATCAACAGGTACTCCTAGCGATACCTAATGATCTCTTACCGGACCACCCTGGGGCGCAGCGGCAGCGGTACGTCCGGAGGCCGTCGGGCTCGCAGGTTGCTCCATTCTGGCACGGCGAGCTGGAGCAGGCGTCGGTCGGCGTGGTGCAGTGACGGTCGGCCCAGCCCGGCCTGCAGGCACAGCTGAAGTCCACCGTGTTTCCGTGCGGCACAGAGCGGCACACGCCTCCGTTCATGCATGGCCCCGTGGTGCAGGGGTTGCGGACCTGGCAGTGGCTACCCACGTATCCCTCGCTGCACCTGAGAGGAACAGGGAAGGTTTGGTCAGACAGCCCAAGGATGGAGCGACTAAACTGTTACATTGAGCCATTTAGCAGATGTTTCTATCCAGGGTCCAGAATTCACTTACTAACTAACCAGAGAGGAAAATCAGCGGGCCAAGGAAACTATTTCAAAATTATGTGTTACCCATATACTTACATGTTATGTCGTAAACAATCCCTATTTGTAACTGCCAAATGGTCAACTCTATCCACCATTGGCTGGTGGTAGGTGTTCATTTTGGACAAGGCTTTTCTTTATCCAAAAGCCACTTGAAAGTGATTTGATTTTGAGCTGCTCTAAAGGAGGTTGCTCTAAATGTGCTGCACAAATGCTACTGATTTGAGTTTGTAGCATTTTCCGGTCGTCGGGTCATACATAACAAGGATGTTGCAGCTTTGTTATCACATTACTTAAAAGGGGGAGGATAAAGGAAAATGAGATAGCTGTCTCTTTTGGCCTGGCTTACACATGAACAGAGTCAGACCCATGGAGGATGAAGGGTCTTCAGAGGACACAATGGTCAGCCTGTGATAGCTCCATTGCATGGGAAACACAGGGCCTGTGCTAACCAATGGTAGCCTAGCTAACTGGTGGTTGGTCTGAAAGCGCCTCCAGGGTCAGTAGGCTGTGTCTCTCTGTGTTTGTTTTACAACCAGCAACACAGCCATGAGAAACTATGCAGCCAGGGGGGCATTCATCCCTCCAGTGACCCCATCCTGACAAAATGTGTCCCGGGCCGTAAAACACAAGAGAGGCTGGGATAGATGGAAGGATTAGATGGGAGCATGAGGATGGGGCAAGCACTCTTGTGATGTTTCTCACAGGTTGTGTTTTAGCCATAAACACTGACGCCCCCAGCAAGAGCTTCCCAGAGAGACAGAGACAGAGACATAGAGACAGACACACACATAAGCACACACACACATAAGCACACACACACACACACACACACACACACACACACACACACACACACACACACACACACACACACACACACACACACACACAGGAAGACAGGCAGGCCAGTAGGTTGGTCAGGTTTGAGAGTGGATGGGGAAACCACCTTGAAGCATGTCAGGGGAACCCCCCCCACTCTCTTTCTGTCAAATTCCCATATTCCACATTTTAGAAAAAAAAAAGGCTGTCACCACAGCAACGCTGGGTGGCCGACAATGTTTTTTCAGTACAAAACAAAAGAAGGCAACAAATCCACCTCTGTTTACAGCGTTTTAAACCCAACCGAAAACATATCAGCCACGAATTCCTGTCAGTAATTCAGTAATCCCGTTTTTCTCCAAAATTAGAAAGAAAAAAAAGGTTAAACAGGAGTAGCCAGCTACAATAAGCCCCCCCCCCCCCCCCCCCAGCTTTAAGGCCTGAGACCGTCCCCCTCTGGTCCCTTTGTCACTGCTCATTCATCCACAGGACAAGGCTGTGTCTGTCCCATGTCTGAGCTGCAAGCTAACATTGTGGCGGCTTCAAAGCGCCGCGGCTCACAGCCTCCGCTGTGAGCCACTGCTGTGAGGCCCGTTATTCTGAACTACTGGAGAGGCTGCCTCAGACACAGGAGCCTGGGACTGTGTGTGAACACCCCAGAATTCCCATGAGGAGCTTCAGAACTGTGTTTATTGTATGGGTACCATATGGGAGCATGCGTTTATATTCCCATTTATTTACTTCATCTTTTGGTATATTTGTTTCCTATTATTTAGACTTAATGTTTAGCCTTTTTTATTTTTCCATCTTTTCGTCACTTTTGTTTTTGTGCTTTATATTTGTTTCTTATTAATTTACTCTTTATTCAGTTTTCTATGATCTTGTGAAGGGATCAATGTTAAAAGAAACAATTTTCGGGTTGGTATCAATAAAGTAATCGAATCTGAGGGGATGATGAAGTCTTAACATGAACCCCTCCGTATGGCCCCCACACCAGAACCCCTCCGTATGGCCCCCACATCCCCCCACCCGGGACCAGAACCCCTCCCTACGTCCCCCACCCCAGAACCCCTCCGTACGGCCCCCCCACACCCCCAAACCCCTCCGTACGGCCCCCACTCCAAAACCCCTCCGTACGGCCCCCACCCGGGACCAGAACAACGTAGTGAACAACCTTCTCTGAACCTCAAATAAAAAGCGGTGGTGTACTTTTGTGGTTTCACCAGCCCAGCTGTTCTGTGAAGTAGCACCACACACACACACACACACACCCCACACAACCGAACAAGGCTTGTTTGTTTAATGCATTAAGTTTAAATAAATAAGACCTGATCGTTGAAGCGTGTGGCAGCGTTGAATCCTGATATGCATAAGGTGAAGGAATTCACTTCCCACTGCATTCCTGAACCCTGGAGATCATCCTCATTCTCTGACAGGAGAGCAGGAGCATGCTGGGTGGTGACGATGTCAATGGTGGAGGTGCATCGTAATGTTTTCAGTGTAGCAATGTTGACAGGGAGAGGAAGGGGGGTCCAGTGAGGACCCCTCGGTGGTGGCGGTGACGGCTGGGCCCGTGAGGGGGTGCAAGAGTGTGCTGGAAAAAGGCCAGGGACCAGGTGTGCATGTTAATGAGTCGGCTATGGCAGCTGCTGCCCTCCTCCCTCCCTCCCCCCTCCTCCTCTCTTCCTCCAGTCTACTCCTCACTCACTGCCCCCCCCTCCCTCCCCCACCAGCAAATTTAGAGGGGCAAAATAATTCATTTTGATGAAATTTTGTTTTATAAGTATAGTTTTATAAGAGATTTGTCTGATCTGGGGACAGCACGAGAGTTATCAACAGGCCAGAAGTGAAGGGGACAGAGAGCGAGGATATGATAGCTAGAGAGAGGGGGAGAGAGAGAAAGACAACTAGAAAGAGAGAAGGGGCGAGAGACAGAGAGATACCCACAGAGATACAGAGAAACAAAAAGAGAGAGAGCAAGAGACAGAAAAAGGGGGAGACAGACAGAGATTTTTTTCCTTTCGAGGCGGAGGGCAGTAGCCCCTCCCCTTCCCTCTCCTCCCATCCTGTGTCCACTCTTCCTCTTTATCTTCCTCTTCGTCTTTTACCTCGTTGCCCACTTATCATCCAATTTCTCCTCATTATTTGTTGAGTATTTTACATAACTTTTTATTTGGTGGACAACCATCACCCACCCACCCACCCACCCACCCACCCACACACACACACACACACACACACACACACACACACACACACACACACACACACACAGAGGGGTATAGTACTAGAGAAACTTTAGGTGGAGTACAGTACATTAGAGTAGACGAGGAGTAAGGTAGGGTACAGTAGAGTAGAGGAAGAGTAATGTAGAGTACAGTGGAGTGAGGGCCTAATGATTCAGAAGGAATGTTGGTGTTTGTCTCAAACTGAACCCCCTCCTCGTCTCCCACCCTTACCCCCTCCCATTCTCTCTACACAAAGAAAACATCAATGGAGCGGGCTGACTGCCGCTTTACAGCTCCGCCATAAAAGTAACACCAGGTTTTCCACCGCACTCAGGGCACCTCACCCACCTAGCCCTCTAGATCCGAAAGACAAACACAAAGTCTAGATTGCCCCCCCCCCGCAGGTCCACGTGAAGGCTCTCTGCAAACAAGCTCACGTGAAAGTGAGGCTCTATGTCCACCACAGCTCGCGCTTCACAAGGTTATAGTTGGCACTTTGACCTGTATGGAGCCCAAAGAATAAAGGGTGGTCGCCAGGCAGCCCAGCGCACGCAGACGCTTTTATAGGGCATTTAATCGCCTGTATATACCTCAGACCCCTTTAAATAGGGGGGATTAAGACAAAAGGCATTCATTAAGGCTTTTTTTCTTTTCCTTTTTTTATTTAAAGAGACGTGACTTTGCGCAGAACAAATAAGCATAGCAGCTGCTCCAACAAGAGAGAGCTCAGAGCAGGCCGGGGATAATCTCAGCAGTGTAGGGTTAGAGCAGCAGCAGCAGGTAAACTGAACGGCCAGCAAGATAATCAGTGTGGGACAAATCAGGAGCTGAGCAAACATCAGGTGTGAGGAGGAGGGGGGTTCATCCGACTGTGTGTGAGACAATCATCTACTGATACTAAACTGTTATGATCTGTCATCTCCTCAGAGTGCGGCCCCACTACTATTGTTCTCCAGTATGTTTTCTCTAGCTCCGCGCTGCGCTGGGACTGCCGCTGCGGCGCGCGGCGGCCTCTGTTACCCGTGGCAACAGGTCGGCACGATGGGGAGCCCCTCAGCAGATTTGTGGTGACATATGACCCCGAGCCAGGCCTAGCTCAGGGAAAATAAATATAAGGGGGGCTTTCCGCCGTATTGGGCCAATCTGCCATCTGCCTCTTCATGGGGTCACACGACACGCAGAAAGAGATAGGGCTCTTTGAAGCAGATCTAGGTTACATATGTTACACTGTAGATAAACAAACTGGGAGAACCATTCCTGTAGCCCAGTAAGAGGCTTTGTGAATTAAGTTGTCTATAGGTTTTTATTCCATTACTATTGTGAGAAGCACACTTAAGCACTGTGGGACAATAAAAGCAGGGCTATTATGGATCCATTGCAAATAGGTTTATTGGTCGGTTTTTTTTGGGGGGATTTTTAAATCATGACTATTGTCCCTTTATTTGAAGCAGAAACGACCTGCTGCTGTTTGGTCTTTCTTTCCATGGCAGTGACCAGAATTCATCATGTTGGTTTTGTGTCTATATAAACGGTATCAAACTGTCCAAGCTGATAAGGTGAACGTGTTTTTTCACCCTTTGTCTGGTGCGTTTGTGTTTTTCTTATTTTCTATCTGTGGGCCCCACTGCTCCCCCATTTTCCTTCTCATTTCCTGGCTGTTGGCCGCCCGACCCTACACAAATTTTCCTTTGGTCTAGTCTGAACTTTAAAAGGTATGGCCTGAGGGAGTTAAAAGGGGAGGAAGTTTATCTTTTTGTTTTTCTCATACCTAAACTTCCCAGCAAGTCTTCTTAAGGTTGGGCTCTTTCTTAACATTGACGCAAATCTGTACCGCAATGCAAGAAAACTAAAGGCTGAAAAATACCTCGAACATACACAAACAACCCTGGGCTTGGGGAATTAGATTGCTGAAAAACAAAATAGGTTGTTAAATTAAGGGTTTTGTGCCAAAACCCTTGGTACACACGGACCAGAGCAGAGAACCAAACTCAAATTATAGGGGGCGACCTAGCCCCCCTGGTCTCTCCCTGCCTCCGTCCATCCGACCGTCCTCCTCTCTTCCTCTAATCATCCATGGGAGCTGACCGGTCTTCAATCCATCTGGACACAGCACAGCTCATTAGGGACACTGTTTATTTACTACCATTACCAAGTCAAACCATGGGAACAAGCACTCCCCCAGGGACCTGTGTGTGTGTGTGTTTGTGACAATGTCTGTAATGAGCAGTACTACTGCATGCTTTGAGGGGCTGGGAACAGGTCACAGGCTTGATGGGACTCTCAAAAGGCTGTAACATAATGGAGAGACTGAAGTTTCTAAAGTATAGGACTTAACTGTCACCTTGTTTAGAACTGGAGTTTAGCCTGAGAGCAGCACAGTATGTGTGCATGTGTGTGTGTCTGTGTATGTTCTAGTAACTATATCGGTCTTATGATCTGCACAGCTGCCTCGGCTCCTTGATTGTGCTGTCTTGATACCTTGAAAATTGGGACCATTTTGTTAAAGAAAATGCAGAATTTCTGTGTGTGTGTGTGTGTGTGTGTGTGTGTGTGTGTGTGTGTGTGTGTGTGTGTATTCTAGCAGTGAGAGTGACTGAGCTCTGAAAGGGCAGCTGGCTGACAAGCGGGGTAAAGCTGTCTTTGTTTGCAGCTGAATGGGGCAGAAGCCACAGGTAATAGTGGGTATAATGTGTTGCACAACTACTGCTGTAGGAGTATGTGGTCACTACACTGCGCTCCAAAGACAGGTGCTCCACAAACAGGTGGTCTGGCTCAATGACGCAGGGAAGTGTGCGTGTTTGTTTGTCTGTGACTCTGACAAATACACAAACACCCATTGAATACAAAAAACTATATCCCCGACGTACCAACCAGTATGATTGAAATCTGTGTGATTTCTCGTGGCAGCTTCACTGCTGAGAGGGTCAGATACCACTAATCCACAGAGCTGATGTTCCACACTTACTAGACTTTCTCCTTCTGTAGCTCTCCTACAGTAAGCAGTCCATAAAGAGATAGCTCACGCAGTCTGTCTCGTATGATAAACTTCAGATGATGATATCAGATACGGCACCTTTTCTTCCCCCCTGGGCCGCTTGGAGGCGGGTTTATGAATCTGAATGGAACGAGGTGGAGGGAAAGAGGGGGAGTAGGATGGACTCATCAGTCCCCAGAACATAGGTACATTGTAATGATCCCCCAACCTGGGAGAAGGGCCCACTTTCATTGATGCCAGGGGGAATGTTTGCTGTAGCAGTCAGCCATCACTACACATGCCAGACTGGGTGAAGGAATGGGGCTGCTTGTTATCCGACTAGTGATGCACAAGGATGCACATCCATGCAAGGCATGCACACAAGCAAGCACACAAACAAGCGTTTTATAGTTATATTAAAACAAGTCTCTCATCATCATCATCATCATGGGAAATCATAAATAAGCCAACATTGTCAAGGCATGGGATGAACAACATTAAAAAATGGAGAATTAATTATCTTGACTTGCTCATCTCTTTGGCCGGGAGCAGGTTTGGTCCTTTAAATATCTTTTATATTTATATAAAGAAAATGGTCTGCATTAGCTTAACTAGTCCTTGCCATGTTGTCTGCGGACTTGCAGCCGGCTTCAGCGATTACAAAGAGGCAATAATCTAATTTATTTGGAGATTAAACAGTCAACATCTTTATGGCCTATGCCAAAGGCGAGGAAATGGAATTCCTTGCATGCCATTTGAAGATCCTTCTCTTGCGGTACGATATAAAACGGATGCATTCTATAGCACTTACTTGACCTGCAAAGGAACAATCAAAACCTGCCGCCTAAAGAGCGGCATGTTTTGATTGGAGGCGATGTGTGATGGAAGACGCCACTGTGTTGAGTGGCGTAATATAGACCTGTTTCTTCTATCATTATATTTGTAAGTATTTTAAGCCCATCCGCTTTACGGCATTAGAACATTAGCTGTACAGTTAAAACATTGAACTATTGACAATTTTCTTTTTATTGTTCAAACCTTTACCTCCTCTCGGCACTTGGTTGGGTTTGGTAATTCCATAAACCAAAGCATGTTTTCTGTTTTGACTACGTGGTCATACAATAGTAGGTGGGCCTTAGTGTCCAGATAAGCATTCCCTTTAACAGAAGGTGATCTGGTCCGGTAGTGTAGGATGTCGAAATAATGTGTAATAAATTCATCCTGAATGCATGATAAAAAGACAAACAAATTCCACACTACATATATCTAAACTGACAATTGTCAAATATCACCTCATAATCTCACTGTAATGCGGCATTAAAAAATATCAATCTGAATGAGAGCGTTGTTGTGGCAATGGAGCCCAATAGAAGCTCAACAAAAACACACCCAGCAGAGTGGACAAAAACAAAGAGCCTGCTTCTCCCGCTCATCTCTTCACAAAGCGCAGGGCTGAAGAAAGCTACTTAACCCAATCACCATGTTTAATAGGACGTTGTGGTGGCTTACGTCTCACTTTGCCCGACCATCGGTCAGAGGGAATGGGAGGTTGACAGGGAGGTACAAGAGAGAGTGAGAGAGAGATGGACAGAGTGACAGACATGGAGAGAGTGAGCCAGACAGGGAGAGAGTGAGAGACAGAGAGAGACAGAGAGAGAAAGAGAGTGAGATAGAGACCAGGAAAGAGAGTGAGAGAGAGACAGGGGCTGAGAGTGAGAGAGAGGGACGGGGTGAGGATTTTTATAATAGAGGGGAGTGTTGAGGGCTGTTGAAGTGGGGACAAAATCCCAGGAGAGGAAGGGAAGGATGTGTGTGTGTGTGTGTGTGTGTGTGCGCGCGCATGTGCGTGTGTGTGCGTGTGTGGGGAGGGGGGGCGGCGGGGCGAGGCTGTGAGGGTCTCTCTGGGAAGCCTCACCCAGATTAGTCACACAGAATTAATGGCAGGAGAGAACAATGACCACCAAGCTTCTGGCAACCCCAGCTGTCGCTCCGTGAAAGAAAAGAAAACGAGATTTAAGGCAGAGAGAGAGGGAGAGAGGGAGAGAGAGCGAGAGCGAGAGAGAGACGGTTGTCGGAGAGGGGTGAAGGCAGGCAGACACAGACAACCACAAACAGACACATACACACAAACACATGCATTGATCCCTGTCCTCCAGACGTTTCGACTAGTTCTGGAACTTATGCTTTCAAGGACCATGAGTCGAAATGTTCATGACAAATTGTTGCAAACTGTTTAGTGTTCAAATTCAGATGTTAAACTTACTTGCACTCCCCGTTGCCGTCCGGTGTCCCCTCACACTTCCCATCGTTCAGACACGCCTCGGTGGGATTGAAGCATTTTAGGCCTAAGAATTAAAAGTAATTACAGGGCTGCTATTTCACGACTAGAGCTTTAATAAACGATTCATGTGACGTAAAAGTAGTTTCAGGTAAAAAAAAATACCGAGTTTGGAAAGTTTATTTTACGTATCCACAAAAGGAAAACACATTTAGGCCAGGTCTAAATGGTCTTTCACCTGAAGCAATGTGTTGTCAATGCAAAGAGATATGCTTCCAGTGGGCAGCTGTCTCAAATAATGGGCCTTATCTGGCTAGTAAGTTAACACAGCATTGCAAAAAATAGTTCTGACTCAAAGCTGCATGACTTTAAACAGTTACATCACTTTACAGAGTGGTGAAGCAATCACTAGTCCGCTGGCAGCACTAACCAGCGTGTAACAGATGTATGTCTCTGGACGTTTGGCATGGAGGAAAACACTGATCATTTGATAAGATATCTTATCGATCTCAACAGATGTCTCAAAAGTGACGAATCAAGATAGAGTAACGAGTTCAAATAAAGTAGCGAATTAAATTAAAATAGCAAAAAATAAATCCCAATGATAAAGTGCTGGCGCGCGATTCGAAATGTGAAGTAGACCTAATCAAAGTCGGACCGTTCGTGTGGGACCATGTCTCAAATATTATATATATATATATATATATATATATATATATATGTATATATATATATATATATATATATATATATATATGTATATGTATATATATATATATATATATATATATATATATATATATATATATATATATATATATATATATATATATATATATATATATAGGGTTAACAACTATATAACCACTACTTCGACCGGAATGGATACAATAAAATACCTTAGCTTAGTTTCCGTCACATTAAGATATCTCCTTCATGTTAAAATATATAATGTATGTTAAGATAAAGCCATCATGGCAGGGTCGCGTGTCGCTTACCTTGTGCCAGTGCTATCAGCGACAACAACAATATAAGTTTCCCAAAGAAAATATGCATTCCTTCTATTTTAAAATGTTATAATTCCACGTGAGTAAGAGTCATAGATCCGATATTGCAAATCATCCTCGAATAGCGGTAGATCCACAGAAAGTCCCTCTGGTGTCCGTGTCGTCCCTGCTCCAGAGTTAGAGTGAGTTCTGAAGCTGCTCTCCATTCGATGTCCTCCTCTGGGGGCGTCATCTTCCTCCTCCTCCTCCCACACCATCAACAAGTGCTTCACTCATATTCTTTACTTTACTTTGGTACCAATTTAGAAACATTTTGGCAAAGCATGATGACTTATTAAACTTCCTAAAGGGAAACGTACAACATTATTTTAGCCATGTTAACTTTATCAGTGAACTTTCAAACTACCTATCTACTTAATTATATTCGTACATTTAATTTGTGAAATGTTTAGTATACCTATAAATAGCTCAGTTTGGCTGATCAATTATATTCAGTAGGCCTAACATTGAGTCTCCTACAGAAGTAGAGAGAAAGCAATGAAACAGTTGAATTGTGCCACACTACAGTGCTTCTAGACACCTTAGGCACCTTATAATAGCATTAAAATCAATGTATATAAATACTCAAACAGAGATATCTACTTCTCATCTACGTGCAGTGGGAAAATGTAATATGATTAGCCTGTGTCAACAAGTCTTCGTGCTGAATCAGGTTGTGGCCGTTTCCCACCCAGAGACTTCTCAGGCTCCTGCTGTATAAACCAGTCGATACCAGTGTGTTTGGACACGTGACCCTATTTTTCAGTCAGAAAATTCTTGCGATCCGTCGAGAAAGTTTTACATTTTTGTTTTGCATCTGCTATAACCGCATAACCATTTGCCTGTAATATCAACAGATCCCAGTGAAGTTAGCTCCTTGGTTTGTTTATAATGACTGCTGGTATCTTATGGTCTTGCTTTGACACTAAAAAGTAAGAAATATTGCATGTCTACACCTTATAGGTCAGTAACCTCCCTTGACCCTATATCTGGACCCCCATGATGGGGGGGAAAAAGCAGACCACAATTGAACATCTATATCCTATTTAATATTTTCCTATTATAGAATAGGAAGCAGAATGGAGAAGTTATGACCTTTTCAATTGACTAGAAATGTAAAGGCGTGTAGCTTCGCTGTTTATGTCGAGTTAACCGACAAGAAAATGAATCATGTCAGAACGGCACAATGTTTTTTTGTGTTTTTAATTTTTTTTGGTGGAAGAATTTGGAGGTGATTTAAGTGTCCTTAATGTAATGGGTCAAACACACCTGCACAAAGTTAAACACTGACACAAACACACACACACACACACACATACACACATACATACACACACACTGATATTGCTGTGATATGGACTATTAGACTGTGGGACACACATAGATACAGAGATGTTTTTGGATAATAAGAAGCCGTTGTTAATACATAACAAATGCAAATCTATAAATATGTGACAGGGAGGCTGAGGGGGATTCTGATGTTGAAAATCCTGTTGGAAAAATAAAATAGTTTGTCCATTGGGGGGACATACTTTATTGTGTCACAATGTTAACCTAACCTAAGATTGGTGTTGTTTATCCTTTGCATTGTGCTAACCTGGTGGGGTAGCGAGCCCCCCCCCCCCCCGCATACTAGTAGCACAGATGCAGCAGCCCATTCCACTTTCACCGACTTCAACCAACGCACCTGTTGTCCCCTGTCCAACTCCTCCTCTACCTCCTCTCATTTACACATGGCCTTTATCCTCTGAGATACATCTTCTCCCTCTTTCTCCTCCTCCGCCTCCCCTTCCTCTACCTACTCCTCTGAGTTACACGTGTGCTTCCTGCTACTCCTCCTCGCTTCCGAGTAACAGATGTGCTCTCTCATCCTCCTCCTTCTCCTTTTCCTCCTCCTCCTCCCTTTGGGGTGTAATTACGTGCGGGCGTTATTGGTTATGGCGATAGGATCACCACAGCCTCATGTGGTTATTTGACGTGGACACAGCGCAGCACTAATTCTGCTACAAGGTTAAAGAGGGCTTTCTAAAATTATATCAACACATGGCAGGGGAGCTGTTCTGTATAGAAAAACACTACCACCAAATGTTTCAACATGGGATATCCACAAAGAAAACAATAGAAACTGTTCTTCAATCCCTCCATCGAAAACCTACAATAGGAGCCATTATCTATGATGCATCTTTGTGGGCAACATGGGTCATGCTGTAGCTCACCTGCTCTGGGGCCCCAGCTTGTTCCTAGTGCAGAAATGGTCACTTCAGGGATTTCTTCCATAGGAAGTGGGTGGTTTATCTCAGGGAAGGGCTCTAACAGAGTTTGTTTTAGCTGGAGCTTAGCTCCTGGGGGGGTAATCCTTCAGCGATCATTGCCTTACCAAACGTATACACTACATTCACTTACCGGTCAAGTAAATCCCACCGACAGGCCCCTGAGGACACCTGACACAGACACCCACCGGCATGGTTGATGAACATTGTGTGGATGGGTGTGGTTGAGGCATGGCTAGGGAGATATGATTGGACATTTATCATAAAGTGTTCAAATATGGGCAAACAAGGCTTAACAATTGATAGCTGAGAGATCTAAAAAGAAATTAACAAAATCATCTCCATCTATGTCTATCACTTTGCGTCAAGTCTTTAAGATATGTTCCATGAGTTTTGGTACTCTCTAAGAAACACTATGCACTATATCTTATGCCCATTTTGCCCATTGCAACATTCCCGGTTGGAGCATCAGGGAGTTCAGTCATCTGGCTGAGTTCTCTGCCAATCTGTCATCGTAAAGTGACTTCTCTGAGACCGTCTGCTGAGAAAGACGAGGTCTGTTCATGGCCAACAGGTGTGAGCGGGCAGTGGCAGCTTGCCACTCCAGATGGGGAGCCTAAAGGACGTGTTAGGGCATGTTTCAGGATCAGTTCTCTTCGATCAATTTATCATAATTTGCCATTGAGCATCTGGCTCAGCTCTGATGACTAAAAAGACAATTCATACTTCACACATGCCCACTAATGTTTACAGATCTAGGAGTCAGACCTTTGTAAGGACTTTGGGTTTTCTCTGTCAACAATGTGGCAACAAGTGACAGCTGAAGGCGGGAGACAGGTGTTGGCACTTCAAAAGAAGGGAGTAACAGATAATGGATGAGGATGGTGTTGATAAATTTCCCCTCTGCATTTACAGTCCTACAGATCACTACTTTATTGACGTGTTGAGCCTCTATAGGTTATTTCCTTTAATATCCGCGACTGACGTAATTTCCGACACGCACGCAAGCCCAGAGATGGAGAGAGAGAATGGTGGTAGTGAGGTAGAAACATAGATGCAGCAGGTATTGTTTTTCCACTCATGTCGCTTTTCCCGTTGAGCAGCCGGAGTGGCCCTGATCTTGTTCCTAGGGCAGGCGTTCTCAGCTCACAAGAAAACGTCTGGAAGAGGGGTGCCTCAAAGGTGCTCTCTTGGTGAGGGGGAGTGAGGGAGGGACTTCAAAGTGAGTGATATCTGTTTCCTTTAAAAGGTTTCAGATATTGCTTCATCAATTTCTTTCTTCAACACTTTCTTCTCCTCTTCTTCTTCTTCTTGCTTCTGGGGAGCGTTGTCTGACACAGCTTATATGAAGTAAGAAATGTAGAATGTGTCTTTGTAGTGGTAGGGACTCGACCAGATGTAGCCTGTAATACCAATTTGCCCCATCTCCCAGCCAACCTTACCACTTGAGCCGCACTGTGCGTTCAGACCAAACGCCACATTTGTCGCCTGGTCACGGTTTTTGAGTTTGGTCGCGCGATAAGTCATAATCGTAATTTTTTTATTATGTATGAGGAAGTTGAGTTGTTGTTGAAGTACGGAAAGATTTGGCATGTGACGCGGCATGAACGCCCTGGTGTGGGCGAGCGCGTTCACAAGGATTTAGTAGCACTACACGACGCAACACGTTGCTCGAGTTGAAATATTTGAACTTTTGCCGCGACAGTCGCGTGATGACAACCAATCAGCGTTCACTCCCTGAGTGACGTAACGTAACAGCCAATCAGCATTCAACCGGCCGACCGTTCCCTGCAGTGCAGTCCGGAGTGAACCGCAGCATGGAGGAGAAAGTGGTGGTTGCCGTTTGCGAGTCCCGGACCTCTATATTCATACGGTTCACCTAGCCTACATCACGTTTTCTGGAACACCGCCATTTGCACGACCGATCTCGCCAAGTATGGCCGCCTACACCGCTCATCTGAATGTTAGAGAGAGACAGAGATATTATCGATTTTAGGCTCCGATCCTTATTTGTTATCCCTATTTTTTTTTTTGTCCATTAGTATGCTTGCCTCAAATCAATCTTCATGACTTATATATTTATTTAGTCCACAACCCCTCCCCATACAGTGGAGATATCTTGAAAGCGTTCAAGAGCACTGATGCCTACCAATATGCTGTGGCTGGATGGGTGAAGGACGCTAAAGTGATGCACTTGGCCACCAATAATCTTTATCTGATAAGGGCAAAGTTAAGTACTATATATTTGTTACTTCTTGTGAACAGTTTGTGGTGGGTTACTATCATTGATCGTTGAAATCAGTCATTAAATCATAGACGATAATTTCGCCGGGGACGCTTAGGACGAGTTTTCTTCAAGATTCATTTTGTACCCACAACAAAACCCGATTTGAATTATTATGGATTATTTTGGACAATGAATGAGGTATTAATACCAATACTCTTTGGCTGGGACGATGTCAACATTGGGTATATGGAGCAGAACAAAGTGGGTCATATGTCAACGTTTTTTGTATGCATTTTATTCATTAGTAAGCTACATGGATATGCCATCTTTCAGAATCTTTCATTACCTGCACTAAAGAGAATAAAAGAGCGCATCCTCATTGTTTGATTGTGGTCGTAGGTGTTGTTGTTGGTGCTGAGTTACCACTGAAATCAGTGGGTCAGTGGGTGGGATCGGTCGTCAAGATGGCGGCGCAAAGCTACAGTGACATCACGTGAACCTTATGAACATAATAGAATATAATATATAAATATCTACATAGTATAATATATAATATCACGGCCAAAAGCTGTGTTCGCCTTCGGATGATATTATGAATAGACTGCGTCGGGTCTCCGACGTCTCTGGTACACAACAACGTGTGTACTGTGGCGTTGGTGTGAACGCACATTAATAATAATAAAAATAATAATAGATCGTTTTATTACAGCATTTTTCTTGGTACTTTCCTGTGTCTGGCCCCTGGGGGCCGGTCCTCTCACCCTGTCTACTTACATTGCCCTGCGTGGATATCTTTCTGTGTTTATGTCTGTTTCTGATACATTTTGTTTTATGGTGTGTTTAGACAAAAAGTGTCGGCACATCAAATGAAAAGAAACAACCCTGCCACCTACCTCTCTCTCACACACAAAAACACACAAACACACACAGACGCATGTGCAAAGGGTTTACTCTCACCCTAAAAAGATCCCTTAGTTTTTCTGTGACGGGTCATTAAGGGGCCTCTGCTCTTAATGACAGCCTTGTGGCAGCCTGCCTGTCAGGACTATAAAGCAGTAGCTCCTCCTGCCTCCTTCTCATTACCCAGACCTATACTTCATTCATAGCCTCAACATACGGATCACTGGAGGTCAGATCGCCAATTCATTCCTACGTCTCCTATTAGTCTCTCACTACAATAAAGGATCATATATTGTACCACTGCAGGCCATAATTCCTATAATAGACCAGGTTAACAGATGAATATTTGGATGCATTGGACAGCGGATGTGGATAGTGGAGTTTAATGATAGAAGTGTTTTCCTGCTCATCTGCAGGGCATCTTGAAACCTGGTTCTGAACGGCTTAAAGGCATCAATCATTGGACTGAATTGAGCAATACAGGTTGGACAACCCTTGTACCCGTGAGGAAAAACACAAATTACTAGACTGCAAGACTATTGGGATTCAGGTCCACTCAAACAAGGGGAAGGATCGGGTCATCTGTGATGATTATCTATCAATCAATCACTTGCACATTCTATTCACCATGCAAATTACTTTACTTAAAGAAATTCAAAAAAAGAGACCAGAATTCAGGTGCATTTCCAAAATGCTAAATTGATCATTACATTTTTTAATCATTTTAGGATTAAATGATCAATTAACCATTTTGGAAAATGCACTTGATTCAGTTGTTTGCCGCATTAAAGTTTAATGCGACAATCCACTGGGTAGAAACCCATTAAAGAGCCATGAGTTTCTCACTATTCATGTCGTTCTGTAGATTTACTGGAGCATTGGGGGGCATCTTGCATTGTGAAGGTTAGCCTCTCCTCACCCCCAAGACAATACACACATTCAAAAAAGCGGATGCGCCAAACACACTTGGGAGCAGGAAGAACACTCCATTGTATTCAAGACAAATAATTTCCTTTGCATATCAAACAGAGGTACGCATCCTGTGCAATCTGTGTATTGTTCTCAGAGGGCTTTCTTGGTCTTAATAGTTGCATCATTGGGTATTCTACCTAATATAAGGAAATCCAGGCCAGAGTCCTTGGCTCCTGGTTTCCTGTAATGCAGGGTAAGAGGAGAGGGGAGTGCTAAAGGGAGTGCTAAAGGGCTTGTGCGAAATGAGCTATCGAATAGTAGATGACAGGCTATGCAAACATATCAGCCCAGGGCTACTCTGATGACCCTGTATTCTCTCAGTCTCTAGTCATCATTCTTTAGGAGTTTCCACTTAATATATTTATCTTTAGAAATACAAGTGGGGCTGTGCTATCAGAAGGGTTTTTAGCTAAGTATTTCAAAACCGTTTCTATGCTTTTACATAAGAGTAAAAGAGTGATGATATTCAACCCGGTATCACGCGATTTCGTTCTCATGCGCACAAACGTTAATCTATTGAAGCGTGTTCCAGAGCACGATAGTCCGACTTTTTTCGTGCTACACAGAACGAAATGTAAACCAATGCATTCTGAATGGGAGCTCCATGAACATTAGCTCCCATTCAATTGAAACATGGTCAGGGACACGTAGGCCTATTTTCTAAATTTTGTATTTCAATTGGAAGTAGGCTATTTGTCGTGTCACTATAAGCACGACTTCCAAACTAAGGAAAATAGGCCTACGTGTCCCTGACCACGTTTCAATAGATTAAATAACGTGACAGTGTCACGTATTTTCGTGAGACCAGGTTCGAGCGTGTGCATGGGTTGAATTGCGTGTGTCTCACGCCGAATGCATGAGACATGAGAGCCCTGTACTTACGTGACACAAACCAGCACCGCAAACGTTCTCTCCCGCTTGAGATGACGTCTTTCTTTATAGGTTCATGGGTCTAATGCGCCGATTTCCCATGCTAATATCTCTCCGGAGATTCTCGGGCAACCACCGACAATTTGGCTATAGATTGTCTCATTACACGCTAAATAATATAATTATAGCCTAATTATATATATAGCCTATATGTATATATATAGGCAATATATATATATATATATATAGCATTTGTGGTTTTGGCATAAACATAACTAGGGTGCACTGTACTATCTGAGAACACCCTTTCTGAAGCCTCTCTCTCGCTCTCTCTCTCTGTCCCTCCCTCTCTCTCTTTCTCTCTCTCTCGTACCGTTTTGTGGAGCACGTTAATTGTCTGAGAACACTCCCATTCAGAATGCATTGGTTTACATTTCATTCTGTGTAGCACGAAAAAAGTCGGACTATCGTGCTCTGGAACAAGCTTCAATAGATTGACGTTTGTGCGCATGAGCACGAAATCGCGTGATACCGGGTTGTGATATTACTGGTTAGCCAGTTTGGTAAATGTGAATTTTACCTTAAGGTGTATGGATTCAAATCATTTATCTTTGTTTTATATCTTTACATCTTTTAAAAGATTCAAACTAGGGTTTGATTCGTTTTTTCTTTAATCAGATAGCCACTGCTCTGTGCCATGTAAACACCCTATAGAGCCAACATAACTAAATCTAAACAGTAACAATGCAGAAATGGGTTTAAGCCTTAAACCTCCTCAAGAACTTTCATGTTTGTGATCTTCTTATTAGCACCATCACATTTTTGATGTGTGTATGTGTATGTGTGGGCTACACATGGGCTACCTGTTTTTGTTTTTTAACCCAACATTGTGGTGGCAGTGTCTTTACGTCTGTGTGCACACAAGCACACAGCCCTGCCACGAAGGTTAAGGTCCATAGCAGGACGGTGTCGGGGTGGGGCGGGGGGCGTGGGACACTGCAGAAGCCCAGGGTCTGTTTTTGGATGCATGGTAGCAAACAGGAAGTCCCCGCAAGCACAGTCAAGCAAAGGACACTTCCTGCCTTTGTCTGCCAGGGTTTGGGGCTGGGTTCAGCTCTGCTCTCCCACAGGTCCCTCTTGTCGGACCCACATCTGCTACTAACTACAGGTCCCTCTCCCCGGACCACCATCTGGTACCACCACACGTCCCTCTGGTCGTACCCAGGCCCCATCATTAAACACCCTTTGATTAAACCTTAATCAGTTTAATCCTAAATGTCCAATGGGTGACTTCTTGGAGGCCTTTTTATAGCGATGGGTACTGCGGCTGGATCCTTGATTTTAAAATTATTTTGAAGTGAACATTTAACCTTTCATATAAACAAAGGTAAGCTATGATGAATGGAATAAGAAACTCTGTCTCATGTGCTATAGCCAGACTGCTCTCAGTGTTGAGCTCACCCCATTGTCGTTAAATGCTGAGTTGACCATCTGAGTTTACAGGCAACATATGACCTCACATCTCAGCCCAGTGCCCACCTCAAAAGTGTCAGGGACAGAAGAGGAGGATGTGAACTCATTAGTTTGCTAGTTAGTGCTCGAAGACACTAAATCCATTAAAACCACATTCATTCCAATAGACAATGCATGAAATGTTAGATTGAAAAGAATATCCAACAATGACCATGGCTCAAAATAGTTATATATATTTCTAGTAATAATGTATGGTGTTTCCATTTGTACAACAAATGAACACTGACTGTCTTATATTTTGTTTACCTACTCATACGCAATGCCTAAAACGTTGAATGGAGTTGTGGGAATACATTTTTTGTGATATTTCAATACCAAGTACACAGTCAAGTTCCCATGCATGTCCCAAAAAATGAATGGTGGTTTTTTGATCAAATATCCCAACTCTTTTAGCTGTTGAAGTTCACTTGCATCACTGGGGAAATTCTGGAGCCTTCTCTTGTAGGCTCATGTGTTTTGAAATGTTTCCTAACTCTTAAATAGAAGTATTCTTGCCCGAGAGAGAAACCAAGGGAAAAGGGCTGGAGAGTTTGGGAAATAAGTGGCATTTCCATAATAAAATAGTTCCAAAGAGACTATTTGGACTTTGGTTCCTTGATTGCTGTACATTTTCCTTCCACTACATTTAAAACAGAAAATAAAAAATAATGTTCAACCTACATCTCCATCTCCCCATGTATATATATATATATATATATATATATATATATATATATATATATATATATATATATATATACACAGTATATTATATATATATTATTATATATACTATACATGCCTCATTTTGTAAGTCATCCACAACCCCCACCAAATCACCTATTTGGTAGGGGTTGGTTAGGGTTAGGGTTGGCCTAGTCTGGCTGAACGGAAGTGGATAGCGTCTAAACTATTGCCTAGCGTCGGATTTCACCGCTACTCCTCCCCTTCCAGTTGCTGGCATTTCCCCCCGGCACTATTTTGCATGGACACCGCTGCTGCTTCCCGGGCTTAGCCCCGCCCTAGACGATTGTGATTGGTTTAAAGAAATAAAAACCGGCCCGCCCAATTTCCCCACGGATAGACGGCTCGAGGTAGCGTGGTTCCAGACCATTCTACTTGCTGTAGTTTGGTCTGGCTTTGCGAGACTAGGGTTGGCCTGGTTAGGGTTACCAGGCCAATTTATTTATATCGTATGTTAGAAGTTAGAAGTATGCATTCCTTAATTAGTCATGACAAAACCATGATTCAGTGTTCCTGTTACATTGTCGGTGGTATCCAGAATCCTCAATAGAAAAATAATTAGGTTGGAAGCAGTGTCCCCGCTGTCCAGCAGTTGGAGGACACTGAGACCATTGTACAGGACCCTCCATCTCATGTTTGAAAAAACTTAAACTGGAGTGGATTACGTTTTGAGAAGGAGCCAAGAGGTCATTTAAATCATGAAATCAACTCAAACAAACAGGATTTAAGCGTTCTGTGTGATGTCATGGGCTGGATTCAATGTTAACTTCCTGGCGAAAAAGAAACAGCGCCAACTTTTTCCCAGTCTCAGATTGTTTGGATAAATTCGGTGGCCTTCCGTCCTTTTTTTAAAGATTCCCCTCCCCTTGACCAAGAGAGTCGAGAGCCAATCACCTCTGTTGGTGTGTGTTGGTGTGTGCGGCGTCACGCTGCGAGGCTGGACAGGCAATGAAGCTTCTGAAAAGAACATCAGCAGACTCTGGGTCCGGGAATAGAGGGTAGTTATGGAGGCGGACTTCAGACGTGGCTGCTGGACCACGAGGACATCAGCTCTTCAATGTCCTTTATTTTGAGTTATATGCTGCTGCTGGTTTCATGCAATCCAGTCCTCGATTTACAAGTCGACAAGTTTGAAAGACTTTAATCTTACAAGGGTCTGCTGTACTGGATAACAACCAAAATAAACACTATGAGCTATTAAATGTGTGGCAAATAGGATGAAGCCCATTCGGACTCCAACAAGTCATTCATTTATGTATTATGAGTATTGATCCAAGAGTTTGTGACAGCCTGCACACACACACACACACACACACACACACACACACACACACACACACACACACACACACACACACACACACACACACACACACACACACACGCAGACACACTGATGTTGCTGTGATAAGGGCGATGGGACTGTGAGGACAAGGTCATGTCTAGTTGTTGGTTCAGGAGTAGTGACACTGGCTTCAAAAGGCAAGATCATTACTGGGAAAGACCCTCTCTCTCTGTCTTTATGTCTCTCTTCCAGCTCCTGTCTATCACATCTCTCACCCTCTCTTTGTCTTCATGTCTCTCTTCCAGCTCTTGTCAATCACATCTCTCTCTCCCTGTCTATTTATGTCTCTCTGGCTGCTGATATCTGCCCCGTGGGTTAGGGTAACCCTAACCCACGGGCCACTCAAACAGGACATGTATGTACGTAGACATATACATATGTTTAGAATATATTAGAGCTGTCAAGCGATTAAAATATTTAATCATGATTAATCGCATTAATGTCATAGTTAACTCACGATTAATCGCAAATTATTTTTCTATGCTAAATATCCCTTGATTTTTTTGATCATTTTAATATTTATTTATTTTTGTAATAAAATAATTACGTTAATCCCGCGATAAAATTTTTAACGCCGTTAAATTTGGTTTGCGTTAACACCGTTAATAACGCGTTTAACTGACAGCTCTAGAATATATACATGTGTTTACTCTGTACTTATCTCATGAGAGACAGTAAGAGTGTGCTTATTGCATCAGTGATGCTTTCTAAAGGCTTTCATGTTTTGTGGTTTATTATTGAAGGATCTAGTGACACTATGCATTCTTGCATCTGTGTGTGTGTGTGTGTGTGTGTGTGTGTGTGTGTGTGTGTGTGTGTGTGTGTGTGTGTGTGTGTGTGTGTGTGTGTGTGTGTGTGTATGTGTGTGTGTGTAGTTGTGTGTGTGTGCGTGTGTGTGTGTGTGTATGTGTGTGCTCGTGTAGGTGCACGTGTGTGCGTGTGTTTGTGTGTGTATGTGTGTGTGTGTGTGCGTGTGTGTGCGTGTGTGTGCGTGTGTGTGCGTGTGTGTGTGTGTGTGTGTGTGCACATGTATGTTTAAGCAAAATGGAAAACTCAACATCAAGGCTGCCGGATTCGGAGTGTGCTCCGACTGGCTAGATCTCAACGATCTCTGCCACTGCAACGGATTACATCTTTCCTGCCAAGGCCCTGACGGAGCGACAGCTCCCCTCTATTTATGATCCTTAAAGACCAGAACTCAGCCCAACATCTACAGATCAAACACGCAAGAGCCTCTCTACTCCAGCACAGACTAACGTCAACTAACGTCACTAACTTTGGTCAAGCCTTAAATTGTTACTGAAGTTACTGCCTTACGCAGAGCATTCTGTTTCTCTAATTACTAATTATTCCATTTCAGAGGACATCTTAATCTTTATGGTTAAAGCGCGACTGCAATGTCTTGCAACAAAATACAAACCTAGCAATATGGTACCCATCCAGAGCTGTCAGTTAAACGCATTATTAACGGCGTTAACGCAAACCAATTTTAACGGCGTACATTTTTTTAACGCGCGATTAATGCAAATTATTTATTTTTTTTAAATAAAGTTTCTTTTGTTTTTTTTGGGGTCAAAACAAAGAAGCAGTAGCCTGACTGCTATGTTCAAGGCATATCTTTGTATTTTCATCGTTTGATTGCATTATAGGCATTTTTTTTGTACTGTCCTGTTTTGATCAGTATATGCCAATGTTGTTATCAATAAAAAAACATTTGCACAAGGCAAGCCGATGCACTTCTCCATGTTGATAAGAGCATTCAAATTAGTCACGATTAATCGTGAGTTAACTATGGCATTAATGCGATTAATCGTGATTAAATATTTTAATCGCTTGACAGCCCTAGTCAAAACACAACCATACTGCATATTCCACCAAAATTAACAGGAGAATGAAACAGTTGCGCACATTCTGATTGGATGTCATCATTACAAAGGACTGTATGTGGCCAGGCATGACTGATTGGTTGACGTGGTTGTAAAGGATCTAGAAATAATAAATCTGACTAAAGGTCTGACATGACTGTAAGACCTTTAAACATAGTGCTGTTAAAATGAATTGGTTCCATTATAATGTACCTGACAATGATTACTTTAAAAGCACTCCAGTCATTGTAATTGTAAACTAGACTCTGAAAACTCTCTTATTATTGAGGTGGGCTGTTGCTTCGATTTGTATATGGACACCTGCTACTACTCTAAATTAGGCTACTGAAATACCAGCCACTGGTAAGTCATATATGCCATCTAGGTTACCAATGCAAACTTATATCTTTAATCTTCGGAAGCTTAGGTCCTATCCACAAAGATTTGGTTAGAGGACTGCGGTTGGGGGGGTTACATAAGAAGGAAGCCAAAAGATTGGCAACATTTTGCTCTGTTTAAGCTACCATAGGTAGTATGCAAATCTGGAGACAAAGATGTTTTGTTCGGTCTAATATCTTATTAACTTATCATGGAGGTCTTGTAAATGCACGTAAGCTTGATGAACTTGTTACATTATCAATATTTCTTTTGATAATGTTAATTTGTAATAATCGTTCTTTGTAAATTTGGATCCAAATAAAAGCATTTAAATGTGTGTGTGCACATGCATTTGTGTGTGCCTGTGTGTGCATGTACTGGTTTGTGAGGGTAATCGGGTAATTGTAGTTTGGAAGTGCGGAGGAAGGGCCAGGATTAGCAGCGCTGTGTGCTTTGTAATGTCTCTATGAGAACACTGGGAATTCAGCCACCCACCTGGCCTCCTCCTACGTACTACTACCTTTTACCTTCCAGCGCTCCCACCTCCCACCTCACCTCCATACCGCTCCACCCCCCACCTCCCCTCCCAGCCCCCACCTCCCACTTCCCCCCCTTACCTCCCACCTAACCTCCTACCCCCCCCCCCCCCCCACAACCCCACCTCACCCCCCACCTCCCGACCCATCCCCTTACCTCCCCCCCCCCACCTCACACCTCACCTCACACCCCCACCCCTCCCCCCAAGACAAAATTAAATAAACACAAAGAAGCATTAGTACATGTTGTTCAGAGGATGGAATGCGCACAATCACAAAGGCCATGTTTCCTCCTCGGTGGCCAGTAATGACACTCATTTCCCAGGAGCCTGTACTACATAGATGGGGGTTGTTTTCTGCAATTAAGTCCTTCTACTGGCTTACTGTACTCAACAGCTCACATTTGACTTCTTCGCTTTCTGTCCCGGGACTCACACATAAACGACTTGATCAAAGGATTGTCGCCAACTACTGTTTGTCTTGCTTCAGAATTTCCCTTCTAGAGAATTCCAGAGGCCCCTTCCATAATGTTTAGCCTCACTCGCTGTTTCTCTAATGTTGTCAATTCTGTTTTTAGCATCAAAACAGCTATTAGCGGCTTCAGCTACAGTGAGGGTGTTTAGATAACACACACACCCAACCGCCCACCTCATCAAAACACGGCTGAAAAAACGGTTGTTTAACTATTTGTCTCTCAACTGCTTTGTTTTC